>NC_138300.1:43055000-43655000 GCF_965601325.2 Salmo salar
TGTGTGTGTGTGTGTGTGTGTGTGTGTGTGTGTGTGTGTGTGTGTGTGTGTGTGTGTGTGTGTGCTTAGGAGATGTAGTAATTTTAGGCTTGGTGGTGCTAATACATGTGTTGCATTTGTGTATTGTTGTCTATGTGCAGTAAAGGTTTTGTGGAAGGGAGACACATTATGAAGCTTCGTCAGCAGCTGCAGGAGCTTGGTTACTGCCACACATTCACCACAGAGGAGAAAGGTGAACAAACATCTGCCTTACTGCTATAGCCTCTCTAACAGGACAGACACAACTGTAAATGAACTAGACCTAATAGGGTGATTTCTCAAAGACTGAGTGTGACTGTGTGTGGTTGTGTTCTTGTTCAGATCCAGAAGAGTTTCTTACCCTCATTATGCACCATATTTTCTGTCTGGATCCTCTCCTCAAACTGTAAGAATACCTTACTCTAATCTATATTCTATTTGAATTGTAATGTAGCTTTTCACTACACCAATGTAATACGTACTTGATTACCAGACTTGACCAGGTTATAAAGAAATCTAAATGACTTTACCTGGTTATAAAGAAATCTAAAAGACTTGACCTGGTTATAAAGAAATCTAAACGACTTGACCTGGTTATAAAGAAATCTAAACGACTTTACCTGGTAATAAAGAAATCTAAAAGACTTTACCAGGTTATAAAGAAATCTAAACGACTTTACCTGGTTATAAAGAAATCTAAACGACTTGACCTGGTAATAAAGAAATCTAAACGACTTGACCTGGTAATAAAGAAATCTAAAAGACTTGACCAGGTTATAAAGAAATCTAAACGACTTGACCTGGTTATAAAGAAATCTAAACGACTTTACCTGGTAATAAAGAAATCTAAACGACTTTACCTGGTAATAAAGAAATCTAAAAGACTTTACCAGGTTATAAAGAAATCTAAATGACTTGACCTGGTTATAAAGAAATCTAAAAGACTTGACCTGGTAATAAAGACATCTAAAAGACTTGACCAGGTTATAAAGACATCTAAAAGACTTGACCAGGTTATAAAGAAATCTAAAAGACTTGACCAGGTTATAAAGAAATCTAAACGACTTGACCTGGTTATAAAGAAATCTAAACGACTTTACCTGGTTATAAAGAAATCTAAAAGACTTTACCTGGTTATAAAGAAATCTAAACGACTTGACCTGGTTATAAAGAAATCTAAAAGACTTGACCTGGTTATAAAGAAATCTAAAAGACTTGACCAGGTTATAAAGAAATCTAAACGACTTGACCTGGTTATAAAGAAATCTAAACGACTTGACCTGGTTATAAAGACATCTAAACGACTTGACCTGGTAATAAAGAAATCTAAACGACTTGACCTGGTTATAAAGAAATCTAAACGACTTGACCTGGTTATAAAGACATCTAAACGACTTGACCTGGTTATAAAGACATCTAAAAGACTTGACCTGTTGTCTCCAGGTCCGCTGGGGGAAAGGTCCAGGACAGTTACTGTTATCAAATCTTCCTGGATAACAACCACAGCCTGGTTCTGCCTACTGTCCAACACCTGCTGGAACACTCCTTCCACAGCGCAGGACTCAAACTGGCAGAGGTAGGGGTGTGTGTGTGGGTGCACAGTACTCGCTCACTATGCTCGTTCTCATTTATCTGACATTCCTGTAGATGGCACTGTTTGATAAGTCTTCTGCTACAACTGAACTAATGTGTGTTTATGACTACTAGACTCTATACAACTGTCTCCAGATTGGTAGTCTACTGTAGTCAGTAGTTGTGTAGTGACTGTATGTCTCTTCCTCTCCTCTCTAGGTGCCGTCTTGTCTGATTCTCCAGATGCCTCGCTTTGGGAAGAAGTTCAAGATGTTTCAGAAGATCATCCCTTCACTGGAGCTAGACATTACTGACCTTCTCTCTGAAGGTAGTTCACACACACACACACACACACACCACACACCCACACACACACACACACACAAGGATACACCATGTATCTGTGCAGAGATGTAATGTAACGTGGTGTGTGTTCAGGTCCCCAGCAGTGTGTGTTGTGTGGTCAGCTGGCATATGAGGAGTGTGTGGACTGCTTCAGAGACCCAGTCTTCAGCAGGACAGGATTTAAAGTGTTCTGCAGGACCTGCTCCTCTCAGGTAGGGCGTAAGGACAGACTGACACACTCCACTCTGTGTGTGTGTGTACCTGTCATAGTGTTGTGTGTCATTATACGTGTATGAGATCATACTACATTGCAGTCGGAGTACATAGAATCATTGATCTACAAATCACTTTGTATCCCAAATAATTACTCTATATTTGATTAGGATTAGTGATTCTGCTCCTCTGTCTCCTTCTCCAGGTGCACTCTCACCCCGAGCGGCTGTCCCACAGCCCCTCCACCCTGCAGCTCCCTGAGGGGTACCCCGCCCCCACTACCCTCCGAGCCCCATCCAGAGAGAGACTGGAGCTGTTTGCAGTGCTGTGCATAGAGACCAGTCACTATGTCTCCTTCATCAAACACGGCCCAAACAGCACAGACTGGATCTTCTTTGACAGCATGGCTGACAGACATGGTGAGGTTGTGTGGAATATGCTGTAAACCGTCCTTGTTTCCTCCAATCCTTTCAAAACTCATTGGAGGTCAGAAGGAAGCACCTTGGATCCGTTCCTCCAATACGCATTGAGAGGAATAGAGGAAACAAGGATGGCGGAAGCAAGGATTTGACGGCTAGTAAGGTTTTCAGACACCAACAGTGGGTTTCTATTTTCTCTGTCTCATTCTCTGTCTCATTCTCTGTCTCATTCCATCTGTCTTTGTCTCATTCTCTGTCTCTGTCTCATTCTTTGTCTTATTCTCTGTCTCATTCTTTCTCGTTCTCTCTCTCTCTCTGTCTCATTCTCTGTCTCATTCTGTCTCATTCTCTGTCTCATTCCATCTCTGTATTTGTCTCATTCTCTGTCTCATTCTCTGTCTCTGTCTCATTCTTTGTCTTATTCTCTGTCTCATTCTTTCTCGTTCTCTCTCTCTCTGTCTCATTCTCTCTCTGTCTCATTCTTACTCTCATTCTCTGTCTTTCTTTCTCTTTCTTTCTCTCTTTCTGTGTGTGTTTCAGGAGAGAGGGATGGCTTCAACATTCCCCAGGTGCAGGCATGTCCAGAGGTTGGCTTGTACCTGGTCATGTCACCCGCCGAGCTGGCCAACCAGGTGCCTCGGGACATGAAGGGCGTGGCTAAGCGTCTGTTCTGTGATGCCTACATGTACCTGTACCAGAGTACCAGCATGAGCCTCTACCGCTGACAGAAGCGGGACCACATGGGTAATTCCAAACCTAAAATTTGAGAGTTGTACAAGTATTGTACTACTTGTCTGTAAGTAAAAATGGATGGGACCTCTGTTCAATGCTTATACTGTCCAAATGGCCCAAATGTTATAGTACCTTATGATATACTGTGTGTGTGTGTGTGTGTGTGTGTGTGTGTGTGTGTGTGTGTGTGTGTGTGTGTGTGTGTGTGTGTGTGTGTGTGTGTGTGTGTGTGTGTGTTTGGACAAACCTACTCATTCAAGGGTTTTTATTTTTTATGTTCTACATTGTAGAATAATAGTGAAGACATCAATACAATAAAATAACACATGGAATCATGTAGTAACCAAAAAAGTGTTAAACAAATCAAAATATATTTGAGATTCTTAAAAGTAGCCACCCTTTGCCTTGATGAAAGCATTCACCTGGAATGCTTTTCCAACAGTCTTGAAGGAGTTCCCTGCTTTTCCTTCACTCTGCGGTCCAACTCATCCCAAACCATCTCAATAGGGTTGAGGTCGGGTGATTGTAGAGGCCAGGTCATCTGATGCAGCACTCCATCACACTACTTCTTGGTCAAAACGTCCTTACACAGCCTGGAGGTGTGTTGGGTTATTGTCCCGTTGAAAAACAATTGATAGTCCCACTGAGCGCAAACCAGATGGGATGGCGTATCGCTGCAGAATGCTGTGGTAGCCATGCTGGTTAAGTGTGCCTTGAATTCTAAATAAATCACTGACAGTGTCACCAGCAAAGCACCCCCACACCATCATCATACCACCTCCTCCATGCTTCACGGTGGGAACCACACATGCGGAGATCATCCGTTCACCTACTCTGCGTCTCACAATGACACGGCGGTTGGAACCAAAAATCTCAAATTTGGACTCATCAGACCAAAGGACAGATTTCCACTGGTCTAATGTCCATTGCTCATGTTTCTTGGCCCAAGCAAGCCTCTTCTTATTATTGGTGTCCTTTAGTAGTGGTTTCTTCGCAGCAATTCGACCATGAAGGCCTGATTCACACAGTCTCCTCTGAACAGTTGATGTTGAGATGTGTCTATTACTTGAACTCTGAAGCATTTATTTGGGCTGCAATCTGAGGTGTTGTTAACTCTAATGAACTTATCCTCTGCAGCAGAGGTAACTCTGGGTCTTCCTTTCCTGTGGCGGTCCTCATGAGAGCCAGTTTCATCATAGCGCTTGATGGTTTTTACGACTGCACTTGAAGAAACTTTCAAAGTTCTTAAATGTCCGTGTTGACTGACCTTCATGTCTTAAAGTAATGATAGCCTGTTGTTTCTCTTTGCTTATTTGAGCTGTTCTTGCCATAATATGGACTTGGTCTTTTACCAAATAGGGCTGTCTTCTGTATACCACCCCTACCTTGTCACAACACAACTGATTGGCTCAAATGCATTAAGAATTCCACAATTTAAATTTTAACAAGGCACACCTGTTAATTGAAATGCATTCCAGGTGACTACCTCATAAAGCTGGTTGAAAGAATGCCAAGAGTGTGCAAAGCGGTCATCGAGGCAAAGGGTGGCTACTTTGAAGAATCTAAAATATATTTTGATTTGTTTCACACTTTTTTTGGTTACTACATGATTCCATATGTGTTATTTCATAGTTTTGATGTCTTCACTATTATTCTACAATGTAGAAAATTGTAAAAAATAAAGAATAACCCTTGAATGAGTAGGTGTGTCCAAACTGGTACTGTACATATAAAAAAAATGGAAACGTATGACTTCCAGAGGCCTTCTAAAAGCCAAAGATATGTTCACTTTATGTAAGAAGTCTTGGGGTGAATTAGTGCCCTTTCTCCTCTTATAAATGCATCCAAATAATCAGAAAATATATAATGATTTGTACTTTCTGATAAAGCGCCTTATCAAAGTCAAGAATTCCAACTTTTTTCAAATAAATGTGTACCTCACCTCTCTGTACTTTTGTTATACTGTACAATATCATGGGGATCCAGGGTTAATGGGTAGGACTACTGATCAGATAGGGAAAGGGGGGTTGCAGCTGGTCAGTTAGATGACTTTTGACCTCTCTGCGTTTGTTTTTATTTGCACTGGGTGACTTGTTTTGGATGTAGAACGTTTGACTTTATTATTTTTTTGACGTTACTATTCCAGGGGAGGTTATGCTGTTTATACAATCATTTGGATAATTGTAAATGTAATACTTGGAAGTTGGAATGTATAGGAATCTATCTTAATATTTACCGCTGACTGTCTTTAAGATAGGTTAGATCCTTTTGTAGAACTTGACAACGTGATTATTTGCACTTTACTGACTTTATTTGTTGTTTTACTATAATTTTTTGAACTATGCCTTCGTATTGGTAGCTATGCGTAACTTATAATTTTTTCCCTGAGGTTTTTTGATTATTGTAATATTTACAAAAAAGGCTAAAAGAAATGAGAATAAATTTGAATATTTGCATGTGTATGCTATGAAATGCTACACTATATGCAAGTGTGTTAGTGCAAGTATGTACTTACATATGTACAGTGCCTTGCGAAAGTATTCGGCCCCCTTGAACTTTTCAACCTTTTGCCACATTTCAGGCTTCAAACATAAAGATATAAAACTGTAATTTTTTTGTGAAGAATCAACAACAAGTGGGACACAATTATGAAGTGGAACGAAATTTATTGGATATTTCAAACTTTTTTAACGAATAAAAAACTGAAAAATTGGCCGTGCAACATTATTCAGCCCCTTTACTTTCAGTGCAGCAAACTCTCTCCAGAAGTTCAGTGAGGATCTCTGAATGATCCAATGTTGACCTAAATGACTAATGATGAAAAATAGAATCCACCTGTGTGTAATCAAGTCTCCGTATAAATGCACCTGCTCTGTGATAGTCTCAGAGGTCTGTTTAAAGCGCAGAGAGCATCATGAAGAACAAGGAACACACCAGGCAGGTCCGAGATACTGTTGTGGAGAAGTTTAAAGCCGGATTTGGATACAAAAAGATTTCCCAAGCTTTAAACATCCCAAGGAGCACTGTGCAAGCGATAATATTGAAATGGAAGGAGTATCAGACCACTGCAAATCTACGAAGACCCGGCCGTCCCTCTAAACTTTCAGCTCATACAAGGAGAAGACTGATCAGAGATGCAGCCAAGAGGCCCATGATCACTCTGGATGAACTGCAGAGATCTACAGCTGAGGTGGGAGACTCTGTCCATAGGACAACAATCAGTCGTATACTGCACAAATCTGGCCTTTATGGAAGAGTGGCAAGAAGAAAGCCATTTCTTAAAGATATCCATAAAAAGTGTTGTTTAAAGTTTGCCACTAGCCACCTGGGAGACACACCAAACATGTGGAAGAAGGTGCTCTGGTCAGATGAAACCAAAAACGAACTTTTTGGCAACAATGCAAAACGTTATGTTTGGCGTAAAATGCAACACAGCTCATCACCCTGAACGCACCATCCCCACTGTCAAACATAGTGGTGGCAGCATCATGGTTTGGGCCTGCTTTTCTTCAGCAGGGGCAGGGAAGATGGTTAAAATTGATGGGAAGATGGATGGAGCCAAATACAGGACCATTCTGGAAGAAAACCTGATGGAGTCTGCAAAAGACCTGGGACGGAGATTTGTCTTCCAACAAGACAATGATCCAAAACATAAAGCAAAATCTACAATGGAATGGTTCACAAATAAACATATCCAGGTGTTAGAATGGCCAAGTCAAAGTCCAGACCTGAATCCAATCGAGAATCTGTGGAAAGAACTGAAAACTGCTGTTCACAAACGCTCTCCATCCAACCTCACTGAGCTCAAGCTGTTTTGCAAGGAGGAATGGGCAAAAATTTCAGTCTCTCGATGTGCAAAACTGATAGAGACATACCCCAAGCGACTTACAGCTGTAATCGCAGCAAAAGGTGGCTCTACAAAGTATGAACTTAAGGGGGCTGAATAATTTTGCACGCCCAATTTTTCTGTTTTTTTATTTGTTAAAAAAGTTTGAAATATCCAACAAATTTCGTTCCACTTCATGATTGTGTCCCACTTGTTGTTGATTCTTCACAAAACATTACAGTTTTATATCTTTATGTTTGAAGCCTGAAATGTGGCAAAAGGTAGAAAAGTTCAAGGGGTCCGAATACTTTCGCAAGGCACTGTATGTTTCTAGGTCACTGTCCCTTTCACTATCTGAATGAGCACAGAATTATTCTCTCATCCCTTTTCTCTTTTCCATCTTCCACTTAGCATCGGGCAGAAAAGGGCGCGCCTCAAAGCTGAATAAATCAACGGTGATAACATCTTCTCACCACTTCATATTCCTAATGTGATCAGAGGGAGATGAGAGAGGGTCAGAGAGAGAATCGCATAGAGGTAGAGGCTGGGGGCTGGGGGCATTGCTTTTTCTTTAGGAAGTGGGTTAACTAAGGAGAGAATTTGGTCTCATAAACATTAACACAGGAGCAGCATACTATTTAGCCTCGATCTATATGAAATAATAAACATGTTTGTTACATCTCTGTGCTCAAAAGTTTATTCTGAGGTGAGCCTCTGGCGTACGACTGGGCTACATCCCAAATGGCTCCCTGTTTCGTATATAGTGCACTACTTTTGACCAGAGCACTACATACTGTAGGGAATGGGGTGTGATTTGGGATACATCTGGGCTTACACAAGGCAGGTATTGATGTACAGAAAATCACATCTCTGTGACATTTATAGAGCCAATTTATATGAAATTGCCAATTTTCTAACTTCCCCCTTTTCTACTCTGTCTGTGAGGTCATTGTGGTGCAAACTGAAAGAAATTAAACCTTTTTTTTCAAAAATTTTGTAACTCTTCTGACTGCACAGGCTTCTTCTATTTACTTACTATTTCCTTGTGTTCTCTCTCTTTTCCTATCTCGTTAAACTTTGATAGACGTGTCTATTAGTTGGCAGCATTTATCTTCGTAGGGCACATGCCAACTCTCCCCCACCCCCTCACCTTCAGAACAAACAGAACAGCATTTGGACTGCACTCAAATCCTCAATTCCTGACCTGAAAATTGTTTTCTGTGCCCAGTTCAGACATATCACAAGATGGGTCCTGGTGGTGTAAAGTACTACTTATGTAGTTTTTTACTTGACTATTTATATTTTTGACAACTTTTACTTTTACTCCACTACATTCCTAAAGAAAATAATGTTCTTTCTACTCAAAAGTATTCGTTACATTTTGAATGCTTAGCAGGACAGGAAAATGGTCTAATTCACGCACTTAAAGAGAAAATCCCTGATCATCCCTACTGCTTCTGATCTTGCGGACTCACTCAACACAAATGCTTTGTTTGTAAATTGTGTCTGAATGTTGGAGTGTGCCCCTGGCTGTCCATAAATTAAAACAACAAGAAAGTCATGCCGTCTGGTTTGCTTACTATAAGGAACTTTAAATGATTACTACTTTTACTTTTGATACTTAAGAATAGTTTAGCAATTACATTTACTTTTGCTATTTAAGTATATTTAAAACCAAATCATTTCTGACTTTTACTCAAGTAGGATTTTACTGGGTGACTTTTCACTTTTATATGAGTCATTTTATATTAAGGTATCTTTACTTTTACTCAAGTATGACAATTGGGTACTTTTTATACCACTGGATGTGGCTGACCCTGAGCAAGTAGTTAGTACAGTAGGTCTCCATAGCTCATATGAACCCTCTGATGCTATTGAGTTCTGACAGGTAAGGCCTTTCAGCTTTCATACAGTTTCTCTAGCTTGGTCCCAGATCTGTTTGTGGTATCGCCAACTTTTTTTCCCTCATTGACACATCAAACATAAATCAAATCAAATTTTATTTGTCACATACACATCGTTAGCAGATGTTAATGCGAGTGTAGTGAAATGCTTGTGCTTCTAGTTCCGACCATGCAGTAATATCTAACAAGTAATCTAACAATTCCACAACTACCTTTTACACACAAGTGTAAAGGAATGAATAAGAATAGGTACATATAAATATATGGATGAGCAATGGCCGAACGGCATAGGCAAGATGCAGTAGATGGTATAGAGTACAGTATATACATATGAGATGAGTAATGTAGGGTATGTAAACATTATATAAAGTGGCATTGTTTAAAGTGACTAGTGATACATTTATTACATCCAAGTTTTATTATTAAAGTGGCTAGGGATGAGTCAGTATGTTGGCAGCAGCCACACGGTGTTAGTGATGGCTGTTTAACAGTCTGATGGCCTTGAGATCGAGGCCTTCAGGGGTCTCTCGGTCCCCGCTTTGATGTACCTGTACTGACCTCGCCTTTAGGATGATAGCGGGGTGAACAGGCATTGGCTCGGGTGGTTGTTGTCCTTGATTATCTTTTTGGTCTTCCTGTGACATCGGGTGGTGTAGGTGACCTGGAGGGCAGGTAGTTTCCCCCGGTGATGCGTTGTGCAAACCTCACTACCCTCTGGAGAGCCTTACGGTTATGGGCGGAGAAGTTGCCGTACCAGGCGGTGATACAGCCCGACAGGATGCTCTCAATTGTGCATCTGTAAAAGTAGGTGAGTGTTTTTGGTGACAAGCCGAATTTCTTCAGCCTCCTGAGGTTGAAGAGGTGCTGTTTCTCCTTCTTCACCATGCTGTCTGTGTGGGTGGACCATTTCAGTTTGTCCGTGATGTGTACGCCGAGGAACTTAAAACTTTCCACCTTCTCCACTACTGTCCCATTGATGTGGATGGGGGGTGCTCCCTCTGCTGTTTCCTGAAGTCCACGATCATCTCCTTTGTTTTGCTGACGTTGAGTGTGAGGTTATTTTCCTGAATACCACACTCCGAGGACCCTCACCTCCTCCCTGTAGGCCATCTTGTCGTTGTTGGTAATCAAGCCTACCACTGTAGTGCCCTCTGCAAACTCGATGATTGAGTTGGAGGCGTGCATGGCCACGCAGTCATGGGTGAACAGGGAGTACAGGAGAGGGCTGAGAACGCACCCTTGTGGGGCCCCAGTGTTGAGGATCAGCGGGGTGGAGATGTTGTTTCCTACCCTCACCACCTGGGGGCGGCCCGTCAGGAAGTCCAGGACTCAGTTGCACCGGGCGGGGTCAAGACCCAGGGTCTCGAGCTTAATGACAAGTTTGGAGGGTACTATGGTGTTAAATGCTGAGCTGTAGTCGATGAACAGCATTCTTACAAAGTTATTCTTCTTGTCCAGATGGGATAGTGCAGTGTGATTGTGATTGTGTCGTCTATGGAGCTATTGGGGCGGTAAGCAAATTGGAGTGGGTCTAAGGTGTCAGGTAGGGTGGAGGTGATATTGTCCTTGACTAGTCTCTCAAAGCACTTCATGATGACGGAAGTGAGTGCTACGGGGCGACAGTCATTTAGCTCAGTTACCTTAGCTTTCTTGGGAACAGGAACAATGGTGGCACTCTTGAAACATGTGGGAACAGCAGACTGGGATAAGGATTGATTGAATACGACATCGGTGTCCACGACGGGGCTCATTTTCTTTTTGTAGTCTGTTATTGACTGTAGACCCTGCCACATACCTCTCGTGTCTGTGCCGTTGCATTGCGACTCTACTTTGTCTCTATACTGACGCTTAGCTTGTTTGATTGCCTTGCGGAGGGAATAGCTTCACTGTTTGTATTTGGTCATGTTTCCGGTCGCCTTGCCCTGATTAAAAGCAGTGGTTCGCGCTTTCAGTTATGCGTGAATGCTGCCATCAATCCACGGTTTCTTGTTGGGGAAGGTTTTAATAGTCGCTGTGGGTACAATATCACCGATGCACTTGCTAATAAACTCACTCACTGAATCAGCGTATTCTTCAATGTTATTGTCCGATGCTATGCGGAACATATCCCAGTCCACGTGATCGAAGCAATCTTGAAGCGTGGAATCAGATTGGTCAGACCAGCGTTGAACAGACCTGAGCACGGGCGTTTCCTGTTTTAGTTTCTGTCTATAGGCTGGGAGCAACAAAATGGAGTCATGGTCAGATTTTCCGAAAGGAGGGCGAGGGAGGGCTTTGTATGCATTGCAGAAGTTAGAATAACAATGATCCAGGGTTTTGCCAGCCCGGGTCGCGCATTCGATATGCTGATCAAATTTAGGGAGCCTTGTTTTCAGATTAGCCTTGTTATAATCCCCAGCTACAATAAATGCAGTCTCAGGATATGTGGTTTACAGTTTACATAGAGTCCAATGAAGTTCTTTCAGGGCCGTCGATGTGTCTGCTTTCGGGGGGGATATACACGACTGTGATTATAATCGAAGAGAATTCTCTTGGTAGGTAATGCGGTCGGCATTTGATTGTTAGGAATTCTAGGTCAGGTGAACAAAAGGACTTGAGTTCCTGTATGTTGTTATGATCACACCACGTCTCGTTAATCATAAGGCATACACCCCTGCCCTTTTCTTACCAGAGAGATGTTTGTTTCCGTCAGCGCGATGCGTGAAGAAACCAGGTGGCTGTACCGACTCTGATAACGTATCCCGAGTGAGCCATGTTTCCGTGAAACAGAGAATGTTACAATCTCTGATGTCTCTCTGGAAGGCAACCCTTGCTCGGATTTCGTCTACCTTGTTGTCAAGAGACTGGACATTGGCGAGTAGTATGCTCGGGAGCAGTGTGCGATGTGCCCGTCTACGGAGCCTGACCAGAAGACCGCTCTGTCTGCCCCTTCTGCGGTGCCGTTGTTTTGGGTTGCCGGCTGGGATCCGATCCATTGTCCTGGGTGGTGGACCAAACAGAGGGTCCGCTTCGGGAAAGTCATATTCCTGGTCATAATGTTGGTAAGTTGACGTCGCTCGTATATCCAATAGTTCTTCCCGGCTGTATGTAATAAGACTTAAGATTTCCTGGAGTAACAATGTAAGAAATAACACATAAAAAACGAAATACTGCATAGTTTCCAAGGAACGCAAAGCGAGGCGGCGATCTCTGTCAGCGCCGGAAGTTTACAATTCCATAATGAGTTGGCATGAGAGACTGGCACCCAAACTAGATTTATTCTCTTTTCTTCAATCTCTCTCTTAATCTGAGATCTAACAGGCACTCTTATTAAATCAGACAATCAATGAATCAATAGGACCTTGTCCGTTTTCACAAACAGTACTAACAGTCTTGAATGAACCAATCTACTCTGGGACATTTGTTGTCGTCATGTAGGTATTGGCAATGAGGGTTGCATCCCAAACAACACCCTATTCCCTACATAGTGCACTACTTTTGACCAGGGCCAAGTCAAAATAAATGCACTATGTAGGGAATAGGGTGCCATTTGGTACAAAACCCAGTTCTCTCTCCTGCTTCTCCGGGTACAGACGCTGCTCTTCAAGGGCCTGAAGATCTGAAACACACAGAGACAGAAAGAGAGAGATGGAGTGATGAAAGGAGGTTGTGAGTCGTGACGGAAGAGGAGAAGAAAAGAGGAGATTAGAGAAGGGTATGAGAACTGTAGCGGGAGAGCAAACAGAGAGATTTCAGATATGCTGTGCCCTCGGAAACTATTCATACTTCTTGACTTATTCCAGATTTTGTTGTTACAGCCTGAATTTAAAATGGATTAAAACTTTGTTTTTACTCACCCATCCACACACAATACCTCATAATGACAAAGTGCAAACATGTTTTTAATTTATTGAAAATTAAATACAGAAAAATCTAATTTACATAAGTATTTACAACCCTGAGTCAATAGATGTTAGAATCACCTTTAGCAGTGACTACAGCTGTGAGTCTTTTTGGGTAAGTCTCTTAAGAGCTTTGCACACCTGGATTCTACAATATTTGCACATTATTCTTTTTAAAATTCATTAAGTTAATTGTTGATCATTGCTAGACAGCCATTTTCACGTTTTTCTATAGATTTTGAACCCAAATTATGTCAAAACTGTAACCAGACCATTCAGGATCATTCAATGCCGTCTTGGTAAGCAACTCCAGTGTTTATTTGGCCTTGTGTTTTACGTTATTTTCCTGCTGAAAGGTGAATATGTCTCCCAGTGTCTGTTGGAAAGCAGACTGAACCAGGGTTTCCTCTAGCATTTTGCCTGTGCTAGGCTCTATTCTGTTTACTTTTATCCCAAAAGACTCCCTAGACCCATAACATGGTGCGGCCACCACCATGCTCCCGAGTGGCTTAGTAGTCTAAGACACTGCATCTCAGTGCAAGACGCATCACTGCAGTACCTGGTTCAAATCCAGGCTGCATCACATCCGGCTGTGATTGGGATTCCCGTAGGGCAGTTTTGGCCGGGGTAGGCCGTCATTGTAAATAAGAATTTGTTCTTAACTGACTTGACTAGTTAAATAAAGATTCAATAAAAAAGAAATGAAGAGTGGCACTCGGTGATGTATTGTGTTGGATTTGCCCTAAACATAACGCTTTGTATTCAGGACATAAAGTTAATTTCTTTCAGTTTTACTTTAATGCCTTATTACAAACAGGATGATGATGCATGTTTTGGAATATTTTATAGGCTTCCTTCTTTTCACAATGTTGTTGATCCATCCTCAGTTTTCTCCTATCACAGCCATTTAACTCTGTAACTGTTAAAAAGTCACCTTTGGTCTCATGGTGAAATCTCTGAGCGGTTTCCTTCCTCTCTGGCAACTGAGTTAGGAAGGACACCTGTATCTTTGTAGTGACTGGGTGTATTGATACACCATCCAAAGTGTAATGAATAACTTCGCCATGCTCAAAGGTATATTTAATGTCTGCTTTAAAAAATGTTTGCCCATCTACCAATAGGTGCCCTTTTTTGCGAGGCATTGGAAAACTTCCCTGGTCTTTGTGGTTGAATCTTTGTTTGATATTCACTGCTCGACTAAGGGACCTTACAGATAATTGTATATGTGGGGTAAAGAGATGAGGTAGTCATTATAAAATCATGTTAAACACTGTTATTGTACACAGAGTGAGTCCATGCAACTAATCATATGACTTGTTTAGACTTGCCAAAACAAAGGGGTTGAATACTTATTGACTCAAGACATTTCAGTTTTTCATTTTTAATTCATTTGTAAATAATTAAATGTTGACATTATGGGGTATTGTGTGTAGGCCAGTGACACACATTTTCAATTTAATCAATTTTAAATTCAGGCTGTAACATAGAAAAATGTGGAAAAAGTCAAGGGGTGTGAATACTTTCTGAAGGCTCTGTAGATAGCAGTGGAGGCTGCTCAGGGAAGGACGGCTCATAATAATGGTTGGAATGGAGTCAATGGAATGGTATTAACCACATGGAAACAACGTGTTTGATGTGTTTGATACCATTCCATTGTCTCCATTCCAGCCATTAATATGAGCCGTCCTCCCCTCAGCAGCCTCCACTGGTAGACCGCTATCAGAAGGGAGCCGATGGGAAAACGATCAGGGTTGGATTGCTGTGTGCGTGTGTACATGCGTTTTGTGAACCCAGAATGGCTCTTTGACCTTCATCATTATTTACATTGTGGAGATGGAGGTCGTGCCATTCACGTTCTAGCTATGCTGCTACCGATCAACTGTAAAGGAGAAAAGAGACAAATTGGTTTCAAATGTGGTAAACTCATGAACTGATGAGATTATATAATGTTTTACTAAATGGGGCGGTTTCCCGGACACAGATTCAGCCGGGGCTCATAAGAAATTCCATTGAGCTAGCTTTTTAGTCCTGGACTAGGCTTAATCTGTGTCCTGGAAACCGCCCCTATGTGTCTGTGACGTGGCGCTCTTGGCGGTGGAGTTTTCAATGAGGTGGCACTCGCAGACGAGTTACTAGCAGTGCAATGTCCAGGATGAGAATTTTAATTTACCGGGAGGGTGGAAATATGCAGCAGAAGGTGTGTACAAAGTACAGTTGAAGTCAGAAGTTTACATACACTTAGGTTGGAGTCATTAAAACTCATTTTTCAACCACTCCACAAATTTCTTGTCAACAAACTATAGTTTTGGCAAGCCTGTTAGGACATCTACTTTGTGCATGAAACAAGTCATTTTTCCAACAGTTGTTTACAGACAGATTATTTCACGTATAATTCACTGTATCACAATTCCAGTGGGTCAGAAGTTTACATACACTAAGTTGACTGTGCCTTTAAACAGCTTATAAAGTTCCAGAAAATGATGTCATGGCTTTAGAAGCTTCTGATAGGCTAATTGACATCATTTGAGTCAATTGGAGGTGTACCTGTGGATGTATTTCAAGGCCTACCTTCAAACTCAGTGCCTCTTTGCTTGACATCATGGGAAAATCAAAATAAATCAGCCAAGCCCTCAGAAAAGAAATTGTAGACCTCCACAAGTCTGGTTCATCCTTGGGAGCAATTTCCAAACACCTGAAAGTACCACGTTCATCTGTACAAACAATAGTACGCAAGTATAAACACCATGGGACCACGCAGCCGTCATACCGCTCAGGAAGGAGAAGCGTTCTGTCTCCTAGAGATGAACGTACTTTGGTGCGAAAAGTGCAAATCAATCCCAAAACAACAGCAAAGGACTTTGTGAAGATGCTGGAGGAAACAGGTACAAAAGTATCTATGTCCACAGTAAAACAAGTCCGATATCAACATAACCTGAAAGGCCACTCAACAAGGAAGAAGCCACTGCTCCAAAACCGTCATAAAAAAGCCAGACTACAGTTTGCAACTGCACATGGGGACAAAGATCATACTTTTTGGAGAAATGCCCTCTGGTCTCATGAAACAAAAATAGAACTGTTTGGCCATAATGACCATCGTTATGTTTGGAGGAAAAAGGGGGAGGCTTGCAAGCCAAAGACCACCATCCCAACCGTGAAGCATGGGGGTGGCAGCATCATGTTGTGGGGGTGCTTTGCTGCAGGAGGGACTGGTGCACTTCACAAAATAGATGGCATCATGAGGACGGAAAATGATGTGGATATATTGAAGCAACATCTCAAGACATCAGTCAGGAAGTTAAAGCTTGGTCGCAAATGGGTCTTCCAAATGGACAATGACCCCAAGCATACTTCCAAAGCTGTGGCAAATTGGCTTAAGGACAACAGAGTCAAGGTATTGCAGTGGCCATCACAAAGCCCTGACCTCAATCCCATAGAAAATGTGTGGGCAGAACTGAAAAAGCGTGTGCGAGCAAGGAGGCCTACAACCTGACTCAGTTACACTAGCTCTGTCAGGGGGAATGGGCCAAAATTTACCTAACTTATTTTGGGAAGCTTGTGGAAGGCTACCCAAAAAGTTTGACCCAAGTTAAACAATTTAAAGGCAATGCTACCAAATACTAATTGAGTGTATGTAAACTTCCGACCCACTGGGAATGTGATGAAGGAAATAAAACATGAAATAAGTCATTCTCTCTACTATTATTCTGATAAAGTGGTGATCCTAACTGACCTAAGGAATTTTTACTAGGATTAAATGTCAGGAATTGAGAAAAACTGAGTTTAAATGTATTTGGCTAAGGTGTATGTAAACGTCCGATTTCAACTGTATATCATACTTTGACTAAAACGATGACTTATTGACTTACATCGCTGTGCAACATCATGGGTAAGCTCTGGTCATCCTCTTTCAGCTCTAAATTTGTTCTTTTTTTCCTGGTGTGGGAGTAATGACCTCATAAACATTTATGCGCCATGTTGGTGGACTATGACTGGAAGTGGCATTTCTGGCAGCGTGAAAAAGGCCATATGCCCAGTGAGTGTTAAATAAACCTCGCAATAATGTGACAAGGCAGCATTGATAACTGATGCAGTATCTGTCAGTAATCAGTTCTCGACTTGGACTGAAATATGTGCCAGTACTCATTTTTGGTGCCAGTACTGTTTATATTTAGGTGAGGAACTTTTGAGCTAATATTCTGTAAGAGTTGCGGAAACTCAAGCAGTAGAACATTTGAGGTGTCGGTACTCAGTTCTGGTGTGCTCCTGCCCAAGTCGACTGGCAGTAGGGTTGCTTAGTATCTGAAAATAGATATGAACAGATACTTCACTCTGGCCTTATTCTCATTTAGTATACAACGCTGCATACTTGGATCAGGCACACTCCACTGACCAGGCCATATGTGGAATTAAAATATGTTAGGGATTTAGAACTGTTTCAATAATGCTTGTCAATGCCAGTGGAAAGCTTCACCTCACCATGCAATGTTCAATGGCACTCCAGACTGCTGTGACACAGAGCAGACACAGCAAGAGCAGTGCACTTGGCACACTGGGAAGCTTAGCTTAGCTTTCTCCCCTATAAAACCTCACTGTCACACTGTTATACAGTCTGCCTAAACAAAGCATGCGAGAGGAACAAATGATTAGATAGAACAGACATCTATGACCACGGGAACAATTGAAGCCTTCACTGAAGTGATGGAGACACAAAACAACACAGAGGGTGTCTCAGTTCAGACCCTGTTCTTTTTTAAATATCATGAATACAATAGTGGCTTATGAATAAAAGATCAATGGTGGCGTGGGATTTGCTGGTCGGAGAAAATGTCATGTTGGTTTAATGGTGGAGGGAGAAAGGTCTGACTGGCTGCACAGGGCCACGGAAGACCTGTGTGTGTGTCTGTGTGTGCATGTGTGCTATCATTTTCGTGAGGAGCTTAAAAGCCAGTTCCATTTCCTCATCTGAAATGTTACACTTTACCCTGTTATGAGAAGTTGCCATTTTAACTTTCTTTCGGAGGCAACTGGAAAATCTAAAAACGTCATCGGACCAGACCACAAGCACATCCCACATGAAAAAATACTACAGTTTACTATATAATTCTACAGTACTTACTATATAATTCTGTAGTGATTTTTATTTTACCTTTATTTAACTCGGCAAGTCAGTTAAGAACACATTCTTATTTTTAATGACGGCCTAGGAACAGTGGGTTAACTGCCTTGTTCAGGGGCAGAACGACAGATTTTTACCTCGTCAGCTCAGGGATTTGATCTTGCAACCTTTCAGTTACCTGTCCAACGCTCTAACCACTAGGCTACCTGCCGCCCCAGTAAACTGTAGTATACTGTAGAATACCGTATTACACACTAGTATCCCTCGATCATGTG
The DNA here is from genome assembly GCF_965601325.2 of Salmo salar. Taxonomy (NCBI): domain Eukaryota; kingdom Metazoa; phylum Chordata; class Actinopteri; order Salmoniformes; family Salmonidae; genus Salmo; species Salmo salar. The sequence continues at coordinate 43,073,302 of NC_138300.1, forward strand.
TATTACTTACTATAGAATGTTGTAGTATACCATAGTAAGTACTACAGTATTATCCTTTTTTTTTTTTATGAATACTACAGTACATTGCCGTGGGAAGATGTTTGGGGGTGGGGGTGCTTTGATAAAAAAAGTTAAAAACACTACACTCCGCAGAAACATGACACTTTACCATACTAAATAAATATTTACTACAGTATTTAATTTGCATATACAGTGCCTTCAGAAAGTAATCACACGCCTTGACTTTTTCAAAAATTTGCTGTGATACAGCCTGAATTTAAAATGTGTTTTTGTCACTTCTACACAAAATACCTCAATGTAAAATTAGAATTGTTTTTCGAAATATTACAAATTGATTAAAAGCTGAAATGTCTTGAGTCAATATGTATTCAATGCCTTTGTTATGCCAAGCCTAAATAAGTTCAGAAGATAACATTTCTTAACAAGTCAAAAAAGTTGCATGGACTCTGTGTGCAATAATAGTGTTTAACATGATTTTTGGATGACTACCTCATCTCTGTACCACACACATACGATTATCTGTAAGGTCTCTCAGTCGAGCAGTAAATTTCAAACACAGATTCAACCACAAAGACCAGGCCTCGCAAAGAAGGGCACCTATTGGTAGATGGGTAACAACAACAACAACAACAAAGCAGTAATTGAATATCCCTTTGAGCATGGTGAGGTTATTAACTACACTTTAGATGGTGTATCAATACACCCAGTCACTACAAAGAGACAGCAGTAAAAAATGTGGCAAAGCAATTCACGTTTTTGTCCTGAATAGAGTGTAATGCTTGGGACAAATCCTATACAACACATTATGGTTATGCTTGTAATCCTTAACAACGGGGGAGTTTTTCAGGATAAAAAAGAAACGGTATGGAACTAAGCACAGGCAAAATCCTAAAGAAAACCTGGTTCAATTTGCTTTCAACCAGACAATGGAAGAGAAAATCATCTTTCAGCAGGAATATAACCTAAAACACAAGGCCAAATCCACGCTGGAATGAGTGACTGAGTTCGTTTGGATTTAAATCTACTTGAAAATCTATGGCAAGACCTGAAAATGGTTGTCTAGCAATGATCAACAACCAATTTCACATTGCTTGAAGAATTTTGAAAAGATAATGGTCAAATGTTGTACAATCCAGGTGTGGAAAGCTCTTTGAGACTTTTTCAGAAAGACACAGCTGTAATCGCTGCCAAAAGTTCTTCTACAAAATATTGATTTAGAGGTGTGAATACTTATGTAAATGCAATATTTCTCTATTTCATTTTCAAGAAATTTGCTAAAATTTCAAAAAACGCATTTTTACTCATTACTCATTATGGAGTATTGTGTGTAGATGAGTGAGAATTGCATTTTATTTAATCAATTTTGAATTCAGGCTATAACACAACAAAATGCAGAATAAGTCAAGGGGTATGAATATTTTCTGAAGGCACTGTACCCTTCCCATTCCCCTCCCCCATATCCCAATTTGTGCCACATATATGTGAAAAACCTACATGTCAGGTATAGAACATATTGTCTTCCATAAAGGTTATAGAAAAGAGCATGAGCTCTGAACTATCTGTTCAGACCCCAGTCCTACCTACAGGTTATGGAAAATGTTATCTTTTAGTGTTTCTCCAGTAGGTTTCCTCAGGGAGAAAGCCTCCACATGGAAAAGATAATAAAACAAAACACAAGTGTGAATACTACGGTAATGTCCTCAAAAACACTACAGTAAATATTACAGTATATACTACAGTTTTCTTTCACTATAGTATTTTTACACTGCTCAAAAAAATAAAGGGAACATTTAAACAACACAATGTAACTCCAAGTCAATCCCACTTCTGTGAAATCAAACTGTCCACTTAGGAAGCAACACTGATTGACAATACATTTCACATGCTGTTGTGCAAATGGAATAGACAACAGGTGTAAATTATAGGCAATTAGCAAGACACCCCCAATAAAAGGGTGGTTCTGCAGGTGGGGACCACAGACCACTTCTCAGTTCCTATGCTTCCTGGCTGATGTTTTGGTCACTTTTGAATGCTGGTGGTGCTTTCACTCTAGTGGTAGCATGAGATGGAGTCTACAACCCACACAAGTGGCTCAGGTAGTGCAGCTCATCCAGGATGGCACATCAATGCGAGCTGTGGCAAGAAGGTTTGCTGTGTCTGTCAGCGTAGTGTCCAGAGCATGGAGGCGCTACCAGGAGACAGGCCAGTACATCAGGAGACATGGAGGAGGCCGTAGGAGGGCAACAACCCAGCAGCAGGACCGTTACCTCCGCCTTTGTGCAAGGAGGAGCAGGAGGAGCACTGCCAGAGCCCTGCAAAATGACCTCCAGCAGGCCACAAATGTGCATGTGTCTGCTCAAACGGTCAGAAACAGACTCCATGAGGGTGGTATGAGGGCCCGACGTCCACAGGTGGGGGTTGTGCTTACAGCCCAACACCGTGCAGGACGTTTGGCATTTGCCAGAGAACACCAAGATTGGCAAATTTGCCACTGACGCCCTGTGCTCTTCACAGATGAAAGCAGGTTCACACTGAGCACGTGACAGAGTCTGGAGACGCCGTGGAGAACGTTCTGCTGCCTGCAACATCCTCCAGCATGACCGGTTTGGCGGTGGGTCAGTCATGGTGTGGGGTGGCATTTCTTTGGGGGGCCGCACAGCCCTCCATGTGCTCGCCAGAGGTAGCCTGACTGCCATTAGGTACCGAGATGAGATCCTCAGACGCCTTGTGAGACCATATGCTGGTGCGGTTGGCCCTGGGTTCCTCCTAATGCAAGACAATGCTAGACCTCATGTGGCTGGAGTGTGTCAGCAGTTCCTGCAAGAGGAAGGCATTGATGCTATGGACTGGCCCGCCCGTTCCCCAGACCTGAATCCAATTGAGCACATCTGGGACATCATGTCTCGCTCCATCCACCAACGCCACGTTGCACCACAGACTGTCCAGGAGTTGGCGGATGCTTTAGTCCAGGTCTGGGAGGAGATCCCTCAGGAGACCATCCGCCACCTCATCAGGAGCATGCCCAGGCATTGTAGGGAGGTCATACAGGCACGTGGAGGCCACACACACTACTGAGCCTCATTTTGACTTGTTTTAAGGACATTACATCAAAGTTGGATCAGCCTGTAGTGTGGTTTTCCACTTTAATTTTGAGTGTGACTCCAAATCCAGACCTCCATGGGTTGATAAATTGGATTTCCATTGATTATTTTTGTGTGATTTTGTTGTCAGCACATTCAACTATGTAAAGAAAAAAGTATTTAATAAGATTATTTCTCTCATTCAGATCTAGGATGTGTTGTTTAAGTGTTCCCTTTATTTTTTTGAGCAGTATACTATAGTTCAGTTTAAATACTACAGTCAGGGTTGGGTAGGTTACTTTCTAAATGTAATCAGTTACAGTTACTAGCTAACTGTCCAAAAACGTAATCAGTAATGTAACTTTTGGATTACATAAACTCAGTAACGAGGCATTAGAAGACAAAAATATATGTTACCAATTGATCGACATCTATTGCAGGATAAATCAATGTTAAAGTTTACATAGCTGGCCATATATGGATGTTACATTTTACTTTATGGGTTGGTTATGTAGGCTTCTTCTAACCCATCACTTCTACTACATATAATAATACGATTAAATTATATCTTTACATTAATATATATAATTTCTAAGTCCAAAAATGTATGTAGCAACTACAGATTGCCCCTTTAACTGTATCAAAAGTGTGCAAGTTTGAGCATGTGTCAATGATTTTTTTTTTATAAGCATTAATTAGATTGAGCAATAAAAGCCCCACTTTTATTCCATAGGCTGTGATCTGCACTATTCAGCTGTTGCAAGAGCGCATTTTTCACTGGCTGTCCACCAATTTCAAAAATAATGATTGATGGGCAGCTTAAACTCCTTGAATTCAAAAATATTTGGGTTCAAATACACATTTAGATTTGTGAACAGCCATCCACAACAACCACAATCTGTAAGGCGCAAATATTTCAATGAGAGAGCAGCAGTGTGATTCACATCAATGCGCTATGTAGATATCAATAATAAGTGATATGCGTATCGCTGTAGACTACACCACTGCTGCCATCCTTACCTCCAAGTATTTATTGAAGTTGTATAATCTTTGGATGTCGACAGCAGTCGCACCTTTGGAAGACATAGCTTGGACTGTAGCCTACAAAAGCTTATTCCTGCTCTTTTCCCACGATCCATCAAACACATTGGGTGTGTCATCATAGTGGTCTCTGACTTGTGGTGAGACACGCTCAAGTGAAACAAATTTAAACATGCAACTTTTTGCAAACACCCTATATGAATTTAAAAGTAATCATCTAAGTAATCATCTATTTTTTCAAAAGTATCGGTAATCTGATTACAATATTTTTGCTGGTAACGTAATGGATTACAGTTAACGTTTTTGTAATCCCTTACATGTAACGGATTACATGTAATCTGTTACTCTCAACCCTGACTACAGTATATTACAGTAAATACTACAGTAAAGTTTGCAAAAACCCTGCAGTGAATACTATAGTATATAAATATAGTAATACTACAGTATTTAGACCATAGTATAATATAGTATTTTTTTGGTTTGGGATATAATTTGTGTACAGTTATAAAATAGGAATGAAGATGTTTCAGGGCATCCAAACCTACATCTCCATACATACCTCTAATGATGGTGGTAGCCTACAATCCATCAGATTCCTCATGATACAGACCAGACCATTATAAAAACAACAACTATTCAGAACCACGTTGTAAAAATGTTCTCAGGAGTAGGCTACGTTATAAATCAGGAGGAGAGAGTTTGGAAGCGAATGGAAAGGTATTTTATTACCTCTTGTCTTCTTCCCTTTTTAGAGAGAGAGAGAGAGAAAGAGATATGAGAGAGAGAGAAAGAAAGAAACAAAGAGAGAGAGCGACGCTAGCTGCTTTGAGTCTGAGACACGATCCACTCCCTACACTAATATCTGTGATAGGTCAACATTTTGAATGACGTCATCATGGCCCATCAATTACACAGTGACATCATGGGAACAGAACATATAGTGAGTCAGACAATCCATAGACTAGTATCAACACGGCCTCATTAGAATATGTCAAAGTGACATTTAACCACCTATGCTGACATATTAGTTATGCGACATATAGTAATTACAATGGTTAAATGTCAACAGTCTGACACATTTCTAATAAGAAATCAATTCTAGCTACTGTAGATGGTAGAGGCTACTTACAAAGCAAAAACTCAGGTCCCTGAGTTGACCAAAGATACAGATACAAACAGATAATAGATACAGGCCATTCAAGTGACGTGCAGTTCTGTAGGTTCTATCCATGCCCTTGACCGATTTATTTCATATTCTGTTTTATAATGCACATTGGATCAGAGCAAAACGTGAGCCTGGGACTGGGCTTTGAGGTAAGACATCAACCATAACTTTGTTAACCTGGTATCGTGACACTCTCTCTCTCTTTCTCTTTCTTTCATCTGTTTTCATAGCGGGGATTTCTAGGAGATTTTGTATTCTTCTATGATTGGGTTCTTTTGATCTTGCTGTCCGTTCTGTCGTGTCCCTCTCTCCTCTCCTCACCCTTTCTGTGATCAGCTCTACCACTGACCTCTACACTGGGGCTGCATCCCAAATAGCACCCTATTCCCTGTGTAGTGCACTATACGGCCCATAGTGCTTTGGTCAAACGTAGTGTACTATATAGGGAATCGGGTGCCATTTGGGATGTAACCTGGTGGTTGTGCTCTGGGTGGGGATGTTTCCTCTCTCTGATGAGTGAGCACTAACTCATGGTTCTTTCATGTGCCTTAGGTTAGGTCTTACAGTCATGAGTCTTTCTTAATACACAGAACAGCACACTGCTGCTGCTCAACAAAGGAGCAAGAAGATACAGTGAGTGTTGGGAGGGGGGACTTTGTGTGTGTGCACTATTGGTGTGTCTGTGTCCTAAAGTTTGAACACACACAGACACACTACTAGCTCTTCCATACCCAATAAGCAGCCAATTACACCTTTCTCTCTCTGACTAAACCAGTGGTTCCCAAACTAGGGGTCGCGACCCCATGTGCGGTCTCCTGATATGAAAAAATGGGGTCGAGGGAGAATTTCCATAATCCTATAAAAAAAAAAAAATTATACCATTTACAGTACCAGTCAAAAGTTTGGCCACACCTACTCATTCAAGGATTTTTCTTTCTTTTTACTATTTTCTACATTGTAGAATAATAGTGAAGACATCAAAACTATGAAATAACACATATGGAATCACGTAGTAACCAAAAAAGTGTTAATCAAATCAAAATATATTTGAGATTCTTCAAAGTAGCCACCCTTTGTCTTGATGACAGCTTTGCATACTCTTGGAATGCATTTCAATTAACAGGTGTGCCTTGTTAAAAGTTAATTTGTGGAATTTCTTTCCTTCTTCATGCATTTGAGTTTGTGTTGTGACAATGGAGGGATAGGATACAGAAGATTGTCATATTTGGTAAAAGACCAAGTCCATACTATGGCAAGAACAGCTCAAATAAGCAAAGCCAAATGACAGTCCATCATTACTTTAAGACATGAAGGTCAGTCAATCCCGGATATTTTCAAGAACTTTTAACATTTATTCAAGTGCAGTTGCAAAAACCATCAAGCGCTATGATGAAACTGGCTCTCATGAGGACCACCACAGGAACGGAAGACCCAGAGTTACCCCTGCTGCAGAGGATAAGTTCATTAGAGTTACCAGCCTCAGAAATTGCAGCCCAAATAAATGCTTCACAGAGTTCAAGTAACAGACACATTTCAACATCAACTGTTCAGTTGAGACTCTGTGAATCAGGCCTTCATGGTCAAATTGCTGCAAAGAAACCACTACTAAAGGACACCAATAATAAGAAGAGACTTGCTTGGGCCAAGGAACATGAGCAATGAACATTAGACCAGTGGAAATCTGTCCTTTGGTCTGATGAGTCCAAATTTGAGATTTTTGGTTCCAACCGCTGTGTCTTTGTGAGACGCAGAGCAGGTAAACAGATGATCTCCGCATGTGTGGTTCCCACCGTGAAGCATGGAGGAGGAGGTGTGATGATGGTGTGGCGGTGCTTTGCTGGTGACACTGTCAGTGATTTATTTAAAATTCAAGGCACACTTAACCAGCATGGCTACCACAGCATTCTGCAGCGATATGCAATCCCATCTGGTTTGCGCTTAGTGGGACTATCATTTGTTTTTCAACAGGACAATGACCCAACACACCTCCAGGCTATGTAAAGGCTATTTGACCAAGAAGTAGTGTGATGGAGTGCTGCATCAGACGACCTGGCCTCTACAATCACCCGACCTCAACCCAATTGAGATGGTTTGGGATGAGTTGGACCGTAGAGTGAAGGAAATGCATCCAACAAGTGCTCAGCATATGTGGGAACTCCTTTAAGACTCTTGGAAAAGCATTCCAGGTGAAGCTGGTTGAGATAATGCCTAGAGTGTGCAAAGCTGTCATCAAGGTAAAGGGTGGCTACTTTGAAGAATCTAAAATCTAAAATATATTTTGATTTGTTGAACACTTTTTTGGTTACTACATGATTCCATATGTGTTATTTCATAGTTTTGATGTCTTCACTATTATTCTACGATGTAGAAGATAGTAAAAATAAAAAACACCCTTGAATGAGTAGGTGTGTCCAAACTTTTGACTGGTATTGTATTTATTATAATATTGTCTTTGTATCTCAAAATCATTGTAATGTGGTTAACCTTAAAAATCGAAATGAAAATTATTCAAATCTAAAAGATAAAATTCAACCAGTGAGCGCCCTTTGATCATGGCAAAATGCCACCGTTGCACTTGAATCATTCCCACGGTGAATGGCTAGGCCCACTACACTATGAAACCACACGCTATTGAAGAGACTGATATTACTGGCCACCAAATATATAGTGAAAACAATGTGTGGGGTGGCAGAGGCACGGAAACTCACATCAATACCTTTGTCAGATGACACTGTTAAACAAAGGACTCATGCTGTTGCTAGCAATCAAGAGGAAACTCTGACTTACTCAAAAACTCCCCAGCTTATGCTCTCCAAAGGGATGTTAGCTGTGAAGGGCGAGATACTCATGCATTGACTTTTGTTCGCTATCATGTCAGGGGATGCTATTCACGAGGACATATTGTTCTGTCTCACGATTCCCGAGCATGAAACAGCATAGGGGATGTTCAGTGTGCTGCATGGCTACATTGACAAACTGATTCCATGGGATTGAATGGTGGGCTTTTGCACAGATGGGGCTCCATCTACTGTGCATTCGGAAAATATTCATACCTCATGACTTTTTCTACATTTTGTTACATTACAGCCTTATTCCAAAATGAATAAAAAAATTAATCTACACAAAATACTCCCTGATGACAAAGCAAAAACATGTTTTTAGACATTTTAGCACATTTATATAAAATTCAAAAACAGAAATACCTTATTTACATAAGTATTCAGACCCTTTGCTATGAGATTTGAAATTGAGCTCAGGTGCATCCTGTTTCCATTGATCATCCTTAAGATGTTTCTACAACTTGATTGGAGTCCACCTCTGGTAAATTAAATTGATTGGACATGGAAATGCGCACACCTGTCTATAGAACATCCCATAGTTGACAGTGCATGTCCAAGCCATGAGGTCAAAGGAATTGTCAGTAGAGTCCCGAGACAGGATTGTGTCGAGGCACAGATCTGGGGAAGGGTACCAAAACATTTCTGCAGCATTGAAGGTCCCCAAGAACACAGTTTTCTTCATCATTCTTAAATGGAAGAAGTCTGGAACCACCAAGAATCTTCATAGAACTGTCCGCCTGGCCAAACTGAGCAATCAGGGGAGAATGGCCTTGATCAGGGAGGTGACCAAGAACCAGATGGTCACTCTGACAGATCTCCAGAGTTCCTCTGTGGAGATGGAAGAACCTTCCATAAGGACAACCATCTCTGCAGCACTCCACCTATCAGACCTTTATGGTGGAGTGGCCAGACGGAAGCAACTCCTGGGTAAAAGGCACATGGCATCCTGGTTGGCGTTTGCCAAAATGCACCTACAGTGGCAAGAAAAAGTATGTGAACTCTTTGGAATTACCTGGATTTCTGCATAAATTGGTCATCAAATTTGATCTGATCTTAATCTAAGTCACAACGATAGACAAACAGAGTGTACTTAAACTAATAACACACAAATTATTGTATTTTTTTTGTCTATATTGAATACATCATTTAAACATTCACTGTGTAGGTTGGAAAAAGTATGTGAACCCCTAGGCTAATGACTCCTCCAAAAACTAATTGGAGTCAGGAGTCAGCTAACCTGGAGTCCAATCAATGAGACCAGATTGTAGATGTTGGTTAGAGCTGCCTTGCCCTATAAAAAACAGTCACAAAATTTGAGTTTGCTATTCACAAGAAGCATTGCTTGATGTGAACCATGCCTCGAACAAAAGAGATCTCAGAAGACCTAAGATTAAGACTAGTTGACTTGCATAAAGCTGGAAAGGGTTACAAAAGTATCTCTAAAAGCCTTGATGCTTATCAGTCCACGCTAAGACAAACTGTCTATAAATGGAGAAAGTTCAGCACTGTTGCTACTCTCCCTAGGAGTGGCCGCCCTGCAAAGATGACTGCAAGAGCATAGCGCAGAATGCTCAACGAGTTTAAGAAGAATCCTAGAGTGTCAGCTAAAGACTTACAGAAATCTCTGGGACATGCTAACATTTCTGTTGACGAGTCTACGATTCGTAAAACACGGGAGGACACCACGCAAGAAGTCACTGCTGTCCAAAAAAACCATTGCGCAAATCTGTAGTTTGCCAAAGTGCACCTGGATGTTCTACAGCGCTACTGGCAAAATATTCTGTGGACAGATGAATCTACAATTGAGTTGTTTGGAAGGAACACACAACACTATGTGTCGAGAGAAAAAGGCACAACACACCAACATCAAAACCTCATCACAACTGTACGTATGGTGGAGGGAGCATTATGGTTTGGGGCTGCTTTGCTGCCTCAGGGCCTAGACAGCTTGCTATCATCGACGGAAAAATGAATTCCCAAGTTTATCAAGACATTTTGCAGGAGAATGTTAGGCTATCTGTCCTCCAATTGAAGCTCAACAGAAGTTGGGTGATGCAACAGGACAACGACCCAAAACACAGAAATAAATCAACAACAAAATGGCTTCAACAGAAGAAAATACACCTTCTGGAGTGGCCCAGTCAGAGTCCTGACCAATTGAGATGCTTTGGCATGACCTCAAGTGAGCAGTTCACACCAGACATACCAAGAATATTGCTGAACTAAAACAGTTTTGTAAAGAGGAATGGTCCAAAATTCCTCCTGACCATTGTGCAGGTCTTGCTGCCAAAGGAGGGTCAACCAGTTATTAAATCCAAGGGTTCACATACTTTTTCCACCCTGCACTGTGAATGTTTACACGGTGTGTTCAATAAAGACATGAAAACATATAATTGTTTGTGTGTTATTAGTTTAAGCAGACTGTGTTTGTCTATTGTTGTGACCTAGATGAAGATCAGATCACATTTTATGACCAATGTATGTAGAAATTCAGGTATTTCCAAAGGGTTCACATACTTTTTCTTGCCAAGATTATCTTGTCTGAAGAAACCAAGATTTAACTCTTTGGCCTGAATGCCAAGCGTCACGTCTGGGGGAAACCTGACACCATTCCTACGGTGAAGCATGGTGCTGGCAGCATCATGCGGTGAGGATGTTTTTCAGCGGCAGGGACTGGGAGACTAGTCAGGATCAAGGGAAAGATGGAGCAAAGTACAGAGAGATCCGTAATGAAAACCTTTTCCAGAGCACTCAGGACCTCAGACTGGTGGTTCCCCTTCCAACAGGACAACGACCCTAAGCACACAGTCATGACAACGCAGGAGTGGCTTCGGGACAAGTCTTTGAACGTCCTTGAGTGGCCCAGCCAGAGCCCAAACTTGAACCCGATCTAACATCTCTGGAGAGACCTGAAAATAACTGTGCAGTGACACTTCCCATCCAACCTGACAGAGCTTGAGAGAATCTACAGAGAAGAATGGGAGAAACTCCTCAAATACAGGTGTGCCAATCTTGTAGCGTCATACCCAAGAAGACTCAAGGCTGTAATCGCTGCCAAAGGTGCTTCAACAAAGTACTAAGTAATACATTTACAAAAACATTTTTTTTTGCTTTGTTATTATGGGCTATTGTGTGTAGATTGAGGAGGGGAAAAACAATTTAATACATTCTATAATAAGGCTCTAACGTAACAAAATGTGGAAAAAGTCAAGGGGTCTGAATACTTTCCGCATGCACTGTGTGTATATATATATAAATATATTTAATTAAAAAAATGTCAGTCAATTTGATCAGTTTTATTCTTTGCCTTTCATATCAAAGCCGTGTGAACTGCAGAGGTTATTTAAGGGTGGCCCAACCAAGTGCTCAGACCAGCCACATAGCAGACATCTGTCCAACAATAAGTCAACGAACCTGGCATGCTGTAGTTTAGATAAATCCTCTGCCTTATTCAGGCCAAGCACATTACAGGTTGATGAAATAATCCCACAACAGCTCGCATTAAAACTCTTGATCTTTTCGCTCATTGTTTTTTTATTCACTTCATAAAAATTGAGGGATTATGTCTCGTTGTGGATTGAAAGAGCAAAGCTCAGGGTGATTTTGTTTGGGAGATTTCTCAATAATCTCATCCCCTATTTCCCATAGGAATGTTTTAACATTAGTTTTGCTCCGTCTCTACTCATGACATTGCAACAGCCTTTGATTGCAAGAAATGTAACTATGACAGTATTATGGGGATTTCTACTGTTTTACACTGATCCAGTTGTGTGTGTGTTTGTGTGTGTGTCTGTGTTTGTGTGTGTCTGTCTGTGTGTGTGTCTGTCTGTGCATGTATGTCTGTGTGTGTGTCTGTGTTCTTTCTGTGCCTGTCTGTGTCTTTGTCGTGCCCTGACCTGAGAGAGCTGTTTTTCACTGTTTGGTTAGGTCAGGGTGTGACATGGGGTGGGCATTCTATGTTTTCTATTTCTTTGTGTTTAGCCGAGTATGGTTCCTAATCAGAGGCAGCTGTCTATCGTTGTCTCTGATTGGGAATCATACTTAGGCAGCCCTTTTTCCCTCCTTCAGTTGTAGGATCTGGTTTTTGTACAGCTCAGTAAAGCCTGCAGAACGTGACGTTCGTTTTCCTTTGTTTGGTGTTCTGAGTTATAATAAATATTAATCATGAGCACTTACCACGCTGCACCTTGGTCTCCTCTCTACGACGATCGTCGCAGTCTATGTACACTGTCCTTTTCAGCACTTTTATGTTTAACACTGCTCAGAGACAGTCCACTATGAAAATGTATTTTTGTAGGGAGACAAAAAGGAACACTGTTTAGACGGTATGGACACATCATAATACAGTATATTTAAGCAATAAGGCCCAATGAGGTGTGGTATATGGCGAATATACAGTGAGGGAAAAAAGTATTTGATCCCCTGCTGATTTTGTACGTTTGCCCACTGACAAAGAAATGATCAGTCTATAATTTTAATGGTAGGTTTATTTGAACAGTGAGAGACAGAATAACAAAAAACAATTCCAGAAAAACGCATGTCAAAAATGTTATAAAATGATTTGCATTTTAATGAGGGAAATAAGTATTTGACCCCTCTGCAAAACATGACTTAGTACTTGGTGGCAAAACCCTTGTTGGCAATCACAGAGGTCAGACGTTTCTTGTAGTTGGCCACCAGGTTTGCACACATCTCAGAAGGGATTTTGTCCCACTCCTCTTTACAGATCTTCTCCAAGTCATTAAGGTTTCGAGGCTGACGTTTGGCAACTCAAACCTTCAGCTCCCTCCACAGATTTTCTATGGGATTAAGGTCTGGAGACTGGCTAGGCCACTCCAGGACCTTAATGTGCTTCTTCTTGAGCCACTCCTTTGTTGCCTTGGCCGTGGGGTTTGGGTCATTGTCATGCTGGAATACCCATCCACGACCCATTTTCAATGCCCTGGCTGAGGGAAGGAGGTTCTCACCCAAGATTTGACGGTACATGGCCCCATCCATCGTCCCTTTGATGCGGTGAAGTTGTCTTGTCCCCTTAGCAGAAAAAAACCCCCAAAGCATAACGTTTCCACCTCCATGTTTGACGGTGGGGATGGTGTTCTTGGGGTCATAGACAGCATTCCTCCTCCTCCAAACACGGCGAGTTGAGTTGATGCCAAAGAGCTCAATTTTGGTCTCATCTGACCACAACACTTTCACCCAGTTGTCCTCTGAATCGTTTAGATGTTCATTGGCAAACTTCAGAAGGGCATGTATATGTGTTTTCTTGAGCAGGGGGACCTTGCGGGTGCTGCAGGATTTCACTCCTTCACGGCGTAGTGTGTTACCAATTGTTTTCTTGGTGACTATGGTCCCAGCTGCCTTGAGATCATTGACAAGATCCTCCCGTGTAGTTCTGGGCTGATTCCTCACCGTTCTCATGATCATTGCAACTCCACGAGGTGAGATCTTGCATGGAGCCCCAGGCCGAGGGAGATTGACAGTTCTTTTGTGTTTCTTCCATTTGCGAATAATCGCACCAACTGTTGTCACCTTCTCACCAAGCTGCTTGGCGATGGTCTTGTAGCCCATTCCAGCCTTGTGTAGGTCTACAATCTTGTCCCTGACATCCTTGGAGAGCTCTTTGGTCTTGGCCATGGTGGAGAGTTTGGAATCTGATTGATTGATTGCTTCTGTGGACAGGTGTCTTTTATACAGGTAACAAACTGAGATTAGGAGCACTCCCTTTAAGAGTGTGCTCCTAATCTCAGCTCGTTACCTGTATAAAAGACACCTGGGAGCCAGAAATCTTTCTGATTGAGAGGGGGTCAAATACTTATTTCCCTCATTAAAATGCAAATCAATTTCTAACATTTTTGACATGTGTTTTTCTGGATTTTTTTGTTGTTATTCTGTCTCTCACTGTTCAAATAAACCTACCATTAAAATTATAGACTGATCCTTTCTTTGTCAGTGGGCAAACGTAGAAAATCAGCAGGGGATCAAATACTTTTTTCCCTCACTGTACCACGGCTAAGGGCTGTTCTTATGCTTGACGCAACGCGGAGTGCTAGAACACAGCCCTTAGCCGTGGTATATTGGCCACATATCACAAACCCCCGAGGTGCCTTATTGCTATTATAAACTGGTTACCAACGTAATTAGAGCAGTACAAATAAATGTTTTGTCATACCTGTGGTATACGGTCTGATACACCACGGCTGTGAGCCAATCAGCACTCAGGGCTGGAACCACCCAGTTTATAAAGACTTATTAATTCCTTTATTACCCGGGTCCAGAGAAAGCATGGAAGGGTTCTCTTTTCCCACGAGTATACCTGTTGGGATTATTTAGGACTTTCATGTGACCCTCTGTCTTTTAATAACTTATCATTATTAGCATCCATAAATACATAATTAAAGCACTTGCACTGTCCAGCTGATACAGAGTCTTATCGTTATGTGTGTGGATGTGCTTGGTGTTCTTGTCTGTTGTAACTGCCATTGACAATGCAGTAATGGTCTGACATGGTTTATAGTGTGTGTGTGTGTGTGTGTGTGTGTGTGTGTGTGTGTGTGTGTGTGTGTGTGTGTGTGTGACCGCTACGCCTCCGTCTCACAAGTAATACATTCATTCATAACCATGACTTTGCTGTGAACAGCCTTTGCTATTGCTGTGAGTGCTCAGACTGATCCCTATCATGCAACCCCTATGGGAGAACAGAACACATCTGTCTGTCAACCTTCAGTCTATTTTAATACATAGAACAGAACAGCAGAGTGCTGCTGCAGCTCAACAATGGAGCTACACTTAAATGTAGCATGCTTCGCTCTGCAATCTGTAGAATATATGCATACTTATGAAAGAAAGTACAGTGTTTGTGTGTGTGTGCTTGTGCCACATTGGAAAGACATATTAACCTCTGTCAGCTACGACAAACACAGGGAGAATATTCATGCTTGGTCTTGATGACACAGCTGCATAATTTAACAGCATTAGGTCAAGCAAACTCCTTGATGTGAGCTCCCTTGAAATGACCTTCCAATTCAGCGTCCTTGTGTGGTACTGACATACACATTCTGTTTTCAGCAGGAAAACTGACATGATGCCATCTCATTTACATGGTTTGTCTTACCTGTTGTTCAGTGAGACCCCAAGACTGTAATGAAAAATAGAAAATATAATCTTATTTTTCATCTTCTTCTTTTGCCGAAAACATCTAGCTTTTAAGGTTAAAGTTTGTTTGATAGGAGCTATCTGAGGAGACTACCAGTGATTTCTCCATCTCAATAAACAGACAACTCTGTAGTCCCTTCAGAGGACTGTGTGACTTGGCTTTTAACTCACTCTTACAATCAATCCCCCACAGATTTATATAATCACCACATCTCCCATTCATCGATATGAGATATACAAGACCTACTAAACCTATACAAGAGTGATTACCCACTGGGAACAGACGTCAATTTAGCATCTATTCCATGTTGGTTCAAAGTCATTTCATTAAACAATGTTGATTTAACCAGTGTGTGCCCAGTGAGTAGGGATTCAGGGAGTACTTTAATATGAATCAGTATTTACTTGATTACTGTTAACACTGTCATGTAAAATGACAGCACTAAGACAAAAACTTCACTTCATCAAACAACAACTTGTTTTGGATTAAATAAAGTAAAGAGGAACAAACAAGCATAATAATGCAGATAAAATATTCTCAGGTGAATTCACCGTAGTAGATGGTACAAACACTACCACAGCGACAGTATCCATTCATACATACCGTAGCAGCATTATCCACATTACATAATAAAGACATGCACTTGAATCTGAAATCTCACCTGCGGCATCTGCTAAAAAATTAAAAGGCATCCTAATTGACTCCCATCCACCTTGCATGTCAAACAGCTTGTTTGTGGATTTGTTCTGGTATATTCCAGGAAAAATGATAGCTCATTAACACAGGGCTTGGATCGATCAATTAGAAACAGTCATTAGAGAAGCATGAAGTGCAGACTGCTTGGCACTCTGCTCATCAGATTAAAATGAGATCTCTCTGTACATACATATACACACGCATGCACACACGACACACATACACACACACACACGCACACCATACACACACACACACACAAACACGCACACACATACTCACACGCACACCACACACGCATACACACACACACGCACACACCACACACACACACACACACACACACACACACACACACACACACACACACACACACACACACACACACACACACACACACACACACACACACACACACACACACAGAGAGAGACACTGGACACCAGACTAAATTATTACAATATAATTCGGTGTCTGAATGACCTCCCTGGTTTCAAATGTGCTCATTAGAGATAATATGGCAGAGGGCAGACAATATGTCACCTTGAAAGGATAAAGACAAGAGCAGGGACCCTTAGCTTAGATCAATACCTCAGCAACCAGCATCCAATAGGAATGTACTGACATTTGACACATTCTGTATCACCTTCCTGTCCACCAAGATGCTGTCCCATACATAAACATAACACAGACTACAGACCAATTCGTCTACAGTAACTCCTTAACAATGTGTAGGTTTGACATTCAAAAATTGTTGGTGCAGTTTGACATCGTACAACAAAAGGCTAACAAATAATTTATAGGTTAATTGCTTCTGAAGGGAACGTTCTTGTCCATTCAGTACATTCTAGTTCTATACATCTACACACGTCTTTGTGTTGTTTCCCATAAACAAAAGCCGTGGTTGTTCCTAGTTAGTACGCCCTCCACATCTTCACCTCTGACCCCTGCATAGCACAACATAACAACACTCCTGACCTGTACAGGTTGTCACCATACCTAGTTGTATGAGCCCGGACTGACTCATTATGATTCTGACAGGTTTACATACATAACTGCTTTAGCTCTATTGACTACAGACCAATCACAAACACACTGATGAGAGAGGGAGAGAGAGAAATGGTGGGAGGGATAGCGAGAGAGAGGGGGGAGGGAGAGAGAGAGAGGGGGGAGAGAGAAAGAAACAGAGGGGAGAGAGAGAGAGGGGGGAGTGCGATCGGGAAAAAGAGCAAAAGAGAGATATTAGGAAAAAGGGAGAGAGAGACATAATGAGAGACAGAACAAGAGAACAAGAGAGATACACTTAATATTCTGACAGGATCGCATCTCGCTCCTGGGGACAGACAGAGGTCTGTTGTGTTGTGTCTCTGATTCATCCTTGTAAAACCGTCTAATCATACCTCTGTTAAATGATGTTGTTGAGGAAGTAATCGCATCATGGTCATAGGAGAGCTGTTATATTACAGCAGCTCTCACTCCAGAACAATGCAAGTATGAAAACGCATGGAGAAAGATTGATGGTTACATTAACCGTATAATAGAACCAGATTCAAATGTCCATGAATTTGGTATTCTGATCTTCTGTTAATGAATTCCAAATCATTTTTATGTACTGAATTGAATCCTAATTCAAAGTCCACTCCTGCCCAGCCCCAACCCTATCTCTAGTACACACAGCATGCAGGGGGTTGGCACGGGGATATGAGGAGCATAGAGACGTTATTAGAAATACATATTTGCTCTTTTTCCCCTCCCTCTGACTGTGTCTGGGTGTCAGGAGGTAGGCTACCTTCCTAGGAGGTCGAAGGTCAAACTCATTCCTACTCCTCACTGAGACGATATAATGATTGTTGTTGAACAGAAACTACTGTGTCTATCCATTTGTAAACTAGAGAACCAAAGACATCATCGTTTGATATACTCTGAGTGCCGAGACGCATCACACAAGGAGAGAATATGTATTATATGCAAATATATTAAAATTCATGGAGTCTTCCCCCTCCCCCAACAAAAACCCTGAACATCTTCCAGCAAGCGTCATAATTAAATCTGACCTTCGAACAGTGGTGTCCGCTCTATTTATATAAATTAGAAGCTAATTAACGTATACGCTAAATGGCGTTGTCTATGCAGAGGCACGCAGAGGTTTAATGGCTATTAGAGAGAAGGCTATTTCAATTTAAAGTGCCTTCAGAAAGTATTCATACCCTTTGACTTATTGCACATTTTGTTGTGTTACAGCCTGAAATCAAAATGGATTACATAGATTTTTTTCCTCACCCATCTACACACAACACCCCATAATGACAAAGAGAAAACATGTTTTTAGAGATTTTGCAAATTAAATACAGAATACTTTGTATTCAAGACAACAAGTTAATTGCTTTGCCACATTTTTTTGCAGTATTACTTTAGTGCTTTGTTGCAAACAGGACACATGTTTTGGAATATTTATATTTTGTACAGGCTTCCTTCTTTTCACTCTGTCAATTAGGTTAGTATTATGGAGTAACTACTAACTACAGTGTTGTTGATCCATCCTCAGTTTTCTCCTATCACAGCCATTATGTTATTTATTTAACCAGGCAAGTCAGTTAACAACAAATTCTTATTTACAATGACAGCCTAGTGACAGTGGGTTAACTGCCTTGTTCAGGGGCAGAATGCCAAATTTTTACCTTGTCAGCTCCAGGATTCAATCTAGCAACCTTTCGGTTACTGGCCCAACACTCTAACCACTAGGCTACCTGCCGCCCCAATTAAACTATGTAACTGTTTTAAAGTCACCATTGGCCTCATGGTGAAATCTCTAGGCACTTTCCTTCCTCTCAGGCAACTAAGTTAGGAAGGACGCCTGTATCTTTGTAGTGACTGGGTGTATTGATACACCATCCAAAGTGTAATTAATAACTTCACCATGCTCAAAGGGATACTCAAAGTCAGATTTATTTTTACCTATCTACCAATAGTTGGCCTTCTTTGCGAGGCATTGAAAAAACTCACTGGTCTTTGTGGTTGAATCTGTTTTAAATTCACTGTTCGACTGTATGACCTTACAGATAATGATATGGGGTACAGAGATGACATAGTCATTCAAAAATCTAAATCACTTATTATATGACTTGTTAAGCACATTTTTACTCCTTAACTTATTTAGGCTTGCCATAACAAAGGGTTGAATACTTATAGACTCAAGACATTTCAGCTTTTCATTTTTTATAAATTTTTAAAAACATACTAAAACATCATTCCACGTTGACATTATGGGGTATTCTGTGTAGGCCAGTGACAAAAACAAAATCTCAATTTAATCCAATTCATGTTCAGGCTGTAACACAACAAAATGTGGAAAAAGTCAAGGGGTGGGAATACTTGCTGAAGGCAGAAAGACTGACTTCTTCCATTTCCTCTTTAGCCCCTCAGACCCTCTCCTGCATTCTA
The DNA here is from genome assembly GCF_965601325.2 of Salmo salar. Classification (NCBI taxonomy): domain Eukaryota; kingdom Metazoa; phylum Chordata; class Actinopteri; order Salmoniformes; family Salmonidae; genus Salmo; species Salmo salar. The sequence continues at coordinate 43,092,739 of NC_138300.1, forward strand.
GAAGACCATTTGCTAATTTTAGGGCAAATCCTCTGAAAGATTTTCAGAGGACATGACACATAGAACGAGCCAGTAGGATAACACCAGCATGCCATTTTCCCAGCAGCATACGACCCTGCATTCCACGGCTGGCTTGCCTCTGAAGCTAAGCAGGATTGGTCCTGGTCAGTTGCTGGATGGGAGACCAGATGCTGCTGGAAGTGGTGTTGGAGGGCCAGTAGGAAGCACTCTTTCCTCTGATCTAAAAAAATACCCCAAGGCAGTGCTTGGGGACATTGCCCAGTCTAGGGTGCAGTCTTTTGGATGGGATGTTAAACGGGTGTCCTGAGTCTCTGTGGTCACTAAAGATCCCATGGCACTTATTGTAAGAGTAGGGATGTTAACCCCGGTGTCCTGGTGATATTCACAATTCAACCACCTAATCATCCCTAGCTTCCATTTGGCTCATTCATCCCCCATCCTCTCCCCTGTAACTATTCCCCAGGTAATTTATGTTAATGAGAATGTGTTCTCAGTCAACTTACCTGGTAAAATAAGGGTAAAAAACTAAAACAAAGAGCCCCTAAGTGTCGATGTGCCCTTGAGCAAGGCACGTAACCCTAACTGTTCCTGTATGTCACTCTGGATAAGAGTGTCTGCTAAATGACTAAAATAATCATGCAAACGTGGGTCAGAATTGAAATGACAGTGTCCTTTATTTCATTAAAAAAAGTGGATTTATTTTCTCATTCAATTTCGACCGACTCTTTTCATGGTATTCTACCATTACATACTCCTACCGCTATAGAGATAGTTCTGTATGTCCCAGTCAAAGTTCAATTCATGTTTGATGAGCATTACGCTCATGTCGTGTAAGGTGATACCCCTGACGCACATATAGTGTTCACGTTACTCTCAAAGGGTCCATCAAATGTGTTCCCTCAGCATTCCAAGCCACACTGTCACACTGTCAGAAAGTCAGTTCTGACAGTGTGACAGCCAAAGGTTCACAGCCAAAGGTTCCTGTCCATGTAAGACTTGGAGGTTCACTGTCTGACTGTGAGACATTGGTGTGAAACCCTTTGAGTGCCTTAACAAAGGATGACAGAGTAGAATAGAGTTCACAGCTAGAGGAGAGAGAGAGAGAGAGAGAGAGAGAGAGAGAGAGAGAGAGAGAGAGAGAGAGAGAGAGAGAGAGAGAGAGAGAGAGAGAGAGAGAGAGAGAGAGAGAGAGAGAGAGAGAGAGAGAAACAATAAGTGTGCGATTACAATTGGCAGAAAACACACACATTTCTTTCCACAGGGCCATGGGGTGAGACAGGGATGCAGCTTGAGCCCCACCCTCTTCAACATATACATCAATGGATTGGCGAGGGCACTAGAACTGTCTGCAGCAGCCGGCCTCACCCTACTAGAATCTGAAGTCAAATGTCTACTGTTTGCTGATGATCTGGCGCTTCTGTCCCCAAGCAAGGAGGGCCTACAGCAGCACCTAGATCTTCTGCACAGGTTCTGTCAGACCTGGGCCCTGACAGTAAATCTCAGTAAGACAAAAATAATGGTGTTCCAAAAGCAGTTCAGCTGCCAGGACCACAAATACAAATTCCATCTAGACACCGTTGCCCTAGAGCACACAAAAAACGATATACACTTCGGCCTAAACATCAGCACCTCCGCTAACTTCCACAAAGATGTGAACAATCTGCGAGACAAGGCATGAAGGCCTTCTACGCCATCAAAAGGAACATAACATTTGACATGCCAATTAGGATCTGGCTAAAAATACTTGAATCAGTTATAGAACCAATTATCCTTTATGGTTGTGAGGTTTGGGGTCCACTCACCAACCAAGAATTCACAAAATGGGACAAATACCAAATTAAGACTGCATGCAGAATTCTGCAAAAACATCCTCCGTGTATAACGTAAAACACCAAATAATGCATTCAGAGCAGCATTAGGCCGATACTCGCTAAATATCAAAATCCAGAAAACAGCTTTTAAATTCTACAACCACCTAAAAGTAGTGATTCCCAAACCTTCCATAACAAAGCCGTCACCTACATAGAGATTAATCTAGAGAAGAGTCCCCTAAGCAAGCTGACCCCACAGAGCCCCAGGACAGCAACACAATTAGACACAACCAAATCATGAGAAAACAAAAATATAATTATTTGACACATTGGAAAAAATGTACCAAGAAACAGAGCAAACAGGAATTATTGTTGGCCCTAAACAGAGAGTACAGAGTGGTAGAATACCTGACCACTGTGACTGACCCAAAATTATTGAAAGCTTTGACTATGTACAGACTCAGTAACATGACCTTGCTATTGAGAGAGGCTACCGTAGGCGGACCTGGCTCTCAAGAGAAAACAGGCTATGTGCACACTGCCCACAAACACCATTGTTAATACAACCCATATTTATGTTTATTTATTTTCTCTTTTGTACTTTAACTATTTGCACATCATTATAACACTGTACATGGCCATAATATGACATTTGAAATCTGTATATGCCAAAAAAAAGCCCTTTCAATTGAATTAAGAGAGAGAACAAGAACGAGAGGGAGATGGAGAGAAATGAGAGAAAGAAAGAACCGAGATAGATAAAGAAAGATAACAAACTCTCTATTTCTCTTTGTTTGTCTCTCTTTCTCAGTGTCTCTCTCTATCTCTATTTTTCTTTCACTGCAGTAAAATGTGTTTTGCTGAAATCAATAGAATTGACCATGTATCTCTAGTAAAAAAAATCACCACCGAACAAAACAAGAAGGACACAACAGAAACTTCCTCTAAAGATTTTTGGAGGAGTGATTTTTAGTCTTCAGATTCTTTGGATTTTTCAAAAACAACAAAAAGCCTAAGCTGGACAAATAAGTGAATCAAACTCATGAACTCTTAAAGTCGTGTTCGTTATGTTAAAAAACGTTTATTGAGGTCCATTTTCTGAACCATTAATTAATATCTATGTGTATGTGATGATTCAGTGGCTGAGGGTGTCACAGGACACGGTGCTAGCACCGCCAATTTGTGGCTTCAATTCCTGACATGATCACCTACACTCACTATACTGTAAGTTACTTTGCATAAAAGAGACAGACATACCTGGAGTAGTGTGGGTGCTCTGATGAGGGGAGGGACCAGGAAGGGATGGGAGGAGTCTAGTTAAGGGCATGACAATGACACATCTGGAACTATATATCTGGCTTGCTTTGTCCCTTCAACTTCTGGCTTGCTCTGTCTCTTCAACTTCTGGTTTGCTCTGTCCCTTCAACTTCTGGCTTGCTCTGTCCCTTCAACTTCTAGCTTGCTCTGTCCCTTGAAGTTTTGGCTTACTCTGTCCCTTCAATGTCTTCTCTGACTGCTTCATTCCTCTGTATCCATCTCTCTGTGGACACAGCTGTTAGCCCAAGCTGGAATAACATATCCTGTGGACAGACACACAGGGGACTACCGGGGACAGCCAGTCACTCAGGGGACATTCAGTCAATCACGTGCTGTTTGAAGGTCCATGCTGCATGCCTCACAAAGGGATATAGAGTTGGGAAAACAGATGAAGAGGTCCTAGCGGTCTCATACCACATCTGATGTGGCTGCACTGCAGGGGTCCTGTTCACATCACATGATGGGGTCCTTCCCTGACCTGAGGGTATCCTCACCACTGCCTGTCTGATCGTTTACTCCTCCTGGTTCTCACTTTAGGGCTCTTTATCAGTTAATTTTTCCTCGATTTCCTCGCCTCCTCAGACTGCATTGGAGAAGAAGGTCTGACGGGACGACTTTGAACCTTCTCCTCCTATACGGTTTGAGAAGGGGACAAGGAGATGGGATGCAAGGAATTGCTGAAAGGTAAACTGACGTAGAGCCTAGGACACTTGTCTACTGTGTAAACTCTGACACTGTCTGGTGTTATTGTAGAGATGCTGGTTGTGTTGAGGTTGTTTTGTCACCCTGCTGAGACAGTTGTTTATTAAAAGCACAGTTGGGTTTGAAATTCCTGTGATGGTTATTGATGTTTTCAAGTTTATGGAAATTCAAGTAGGAAAACAACCAGACAATAACGGAATCTAAGAACAGCACGATACAAGACAACAGTGGTATCTTGCTGCACCAGTTAATGCAATAGGCTATGTTGAACAGAAGTTACATACATTAAGTGACAGGGTTAAAATATGAGCTAAACATGGTAGATGATGAAAGAATCAGACTGTGTGGAAACATCATGAATAAACATTAAGTCAACCTTTTATTACGTCGAGATACATTTGTAACGATGATATGATATTTTACGATATGTGACATTTGTTAAAGCTAAAGTGAATGGGAAAACCTTGTGAAGCTGTGATGATATGATGTGGAAAAATTGTATTCCGAGAGGTTGAGGATTTTGAGGAAATGATCCATTCCCCAGAGGCAAATTCAAGCACCTCTCCTTGCAGATATATTTTCCTCTTGACGTACATTTTTCCAGAACAAGGAGTGATGGTTGTTGATAATGGGCCTGTCACGGATCCCCCCGGTACTGCTGCTCATTCTGTTCACCAGTTCCGGAGGTCTACGTCACCGTCTTTTTAGGCTTCACTGAACGGGATTCACTATCATCAACCCCGGACTGTCTTGTCTGATTACAGACAACCTGGTTCCCATTTCCCCTGATTAGTATGTTATATATGTGCCCTCTGTTCCCTCTGTCTTTGTCGGTTATTGTTCCCATGTCCGTTGGTGGTGTGAGTACCTATGCGTTGGTGCAGCTGTTATGCTGTGTGCTTTATATATTGTGTATTACGGGTATCATCCTGTGTCGTTCAACAAGGTTTACCCTCACTCTTTTGTTTGGGTGCAGCCCAGTGTTTTTGTATACGTGCTTGTTTTGGGTGTATTAAAAACCCCTATTGTGTATTCCTGCTCCTCTCTCCAAATCCTTTTATTCCAGCGTGACAGGGCCTCTGTATGCCTATGTAGATGTTTCATTAAAAATCAGCCGTTTCCAGCTACAATAGTCATTTACAACATTAACTATGTCTATACTGTATTTCTGATCAATTTGATGCATTTTTAATGGACAAAAAATGTTTTTGAAAGAAAAGCACAAGGAAATTTCAAAGTGACCCCAAACTTTTGAACGGTAGTGTGTGTGTGTGTGTATATATATATATTTGACCCAGAGTCATGAAATTTGGCACACATGCTCAGGAATGTAAGACTAGCTAACCTGTAGCTGTTGGACAAGAAAACTATTCATGCAAGGTCATTGACTTTTAGAGGCCATATTGTTTGAGCTAGTCTTGGAAACTTTTAAAGTAGTCAACAACATAATTTTTTCCCAATATACCACTGAGTAAAGATGTCAACACAATATGCAAAAATGTCAATTATTTTACTGAGTTACAGTTCATATCAGTTAATTGAAATGAATGTATTAGGCCCTAATCTGTGGATTTCACATGACTGGGAATACAGATATGCATCTGTTGGTCACAGATACCTTCAAAAAAAAGTAGGGTCATTGATCGCACAACCAGTCAGTATCTGGTGTGACCACCATTTGCCTCATGCATCACGACACATCTCCTTCAAATAGAGTTGATCAGGCTATTGATTGTGGCCTGTGGAATGTTGTCCCACTCCTCTTCAATAGCTGTGCGAAGTTGCTGGATATTGGTGGGAACTGGAACACGCTGTCGTACATGTTGATTCAGAGCATCCCAAACATGCTCAACGGGTGACATGTCTGGTGAGTATGCAGGCCATGGAAGAGCTGGGACATTTTCAGCTTCCAGGAATTGTGTACAGATCCTTGCGACATGGGGCCGTGCATTATCATGCTGAAACATGAGGTGATAGTGGTGGATGAATGGCTTGTCAATGGGCCTCAGGATCTCGTCACGGTATCTCTGTGCATTCAAATGCCATAGATAAATGCAACTTTGTTCGTTGTCCGTAGCCTTCCCCGTAGCTCAGTTGGTAGAGCATGGTGTTTGCAACGCCAGGGTTGTGGGTTCGATTCCCACGGGGGGCCAAGTACGAAAAAAATGTATGAAATGAAAAAAAAAAATGAAATGTATGCATTCACTACTGTAAGTCGCTCTGGATAAGAGCGTCTGCTAAATGACTCAAATGTAATGCAAATGTTATGCCTGCCCATATCATAACCCCACCGCCACCATGGGGCACTCTGTTCACAACATTGACATTTCCCACACAACGTCTGTCATCTGCCCGGTATAGTTGAAAGCGGGATTCATCCGTGAACAGCACACTTCGCCACACTCGCAATAACATCTGCTAGCCATGTGTATGTGACCAATAACATTTAATTTGACTTCTTCAGCATGTCAGTGTCTATCGAAGGTGAGCATTTGCCCACTGAAGTGGGTTACAACGCCGGACTGCAGTCTGGTCAAGCGAGGACCCTGGTGAGGACCACCAGCAGATGAGACAGTTTCTGACAGTTTGTGCAAACCCACTATTTCATAAGCTGTCCGGGTGGCTGGTCTCAGATGATCCCGCAGCTGAAGAAGCCGGATGTGGAGGTCCTGGGCTGGCATGGTTACACATGCTCTGCCGTTGTGAGGCCGGTTGAACGCACTGCCAAATTCTCTAAAACAACGTTGGAGGCAGCTTAGGGTAGAGAAATGAACATTCACTTCTCTAGCAACAGCTCTGGTGGACATTTCTGCCATCAGCATGCCAATTACACTGCTCCCTCAAAACATGAGACATCTGTGGCATTGTATTGTGTGACAAAACTACACATTTTAGAGTGGCCTTTTGTTGTCCCCAGCACAGGTTTCTTGATATACCACACCTGTCAGGTGGATGTATTATCTTGGCAAATGAGAAATGCTCACTAAAAGGGATGCAAACTAGTTTGTACACAAAATTTGAGAGAAATAAGCTTTTTGTGTGTATGGAACATTTCTGGGATCTTTTATTTCAGCTCATGAAACATGGGACCAACACTTTACATGTTGCGTTCATATTTTTATTCAGTGTAGATAAAGGGCCTCATTGCCAAAATCCTGAAGTATCCCTTTAACGGTGGATATAGTAAATATTTATAATATAAGAAGCCAGTGGACAAACTACGGTTGTTCTTTATCTCGAAGGAGGACAAGCCAAGGGCAGAATTGTGGTGTAGATATTGGGGGATACGAACAGACGGGGGTCTGAGGTGACCTGCAATAAGTAACTTTTTGGGCGACCCAACCAAATTCACGTAGAAAAGTGTTTTATAAAGATCTGTCATTCTCATTGAAAGCAAGTCTAAGAAGCTGTAGATATATTTTATGTGTGCTATTTCTATGCTTCCCATTCTCAAGTTTAGTTTTTGTGTCTTTTACTTATGTACACCAGCTTCAAACAGCTTAAAATACAATATTCCACAGCGGTGTAGATGGTAAAATGATTATCTACACTATACTTGCTTGTTTTGTCACATAAACTGAAATAAGGCGGACTATTAGAAATTTTGCCACCATGAAATGGCGGAGCTGTCCAGTGAAGATCTGTCCAGTGAAAATCTCACTTTTAAAAGTTTATATTCTATTAACTCATACCAAATAATGTTGGTGATTCATTCTATACTCTTGCTTCTTTTCCCTGCAATTCTACACAGTTTGACATTACTTATTATACATCTATTGAGGGGTATATGGATGGGGATTTTGAAAACACAGTATAAGTTGAAGGATAACCCCCTAACCCCCTAAAAAATAAAACAATTTTTTTGGGGAAAACAGCTAACTTCCTGCATTTCAACACATTTTGCCATAGGGCAGAGAGAAACATGCAGTTTTATATTGCTATTCTACACATTTTGTCTTGAGTTTGATATAAAATGTTGCAAATTTCCTACAATACTTCACATTTTGCCATGGGGCAGAGAGAAAGTTTTGCATTTTCAAAGCTAATTTCCTGCAATTCTACACATATTGCTATTGGGCAGAGAGAAACATGTGCTATTTTATAGCTCATCTCATGCTATTCTTCACATTTTTCCATGACACTGAGAGAAAATGTTGCAGTTTTAAAGTAACTGTCCAGTGAAAATCTCACTTTTAAAAATGTATATTCTGTTATCTCATACACCAAATAATGTTGTTGATTCATCCTATACTCGTATTTTAGGCCAAAGCATAAACTGGAGAAAAAATGCTTTAAAAACCCCACATCAAACTTGTATCTCAAACAGACCAATTTAAAACTGCTTGCTGTTTCCTCATAGAGGATGATGTCATCCCCCTGAGGAGGATGAGCTGGCCAATCAACGGTCTACTTGCATGAATATTTTAATGACTGAGATATGACCCCACACCATTCTGTTGTTGGGGTACACCTGCACCATTCCAACACAGAATAGCTGCTTTTAACATACTTAATTACCATTCTTTGGAAGGAAAACTATTTCACTCATATTGTAATTAATTATAGGTCAAATTTAATAGAAATCTGGAAACACGCAAAAATAATGGATATAACTGTATAACTGATCAATGCATCATCATAATTGGTCATGTATTGCTTAAAAAATGGATGAATAAGATATTTGATGAAAAGATATTTGGCTACAGAAGTGCCATTTCTTACCGATCTCTACAGCTTCCATTCAAAAACAAGCCCTATGAAATGACACCAATACATAGTGGAAGAGTTAGTGGCTAGCTACAGTGGCTAGCTTAGCTAATGAAATAGCTACGTCGGTCGCGACACGCATAACCAGAATGACACATGATGAACCACCAAAGGCACACCCCATGTTTGTTAGATAATTGAGAAAGAGAAGAAGTTATACCGTTTTTCGTGAACAAAGTTGACCTTAATACTAATTTCCTCTCCCCCATTTTTCCATTGCTTATGACGTGTTCATATGCTATCTGGATGGCCCCTGACCTCCAGGGGGCCCCGAACCAACATGTTTTTATTTTATTTTTTAAATAAATTATTGGGGGTGAGGGACGAATCAACCTGTTCTGAATATCCCCCATGACAATTTCGCCTATGGAACAAGCACATATGCTATACTGAGAGTGCGTGTCTGCGCTGCGCAGTCCGCTCTAGCTGGCTTTTGAGGAAGAGGCGCGCACGTTATTCACTCAGTCGAGTCCTGTCTCTTGTACATGCATGGTGAAGTCTTGCCAAGCCATACCTGCGCTGCAGAAACCCACCCAACTTCTGAATAACGGCGACAAGAAAGGATGACCTCCAGTCGTCCCGGCAAATGCAAAATATGTGGATAATAGCTTAGTGTGGAAGAGCATCAGACAATACTAGTTTAAAAAAATAAAAATTGGATACTTATTTAGGGTTATGTCAATGCAATTTACTATTATTTGAACCATTTGTTCTAGAAAGAAAAGGGTACATGCTAAAGGACAATGTTACTCACTAAAACGTCATCGAAATGGATACGCGCGTTATTTGCTATATGGCTGCATCTGACTGTGTGGGAAACGGTAAGTGGATGCTTTCATAACAAAAACATTATTTTAACTTGTCTTTTACTACCCCAATCTATCTAATCATCAATTAAAATGGCATGCCTTATGGAATGCTATAGCCTATGCATTATCCAAACTAAATATAATTTTTCCAGGATAAAGACATTACATAAAAAGTTTGGGACTGGATGTCCTTATAGGCTGCTACACTGACATTTTTCCTATCCAGGCTAGATTTCATCATTGTCCTCCGAGTTGTCATCATCATAGCCCCATGCTTCGGCTGGCTACTCTTAGGTTAATTTCCTTTGAGAAAGGATCACGCTGCGTTATGGTGAATTCAAGGTTTAAAAAGGCTTTTAAAGTTTGTAATTTCCACTTTAAAATTGAAGACTTGATTTATCCTAACAAGAAATGTATCAACGACTACAAAAATCACCATTAATTATAATCCACATAATAATTCACATGTAGGATTATTTTAATGTTGTGAGAAACTATTCAAATGAAGATATTACATCTAAAAGAAAGGAGGACCAAGGCACTCTTCATATAATGAATTAAAATGCCTCGTGATGAAGGCCATGCAGCTGAAGCACGTCTGAGTTTTAAAAGTTTGAATTCATTGAACATGCCATACAAATAAAGGCATTTTAGTTAATTATATGAAGAGTGCCTTGGTCCTCCTTTCTTTTTGATGACCAATTTACCCCTTTTGCCAAAGAGCACCTTCTGTCCACCAAAATCTATTGTGTACCTTAGCAGCGCTTCCCTCCTCCTTTGTTTCTATCTCTTCCATTAGTTATAGGTGCATAATTGTACCCTTGCAGTACATACTTTAAAGCTGCAATATGTACATTTTTGGGTGACCCACCAAATGCACGTAGAAATGTGAGTTATAGATCTGTCATTCCTAAACTCGGTCCTGGGGCCTACCTTGGGGGGCCCCCAGGACCGGGTTTGAGAAGCCTCGCCTTACAGGGTACAACTACAGTGACAAGCGTTTGTACGGTACCTTTTTTCTGCGAGTGTAGTTTTAATTCTATAGGTGTGGCTGAAGTTTTATCTTGAGGAAAATTAGAATTTCAGTTTATTTCCTGAATTAAATGGAATTAACGCCAACACCAATGTCCACAAAGCTAATGTGCACAATAGCCCATTAGTGGGATAAACAGTTAGATTGTTATCTATATTCATGAATGTGAGGTGAGAGAGGAGAATGGGAGAATGGTGAAGGTCTTTGGCCCAGAGCTACTGCTGCCCTATGTTAATAGAATGGTTAATAACACTACTATTGACTTAATGGCATATTTTAAACTACTATTGAATTAAAATAGAACCATTGTGGCATAAACAGGTACCATTATGATCGTTAGGGAGGGAGAGGTGGGTTTAAGAGAAAAGGTTGTTTCTGGTCACATGCTCGCCCATTCGCAAACACACGTGCACACACACACTGGGGTGCTGTCTGTCTGTCTGCCATTGTGCCATGGGGTAGTGGATTAATGGATTAAACAGATGTGTTTTTCATGGACACACACACACACACACACACACACACACACACACACACACACACACACACACACACACACACACACACACACACACACACACACACACACACACACACACACACACACACACACACACACACACACACACACACACACACACACACACACACACACAAACACTGAAGCCAAACACTCGCTGGCATGATGTGGCATCAGGAGTGCCCATAATGATAGTTGACTGAGTCCGTATCGTTTCATATCGTTGTCCTCGTCTGTCTGCCGACAGGAGAATATAGCGTGACACACCCTGCTGTTACCGCGTTCCAACACATTGGCTTTCTGTTTCATAGTTGTAACAAAGGCACTCCACGAATACAATTGATTGGACACTTGAATTATTTTTGTTTGTTTGTTTTTACATATATCCTACAGTAACATAAACTAATGAAGATGATTTTGTTATAAAAAAAGTATTGTAATGTTACCTAACACCTTCATAAAGACAACCAAATTATTATTTTAGCGATAGCATATATGAAACCTATTAATTACACTGTTAGAATGTTCCAGTCAGAATTACTGCTCATTAGCTTGAAGCTGTGTCCCTTGACGCCCAGCGGTTCCATTTCTTTTTTCGTGCAGCGTGTGCACACATAGGAGGTCTCATGAAAAAAACATGCCCCCCATGGAAATCAAATGCCCTTCCAACTGATTCGTTCTGGCGCCAGCCCTGCACCATAGACATGCTGTACATACATCATTGGTGCCAACTCTACAGCATTGGCAGACCATCTCAAACAGAGAACTGGAGCCAAGTTTCTCCTCCATTTACACTAATGTAACTAGACTGCCCCTGCGTTATTACATGGATGGAGGCAAAAAGAGAGGTTGAGGTTTTATCATGCTTTATTTGTTACTGTAGCCTTTCCTGTATAATGTAGTAAAGTAGTTGAATGCTAGTTGAACTGTGTCATTTTGTCCTTCGAGGTAGGCTACTTGGACATGATGAGAGTAGGAGATTGACCAGGAAGACAAAGAGGCTTAGAGGATTTGAACAGTGGCTGGTCAATGGGGTGTTATATTGTGTTGTATTATGACTGGTTTATTGCCTGCTGCTGTTGTAACACCCAGAGACCTGCAGTCACATCTGGTGGCAGATGTAAAATATGATGTGAGAAATATGAGGGAAAGAAACATGCTTTATAACATTGTGTGTCATGGTTGTATTGGCATTTTCATGACATATCTTTTTTCTGTTTGCTGATTTAGAATGTAAACTAGATACATTTAAGTATTTTTATGACAGCAATTTTTCTTTCTGGTGATTCGGGATTTAAACTAGACACATTTAGTCATTTAATGACATAGACTTTTCTTTGTGGTGAGTTAGCATGTAAAATAGATGTTTAGTACTTAAACTATGGAGAAGGATGCTTCACAAAGTGCCCGTGGGCTTCAAAATGATCTTATATAGAAGAAAAGGCCATTTCACCATTCCTCTCACTCTCACCAGCAACATTTACTCTGAGCAGAGTGTGTGACCCTTTTCTTGGGATAATGTCAGACACGCACGCACGCACGCACGCACGCACGCACGCACGCACTCACACACACACACACACACACACACACACACACACACACACACACACACACACACACACACACACACACACACACACACACACACACACACACACACACACACACACTCACACACACACACACACACCACACACACACACACACACCACACACACACACACACACACACACACACACACACACACACACACGCACATCTTAGGTTTTTTTCAGTAACGTCCGGCAGCTTTTCAGAGGTTTTATTCTCACAGTAGAGAGAAACCAGCACAGACAGGAGAGTAGAGGGTGGACGTTTAACCTTTACTCCTTGTTTGTCTGCAGTTACTTAAGAGCAGTTTTTTTTAATGTCAGTTTTTGTCAGTTTAGCTCAACTCACATAGGAGAATCTCAACTGTGTTTCTCATCCTCTTCTCATAACAGAGCTCTCACACACGACTGAATGCCTAAAGCAGAGAAATATCCAGTACCAAAACAGCATACACGTGTAGCATTCACGCACACACACAGATGTACACAGTCATACCTCTGTTTCTGTTTTTAGAGGCTTGATGCTTCTCTTGCTGTGTTAGTGTCCTCAAATTGTCCAAAACCCTGTGTTCTATTGCTTTGTTAGTGTCCTCAAACTGTCCAAAATCCTGTGTTCTCTTGCTGTGTTAGTGTCCTCAAACTGTCCAAAACCCTGTGTTCTCTTGCTGTGTTAGTGTCCTCAAACTGTCCAAAACCCTGTGTTCTCTTGCTGTGTTAGTGTCCTCAAACTGTCCAAAACCCTGTGTTCTCTTGCTGTGTTAGTGTCCTCAAACTGTCCAAAACCCTGTGTTCTCGAGCCTCAAGCTACCTCTCAGACAGGAGCTGAGTTGGAGTTTTCGAGAATCTTTTCTTGGCTTTCAACCCTGGACCCCACTTCCCTTCTCCCAAAGTGACTTTGATATGAAAGTGAAGAGGAGGCAGGGGGAGCCAGCTGGTGTACAGTAATAACTGAGGTTTACCTACAGCTGGCTATATACTACACAGTGCTGCTGCCTGCTTAGTGAGGGGGTTGTAAGGGGGAACAGTTTGAACATAGAAGTAGATGATGTAGAACATGCATAGAGAGCACATCTGGATGGTGATTGTGAAGCTGGTAAAGTGTAGGTTATCTTATTAAATTCATTCTTCCTACATGCAGTAGCCATGCAGCTGAAGAAGGGATATGTGATACGATGAGAATGTAGAGTTATAGTATTTCTCTGCAGTGCTAATTGGCATGTAGGTACTTCTGTTGTAAGGTGCATCTCAAGCTTCCCATTACATTCCCATAATAACCCAATATCGCTCTGTTATCATCCTCGCATGCCCAAACCCAGCTGTTAGTGCTATCCTGTCTGTGCAAAGTGAAAGGAGAGACGGCTGCCAGGTATGTAGTTGTAGAAAAAGCTACAGAAGCTAGATAGCGAGAAGCGCCCATTTTTAGCCTTACTGAGGGGGTTAATTATAGATACTGTCAGTCTCTGGAGAGCTCGCACCTTCTCCTAATGCTGTTAGATGCAGCGGCAAAGACCCAGCTGAGGTGTGTGTGTGTGTGTGTGTGTGTGTGTGTGTGTGTGTGTGTGTGTGTGTGTGTGTGTGTGTGTGTGTGTGTGTGTGGAGTAAACAAAGCCATAACTCAAACTGCATCAGCAGCAGACTGCCTCTATAATGTGGGTAAATAAGGGGGTGTTTCAAAGGAAGATGCTGTTTTGCTGTGAGTAGTTTTAGTGGCCTACAAATAGGACAGGAGGGTGGGTGATAATGAGTGTCTTACTCTCTGTGTTGAATAATGTAATAGTACAGTGTGCGTAAAGGGACAATGTTATACGGTGGCACGTGTAGTCCCAGTAAATAACAAAATAAAACACTTCAAATGTGTAATGTTACAACTTTTCCTGCATTTGAAGTTCTGTGCTTTTTCATAGCTAAATAAAGTAATCACCCTCTCCCTCTCCCTCATCCTTCTTGCACCCCAGATGGAGGCTATCCATCCAGACTGTGCCCTGGTCTCTCATCACATGAAGGCCCAGGAGAGCTGTATCCACACACGCAGACAGGAAGGCCGGAACCGCTCTGCCAGGACAGGTATGTGGGTGTGGTGTGGTATGGTGTGTTTAGAGTATCATTCAGGGATTTTTTGTAATATATTGTAAGACATCTAGTGGCCCTTTTGAGTACTTCAGATTATCACTGGCATCTGTAATGATCTCTGGCCCTTTAATTATTATTATTATACAAAAATGTATTATTTATTTGCACAAAGAAAACAAGTGCTAAACAAAAAATTTATTTTTTATTATTTGAAAACCACACCACAAAAAAACAAAGCTTTGTGTGGCCACGTAAAATAAATGAAATAATTAAATCTGATGATTTTTAAGTAAAAAATTGAAAAACAAAGCTGTAAAACATTATCCTAAATATAAACCATCAGCTTAGTGAATACCATTGGTGTTTAATATGAGGGTTTCAGCATGACATATCCTTTAGATTTTTTCCCACACACATTTCTTTATTTTCCTATGTAAGTTTGTATTTGTTGGCAATTTGATGTTTTGACGTCAGCCTGGTGGCAGTTGTTAAAAATGTAAATAGTTGGAAAAGTTGCAGAGTTAATTTAAAATAATGATTAGATGCTTTTTTCATAAATTTTGTCACGTTCGTCGTAAAGATGGGACCAATATGTGTATGCTCATCTTCTTGTTTATTGAGAAGAAAATGAAACAAAACACTTAATCAAAACAAGAACGATGAAAAAACAGTCCTGTGAGACATGCAGCTACACATGGAACAACTACCCACAAAAACCCATGAAAAAACACCCCTACTAAATAGGATCTTCAATTAGAGGCAACGAGAAACAGCTGCCTCCAATTGAAGGTCAAACCAATAAACTAAGCATAGAAATAGATAAACTAGACACAGACATAGAAATAGACTAACATAGAACATTGCCCAACAAACCCCGAAACACATTAAACAAACACCACCTGCCACGTCCTGACCAAACTACAATAACAAATAAGCTCTTTACTGGTCAGGATGTGACAGTACCCCCCCCCCCCCCCCAAAGGTGCAGACCCCGGATGCATCTCAAACAAAAAAAACACAAAAATAAACGCAAAAATAAACCCCAAAACAAAAATAATCCCAAACTAAAGGGAGGGAAGGGAGGGTGGCCACCGTCACCGACGGTTCTTGTTCTACACCCCCCCTCCCCCATCCTAATACTATGGTGGTGGCTCAGGCTCTGGCCTTAGTCTCCAACCTAACCTGTCCACCCCCACTGAAGGCTCAGGGCTAAGGCGCGTCGCTGGAGACCTCGGGCTGATGCGCGTTGATAGAGACCTCGGGCTGATGCGCGTCACTGGAGAGCTCCGGACTGGGGGGCGACTCTGCAGGTTCCGGACTGTGGGCCGTCTCTGCAGGTTCCGGACTGTGGGCCGTCTCTGCAGGTTCCGGACTGTGGGCCGTCTCTGCAGGTTCCGGACTGTGGGCCGTCTCTGGTGGTTCCGGACTGTGGGCCGTCTCTGGTGGTTCCGGACTGTGGGCCGTCTCTGGCGGTTCCGGACTGTTGGCCGTCTGTCGGTTCCGGACTGTGAGCCGTCTTTGCCGGTTCCGGACTGTGGGCTGTCTTTGCAGGCTCCGGACTGTAGGACGTCGCCGGAAGCACTGGACGGGGAACTGTCGCCGGAAGCTCTAGATGGGGAACTGTCGCCGGAAGCTCTGGACGGGGAACTGTCGCCGGAAGCTCTGGACGGGGAACTGTCGCCAGAAGCTCTGGACGGGGAACTGTCGCCGGAAGCTCTGGACAGGGAACTGTCGCCGGAAGCTCTGGACGGGGAACTGTCTCCGGAAGCTCTGGACTGGACAGGCGCACTACAGGCCTAGTGTGTGGGGCTGGCTTTGGAGGCGCCAGACTGGTAACACGCACCTCAAGGCCAGTGCGAGGAGCAGGAGCAGGGCGAACTGGACTGGGCTGACGCACTGAAGGCCTAGTGCGTGGGGCTGGTACTGGAGATACCAGACTGGAGACACGCACCTCAAGGCTAGTGCGAGGAGCAGGAACAGGATGTACTGGACTGGGCTGACGCACTGGAGGCCTGGTGCGTGGTGCTGGCTTTGGAGGCACCAGACTAGAGACACGCACCTCAGGGCTAGTGCGAGGAGCAGGAACTGGATACACCGGGCCATGAACAAGCACTGGAGATCTGGAGCGCACAGCCTGCACAACCGTCCTAGCTGGGTGGTAACAGTAGCCCTGCACGGGCGGAGTGCTGGCACAGGGCGCACTGGGCTGTGCAGAGGCCTGATGGCTGCCGTGCGTAGAGCAGGCGTAGGGTAGCCTGGGCCTAGGAGACGTACCGGTGGCCAGATGTACTGCGCAGGCATACTCCTACCTGGCTGTATGCCCACTCTAGCACGGCACTTGCGAGGGGCTTGAATCGCTCGCACCGGACTGTGAGTGCGCATGGGCGAGATCGTGCACACTTCCGCATAGACCGGTGCTCCTCTGATCCACTGCTCCCCATAATAAGCATGGGGAGTTGGCTCAGGTCTATTGCCTGACCTAGCCACACTCCCCGTGTGCCCCCCCCCCACATTTTTTTTATTGGGGGTGCCTCTCGGGTTTGCCAATCGGCGCGTATAATGCCTCGTAACGGCGCCGCTCCGCCTTGGCTGCCTCCAGCTCCTCCTTAGGGCGTCGGTATTCCCCAGCCTGGTGCCATGGTCCTGCCCCGTCCAAAATCTCCTCCCATGTCCATGATTCCAGATACCTCTGCTGCTCCTTCCTCCGCTGCTTGGTCCGTTGGTGGTGGGTAGTTCTGTCACGTTCGTCGTACTGATGGGACCAAGGCGCAGCGGGAATGTGTATGCTCATCTTCTTGTTTATTCAAAAGAAAACAAAACACTTAATCAAAACAACAATGACGAAAAAAACAGTCCTGTGAGACATACAGCTACACATGGAACAACTACCCACAAAAACCCATGAAAAAACACCCCTACTAAATAGGACCTTAAATTAGAGGCAACGAGAAACAGCTGCCTCCAATTGAAGGTCAAACCAATAAACTAAGCATAGAAATAGATAAACTAGACACAGACATAGAAATAGACTAACATAGAACATTGCCCAACAAACCCCGAAACACATTATACAAACACCCCCTGCCACGTCCTGACCAAACTACAATAACAAATAACCTCTTTACTGCTCAGGACGTGACAAATTTGGCTATTGTCTGTTGAACCATACGGTCTATCTACTAGAATCTCATGGACAATATGGACACAGATATAAAACATTTATTCTATATATGAATAATAATAAAAAAAAGTTATTCAAGTATCGTTCAAATATTTTTTATTGAACACATACACAAGAATGGTGTATAGGTATAAAAGACAAGTTTACAGTTCTTATCTAAACATAAGAGAACAGACATTAACCACAAGACCCAGAGTTCTGGGCACAAAACAAATATTACAAAACAAGACATACAGAACAAGGACAGGTAGAAAGAAAAAGGGTAGATGTAACCCCACTTATACACCCCTTTATCCCCCCCTTATTCCACCCTATTCCCCTCCCAACTGCTCAGGTGGCGGGTCCAGCACATGCTGCCCAAAGGTAGATTACCATATGACAATTGAGAGTGCGTTAAAAAGTGCAAATTCACAGCGCCGACTGGTCCAAGTAAGAGAGGAAAGGCTGCCAGATTTGATCAAATGTTGATAATTTATTGTTCAGAATATATCTAATTCTTTCTAAGTGTACAGTGTTTGCCAATTCGCTGAGCCATAATTTGGTAGAGGGCGCTTCCCTCCTTTTCCAAAACAACAAGATTAATTTTTTCGCCGAAATGAGACTAAGAGATGAGTTGTTTTTGGGAGTTGGTTAATCCGTTTAGGGAATCGGACACTCCCAGGATTATCAGAAGCAGGTCTGGGTCTATTGAAGTCTCCAGAACTTCAGAGAGGACCCCAAAAATTCCACACCAATACCCATACAAGTTAGAGCATAGGGCAAAGCAGTGGAGTAGTGTACCCTGCTCAGCCTGACATTTATCACACATAGGGGATGTATCAGGAAATATCCTATGCAGTTTGGTTTTGGAATAGTGTAATCTGTGTAATACCTTGAATTGTATGAGATGATGTCTGGAGTTAATGGAGCAGGTGTGGATATACTCCAAGCTATCTTCCCAGTCTGCCACCGAAATATCAGTCCCTAGTTCTTCCTCCCATTTTGCCTTAATGGCATCAGTAGAGGGTGCGCTAACAGATTGAAAAGCGTCATATTTACGAGATATCAGTTTGTCTGAGGTGGGGCATATTTTTATGCATCCGTCAAACATGGAAGGTTTAGCATTCCCAAATGTTGGGAGGTGTTTTCTAACATAGTCTCTAATCTGTAGGTATCTGAACAAGTTACTTCTGGGAAGATTATAAGTTTCCCTCAGTGATTCAAAGGAAGCAAAGGTCCCTCCTATATATAAATCCCCTACGGTACTTATCCACAACTCTCCCCATCGCTCAAAGGTGTTATCAAGGTTAGAGGGGGCAAAGGAGGGATTCCTGGCAACAGGAAGCATGAATGATATTGGTCTAAGCTCAAAGTGGACTTTAATTTGCTTCCAGATTCGGACTGTGCTATGTATAGTAGGATTGTTATGGTAAAGTGACATCTCCAGATTGACAGTTGACAAAATCACAGCACCAATAGAGAAGGGGTGACATGCCTCACGCTCCATACTAAGCCAGCTGGGTGGCGGGTGTGCGTCATCCAGCAAAAACGTAACAGCGCAGAGGTTAGCGGCCCAGTAGTAAAATATAACATTTGGGAGAGACAATCCTCCTTCCATCTTGGATTTACAGATGTGTTTTTTGCCTATCCTGTGTGTTTTATAATCCCAGATGAAAGGATTGATAATAGAGTCCAGTTGTTTATGAAAGGATTTAGGTATGAATATTGGGATGTTCTGGTATAGGTAGAGCAGTTGTGGGAGGAAGACCATTTTAATGGCATTAATTCTTCCGAGCAGAGAAATTGGGAGTTCTCCAAAATTGTATGTTTGCCTTGAGTTTTTGCATCAGAGAGGGGAAATTCTCTTTAAATAGTAAGGAGTATTGTTTGGTAACTACAATTCCAAGGTAGGTACATTTTTCTGAAGATAGCTTAACTGGAAGATGTTCTAGCCAGGAGGTGTTTTGCAACCGTATGGGCATTAATTCACTCTTGTTCCAATTTATTCTGTATCCCGAGAAGGTACCAAACAAATGAATCACCTCAAGAATAGCTGGAATACTATCTTGGGGTTCTGTTACATAGAGGAGAATGTCATCTGCGTATAGGGAAATCTTATTTAGAGTATCTTTAATATTATAGCCGTGTATTGCTGCATGAGATCTGATCGCTTGAGCGAGAGGTTCAATAATTAGGGCGAAGAGCATAGGCGACAGCGCACAACCCTGCCTTGTCCCTCTGTAAAGGTTAAATCGGGGCGACAATGATTGATTAGTGAGTATTCTCGCACAGGGGTTCCTATATAAAAGCTGGATCCAATTTATGAACCCATCTCAATATTACATTTCTGTAGGACCTTGAATAGATAGGGCCACTCAACTTGGTCAAAGGCCTTTTCTGCGTCAAGAGATATAACGGCAAGGTCCATGTTAGGTAACCTCTGAGAATACATAATGTTGAATAGGTGCCTGAGATTGAAGAATGAGTTTCTGTTAGAGATAAAGCCGGTCTGGTCCGAATGGACCAATTTGCCAATTAAAGTGCTAAGCCTGTTAGCCAAAGTTTTCGCTAAAATCTTTTGGTCTGTATTAAGGAGAGATATTGGTCTGTATGACCCTACCTCTTCCGTATCTTTACCCTTCTTATGTATAAGTGTAATAAATGCCTCATCCGAAGTGGATGGGAGAGCTCCATCCTCATTGGCCTGAACCAACATTTTGTGTAGGTAGGGAGAGAGCATGTTGCTGAATGTTTTATAGAATTCACCAGGGTATCCATCTGGGCCCGGGGTCTTGCCACTCTTTAGAGATTTTATTGTTTCTCTAATTTCTTCAAGAGATATTTCCTTATTCAGGAAGTTAGAGTCTTCCTGGTTCAGGGCAGGAAGATTACAGTCCTCCAAAATGTTTTGCATAATTAAGGAATTAGGATCCGCTTTAGATGTATATAAAGTCTCATAAAACTGACGGAATCTGTCATTGATGTCTTTGGGGGAAGAGAGTAATTCCTCAGATTTAACTTTGTGAATCATTCGGTCTCTCACATTTTTTCGAAGTTGTCTGGCGAGTAATTTGTGTGGTTTGTCACCAAACTAAAGATATTTTTGCTTGGCATAGAGAAAAGATTTAGCAATTTTAGCAGAGAGGATCTGATTGTATTTCAATTTTAAAGACATAATTTTTTTATGTTTCTCCCTAGATGGGGGTCTAGCATTCTCCCTATCCAGTAAGTGAATTTGTCCCTCCAGTTCTACCAATTCTCTTCTGTTTTGCCTATTCCTGGCAGTCTGAAAGGAGATGATACAGCATCTCAAATAAGCCTTCAGTGTTTCCCACAGCAATGTAATTTGGTCTTTAAGATGTTCACAGAATGTTGGTTCTGTGAGGAGCTGAGGATTCAACCTCCAGACCCTCTCGTTTGGTACGATGTCACCCAATCTCAGGGAGAAGGTGAGTGGACTGTGGTCAGAGATTATAATATCATGATATCTCACATTACAGGTATAGGGGAGTAGTTTAGCATCAACCAAAAAGTAGTCAATTCGAGTATAAACATTGTGAACATGACAGTAAAAGGAGTATTCCCTACCCGTAGGGTTTGAGATCCTCCATATATCAAATAAGTTAGATTTTTTTATGTAGGTATTCAAGAATTCGCTTGAATAGGAGGTAGGGGTTCGCCGGGTAGAGGATCTATCCAAATATTGGTCTAGTACACAGTTAAGGTCCCCTCCAATGACCAGGGTAGTATGGGAGATATCTGGAATCAGGACAAGGACTCTTTTGAAAAAACAGGGGTTATCAATGTTTGGCCCATAGATATTTAGTAGAGTTACAGAAGTAGAGTAGATCTCTCCTATTACGATCACATAACGACCCTCTTTGTCCACAATAGTGGTTTTATGTAGAAAGGGAATTCCTTTCCGTACCAGAATCGCTGTGCCTCTCATTTTGGCAGAGAAGTTAGAGTGATACACTTGCCCCACCCACTTACATTTAAGTCTGTTATGAGAATTGTTTTTCAGATGGGTTTCTTGCAAAAATATAATATCAGACGAGAGTGCTTTCAAGTGGGCTAGGACCTTGCCTCTCTTAATTGGTTCGTTTAAACCCTTGACATTCCAGGAAGTGAATGTAAGCCCCGCCCTCCTCTCATTTGTAGTTCCTATGGTGGCCTGCATAACATGTAAGTCACTAAAAAGGTAAGAAAGCGCACCAAACCATCACGATCAGCATATGTAGCACCTACACCCGAGCAGTATCCAACCCACCCCTCCCCCCCTGCAAGCACCTTTACTCTCCACCCTGTTCCCCTACTTTCCCCAACATTTACGCCTCCCATCAACCCACATTTAACAGGCATACACAAATAGGAGAAAAAAAAAATGAAAATAAAAATAATAAACACATTGTCTGGCCGATGCCAAAAAAGCATGGCGCGACCTCAAACAAGAGGTAAAACAAAAATAAAATCCCAACTGTACGTTCACCTCTCACTATCCTAGAACTTCTACTAACATCTGAACTGAGGAGGCTCCCGCGATTAAAGTGTTCAATTAGCATCTATTAAACCTAAACAGAATAAGTTGCAACTTAAACATATTGTGCACTTAAGCTTCATCTTGGGTCAATCCCTGAGATAAGCAAAATGTAGCATCACAAGATTATATTGCTAAGCAATGCCGGTCTAAACATAAACCATCCGCAACCGACATAGACAGCAGTACAATTACATATTGTGGGTTAGGAGATGGGAACAAGGATTTTGATAAATTGAACGTACCCCCCAATAAAAACAAAAACAAAAATAAAATAAAAAAATAAAAAATAAATAAATAATAATAAATCATTTGTAAAATAATTAAAAAAAATTGTGATCTACACATGTTCACACATACACACACATCCACACACACAACATATATACACATGTGCATACCTACATACATACACACACACACACACACACACACATACACACATGCGTGTATACATACACACACACACACACGTGCGCATGTATATACACGCATACCCACATACATACACACGTGCATACACACACACACACACACACACACACACACACACACACACACACACACACACACACACACACACACACACACACACACACACACACACACACACACACACACACACACACACACACACACCCCAGAATAATAATCTACACTAATTTAAAATATACACATACCTAATACTAAAATGCTAAGAGAAAATAATAATAAAGTACAAATAATAATTATATGTACGCACACCTACACAGACACAAGCACCACGGAGGTCTGGTGGGAATCTAATCGTGAGAGCGGGCCAGGCTATGACAAAGGCAGAACAGCACAAAACATCAACTTGCTATCCAGGTGACTGCGTCTGCCCCTTCCCAGCCATCACCCCCAGACCCCCGCAAGCAATAAATAAATGGTATGGTAATAGGAATAATGTAAGAATTGAAAAATAAATAACGAAACAAAACAAAAATGGGGGAATATAAGTATATCCATCCGAAAGTGTCAATGATCAGACCTGGAAGGCCTCCCAAACAGGCATCACCCTGAACCCAGTCGGAATGAAAGTGAAATTAACGTTAAATGAGAGCTCTGACCGCCCTCCATTGGTCAGCTCAGCGTGTTACATGTTCGGTAGTGCTTGTTGAGACCGTTTAGTACGGTTTCACCCGTTATGGTATAGTATGGGTTCGAGTCCATGAGCAGACCCTAACACACAATGACAAGGCACTCTAACCTGTACGGGGGATTGGCGTATATTCCTGGATAAACTTCTCTGCGTCCAAAACCGAGGAGAGACAAATCTTCTCCCCGGAAGGCGGGGTAATTCTTAGTCTTGCAGGGAAGAGCAAGGCTGGGCAAAGATGGAGTTTGTAGAGTTTGGTCATGACATCTCTGTAGCCGGAGCGGTGCTTTGCCACATCGGGTGCACAATCCTCATATACACGGAAGGGGTGCCCTTTATGTAACAGGTTACCCCTCATTCGAGCCTCGCACAGGATAAGATCCTTGGTCTTGAAACTGTGACAACAGATGATTACTGGGCGAGGAGGTTGGCCCGGTCGAGGCACTGGGACAAGGGCGCGATGTGCACGGTCCAGTTGGGGATCTGAAGCCAAAACATCCGTTCCATTGCATCCTTCGATAGCTTGGCGAAGAAGTCGTTGGGGCGAGAGCCCGCCTCCACCCCCTCTGCCAGATCAACAACGCGAAGGTTATGACGTCTGGATCGGCCCTCTAGGTCAACCACTTTCACAGAAAGCCTCTGCACACTATCCTGTAATGACGTGCATAGCTTCTCTAACTCATCGATCCTACTAGCGTTGAATTCAGAAGCTTTCTCAAGGTCCACAATACTCTGGCTCTGCGAGGCGACCGTTCGAATGGTGCTCTCAATTTTAGTGTCCAGTTCAGCAATAGTAGCCTTAAGATCCTCAGCTATAGCAACACGTAGTTCTCCCAGAGCCCGGCTAAGTTCTGTAAGTGTCACGTTGTTACCTGTGCCTTCCGCCATGTCTGTCTCGTTGTTTGGCAGGGAGTAGGCCTCCGATGTGGATTTATTGTTCTTTGGTCGTTTATTACCAGGCATTTTCACATAGAAAGTTACAATATTGTATTAGAAAGAGACGTTTGTTGTAAAAAGTGCCATAAAGTAGGTTAGGTTAGATTATTTCACAAAAAAGTTGCAGGAGCCTCTCACACACAGCCGTTCACTCCAACATGCTAGCTCCATCCCCCAAGTTATTCAAGTATAAATTACCAAAGTAACAATAGATTGCCATAGATTTTCTGTTAATTACCAAAATGACAGAAGCTTCTGGTATCGTTGGTAAACTACCAGTAGCTTTGCAACCCTAGGTGTGTGTGTGTATGTATTTGTGTGTGTGTGTGGACATCATACGTCTGGAGGGTACGCAATGTATTGCAAATATAAACAGACTAGCGTATAAAAGCTCACAGGACTCACTCATGAAACATTTCTGCTACCTTAACAAGAGGCGACTGACTCCATCCTCAATCAAGCTTTTCTATGTGCCATTCATTGGGAATCGAAAATAGGTAGAAAGAGGAAAACACATTTCTAAACACATTGTCCTTCAGCGATGTAGGCCAGAGCAGCCGACAGCCAATCAAGGGAGGTAATCAGGTGTGGAGGTTCCTCAGATTAAAGGATCTAGTTTGTTAGTCCTCTCTAACTGAAGCAGCCCCCCCACCCCCCCACCCTCTCTCTTTCTCTCAATTCAATTCAAGTGGCTTCATTGGCATGGGAAACATATGTTTACATTGCCAAAGCAAGTTAAATGGATAAACAAAAGTGAAATATACAATGAAAAGTGAAGAGTAAACATTACACTCGCACAAGTTCCAAAATAATAGAGACATTTCAAATGTCTTTTTATGTCTATATACAGTGTTGTAATGATGTGCAAATAGTTAAAGTCGCTGTCCCTCTTCCCCTTTCTCTCTCTCTCGCTCTCTTTCTCTCTCAATTCGGTTAAATTCAATTCAAAGGGCTTTATTGGCATGGGAAACATATGTTTACATTGCCAAAGCAAATGGAATAGACAATAAACAAAAGGGAAATTAACAAGGGAAACATTAGTGAACATTAGTGAACATCTCTCTCTCTCTCTCTCTCTCTCTCTCTCTTTCCATCTCTTTCTCGCTCACCCCTCTCTCTTTCTCTTTCTCGCTCACCACTCTCTCTCTCTCTTTCCCTTCTCTTTCTCTTTCTCTTTCTCTCTCTCCCTCTTTCTCTTTCTCTTTCTCTCTCTCCCTCTTTCTCTTTCTCTCTCTTTCTCTTTCTCTTTCTCTTTCTCTTTCTCTTTCTCTTTCTCTTTCTCTCTCTTCCTCTCTCATCCCTCTCCCTCGTAGTACAACTGGAGCTACTCTCTCGCTCAGTCCCCTATCTCATCTCTTTCTCTCTCCCCTTCCCCCTCTCTCTTTCTCTCTCATCCCTCTCTCTCTTAGTTAGTCCAACTGGAGCGACTTCCATCTCTGCTCCTGATGAAAAAGGTGAGGCGAGAGAATCAATGGGAACTCATTCATTATGGTTTCCTCTCTCTTTTCACTCTCTAAATAAATCTTGCATTACAAACAGCTTGTCCTCTCCACAAACTGGGCCAAGCGTCTTCTCCCATCAGGGATGGATATCTAAAAACAGCATGCAGTGTTCCAAAATGATCTGCCTTTGTTTGTATGAGCTTTGTGAGACTGAGACATGTGGTTGGGTCATCCCAGTGGCGTAGTCTCCTTTGTCACCCATCTTCGAAAAGGGGAACATGAACGGTAGATTCTTCATAAGGCAGCCATCTGGTTCTCTATGGGGAAATGCTTAAGTTCCAAAATAACCCCTCTTTGTTTTTATAGAGCTTTGTGAGACTTTATGAAAGGGTTTAAGGGTCATCACTCTCCTCTAGTTTCCTTTGACAGCCATCTTGGAAAAGGTGAGAATTAAAGGAAGCTTCTCTGTGAGGTAGCAGTCTGTTTGTCTATGGGGACCTGCACCACAGCTGTTGTCACTCAAAATTAATTGCATCATTTGTCAGCTGTTTATTCTGTGATGAAACAAAAACAAAGACATGCTGGTAATTATCATTTGGAGTGGCAGGTATAAGCTTCCTTGATCAGGTTACAGTGGATGTGTGTGTGTGGCTTCTCCTGGCTGGCTCACCGTTACAGACACCCAGAGGGAGATGGAGCCTGAGCTCCAGCTGGTCCTGGGTCTCCTAAGTGCCCTCAGTAGGGATGAAAGAAAGTACCATCAAGCTCAACCAACATAGAAAACATAAACATGATCTGAGATTGGTGCATAAAAATGAATAAAGATTCAGTCAAAAAGAGGGCGGTTCACAGTTCACACACAAACCAGATTTATTTTGTGACTTTAAATGTGTTTCTTTTATTGCTTGGAGGAGCAGGGGAAAGTATACTTAGACACACAGGCATTTCAGTCTAAGCCTTGTTCAATGTGTGTGAAGGAGGGCTCAGCCAGGGAGAGGCAGTCGGACTGTGTGTGTGTGTGTGTGTGTGTGTGTGTGTGTGTGTGTGTGTGTGTGTGTGTGTGTGTGTGTGTGTGTGTGTGTGTGTGTGTGTGTGTGTGTGTGTGTGAGCATGCGCAGTGTTGTCAGTGGCCTTAGTTGGCAGAGTGAGGAGATTGGCGGTCTGGGAAGTGGCCTGGATGAAAACATGTCAAGCGCACTCACACAACCTAACGTTATGATGTTAATTAAACCAGCCATCTGATTAACATTAGCATTAGCACAGTCCAGCCTCTCCCAGACCTGGGTTCAAACAGTATTTTAAATCTTAAAATATTTTAGCAACACTTGACTGTGAAAGTACAAACCCTGCATATCTGGTGCTCCTTCAGGCAGGCTGAATAAAATGCTCAAAGTAATAAAAAAATGTCAAATACGGTTTGTGTGTCCATAAGAGAGGAGGATGTTTGGGGTTGGAAATTAGATTCCTCTCAGTCCAGTGGCCACAGTCTGTCTCAGTGGGTCCTGAATGTGTCCTGGGGAGGGTGTTGATTAGATGTCATCTATCAGGGGTGGACTTAGCAATTTGGGGGTCCATTTCAAAATGTCATTGAGCTCCCCCCTGGGACCTTTTGTCTGGGCAGCTGGGGCCTGTTTCAATTGAAACCTATGAACCAGAGCAAAGTCTTCCTCTGTCTTCCATCGATGTCTGTGTTCCCAATCAGAGCTGAGAGGGTGATCCAATTCAATGGTCCTCAAAGCTGCCCGTAGGCAGTTTTTAATATGTACTAATCGCTTAATCAATTTCCATCAGATCATTAATTCACGATGAGGATATCAAATCAAATCAAATGTTGTTGGTCACATACACATGGTTAGCAGATGTTAATGCGAATGTAGCGAAATGAGAGGGAGGTAGGGATATTTAGAAGGGAAGTAGTGATGGAGTCAGAGCTGGGGTTTAGTAAAGAGATAGAGGTAAAAGGGATTAGGTGTAGAGGTGGAGAGGTAATAGGAAGGATAGAGTGGAGGTATGGGGAGATAGAGCGGTAATGCAGGGGCAGGTAGAGGCTAAGGGCTTTGGAACAGTAGCTGGGTAGAGGTACATAATGGTGATGGGGGAGGGTAAGGGAGCTGTAGCTGGGTAGAGGTACACTGTAGTGATGGGAGGAGGGTAATGGAGCTGTAGCTGGGTAGAGGTACACTGTAGTGATGGGAGGAGGGTAATGGAGCTGTAGCTGGGTAGAGGTACACTGTAGTGATGGGGGGAGGGTAAGGGAGCTGTAGCTGGGTAGAGGTACACTGTAGTGATGGGGGGAGGGTAAGGGAGCTGTAGCTGGGTAGAGGTACACTGTAGTGATGGGAGGAGGGTAAGGGAGCTGTAGCTGGGTAGAGGTACACTGTAGTGATGGGAGGAGGGTAATGGAGCTGTAGCTGGGTAGAGGTACACTGTAGTGATGGGAGGAGGGTAAGGGAGCTGTAGCTGGGTAGAGGTACACTGTAGTGATGGGAGGAGGGTAAGGGAGCTGTAGCTGGGTAGAGGTACACTGTAGTGATGGGAGGAGGGTAAGGGAGCTGTAGCTGGGTAGAGGTACACTGTAGTGATGGGGGGAGGGTAAGGGAGCTGTAGCTGGGTAGAGGTACACTGTAGTGATGGGGGGAGGGTAAGGGAGCTGTAGCTGGGTAGAGGTACACTGTAGTGATGGGGGGAGGGTAAGGGAGCTGTAGCTGGGTAGAGGTACACTGTAGTGATGGGGGGAGGGTAAGGGAGCTGTAGCTGGGTAGAGGTACACTGTAGTGATGGGGGGAGGGTAAGGGAGCTGTAGCTGGGTAGAGGTACACTGTAGTGATGGGGGGAGGGTAAGGGAGCTGTAGCTGGGTAGAGGTACACTGTAGTGATGGGGGGAGGGTAAGGGAGCTGTAGCTGGGTAGAGGTACACTGTAGTGATGGGGGGAGGGTAAGGGAGCTGTAGCTGGGTAGAGGTACACTGTAGTGATGGGGGGAGGGTAAGGGAGCTGTAGCTGGGTAGAGGTACACTGTAGTGATGGGGGGAGGGTAAGGGAGCTGTAGCTGGGTAGAGGTACACTGTAGTGATGGGAGGAGGGTAATGGAGCTGTAGCTGGGTAGAGGTACACTGTAGTGATGGGGGGAGGGTAAGGGAGCTGTAGCTGGGTAGAGGTACACTGTAGTGATGAGGAGGAGGGTAATGGAGCTGTAGCTGGGTAGAGGTACACTGTAGTGATGGGGGGAGGGTAAGGGAGCTGTAGTTGGGTAGAGGTACACTGTAGTGATGGGAGGAGGGTAAGGGAGCTGTAGCTGGGTAGAGGTACACTGTAGTGATGGGAGGAGGGTAAGGGAGCTGTAGCTGGGTAGAGGTACACTGTAGTGATGGGAGGAGGGTAAGGGAGCTGTAGTTGGGTAGAGGTACACTGTAGTGATGGGAGGAGGGTAAGGGAGCTGTAGTTGGGTAGAGGTGGTTGTTGGGGGTGATTAGGTGACAGCTAGACATGGTTGAACCCAGAGCTGAACATGGCTGAGCCCTGAAACTCTAATTAACAGCCAGCTAATGGAGGCGACAAAGAGGAGAGGAGAGGAGGGAAGTGGGGGAGAGGAGTGAAGGGAAGGGAAGGAGATCAGGCTCCACGTCTACACCTTATTTATTACCATTGCACCACCTCCGCCTCAGAACCCTATTGTTGAATGATGGAGGGAGCATGAGTGAGTGAGATAGCAAAAAATAGAAACAGTGGAACTATCTACAGGATTCTATTAAGGAAAATGTATACCCATAATAGAAAAGCTATAATCATGAATAATATCCAGTTCTTCTGTGTGGATATGACTGTGTGTATATACTGTATGTGTGTGTGTGCGGCCGTGTGTCTGTATGGAGATTTGTCTTTCACGCTCTGCTCTTGGCATTTGCACGGCACATTGCCCACCATGATACCCCTGCCTCTCTGCCTTGTTTCCGCATCATCACAGTTATACTTCCACTGACATGATCTCTCTCAGAGCTGCAAGGACACATCGGAAACCACACAACAACCACACGGCAACCAGTTAGGCACAGATGATGGTAGAGTAAACTTGAAATACTTTGTGTCCTCTTTCCACTCTAAATCAAGCGTACATTGTTTCTGTATCTCTCTGCATACCTTTACTGTCCTCCCTAGCCTGATCCAACCACATCTATCACTAGGACACGATCACGCGAGATAGAATGGGGAGAGGGAGTGAGAGAGAGAGAGAGAGAGAGAGAGAGAGAGAGAGAGAGAGAAGGGGAGAGGGAGAGAGAGAGTTGGAGAGAGAGAGAGATACAGATAGAAGCGGGAGAGAGAGAGATACAGATAGAAGAGGGAGAGGGAGAGAAAGGGAGATTGAAGGGAGAGAGGGAGAGAAAGATAGAAGAGGGAGCGGGAGAGGGAGAGAGATAGGGGAGAGAGAGAGATACAGATAGAAGGGGGGAGAGAGAGAGATACAGATAGAAGGAGGAGAGGGAGAGAGAGAGAGAGAGATACAGATAGAAGGGGGAGAGAGCAATACAGATAGAAGGGGGAGAGAGAGATACAGAGAGAAACAGAGGGAGGGAGGGAGATACAGGGCAGTGGAAAAGAGGCATGAGAGACCAGTCTAAATATTAAGGTCTCCTTCAACATATTGCCAAATCAATCTGATCCACTACACAAGCTGTCTGGTTTCCTCAAACTCGCTTCCTTACTTGTAGGTAACGGGCCTTAGTGTTTATGCTATCATCATGATATGCTATTGGTGTGGTAGACAAGGCAAAACTTGTCCTGACTACTTCTAGGTATATACAGTTTCTGGGGTAACACTTTATTTGGTTAGTCCCATTTAGATGGTTTGTAGATGTTCAGTAGACGTTCAATAACTGTCAACAAGATTTGATCTACTAACCCTAACCCTAACCCTAGCGATAACCCTAACCTTAACCCTGATCCTAACCCTAAACTTAACCCTTACCTTATCCCTTATTCTAAACCTAACCCTAACCGTAACCTTTGCAAGTAGTTGCTTATCAACCAGTGTTTGGAACTGGTTCAGGGAACAGAACCGAAAAGCGGAAAATAATGAATTTTTTCAAGGAACAGAAACAGATCCTGGAACAAAAGTGATCCATACTGTTCCAGAACAGAACCATTATTTTAAAATCAAATCAAAATCCAATTTTATTGGTCACATACACATGGTTAGCAGATGTTAATGCGAGTGTAGCGAAATGCTTGTGCTTCAAGCTCCGACAGTGCAGTAATATCTAACAAGTAATCTCACAATTCCCCAACAACTACCTAATACACACAAATTGAAAGGGGTGAATGAGAATATGTACATGTAAGTATATGGATGAGCGATGGCCGAGCGGCATAGACAAGGTGATGGTATAAAATGCAGTATATACATGTGATATGAGTAATGTAAGATATGTAAACATTATTAAAGTGGCATTATTTAGAGTGCATTGTATAAAGTGACTAGTGATCCATTTATTAAAGTGGCCAGTGATTGGGTCTCAATCTAAGCAGCAGCCTCTCTGAGTTAGTGATTGCTGTTTAGCAGTCTGATGGCCTTGAGATAGAAGCTGTTTTTCAGTCTCTCGGGTCCCAGCGTTGATGCACCTGTACTGACCTCACCTTCTGGATGACAGCGGGGTGAACAGGCAGTGGCTCAGGTGGTTGATGTCCTTGATGATCTTTTTGGCCTTCCTGTGACATCGGGTGCTGTAGGTGTCAGTGCAGTTGTGGTTGAGGGCGGTGCAGTTGCCGTACCAGGCTGTGATACAACCACATTAGGATGCTCTCGATTGTGCATCTGTAAATGTTTGTCAGGGTTTTGGGTGACAAGCCAAATTTCTTCAGCCTCCTGACGTTGAAGAGGCTCTGTTGCGCCTTCTTCACCACACTGTGTGAGTGGACCATTTCAGTTTGTCTGTGATGTGTACACCTAGGAACTTAAAACTTTCCACCTTCTCCACTGCTGTCCCTTCGATGTGGATAGAGGGGTGCTCCCTCTGCTGTTTCCTGAAGTCCACAATCATCTCTTTTGTTTTGTTGACGTAGAGTGAGAGGTTGTTTTCCTGACACCACACTCCGAGGGCCCTCACCTCCTCCCTGTAGACTGTCTCGTCGTTGTTGGTAATCAAGCCCACCACTGTAGTGTCGTCTGCAAACTTGATGATTGAGTTGGAGGCGTGCATGGCCACGCAGTCATGGGTGAACAGGGAGTACAGGAGGGGGCTGAGCACGCACCCTTGTGGGGACCCAGTGTTGCGGATCAGCGAAGTGATGTTGTTTCCAACCTTCACTACCTGGGGGCAGCCCGTCAGAAAGTCCAGGACCCAATTGCACAGGGCCGGGTTGAGACCCAGGGCCTCCAGCTTGATGATGAGCTTGGAGGGTACTAGGGTGTTGAATGTTAAGCTGTAGTCAATGAACAGCATACTTACATAGGTCTTCCTTTTGTCCAGATGGGATAGGGCAGTGTGCAGTGTGATGGCGATTGCGTCGTGTGGCGGATTAATCAGAATTAGTTGGGTAACATAGATAATTAAGATGTTTTATTTGCATAATATGCTTATGTGAGATACTTGTCATATGTGAATGTATCTGTTAAACCATGTGAAGGGATGGCGTGATTAATGGGGAACCAATTATTTGTCTCCAAAATATCTGTGCGCAAGTCACTCACCTCAGTGAGCTTGTCCAGGAGTGGGATCAAGAGGGGGTTTACTTGAGATGGGAGTATCTAGAGTTGACAATTGATATATGCCATTGGATGAGATGGTGTTTTTGTACTTTGAAGTACCAGGAACGAGATTAGCGAATGTTATCTGGCTAAGGTATACTCCTTTATAAAGTATAAGGTCCCTTTGTGAACAGTTCCTAGGATCTGTTGTTTGTCATGTACGTTGAGAGGGGTGGATCTTGGGTATAAAAGCTCTTTGTACTTATGTGTAGTCACTTTTCAATGGTTCATTAGAGATAGCGCTTCATTGAAAGTCAAGTGCTTTTGCAAAAGCATCTTAATTAATAAAGATGTAGTTTTAAGTATAACTCTGACTGGTGTGTGAAGTTTGTAACTCTCCTCATTTGGTAATGCAGAAATTAGGCACCACAGTCGTCTGTGGACCTGTTGGGGCAGTATGCAAACTGTAGTGGGTCTATGGTGGCCGGTAAGGTGGAGGTGATATGATCCTTGACTAGTCTCTCAAAGCACTTCATGATGACAGAAGTGAGTGCTACGGGGCGATAGTCATTTAGTTCAGTTATCTTTGCCTTCTTCGGTACATGCACAATGGTAACCATCTTGAAGCATGTGGGTACAACAGACTGGGATAAGGAGCGATTGAATATGTCCGTAAACACAGCAGCCAGCTGGTCTGTGCACGCTTTGTGGACGTTGCTAGGCCTGGGCCAGCAGCCTTGCGATGGTTAACACGTTTAAATATTTTACTCACGTCAGCCACGGAGAAGGAGGGGGGGACACAGTCCTTGTTAGCAGGCCGCAACGGTGGCACTGTATTATCCTCAAAGTGGGCAAAGAAGGTGTTTAGTTTGTCTGGAAGTGTGACATCGGTGTCCGTAATGTGGCTGGATTTGTTTTTGTAGTCCGTGATTTCCTGTAGACCCTGCCACATACGTCTCGTGTCTGAGCTGTTGAATTGCAACTCCACCTTGTCCCTGTACTGGCATTTTACTTGTTTGATTGCCTCGCGGAGGGAATAACTACGCTGTTTATATTCAGACATACTCCCAGACCTCTTTCCATGGTTAAATGCGGTGGATCGCGCTTTCAGTTTTGTGCGAATGCCGCCATCCACGGTTTCTGGTTAGGGTAGGTTTTAATAGTTACGGTCTGTACAACATCTCCAATGCACTTCTTTATTAACGCACTCACCAAGTCAGCGTATAGGTCGATGTTGTTCTCTGAGGCTGACCGGAACGTATTCCAGTCCTCGTGATCAAAAAAATCTTGACGCGTGGCTTCCGATTGGTCGGACCAGCATTGAATGGTTCCCGTCACTGGTACATCCTGTTTGAGTTTTTGCCTATAAGAAGGAGCAATATGGCGTCATGGTCGGATTTGCCGAAGGGATGGCAGGGAGGGCAGGGAGGGCTTTGTATGCATCCCGGAAGTTAGAGTAGCAGTGGTCGAGGGTATTGCACATGTGCGAAGCGCAATCACTATGCTGGAAGAATTTAGGTAGGCTTGTTCTCAAATTTGCTTTGTTAAAATCCCCAGCTACAATACATTTAGCCTCAGGATGTATGGTTTCCAGTTTGCATATAGTCCAGTGAAGTTCGTTGATGGCCATCTTGGTGTCTGCTTGAGGGGGAATGTACACAGCTGTAACTATAACTGACGAGAATTCTATTGAAAGGTAAAATTGCCGGCACTTGATTGTAAGGAATTCTAGATTGGGTGAGCAGAAGGACTTGAGTTCCTGTATGTATTTATGATTACACCATGAGTCATTGATCATAAAGCATACACCCCCACTCTTCCCTTTCCCAGAGAGGTGTTTATCTCTGTCGGCTCGATGCATGGAGAAGCCCGATGGCTGAACCGAATCCGACAACATATCCCGAGAGAGCCATGTTTCCGGGAAACAGAGAATGTTACAATCGCCGATGTCTCTCTGGAAGGCAACCCTTGCTCGAATTTCGTCTACCTTGATGTCAAGAGACTGGACATTGGCTAGTAGTATACTCGGGAGCGGTGGGCGATGTGCACATCTACGGGGCCTGGCCAGGTGGCAGCTTTGTCTGCCCCTTCTACGGCATCGTTGTTTTGGATCGCCTACTAGAATTAACTCCATTGTCCTGGGTGATGGTCCGAACAGAGGATGCACTTTAGGAAAGTCGTATTCCTGGTTGTAATGTTGGTAAGTTGACGTTGCTCTTATATCTAATAGTTCTTCCCGGCTGTATGTAATAAGAATTAAGATTTCCTGGAGTAACAATGTAAGAAATAATACATAAAAAAACGGAATACTGCATAGTTTCCTAAGAACTCGAAGCGAGCATGGGAACCAGTTAATAATGTTTTTTTTAGGTTACAGGAATGTTTTTCTAGTCACACAAAAATAAACTCAACAAAGCACCTATGCAAAGGCTGTTGTCGACAACGATGTTGTCACTCATAAACTTATTCCAGTGTCTGCCTGTAAGCTGAAAATCTTTGCCAGTGCATGTTTAGGTTACCTGCCCCTCCCCTCTCTGAACCATAGGCTACTGTACTGACGTTACCATAGGCTACTGTACTGACGTTACCATAGGCTACTTTACTGACCTTACAAGCTTGATTCAGAAGATAGGGAGAGATTTTTTATTAGCTAGAGAAGAAGGGATTAACTTTTTCAATGCTAGTTAAGCATAACATAGGCCTAGTTATCACGTTTCACATTGGATTTATTAACTACAAAAAGGTAAGACGTGTTTTTAATTCTGGTGCCGCTTTGCACACACAAGCTTGTTAGCTATCTAGCTCAAAAGACATTCAAAGTTCCTCCATAGAAGCGGCTCCTCCTAGGTGTAATTCTGTGGAACTAATTCATATAATGCATAACAAGATGCCCAGCGTTTCAAGCCTCCTTCTCAACCCACTCCCTCTCTCTCTCTCTCTCTCTCTCTCTCTCTCTCTCTCTCTCTCTCTCTCTCTCTCTCTCTCTCTCTCTCTCTCTCTCTCCACCCGTAAAACTTCAGTCGCATCTTGCGCCATAGGGTACATTTAAAAAATTAAATGTTAGGTGTTAGATCAGATTTAATATTACAGATAAATTGTGGCTTCCATCATTGTAATTGTCTGCATCATTTCCATAGGCTACAATTGTTTATCCAGCACGCATGTAAACAACTCGCTTGGCTGCTCAATCGTCACTGATTGGTGAAACTGTTGATTTCACAGGTTATAAAAGGAACAGAAAGGAATGATATAAACCTGTACTTTTTGGGGGTTTAAACTGATTCCGAACTTTATTTTGGTGGTCGGCACAGTGGAACAGAACTAAAAAATGGTGGTTCGAAACTATTGGAATTATTTTTGGGTTCCAACACGTTATCCACATATAGCTTGTTGATAGTATGACCATCTGTACAGCATCTATACGATACGATCCAAATAAAGTGTGACCGTATCTTGCCCCCCCCCTTTCCCTCTCTCCATCATCTCTTTTGTTTCCCTCCCTTCTGACCAGATGACCACTACAATACAGCATATTGTATCACATCATGTCCTTTCTGGAATGCAATCAGTGCAGAGATATCATATATCCAGACTGAACGTTTTGAGGGAACAATATTGTAAACAGCATTACAACAAAACCGAGAGCTATCTGTGTATGAGAAATGGAGAAATGGAAGACAAATGCAGCCACTAAACATCTGAAAGTGAGGCCCGAGGGGAAGAGAGGAAGAGTGAAGGTCAGAGAGGAGTGAGAGAAGGAAAGATTGAAAATAAGAAGAGCACACTTAGCTCTTTCCCCAATCTAATTCCAGCCCTCTCACAAACCAGATCAGGTGTGTACCTCTGACAATACAAACCATGTCCCTGTATTTGTACCGCCCCTCATGGGGATCATAAACTCACATAAATGTTCAGCTGATGGATTCCTGGGTCTCTGAGGTATGGGTGGTCTGGGTGATGTAATAGTGTACACAGGTCACCATGTGACCAGACTTTGGCCTTTAAAACAAGAAGGAACAGGCTGTAGTCGAATACCCTGCCTCAGCCACTAACGGTTAAGCTATGTACTATATACATGATGTTTACTATAAGATAAGTATCTCAGCAGTCTTGGAGTCTCCCCATAGATTTTATATAGTATCTGATGTTGTAAATTCGATGGTGATGGTGAGATATCTACTGTATAGTAAAGCTGTCACTATCACCTGTAAGTAATGGTCTCCTCCCTACAGGAGACACTGTATAATCTATAATCACTGGTACTAAACACAGATACACGCTTGGAAATACTGTATCCACCCAACCTTACATGTGAAGTCTTCATGCTTAATTTTTCAGTGCCTTCAGCAACATTGTGTGTGTGTTGTGTTGTAAAGAATGTGAATGAAGAGAGAGAGAGAGAGAGAGAGAGAGAGAGGAGAGAGAGAGAGAGAGAGAGAGAGAGAGAGAGAGAGAGAGAGAGAGACTGATAGTATCATGACACAAGGCGAGACCCAGATGCCGGCACAGGAGGCAGATGGTTGGAGTCTTACAATATTTATTAATCCAATACGGTAAGGCAAGAGAATGGTCGTGGACAGGCAAAAGGGTCAAAACCAGTTCATAGTTCAAAAGGTACCGAAGGGCAGGCAGAATCAAGGTCAGGCCAGGCAGGATGATCAGGCTGGTGGGAAAGTAGTGCAGAGTCAGGCAGGGGTCAAAAATGGGAAGAATAGCAAAAAGAGAATAGCAAAAGGAGTACGGGAAAAACACGCTGGTTGACTTGACTAAACATACAAGACGAACTGGCACAGAGAGACAGGAAACACAGGGATAAATACACTGGGGGGAAAAAGCGACACTTGGAGGGGGTGGAGACAATCACAGGAATAGGTAAAACAGATCAGGGCATGACAGACAGGGAAAGACAGGGAGAGAGAGAGAGGCAGAGAGAGAGAGACTGAGATGGAGAGAGAGGCAGAGAGACTGAGAGGGAGAGAAATAATGACTGGAAGGGAGAGAGAGGGAGAGAGAGAGACATAGGGAGAGCGAGAGACTGAGAGGGAGAGAGGGAGAGAGAGAGACTGAGAGGGAGAGAGAGAGATGGAGAGAGGGAGAGAGAGAGACTGAGAGGGAGAGAGAGAGACTGAGAGGGAGAGAGAGGGAGAAAGAGAAAAAGAGAAAGTATCACTTTATTCGTCTATCCCTCCATCCTCCTCCACTGATACAGAGCAGAGTGCTAATAGCACTGATTACACAAGCGACCATCAGAGTATCTCTCACACACACACACACACACACACACACACACACACACACACACACACACACACACACACACACACACCACACACACACCACACACACACACACACACACACACACACACACACACACACACACACCCCACCCACACACTCCTTTCACAAAACATTATTGTATACAGACAGGCTGAGTGCCTTTTCATTACTGTAGGTGGGGTGCAATTAGCACAATGCTAAATATCTGGCTTATTAGAACATGAGGAGGTCCTCAATCCAGCCTAAAGTAGAAATAGCACAAGGCAGCAGCATGCTATCCACAGTATTCTCTAAGGTTTTAGTCCAGAAATGGCACCAGCATGTCATGTTCTCGTCTTGTTGCAATACACAAGTCAGGGTGACCCATATAATGAGGAATTAGGATCTCCATGAGGTGACCAGACCAGGTTTTAAAACAATATATTAGGCCAGTTGGATCCTCTGCATGACAAACAGACATGACTCTTCATAACCATGAAATAGCTACTGTTTGTTACATCAATCAGAAAGTGTTGTGACATCACAGCTGTGGCAATTGCTCCTGAAAATAACTCCCCAAAAGCTATACAGTGTTTTATTATGAACGAGATGTGAAGTCGTCCGTCTTTGAGCCTGTTTTAATTGACGACAGGCTGCAGGCCTTTGATGTAGAGACTGTAGAAAGAGACAGTGAGAGAGAGAGAGAGAGAGAGAGAGAGAGAGAGAGAGAGAGAGAGAGAGAGAGAGAGAGAGAGAGAGAGAGAGAGAGAGAGAGAGAGAGAATTGATCCACTCTCTCATTAGTGATCTCTTCCATATACCTCCTCTGGTTTGGAGCAACTGTAGACCCACAAGGACTGCTCCTGACAGCCATGTGAGGGGAATAACAGACAGAGACATATGTGTAAGCAGCGGTCAAGGGACAGAGCTTCTAACGTCACCAACTGTTTTCAGGGCCTGAGGAAAAGCTTTTTTACTCAGTTGATGACTTACTGAGCTAGTGCCTGAGAAAGAGACCCCCTGGTTCGCTGGAGTTCTGCTCAATACAAAGGATAAATAATTACACAAGTTGTATAAAATTATGAAGGTTAACAAAACACATTAAAGAAGACATTTGTTTGTATCATTCAGATAACAATGTTGGCTGCCTTTCAACAACAGTGAAAGGGTTCTGAAACAGAGAAAGAGAGAGGAAGATAGAGGGAGATATAGAAAGACGAGCCAGAAACCTCACAGTGTTCATAACCATTCTGAATTGATTATCTGGTCTTGTAGACCTCCCACTAATAGCAGGCATCTCCTGCTGCCTACTCAATCAGAATTACACTGATGTCTATAATCAGTAGCACAGACTCGTATCTGCTTGTCTTCTCATTTAAACAGATGAATGCATCACATTCATGTCCCTCTCTAACCCTAGGCATAGATATAGTATAGTTACTGTAACAGGTACCGTAATCTCACTTTGTGTATGCTGTTCATTATTTTCCTAGAGGCTCCCACACCGGCCCATTTTCTTCCTAGAGGTCCCCACACTGACCCATTTTCTTCCTCGAGGCCCCCACACCGGCCCATTTTCTTCCTAGAGGCCCCCACACCGGCCCATTTTCTCCCTAGAGGCCCCCACACCGACCCGTTTTCTTCGTAGAGGCCCCCA
Organism: Salmo salar; assembly: GCF_965601325.2. Lineage (NCBI taxonomy): Eukaryota > Metazoa > Chordata > Actinopteri > Salmoniformes > Salmonidae > Salmo > Salmo salar. Next base: position 43,132,172 of record NC_138300.1, read on the forward strand.
CACCGGCCCATTTTATCCAAATAATGATAATTTTGTGGGCAGGCCCACTGGGATAAAAATGGACCAGCCTATCTCTTGTGTGGCTCAGATGGTAGAGCATGGTGCTGTGTGGCTCAGATGGTAGAGCATGGTGCTGTGTAGCTCAGTTGGTAGAGCATGGTCCTGTGTAGCTCAGTTGGTAGAGCATGGTGCTGTGTGGCTCAGATGGTAGAGCATGGTGCTGTGTAGCTCAGTTGGTAGAGCATGGTCCTGTGTGGCTCAGTTGGTAGAGCATGGTCCTGTGTAGCTCAGTTGGTAGAGCATGGTGCTGTGTAGCTCAGTTGGTAGAGCATGGTCCTGTGTGGCTCAGTTGGTAGAGCATGGTCCTGTGTAGCTCAGATGGTAGAGCATGGTCCTGTGTGGCTCAGATGGTAGAGCATGGTCCTGTGTAGCTCAGATGGTAGAGCATGGTCCTGTGTGGCTCAGTTGGTAGAGCATGGTGCTGTGTAGCTCAGTTGGTAGAGCATGGTCCTGTGTGGCTCAGTTGGTAGAACATGGTCCTGTGTAGCTCAGTTGGTAGAGCATGGTCCTGTGTGGCTCAGATGGTAGAGCATGGTCCTGTGTGGCTCAGTTGGTAGAGCATGGTCCTGTGTAGCTCAGTTGGTAGAGCATGGTCCTGTGTGGCTCAGTTGGTAGAGCATGGTCCTGTGTGGCTCAGTTGGTAGAGCATGGTGCTGTGTGGCTCAGCTGGTAGAGCATGGTCCTGTGTGGCTCAGTTGGTAGAGCATGGTCCTGTGTGGCTCAGCTGGTAGAGCATGGTCCTGTGTGGCTCAGATGGTAGAGCATGGTCCTGTGTGGCTCAGTTGGTAGAGCATGGTCCTGTGTGGCTCAGTTGGTAGAGCATGGTCCTGTGTGGCTCAGTTGGTAGAGCATGGTCCTGTGTAGCTCAGATGGCAGAGCATGGTCCTGTGTTGCTCAGATGGTAGAGCATGGTCCTGTGTGGCTCAGTTGGTAGAGCATGGTCCTGTGTGGCTCAGTTGGTAGAGCATGGTCCTGTGTGGCTCAGTTGGTAGAGCATGGTGCTGTGTGGCTCAGTTGGTAGAGCATGGTCCTGTGTGGCTCAGTTGGTAGAGCATGGTCCTGTGTGGCTCAGTTGGTAGAGCATGGTCCTGTGTAGCTCAGTTGGTAGAGCATGGTCCTGTGTAGCTCAGTTGGTAGAGCATGGTCCTGTGTGGCTCAGATGGTAGAGCATGGTCCTGTGTGGCTCAGTTGGTAGAGCATGGTCCTGTGTGGCTCAGTTGGTAGAGCATGGTGCTGTGTAGCTCAGTTGGTAGAGCATGGCCCTGTGTAGCTCAGGTGGTAGAGCATGGTCCTGTGTGGCTCAGATGGTAGAGCATGGTCCTGTGTAGCTCAGTTGGTAGAGCATGGTGCTGTGTGGCTCAGGTGGTAGAGCATGGTCCTGTGTGGCTCAGTTGGTAGAGCATGGTCCTGTGTGGCTCAGTTGGTAGAGCATGGTCCTGTGTAGCTCAGTTGGTAGAGCATGGTGCTGTGTGGCTCAGTTGGTAGAGCATGGTGCTGTGTGGCTCAGATGGTAGAGCATGGTGCTGTGTGGCTCAGATGGTAGAGCATGGTGCTGTGTGGCTAAGATGGTAGAGCATGGTGCTGTGTGGCTCAGATGGTAGAGCATGGTCCTGTGTGGCTCAGTTGGTAGAGCATGGCCCTGTGTAGCTCCATTGGTAGAGCATGGTCCTGTGTGGCTCAGATGGTAGAGCATGGTCCTGTGTGGCTCAGTTGGTAGAGCATGGTGCTGTGTGGCTCAGATGGTAGAGCATGGTGCTGTGTAGCTCCATTGGTAGAGCATGGTCCTGTGTGGCTCAGTTGGTAGAGCATGGCCCTGTGTAGCTCCATTGGTAGAGCATGGTCCTGTGTGGCTCAGTTGGTAGAGCATGGTGCTGTGTGGCTCAGTTGGTAGAGCATGGTCCTGTGTAGCTCAGTTGGTAGAGCATGGTCCTGTGTGGCTCAGTTGGTAGAGCATGGCCCTGTGTAGCTCCAGATTGGTAGAGCATGGTCGCTGTGTGGCTCAGATGGTAGAGCATGGTGCTGTGTGGCTCAGATGGTAGAGCATGGTGCTGTGTGGCTCAGATGGTAGAGCATGGTGCTGTGTGGCTCAGATGGTAGAGCATGGCCCTGTGTAGCTCCATTGGTAGAGCATGGTCCTGTGTGGCTCAGTTGGTAGAGCATGGTGCTGTGTGGCTCAGATGGTAGAGCATGGTGCTGTGTGGCTCAGTTGGTAGAGCATGGCCCTGTGTAGCTCCATTGGTAGAGCATGGTCCTGTGTGGCTCAGTTGGTAGAGCATGGTGCTGTGTGGCTCAGATGGTAGAGCATGGTGCTGTGTGGCTCAGATGGTAGAGCATGGTGCTGTGTGGGTCAGATGGTAGAGCATGGTGCTAGCAACACCAGGGTTGTGTGTTCTATTCCAACTGGGGACAGGTATGAAAATGTATGTACTCATTACTGTAAGTTGCTCTGGATAAGAATGTCTGCTAAATGACAGATGTACATTTGCCAGAAATGCAGTTCATTTTTTGATCATTGAAAAGCAATGAACATAAGAGAGTACACAGCACAGTGCACATTCAGTCAAGTGTCTTCTCACCTTAGCCGTTCATGAATGACAACCCACAAGTGACCAGCTATGTAGAGGGGATACTTCCAAGAGAGCTACTGTATGTTTGTGGGTATGAATTATAAGTGAGTCCAACAGAGAAACAATTATCAGGGATAACCACCCTCCTCCACCCTCTATCCCTCCACCCCCCCGTGCTCTCATTATACTAACAACAAAGTCTATACTTTATATTCTCTCTGTCTCTCTCTCTCCTGTCACATGCATAGGCATACAGAGGATCATCTTCCTCCTCCCTGATCTTGACCTCTTTGGAGTCTCCATTAAACTTTATCTAAGAAATGGCAGAAGTAGATGGAATGGAAATAGTCTATTCAACTTTGACCATTACATTGTGTTACTGGCTACAGATTTGACAAACACATTAACCTTTTCAATGACCTTTCAGGCCTTATTCATTATAAAAAATGTTTCTGTTCTATTCTCAAAAGAGACGCTGTGCCCTGTTGCCAGGAGGTGATAACCATATAGATGAATAGATCTCAACATTGCATCTGTGCCATTATGTCTGTGACATTTTACATGAACATTTCTGTCATTTAGCAGATGGTCCTATCCAGAGCAACTCACACTTAGTGCATTTATCTTAAGATAGCTAGGTTGGACAACCACATATCACAGTCATAGTAAGTAAATTGTTCCTCAATAAAGAAGCAAAGTCAGAGCTAGTAAGGGGGAAAAAGTCAAGTGCGAGTGTTAGTTCACAAAAGGCTTTTATTCAATGTTTTTCTCGGGGTGGGGAGGGGGGGGGTGTGTAAAGCTAATACTGGTGATTTACTGCCCCCTACAGTGCTGGAGTATTGAACCAAATCTTGTGTGTCATTCATTTATTGATGACAGTGATAGCTTAAAGCCATTTACAAACTAGGCAAAACAATATGAAGAAGACAATGCTCTGATCATTAGCTGATTACTCCCAACCAGTGTTGGGGGTAATGTGTTACAAAATTAATGAGTTACGTAGCCAGATTACTTTTATGATTAACGGAGTATAGTAGAGTGTTACTTTTTCACATTGGGTAATATTATTACAGTTACTTTGTCAAACAACACGTGCGCTACTTTCAGAATTATATCTCTACCGGGCGCATTTCCATGATCCAATCTCAACTTGTTTCCTCATTTAGTTCTCGAGCAAGTGGAGAAAGGCTGTTCGGAGAAATGTCATGACAGCTCTCCATAGAAATGTATAGAGGGCGCACCTCCTATCTTTTCCATTGATCATTTCTGTGACACTAAACCCCATAGAGGGCTTCACCTTCTAGTGGCAAGTGTGCCATCTATACATATCTATGGGATTTTCAATGAAAAGATAGGAAATCTGTACAGATGTTTGGCTTACACTATATATGGCTAATTGAGCAGCCCGTATGATAGATCAGCACTTGTAGACTAGCACAGGAAAGCAGTGTCACAGATGAAAGGCGAAACTAGTGATCAAACCTGAGGTAGTAAGTAGCCTCTCTTGGTAGAGCGCATGTGGCTCGCCTTGCTCCCAGCGACAGTCAAACCAAAGTAACGCAAAGTAATATAACTAGTAATATAACTAGTAATTTAACGCGTTACATTCCACACAAAGTAATATTGTAAAGCAGTGGTCACCAACCTTTTCTGAGTCAAGATCACTTTTTGAATCAAAATGCATGCCGAGATCTACTGCTTCAATTTTTTACGTAAGTCTATGCAACATTAACCTATTAATAACAGTTCTGTAGCAATTACGTTTGTAGTAGGCTATATATATGTTATCACTGCATATCTGCTATGCTTGAATTTCCCTGCCAATGTTGTTCTTCTCAGACCATTTTGAAATGATATAACAAAAAATGCAGGTAGCCTGTATGATCACACGGGTAATAGATCATTTGTCGAATTACTTTTCAGGCACAGCTGAGTAAGCATAATAATGAACTATTTTTATTAATTTACTGGACTGATCTGATGGTCAGTTTGAGAGAAGGGAGAGAGCAGGGGTGAGGCTGCCTCTCAACCGACTCACAGTCTCTCCCTCTCTCCGCTCTCCTTGTCTCCGCTCTCCCTCGCTTCGCTCTCCCTCTCTCCGCTCTCCCTCTCCTCACTCTCCCTCTCCTCGCTCTCCCTCTCTCCGCTCTCCCTCTCTCCGCTCTCCCTCTCTTCACTCTCCCTCCCTCCGCATAGAAAAGGGGACACTGTCTTCCAGCTGACAGCGAAATTCAAGTTGCACTGCATTATTTCTGCCTCATGCACCAATTCATGTTGTTAATCCCATGTCCAGATAAAGGGAAATATTCCTCAATATAAAAGTGACAAGCACCTAATAATAACGTCACAATATGGAAACACTTTGCTATAGGCTACTCATTCATTGCAGCTGATTGTAGCTCATTTTATGGCTTATAAAAGTGTTGAACAACGTGTTGGCAGTACTGAAAAACTATTTTCATGAACTTACTCATAAAAACAGCAGTGTTTTGCTGTATTTGTTCAGTCTATCTCTAGTCATGGTTTTAAAAAAGTTGAAATCTCACAGTATCAACTTTGCTGTGCGCTCAAGCCTTCTTTTTACAGTCTACGGCTCAAGTAAACTGTGGACACATTGTGATCTGAGCTATCTGATTAGCTAATGGTGGGCCTGTAGGTGCACTTGATTTGCTCTCTGTGCCTGCCGGTAGGCGGAGTTCTATCTTCAGACATATGAAATGGATCAAAATGGGACACTTTGCCTTCCCGGCACTAGGGCTGCTGAATAAAGTGTACCTACAACTAACAACACAAAACTATATATATTTTTTTTGGAAAGCAAGGCTTTATCCAACGTTGTTTTTACATAAATGTTTGGTGATCGACTAGGAATGCCTTGGAGATCAACCAGTCGATCCCGATCGACGGGTTGGTGACCACTGTTGTAAAGTAACAAGGTATTTTTGTTAACTCTAACGAGTAATATGTAATATATAACTTTTTAAAGTAACTAATACCCAACATTGCTCCCAACCCATAGGACTCCCCACCCATAGGAATCCCCACCCAGTTGATTACTTTAAAATTGTGGAAGCCCTCAATGGCAATTTCCATGCAAAAACTGCTTATTTCCATGTAATGATCTCTATACATTTTCTCTATGATGATGACACACTGTCATTTATTTCCCTGTTCCTCCAATTATACTGTGATCTACTGTCTGTTAGAGTTCACAGTGGACCCATCAAACACGGCACAAATCCGCTATTCGTCTAGCTTGCTTACAGAAAGTGACACACTGTGTTAACATCCGCTCTTTCTGCCTCCTGTGTGTGTTGCACGTACATCCATGCGTGCATGTGAGTCTCTCATGGTGTCTTATGGAGTGGGATGAGATCAGGTGCTAAGATCCAGTGTGTGTGTGTGTGTGTGTGTGTGTGTGTGTGTGTGTGTGTGTGTGTGTGTGTGTGTGTGTGTGTGTGTGTGTGTGTGTGTGTGTGTGTGTGTGTGTGTGTGTGTGTGTGTGTGTGTGCGTGCCTGCGTACCTGTGTGTGTGTGTGCCAGGGTGTCGTACAGAGTGGGATGAGATCAGATGCTGGTCACGGGCTGAGGTGGGCCAGATTGTCAACGTCTCCTGCTCAGACGTCTCCCAGCTCTTCGCCAACAAAGGTAATGTAACATCTCACCTTTAACTTGACCTTTGACCCTTTGATATATGAGTGGTTTGTTCCTGGGCATGCCTCTGCTTCTGCTTCTGCTTGCTCTTTGCTGATGTAAAAAGTGCTTTGTAAATAAATGTGATTGATTTATTGATTGACCTTTGAACCTAGCCTAAACCCACTCAGCTCAGTGGGGAGAAGTTTATATAGCCAGAACCACTCAAGCTTCTGAAGAGGTGAAAGGGAGGATGTCAGTGTGTGTTTTTCCTGTTCACTACATTGATGTATGTGGAAGGATCAGAGGGGAAAGCTTCTACAGTTTAGTATTGCTATTAAAGTTGCTATTTTGGGTCATTTATAAAGCATACAAACACAGTAGAAACTATTCTATCAGTTAAATAATAACACAACTGAGTAGTCAAGTGTTTGGTAAGTATCCCTGGGGATCTATGTTATGGTCTTAGAAACTAGAAGTCATTCTAAGATCATTCAAGACAGAGGATTACATTAATTCCTCCCCATCCTGAAGGAAACTTGGCATGTTTATATAGGCTATGACCATCCTCCTCTCCTCCTCAGCCCCAGCCATAGCCAGCTGGCTACCCTAAAGAAAACATACACAGTTATAGCCTCTCTCATGGCTCGTAAAATGGTTGACATTAGATAAGGCGTGTAAATGAGACATGTTCATCACACTCACAGAGACACATAGCTGTGTTCGTGTGTTTTATGTTCTTAAAATGACTCACAGAGAGAGAGAGAGAGAGAGAGAGAGAGAGAGAGAGAGAGAGAGAGAGAGAGAGAGAGAGAGAGAGAGAGAGAGAGAGAGAGAGAGAGAGAGAGAGAGAAGTGCAGAATATTCATTGAGTGTACAAACCATTAGGGAAACCTTCCTAATATTGAGATGCACCCCTCAATTTGTAGGGGCATGGACTACAAGGTGTGGAAAGCTTTTCACAGGGATGCTGGCCCATGTTGACCCCAATGCTTGCCATAAGTTGGCTAGATGTCCTTTGGGTGGTGGACCATTCTTGATACACACAGGAAACTGTTGAGCGTGAAAAATTCAGCAGCGTTGCAGTTCTTGACACACTCAAACCGTTGCGCTTGGCACCTACTACCATACCCCGTTCAAAGGCACTTAAAGTCTTGCCCATTCACCCTCTGAATGGCACAAATACACAATACATGTCATACTAAACTACATGGAATTGTTTTAAGAAGGTCATACCAAGGATCATTTAGCTATTTGATTTTAAATTTTAAGACCCCATGAAGTAACAAAGAAATACACTACTGTTCAAAAGTTTGGAGCCACTTAGAAATGTCCTTGTTTTTGAAAGAAAAGCACATTTTTTGTCCAATTAAAATAACATCAGATTGGTCATAAATACAGTGTAGACATTGTTAATGTTGTAAATAACTATTGTAGCTGGAAACGGCAGATTTTTTTAATTGAATATCTACATAGGCGTACAGAGGCCCATTATCAGCAACCATCACTCCTTTGTTCCAATGGCACGTTGTGTTAGCCAATCCAAGTTTATCAGGCTAATTGATCATTAAAATACCCTTTTGCAATTATGTTAGCACAGCTGAAAACTGGTGTTCTGATTAAAGAAGCAATAAAACTAGCCTTCTTTAGACTAGTTGAGTATCTGGAGCATCAGCATTTGTGGGTTCGATTACACACTCAAAATGGCCAGAAACAAAGAACTTTCTTCTGAAACTCGTCAGTCTATTCTTGTTTTGAGAAATGGCTATTTCATGCGAGAAATTGCCAAGAAACGGAGTTCTGGTACAACACTGTGTACTACTCCCTTCACAGAACTGGCTCTAACCAGAATAGAAAGAGGACAAGTACATTAGTTTGAGAAACAGATGCCTCACAAGTCCTCATCTGGCAGCTTCATTAAATAGTACCCGCAAAACACCAGTTTTCAACATCAACAGTGACTCCGGGATGCTGGTCTTCTAGGCAGAGTTCCTCTGTCCAGTGTCTGTGTTTTTTAGCCCATCTTAATCTTTTCTTTTTATTGGCCAGTCTGAGATTCTACAAGATGGCGCCGACAGAGATGGTCGTGTCACTTCGCGTTCTTAGGAAACTATGCAGTATTTAATTTTTGTATTATTTCTTACATTGTTACCCCAGGAAGTCTTATTACATACAGCCCGGAAAGAACAACTGGATATAAGAGCAACGTCAACTTACCAACATTACAACCAGGAATACGACTTTCCCGAAGTGGATCCTCTGTTCGGACCACCACCCAGGACAACGGATCTGATCCCAGTAGGCCACCCAAAACAACAGTGCCGCAGAAGGGGCAGACAAAGCGGTCTTCTGGTCAGGCTCCGTAGATGGGCACATCGCTCACCGCTCCCGAGTATACTACTCGCCAATGTCCAGTCTCTTGACAACAAGGTATACAAAATTTGAGTAAGGGTTGCCTTCCAGAGAGACATCAGAGATTGTAACATTCAGCTACACAAACAGTGTAGCTATTCACTCCGCAAGATAATTAAACAAGCTAAGTGTCAGTATAGAGACAAAGTAGAGTCGCAATTCAACGGCTCAAGCTCGAGACGTTTGTGGCAGGGTCTACAGTCAATCACAGATTACAAAAAGAAAACCAGCCCCATCACGGACCCCGTCGTCTTGCTCCCAGACAAATGAAACAACTTCTTTGCTCGCTTTGAGGACAGTGCAGTGCCACTGACACGGCCCGCTTTTTTCACCGTGGCCAACGTGAGTAAAACATTTAAATGTGTTAACCCTCGCAAGGCTGCCGGCCCAGACGGCATCCCTAGCCGCGTCCTCAGAGCATGCGCAGACCAGCTGGCTGGTGTGTTTACGGACATATTCAATCAATATCTATCCCAGTCTGCTGTGCCCACATGCTTCCAGAGGGCCACCATTGTTCCTGTTCCCAAGAAAGCTAATGTATCTGAGCTAAACGACTATCGCCCCGTAGCACTCACCTCCGTCATCATGAAGTGCTTTGAGAGACTGGTCAAGGATCATTTCACCTCCACCCTACCTGATACCCTAGACCCACTCCAATTTGCTTACCGCCCCAATAGGTCCACAGACGACGCTATCGCCATCACACTGTTCACTGCCTTAACCCATCTGGACAAGAGGAATACCTATGTAAGAATGCTGTTCATCGACTACAGCTCAGCATTTAACACCATAGTACCCTCCAAACTCGTCATTAAGCTCGAGACCCTGGGTCTTGACCCCGTCCTGTGCAACTGGGTCCTGGACTTTCTGACGGGCCGCCCCCTGGTGGTGAGGGTAGGAAACAACACCTCCACCCCGCTGATCCTCAACACTGGGGCCCCACAAGAGTGCGTTCTCAACCCTCTCCTGTACTCCCTGTTCATACATGACTTGATTACCACCAGTGACGAGACGGCCTACAGGGAGGAGGTGAGGACCCTCGGAGTGTGGTGTCAGGAAAATAACCTCACACTTAACATCAACAAAACAAAGGAGATGATCGTGGACTTCAGGAAACAGCAGAGGGAGCACCCCCCTATCCACATCGACGGGACAGTAGTGGAGAAGGTGGAAAGTTTTAAGTTCCTCGGCGTACACATCACGGACAAACTGAAATGGTCCACGCACACAGACAGCGTGGTGAAGAAGGCGCAACAGCGCCTCTTCAACCTCAGGAGGCTGAAGAAATTTGGCTTGTCACCCAACACACTGACAAACTTTTACAAATGCACAATCGAGAGCATCCTGTTGGGCTGTATCACCGCTTGGTATGGCAACTGCTCCGCCCACAACCGTAAGGCTCTCCAGAGGGTAGTGAGGTCTGCACAACGCATCACCTGGGGCAAACTACCTGCCCTCCAGGACACCTACATCACCCGATGTCACAGGAAGGCCAAAAAGATCATCAAGGACAACAACCACCCGAGCCACTGCCTGTTCACCCCGCTGTCATTCAGAAGGCGAGGTCAGTACAGGTGCATCAAAGCTGGGACCGAAAGACTGAAAAACAGCTTCTATCTCAAGGCCATCAGACTGTACACACACACACACACACACACACACACACACACACACACACACACACACACACACACACACACACACACACACACACACACACACACACACACACACACACACTTATGTTCACTCACACACATTCTCCTCTCAACTTTGTGACCTCGTACTTTGAGTCATTGTAGGTATGCGACTGTGAGTGTATTAAGTCATCCATCCACACTCCAGGCTGGTTGGAGAGAGAGAACACCATCCTCTGTTGCTTTTCTGCCCTACTCTTCTGTTCCATCTTATTCATCTCATTTATATTCATCACAGCCTTTTGGTGATTTCCCCATCACATCGGACTGACTGGAGTGGACAGGGGGAAGTTTTTCCAATGTTGTAAAATGTCATGTCGGATTCAATGACTCACTGTCATTGTACTAATGCATAGTATAAACAAGCACACACATACGTGAACGCACACGTGTGAACTCACACAGACACAGACATACACACACATACTCAGTTGCCTTCTCTACCTTCCTGTCTGATAAAGGGTTGTGATAGTCTAAATGACCTCTCATTAGTATAATGGTTATTCTGTGGGAAGTGATCCAGCAAAACATCTACGTCTACACCCTGTTCAATGACTATCTCAGGAAGCTGCTGCGTTGATATACTACTGAGCTATTATGATGGTGTCATTAGTGCATAGTAATATACAGTACCAGTCAAAAGTTTGGACACACCAACTCATTCAAGGGTTTTTCTTTATTTTTACTATTTTCTACATTGTAGAATAATACACAGAAGATAGCCCACCACAGGAAAGGAAGATCCAGAGTTACATCTGCTACAGAGGATACGTTTATTAAAGTTAACTGCACCTCAAATTGTAGCCCAAATAAATACTTCACAGAGTTCAAGTAACAGACACATCTCAACACCAACTGTTCAGAGGAGACTGCTTGAATCAGTCCTTCATGGTCAAATTGCTGTAAAGAAACCACTACTAAAGGACACCAATAATAAGAAGAGACTTTCTTGGGCCAAAAAACAAGAGCAATCGACATTAGACCAGTGGAAATCTGTCCAAATTTGAGATTTTTGGTTCCAACCGCCGTGTCTTTGTGAGACACAGAGTAGGTGAATGGAAGATCTCTGCATGTGTGTGTAATGCCCTTGTTAAAACCAGGTATAGAGTTTATTTGCTATAATTAATTGGTATTAGATTTAAAAGGTGATCAAATTGCTCCTGAATTTTTATGTTAATGCATTTCTTTTGAAGAAATATTTCTTTAATGTACAAGTGAATAGGTTGGTATACTTTTAGGTTTAAGTTTTGACCAATAAGGTAGCTTGTTAAGCTGTGGCCAATGGGAGAGCTGACCTGGTTAACAGGAGGCCTGGGAAAAAGGAGACGTTGGAAAAAGAGGGAGAGACGTTGAAAAGTATGGAAATACATTATCAGTGTTGGTGAAGAAAAATAGAACAAAACATATACCTGCCGAGTATTGAAGGGAAATACTGATTTGATTTTATAAGAGAGTTATTATTATTTTGTTAAAATATTCTTCAGGCTAGGGTCTATTTTTCTCCACTTCCTGTCTGACTTAGGTGCCCAAAGTAAACTGCCTGTTACTCAGGTCCAGAAGCCAGGATATGCATATAATTGGTAACATTGGAAAGAAAACACTTTGAAGTTAGTAGAAATGTTAAAATAATGTATGAGACTATAACACAATTGATATGGTAGGAGGAAATCCAAAGGAAAACCAACCGGAAATTGTTTATTTTTGAGAGCCCATGCTCTTACAATGGAAAGCTATGGGTCATATGCAATTCCAGCTCCCAGATTGCAATTCCTATGGCTTCCACTTGATGGCAACAGTCTTTGTTCAAGGTTTCAGGCTTATTTCTTCCCAAATGAGGAAGAATATTGAGTTTTGGTACTGGGAGTCAGAGTTGGAAATCAGTCTGTGCGGACGCGCACCTGCTTATTTTGCTTTTCTATTGAACATACTTCTTTCCGTATGAAATATTATAGTTTAATTACATTTTAGGGCACCTGAGGATTAAATAGAAACATATTTTGACTTGTTTTAACAAAGTTTAACAGTAGCTTTTTGGATTCCTTTCTCTGCATGTTGAACGAGTGGATTACTCAAATCGATGGCTCCAACTAAACTGACTTTTTGGGATATAAAGAAGGATTTTATCTAACAAAACGACCATGCATGTTGTAGCTGGGACCCTTTTGATTGCAAATCAGTGGAAGATTTTCAAAAAGTAAGTGAATATTTAATCGCTATTTGTGATTTTATGAAGCCTGTGCTGGTTGAAAAATATTTTGATTTGGGGCGCCGTCCTCAAACAATCGCATGGCATGCTTTCGCTGTAAAGCCTATTGTAAATCGGACAATGCAGTTAGATGAACAAGACTTTAAGCTTTTAACCGATATAAGACACTTGTATGTACCTAAATGTTTAATATCCATAATTTTTATGATTATTTATTTGAATTGCGCGCCCTCCAATTTCACCAGAAGTTGTCAACAGGTGTCCCGCTAACGGGATGCCTAGCCCTAAATTAATTGAAAGACTTAGTAGAGACTGAAGCTACTGTTTCATCGTGGAGGTATTTGACAGCCTCGAGGTTACCCTAGCATCGTGCGAGACCTGGAGAGAATTGCTTGTGGAAGATTAACGAGTTCATATTTCCATGGGATATCTGATGCTGCTAAGAACAACATTCGGTGAAACTGGAGGGCACGTAATTCAAATAAATATTCATAGAAATTCTGTATATTAAACATTTAGGTACATACAAGTGTCTTATATCGGTTGAAAGCTTAAATTATTCTTAATCTAACTGCACTGTCCAATTTACAGTAGCTATTACAGCGAAGGCATACCATGAGATTGTTTGAGGAAGGCGCCCCACATCAAAATATTTTTTTCAACATCCAGAGAAAGATATCAGAAAATCTACCCTGAAACTTTGTTTCAACAAGTCAAAATACTCCTCAGATACCCTAAAATGTAATCAAACTATAATATTTCTTATGAAAAGAAGTATGTTCAATAGGAAACCGGTTTTAGCAGGTGCGTCTTGTCTTCATCGCATGCGCAAATACGAATTTCCAAGACTGTGTCCCTGTACTAAAACTGATATTTGTTTTGGAAGTTACAAGCCTGAAACCTTGAACATAGACTGCTGACACCCTGTGGAAGCCATAGGAATTGCATCCTGGGAGCTAGAATTCAGTATGCCCCTATATATTCCATTGTAAGAGCATGGTCTCCAAAAAAAAAACTCAGGTTGGTTTTTCTTTGGATTTTCTCCTACCATATCTATTGTGTTATAGTCTCCTACATTATTTTACATTATTTTATTTTACTCCTACATTTCTACAAACTTCAAAGTGTTTTCTTTCCAATGGTACCAATTATATGCATATCGTGGCTTCAGGGCCTGAGCAACAGGCAGTTTACTTTGGGCACGTCAGTCAGGCGGAAATTGAGAAAAAATGGGCCTAGCCCTAAAAAGTTATTAAAGCTGGTTGAGGGAATGCCAAAAGTGTGCAATACTGTCAGCATGTCAAAGGGTGGCTACTTTGAAGAATATAAAATGTAAACTATATTTTGATTTGTTTAACACTTTTTTGGTTATTACATGATTCCATATGTGCTATTTCATAGTTTTGATGTCTTCACTATTATTCTACAATGTAGAAAATAGTAAAAATAAAGAAAAACCCTTGAATGAGTAGGTGTGTCCAAACTTCTGACTGGTAATGTACATCTCCTACAGTGGCAAGCCAGAGGCAGGAGACAGGAGGCAGGAGACAGGAGGCAGGAGGCAGGAGAAGTGACATAGAGAGAGTAGTGAAAGATGCTTCGACTGCAAAGTCAAGTCATCATGGAGATACACAACACCTATTCTGGAAGCCATAATCAAATCTCATGCAGCTAGCTGGCTCCAGACTACATAACAGCCTGTCTCCTACATCGTTGAGCCTGATGAGTTGTCAGTTCTCCCCAAATCAACTCATCAGTATACAGAGTATAACAGCCTATCCCCTTGAGGCTGAGGTATTAGCTCCCTGTTGTCCCCACCCTGCACCCTGCTGGTGACATCAATGTGACCCTTGGTGGAGGATGCAGGTATTAGCTCCCTGTTGTCCCCACCCTGCACCCTGCTGGTGACATCAATGTGACCCTTGGTGGAGGATGCAGGTATTAGCTCCCTGTTGTCCCCACCCTGCACCCTGCTGGTGACATCAATGTGACCCTTGGTGGAGGATGCAGGTATTATCTCCCTGTTGTCCCCACCCTGCACCCTGCTGGTGACATCAAGATGACCCTTGGTGGAGGATGCAGGTATTAGCTCCCTGTTGTACAAGCTCCCTGTTGGGTTTGTATGTACTCTAGTGACAGAGAGAGTTATCAGTCTCTCCAGAGGACAGAGGGAAGTGCGTCTCCATATCTCCTCCCACCTATCTTGGGGCGGAAGCGTAGCCTAGTGGTTAGAGCTTTGGACTAGTAACTCAAAGGTTGCAAGTTCAAATCGCTGAGTTGACATGGTACAAATATCTTGTTCTGCCCCTGAACAAGGCAGTTAACCCACTGTTCCTAGGCTGTCATTGAAAATAAGAATTTGTTCTTAACTGACTTGGCTAGTTAAATAAAGGTAAAATAAAATACAAAATCTTACTAAGAAGCAGATGGAATTATGGTCTGATCCATTAAATCCTAATGAACTGAGCAGGAGGGCTATTTCTCCTGTGATGGACTGACACCCCTCCTCCATCATGCTGTGTGCACATGTGTGTTTGATGGAGTTGCCTTGTCGGTCATTGTGATGGCCTAGTTATGTCAGTAGATATGACTACCAGGAAACTGTTCTAGTCCACTATGGAATATTCTCACTAATAGAACTTCAACAGCAAACTGATCGGTTATCAGTGCCTGTTTTTAACCGCTCTCAATTCAATGAAAGGGCTTTATTGGCATGGGAAACATGTTTACATTGCCAAAGTAAGTGAAATAGGTAATAAACAAAAGTGAAATAAACAATAAAAAAAACAGTAAACATTTCACTCACAAAAATTCCAAAATAATAAAGATATTTCAAATGTCATATTATGTCTATATATATGTATATATATATACAGTATTGTAATGAGGTGCAAAAGGGCAAATAAATAAACATAAATATAGGTTGTATTTACGATGGTGTTTGTTCTTCACTTCAATTTATTGACTCCATTTTCTCTGCTGCTGAAATACATAATGACATCTCTCTCTTTCCCTACCCTCTGTCAGTGTTTGTTTCCATCTCTTCCCCTCTTCTCTCTCTCTCTCTCTCTCTCTCTCTCTCTGTGTGGTGTGTTTCTAGCTGTTCATTGTTTCCTGCCTCTAAGATCTCTTTTGTCGTTGCCCTCTGTGGTTCATCTAATCCTCTATCTAATCAGTCTGTAGAAATAATTACACAGCCCTCTCTGATCCCTTAACCCCTATCAACATGAAAACAACATGCATACGCACACAGGAACACACGCACGCACACAGGAACATACGCACGCACACAAGAACACACACACGCACACAGGAACACACACATTCACACAGGAACACACGCATGCATGCACACACACACCACACACACACACACACACACACACATACGCATGCACACACACACACACCACACACACACACACACACATACACATGCACATGCCCCCCCCCCCCCCCCCACACACACACACACACACACACACACACACACACACACACACACACACACACACACATGTCAACATGACAACAGCACCAAAATGACACAGGCAATCATATAGAGTACATGATGAGTGTGATCATGAAGAGATATGCAGTACATGATGAGTGTGATTATAAAGAGATATACAGTACATGATGAGTATGATTATAAAGAGATATACAGTACATGATGAGTATGATTATAAAGAGATATACAGTACATGATGAGTATGATTATAAAGAGATATACAGTACATGATGAGTATGATTATAAAGAGATATGCAGTACATGATGAGTGTGATTATAAAGAGATATACAGTACATGATGAGTATGATTATAAAGAGATATACAGTATATGATGAGTATGATAATAAAGAGATATACAGTACATGATGAGTATGATTATAAAGAGATATACAGTACATGATGAGTATGATTATAAAGAGATATACAGTACATGATGAGTATGATTATAAAGAGATATACAGTACATGATGAGTATGATTATAAAGAGATATACAGTACATGATGAGTATGATTATAAAGAGATATACAGTACATGATGAGTATGATTATAAAGAGATATACAGTCCATGATGAGTATGATTATAAAGAGATATAGAGTACATGATGAGTGTGATTATAAAGAGATATACAGTATATGATGATTATGATTATAAAGAGATATACAGTACATGATGAGTATGATTATAAAGAGATATACAGTATATGATGAGTATGATTATAAAGAGATATACAGTATATGATGAGTATGATTATAAAGAGATATACAGTACATGATGAGTGTGATTATGAAGAGATATACAGTACATGATGAGTGTGATTATAAAGAGAAATACAGTATATGATGAGTATGATTATAAAGAGATATACAGTACATGATTAGTGTGATTATAAAGAGATATACAGTACATGATGAGTGTGATTATGAAGAGATATACAGTACATGATGAGTGTGATTATAAAGAGATATACAGTATATGATGAGTATGATTATAAAGACATATACAGTACATGATTAGTGTGATTATAAAGAGATATACAGTACATGATGAGTATGATTATAAAGAGATATACAGTATATGATGAGTATGATTATAAAGAGATATATTGTGCATAGAGAAGACAGTTCTCTACGTAATTAATGTGCCTGCTGCATTCTGTATTACAGTATTTCACTGTCTAGTATTGTACATTATTGAACAGTGTTGTACTGTAAAACTCTATGGATTTCATTTTTTTGTCTATCTCATGAATGCATCCTTCTGTATAACTGAAGAAGCAATGCTGTAGTTCTGTCTTGTTATTCTATGTGAGGTGAGAATGAACAGGCAACCCTCCTGAGTTTAGTCCCGGGATTAGACCTGCAGTCTACCTCTGATTGGTTGATCTGTTTACCAGGCTACATCTTCAGGAACTGTACGAAGGATGGCTGGACAGAGCTGTACCCTACGTATGAGGAGGCCTGTGAGTTCGCAGATGAGTCAGAGACAGGATCAGAGGTTAGAGACACCACATCACTCACGACGAGTACCTTCTCTTTTACTTACTCACTCATATAATCACTCATCGGAATTGTCCTTGTTCATTTTTCTTCTCAGGTGAGATGGAATGGGATTGGTTGAGGGGAGAATTTGTCACATTTCAAAATGTAACAACTCCACTGAGCCATTAATTCATGTACTTATTCAGTCATGTACTTATTCAGTCATGTACTTATTCAGTTGTGTACTTATTCAACCATCTACTTATTCAGTCTGAATTACCTATCTCACTCTATAGGCCTACTCTTTTTTCTCCTCTCTCTCTCTCTCTCTCTCTCTCTCTCTGTCTCTCCCTCTCCCTCTCCCTCTCTCTCTCTCTCTCTCTCTCTCTCTCTCTCTCTCTCTCTCTCTCTCTCTCATTCGCATGCTGGAAGCATTGTTGAACGTCGGTTGTGTTACTTTGTTGTGTTACTAACAGGTCGGCCAGCCAGCCAGCCAGCCGAACAATAACATTACTATCTCTCGTTACATCACTACGATGGATATTTGAGCAATCATTTATTTACATTTTAGTCATTTAGCAGACGCTCTTATCCAGACCGACTTACAGTAGTGAATGGATACATTTCATACATTTTTTTTTTCTTCCCCGTACTGGTCCCCCGTGGGAAAGCGCTGGCTGTTTCTGCAGGCCATTCACGCTAACCATCTGGCAACACATACATTTAGACAAATCACAAGTTTGAAAGGAAAGGCAAAGAGAAAAGAAAAGAAATGGTAGGACAGACAGAGTGAGACATGAGAAGGATAGATAAACATCCCAGACTTCCTAGCGGCCATAGCTGAGTGCTCAGAGGGCTCACCTCATCCCCCTGTCACATCCCTCCCTCTGTCTCATTCCCAACCACTCCCCATATACACACGTATCTCCACACACCCTCTCTCACGTACACCTAGAAGACACAGACACACACACACTTCCCAAGGCCATGAGGAAGGTGTGTGATCGTGCTGTGCATCTGAAAACGCTTATTAAGTAGTGTAACTCCCTAGACAGAAACACAACAGTATCTTTCCTGGCCCGATATGTTCATTCGCTACACTTGTACTGTTTTGTCAGTATATGTAATGACATTATTATATGATTCAGTATATGAGGGACATGGAGGGTAGCCTACTGATGGTATTTGAAGTCCTCTCAGTTATAAAACTGAGGCTAAGCCTGCACTATATGTTTCTTTTTGACCTCTGACCTGTTGCTTTCCAGACAACATACTTCTCCACCATCAGTCAGGTGTACACCGCTGGATATGCCACCTCCCTCGTCTCCCTCATATCAGCCATCTTTGTCTTCACTGTGTTCAGGTAACACTAGGACATATTCCGTCCAATATTTATTCCTTAGATACACACAGATACATGATAAAGCTGTGATGATAAATAGATAACACTTGAAGACTGGATTGTGGTCATATAGGCATTATAGTTCATTATGGACCCTCTAACATGACAGGAAATTAGGTTAGTCTAACAGGAAGTTGACTCTCCTGTACAGGAAGTTCCACTGTACCAGGAACTACATCCATATCAACCTGTTTTCCTCATTCATCCTGAGAGCCAGTGCCGTCTTCATCAAGGACGGAGTTCTGTTCGCTGATGAGAACCTGGACCACTGCTTCATGTCCACGGTGAGTGTCATGCTGTCATCAACAAGCGACACAAACTATACTGGACTTACTGTCTTAATACTGTTTGTAACTCCCTGTCACACTTTCACCTGTTATGCCACCATATATTTAGATATTCTATACCATATCTATATTACTGTCATGTAAGTTCATATAGTGTATACCACCGATGTCTACTAAGTTCCTGTGGCTTTATAGGTATGTCTTCATCCGTGCACTTTCCTCTTTTGAATGTCATTGCCTTCAGATGTATGACTCATCTTGTTGTATGGGAAAAGCATTAGAGGGTGCTGTGAACGCTATCTGACTAGAGCACATTTTAGCTCATTGAAATGAATCTGTGAGAGACAGCGAGTCGAGACTTTCTCCTCCAAATACTTTTATGCTAAAACATTGGCCTGTTTCTAAAAAGAGTGAGTCGTCCAGTCGACTTTGGTCCTTTTCTGTGGCAGTGAGGCCATTGGATCAGAAGCTCAGTCGTGACTCATTAAGAGTGATGAGAGAGAGAGAGACCGATAAGAGAGAGAATGATGAGAGAGTGACAAAGAGAGAGGGGAGAAAGAGAGGGGAGGGGAGAGAGACAGATAAGAGAAGATAGAGAGAGAGAAATAGAAAGGGGGGGGGAGAGAGAGAGAGAGAGAGAGAGAGAGAGAGAGGTCTCTTGCACCCCAACAGGACACCAGGTTCTATATTTAGAAGCTAAATCCACAGCACAGAGAGGAGATAGGGGATTACAGAGACTACTGCAGAAGTAGAGAAGGGTGGCAGTGTGATTGTGGCTCAGGGAGTCACCAGAGGGGTACAGGCGAGGGGTGGAGGTGGCAGTGTGATTGTGGCTCAGGGAGTCACCAGAGGGGTACAGGGGAGGGGTGGAGGTGGCGGTGTGATTGTGGCTCAGGGAGTCACCAGAAGGGTACAGGGGAGGGGTGGAGGTGGCGGTGTGATTGTGGCTCAGGGAGTCACCAGAAGGGTACAGGGGAGGGGTGGAGGTGGCGGTGTGATTGTGGCTCAGGGAGTCACCAGAAGGGTACAGGGGAGGGGTGGAGGTGGCGGTGTGATTGTGGCTCAGGGAGTCACCAGAAGGGTACAGGGGAGGGGTGGAGGTGGCGGTGTGATTGTGGCTCAGGGAGTCACCAGAAGGGTACAGGGGAGGGGTGGAGGTGGCGGTGTGATTGTGGCTCAGGGAGTCACCAGAAGGGTACAGGGGAGGGGTGGAGGTGGCGGTGTGATTGTGGCTCAGGGAGTCACCAGAAGGGTACAGGGGAGGGGTGGAGGTGGCGGTGTGATTGGGGTTCAGGGAGTCACCAGAAGGGTACAGGGGAGGAGTGGAGGTGGCGGTGTGATTGGGGTTCAGGGAGTCACCAGAGGGGTACAGGGGAGGAGTGGAGGTGGCAGTGTGTGTGTGTTTGGGGAGTGATGTGGGGTTAAATAATTGAGGAGTGGTGCTCCTGGCTGATAGCTGTCCCTCCTGACCCTCACCCCCATATCGACCGAAACCTGAATGGGCCCAACCTCACACAAGAGGACATATTGAGTCTGACGCTGATTAGAGTGTAATTACAACTCTCATAGACAAGCACACACACACACACAATTTTAGGCAAAAAAAATTATTGTTGTCTATCAACAATGACAAGCCACCGTGGTCTGACAACTTGGATGTAAAGTTACTGAGGATAATAGTGGATGATATTGCCACTCCTATTTACCATGTTTTCAATTTAAGCCCACTAGAAAGTGTGTGCCCCCAGGCTTGAAGAGAAGTAAAAGTCATTCCACTACCTAAGCCCCCTTTACTGGCTCAAGTATCTGACCAATCAGCCTGTTACCAACACCTAGTAAACTTTTGGAAAAAATGGTGTTTGACCAGATACAATAATAATAAACACATTGAAAAAAAACTTTCAGCACGCTTATCGGGAAGGATATTCAACAAGCACAGCACTTACACAAATGACTGATGTTTGCCTGATAGAAATTGATGATAAAAAGATTGTCGGGCTGTTTTGTTAGACTTCAGTGAGGCTTTTGACATTATCGATCATAGTCTGCTGCTGGAAAAGCATATATATTATGGCTTTACACCCCCTGCTATATTGTAGATAAAGAGTTATCTGTCTAACAGAACACAGAGGGTGTTCTTTAATGGAAGCCTCTCCAACATAACCCAGATAGAATCAGGAATTCCCCAGGGCAGCTGTCTAGGCCCATTACTTTTTTCAATCTTTACTAATGAGATGCCACTGGCTTTGACTAAAGCGTCTAAGTATGTGTAAAAAGTTAGTCCTAACTGCAACTCTTAACAAAGAACTGCAGTTAGTTTCAGAATGGGTGGCAAGGAATAATTCAGTCCTAAGTATTTCTAAAACTAAAAGCATTGTATTTGGGACAAATCATTCACTAAACCCTAAACCTCAACTAAATCTTGAAATAAATCATGTGTAAATTGAGCAAGTTGAGGTGACTAAACTGCTTGGAGTAACCCTGGATTGTAAAATGTCATGGTCAAAACATGTTGATACAATAGTAGCTAAGATTGTCACGACTTCTGCCGAAGTTGGCTCCTCTCCTTGTTCGGGCGGCGTTTGGCGGTTGACGTCACCGGCTTTGTAGCCATTGCCACTCCATTTTTCATTGTTCCATTTGTTTTGTCTTGTTCCCTGCACACCTGGTTTTCATTCCTTAATCACACTGCATGTATTTATTCCTCTGTTCCCCTCCATGTCTTTGTGTGAAATTGTTTGTTGTTATGTGGTTATTGTGACGCGCCAGGCTATGTTTCCATGTTCCGTGTTCGTGCACATTGTATGTTCATTTGGTACATTAGCTTTGGTGAGTGTTTTTTTGTAATTTACACTGTACATTAGTGATGTAATTTACACTGTACATTAGTGGTGTAATTCACACTGTACATTAGTGGTGTAATTTACACTGTACATTAGTGATGTAATTTACACTGTACATTAGTGGTGTAATTCAGAGAAACTTGCAATCAATGCATAAGGTGAGCTTTTCTTTTCCGATGGGACGTTAAACGGGTGTCCTGACTCTCTGTGGTCACTAAAGATCCCATGGCACTTGTCGTAAGAGTAGGGGTGTTAACCCCTGTGTCCTGGCGAAATTCCCAATCTGGCCCTCATACCATCATGGCTACCTAAATATCCCCAGCGTCCAATTGGCTCACTCATCCCCCCTCCTCTCCCCTGTAACTATTCCCCAGGTCGTTGCTGTAAATGAGAATGTGTTCTTCGTCAACTTGCCTGGTGAAATAAGGGTTAAATAAAAATGAAAGAGTTGAGAAAACTCTGATATTGATGTTGCTATATGGTGTGTGTGTACTGTAGATGGCGTGTAAGTCAGCGGTGGCCTTCTTCCAGTTTAGTATCCTGGCTAACTACTTCTGGTTGCTGGTGGAGGGCATGTACCTCCAGACCCTCCTGTCCCTCACCTTCGTCTCACACAAAAAGTACTTCTGGTGGTACACACTCATCGGCTGGGGTAGGTGACCTTCTCTTTTTATCTCTCTCCATGTCCTCGTCTCTCTCCTTCCCTTTGTCCTTCTCTTTTTACGTCTTTCCCTCTGTACTTCTCTTTTTACATCCTTCTCTCTCCTCAGCAACTCAAAGAGGAATGGTTTAGTAAGAACACCTGGCTGATATTGTCCTCTGCATCTGTTAGGTCTCCCAACTACAATACTGTTGGTGTGGGTTCTGACACGCAACTTCTATGATAACCGGGGGTAAGGATAGAAACTTATGTTTACTATAATCTTACTCTGAATTGATATTGTCATGTGGCCTATATACATGAATACTAATGTATTGTTGGCGGATGGAATAATACTGTACTGTATAATATCATGTGGTTCTGTCCTGATGTAGTTGCTGGGACGACACTGATGTGGCCTTTATCTGGTGGATCATCAAAGGGCCAATAACAGCATCACTACTGGTGATTGGCCTAACCCTAACCTAACCCTAACCCTGGTTTCATGTCCACATCCCAGTTCTTCCTAACCCAACTCCAACCCAAATCCTAACTCCACTCTAACCCTAATCCACCCAGCCCTAACGCCTCCTCTTCCTCCACTGCTCCAGGTCAACTTCATCATCTTCATCAATGTGATCCGTATTCTGGTACAGAAGCTCAAGTCTCCAGGCGTGGGGGGCCACGACACTGGCCACTCCATGTGAGTCTCAGAGAAACACACACATGCATGCACACATGCACGCACGCACGCACACACACACACACACACACACACACACACACACACACACACACACACACACACACACACACACACACACACACACACACACACACACACACACACACACACACATGCATGAACACACACACACACACACGTGTAAAGGTGGTGCCAGACACAAAGACATTATTGTGACTCTTATCTGTTCTCTCTCTCTCTCTCTGTGTGTGTGTGTGTGTGTGTGTGTGTGTGTGTGTGTGTGTGTGTGTGTGTGTGTGTGTGTGTGTGTGTGTGTGTGTGTGTGTGTGTGTGTGTGTGTGTGTGTGTGTGTGTGTGTGTGTGTGTGTGTGTGTGTGTGTGTGTGTGCGCAGGAGGCTGGCTAAATCCAGTCTGTTCCTGATCCCTCTGTTTGGGATGCACTACATGGTGTTTGCCTTCCTACCAGAGAACACAGGAGAGGAGGCCCGTATCTTCATAGAGCTGGGCCTGGGATCCTTTCAGGTAGGGGCGTGATGGGTCGTGGTAGGGGTGTGCCTGCGTGCCTGCGTGCCTGCACACGTGGTTTGGGTGTGACACTACTGCATAGGGGAATATGTGTTACAAAGTCAGTTACATTTGACATCCAGTAGTATATTATTTTGTAATAATGTAGCTAGTTAATATAACTGGAAAACTCACTTTCTATTCCTTCTTCTTCCCCAGGGCTTTGTGGTGGCTCTGCTCTACTGTTTCCTAAATGGAGAAGTAAGCAGTAACCAACACAATTACAATGACAGAATTAGAATCTAGAATTACAGTGATTTTGATTGAATAACTCGCAGCGTTCTTACTGCAGAGACATAGATGAAAATCCAAAATCGTTTCTGATTGACTGCTATCTCAAGTCTCTGATGTCAAGATTATTTTATGTACTGAACGCTGTGTACAGACCTCTCAATGTGCTTTCAAATGACAGAGTGCTCTCTCTCTTTCTCTCTCTCTGTGTGTGTGTGTGTTTGTGCCTGTGTGCGTGCATGCATATGCATGTGTGTGTGTGCGTGCATATGCATGTGTGTGCGTGCATCCGTGTGTCCAGGTGCAGGCAGAGCTGAAGAAGCGTCTATGGAAGTGGCAGATCCAAGGTTATCTGAGCTACAGTAGGAGAAGACGTACCCTCTTCACAGAGAGCTCCACTGTCACACAGATCTCTGTTCTGGAGAAGTCCTCCCCCAAGGAGCTGCCCTGCACACACACACTCACGCACATCAACAAACATACACTCACACACACTTCTGTCCCGAGCTATACTGACACACAAACACTCACACACACTGACACACAAACACTCACAAACAGCTCTGTCTCAATCTGTGATGACACAAACACCCTCACACACAACACCGACTCACTCACACACAACTCAACAGTCTGAGAGAACAAAAAATCACGCTCTCTCTCTCTCTATTCCCAATCCTCCCTCTTCTTTTCTTCCTCCCCTCTCTCAAGGATGGTCTACACCTTGACTCTATAGTGCCCAAATCTCAGATAGGCCTGTTTCAGTCTAGAGAGATCTAAATGTTGTTCCATAGACTGAGCTGTCTGTTGTGTTGACTCACTGGCTTGGCTGTGTGGTTCCATAGACTGAGCTGTCTGTTGTGTTGACTCACTGGCTTGGCTGTGTGGCTCCATAGACTGAGGAAGAGTTATACAGAAATAATAGCAAATTATCGCAATGGCCACAGATTGACCAGATTCCCAAATGAAGCAAGCTTTATAGTGTCTACAATATACTGTATCTTCCATAGTACAAGTAAATACACAGCCTTGTCTGTTAGGGCTTTCTAAATGGACTGTGCTGTGTTTGGGTGGGTTGCTGCTATTGTTGCCAGACATGGACTTGCTGGCTGTGTGGTCTGGTCACTAGACACTAGTGGACTCTAGTGGATGCTAGTGGACTCTAGTGGACTGCGCTTGTGTCCAGAGTAGAAATGGACTGGCCCCGGTGTGTTTGAAATGCAGAGTAGTGATAAATTGAACATATTGATTGAGAGGAAGAGGTTCAACTGACCTCTCTCCCCTCATCAACCTGAAGGAAGAGATTCAACTGACCTCTCGCCTCTCATCAACCTGTAGGAAGAGGTTCAACTGATCTCTCTCCCCTCATCAACCTGAAGGAAGAGGTTCAACTGACCTCTCTTCCCTCATCAACCTGATAGAAGAGGTTCAACTGATCTCTCTCATCAACCTGAAGGAAGAGATTCAACTGATCTCTCTCATCAACCTGAAGGAAGAGGTTCAACTGACCTCTCTCCCCTCACCAACCTGATAGAAGAGGTTCAACTGATCTCTTCTCATCATCCTGAAGGAAGAGGTTCAACTGACCTCTATCCCCTCATCAACCCGAAGGAAGAGGTTCAACTGACCTCTCTCCCCTCATCAACCTGGAGGAAGAGGTTCAACGGACCTCTCTCCCCTAATCAACCTGAAAGAAAAGGTTCAACTGATCTCTCTCATCAACCTGAAGGAAGAGGTTCAACGGACCTCTCTCCCCTCATCAACCTGGAGGAAGAGGTTCAATGGACCTCTCTCCCCTAATCAACCTGAAGGAAGAGGTTCAACTGATCTCTCTCCCCTCATCAACCTTAAGGAAGAGGTTCAACTGACTTCTCTCCCCTCATCATCCTGAAGAAAGAGGTTCAACTGACCTCTATCCCCTCATCAACCCGAAGGAAGAGGTTTAACTGACCTCTCTCCCCTCATCATCCTGAAGGAAGAGGTTCAACTGACCTCTATCCCCTCATCAACCTGGAGGAAGAGGTTCAACTGACCTCTCTCCCCTCATCAACCTGAAGGAAGAAGTTCAACTGATCTCTCTTCCCTCATCAACCTGAAGGAAGAGGTTCAATGGACTCTGTCTTCTCATCAACCTGAAGGAAGAGGTTCAACTGACCTCTCTCCTCTCATCAACCTGAAGAGGTTCAACTGTCCTCTCTCTTCTCATCAACCTGAAGGGTACAGAGAAGAACAACCACTTCTACCTTATGGATTGTAATGCAACATGTTGCACAGTGCACTAGCATGTATGGAGCACTACACTGTAAAGATTATTATTTATATAGACCTTGTTTTTTGTTGTTATTAATTGTCTTAAAACCAGTTGAGCTGACAGCCGTTGTGTACTGTTTCGCTATGGCTTTAGTCATCCATCTAGCAAGAGGGCAATATTTTAATAATGTAGTGTTGTTCCCCCCCAGAAAGCTATGACCTTTGGCTTTCACCTGGAATTGTTTATCTATGTCTGAGAAAAAAAGAAAAAAAAACTTTTCATCCCATATGATCTAGTACACAGTAAAGGTATACTAAAACAAATACAAAAATTATGATATGATAAAATAACATACAGTTGGGAATGAATAAGCCTTTTCATACTTTATAATATGTCCATATATAGTTAATCTGTTTTCGGAACATTTACCCAAAATATTTCACATTCTTTATTACTTTACCAAACATACAGTGCCTTCGGAAAGCACTTTCTCCACATTTTGTTACATTACTACCTTATTCTAAAATGGATTAAATGAAACTAAATCCTCAGCAATCTACACACAATACCCTTTAATGACAGAGCAAAAACTGATTTTTAGACATTTAGCAAATGTATAAAAATGTTTAAATAGAAATACCTGATTTACAAAGGTATCCAGACCCTGCGCTAAGAGATTTGAAATTGAGCTCAGGTGCATCCTGTTTCCATTGATCATCCTTGAGATGTTTCTACAACTTGATTTGAGTCCACCTGTGGTAAATTCAATTGATTGGACATGATTTGGAAAGGCACACACCTGTCTATATAAGGTCCCACAGTTGACAGTGCATGTCAGAGCAAAAACAAAGCCATGAGGTCGAAGGAATTGTCCGTAGAGCGCAGAGACAGGATTGTGTCGAGGCACAGATCTGGGGAAATGTGCCAAAAAATGTCTGCAGCATTGATGGTCCCCAAGAACTCAGTGAAGTTTGGAATTGCCAAGACTCTTTGTAGAGCTGGCCGCCCGGCCAAACTGAGCAATCAGAGAGAAGGTGTCAATGTCGTGTGTGTAGGTGGCAGGGAAGTCAGTCGCAGGAGAAACCAACTTGGTGTAACTGGAGTAGTTTAATTAAGATAAAACAAACTCCAAAAACCAATGTACATAAATAAAATAACATGGGTAAAATAACCCGTCGCGCACCAATACAAATCCACGACCACATAACAACAAACAATTTCTGACAAGGACATGAGGGGAAACAGAGGGTTAAATACACAACATGTAATGAATGGGATTGGAACCAGGTGTGTAGGAAGACAAGACAAAACCAATGGAAAATGAAAAATGGATCAATGATGGCTAGAAGACCGGTGATGTCGACCGCCAAGCACCACCCGAACAAGGAGGGGCATCGACTTCGGCAGAAGTCGTGACAGAAGGGCCTTGGTCAGGGAGGTGACCAAGAACCAAATGGTCACTCTGACAGAGCTCTAGAGTTCCTCTGTGGAGATGGGAGAACCTTCCAGAAGGACGACCATCTCTGCAGCACTCCACCAATCAGACCTTTATGGTGGAGTGGCCAGACGGAAGCCACTCCTCAGTAAAAGGCACATGACAGCCCACTTGGAGTTTGCCAAAAGGCACCTAAAGACTCTCAGACCATGAGAAACAAAATTCTCTGGTCTGATGAAACCAAGATTGAATACTTTGACCTGAATGTCAAGCGTCACGTCTGAAGGAAATCTGGCACCATCCCTACGGTGAAGCATGGTGATGGCAGAATTATGCTGTGGGGATGTTTTTCAGCGGCAGGGACTGGGAGACTAGTCAGAATCGAGGGAAAGATGAACGGAGCAAAGTACAGAGAGATCCTTGATGAAAACCTGCTCCAGAGCTCTCAGGACCTCAGACTGGGGCGAAGGTTCACCTTCCAACAGGACAACAACACTAAGCACACAGCCAAGACAAGGCAGGAGTGGCTTTGGGACAAGTCTCTGAATATCTTTGAGTGGCCCAGCCAGAGCCCGGACTTAAACCTGATTGAACATCTCTGGAGAGACCTGAAAATAGCTGTGCAACAACGCTCCCCATCCAACCTGACATATCTAGAGAGGATCTGCAGAGAAGAATGGTGTGCCAAGCTTGTAGCGTCATACCCAAGAAGACTTGCGGCTGTAGTCGCTGCTAAAAGTGCTTCAACAAAGTACTGAGAAATGGTCCGAATACTTATATAAATGTAATATTTCAGTTTTTTAAAAAATAAATTAGCAAACATTTCTAAAAACCTGTTCATGCTTTGTCAATATAGGGTATTGTGTGTAGATTGATGAGGGAAAAAAACAATTTAATCAATTTTAGAATAAGGCTGTAACGTAACAAAATGTGGAAAAAGTCAAGGGGTCTGAATACTTTTCCGAAGGCACTATCTTGACATTAGTGATAGTCAAAATCTGTTACATTTGTGAACGTCTCAATCAACATTTGGGCCATTTAAACAGCGTGCGTCCCTCTTATAGACAAGGGGAGAAGGGCTATGTAAAGGCATCGATTATGTCGCTCTGACCATATGCAATGTGTCTGCCTCCAAAGTAAAACAAATGTTTGACTTCCACACAAAATTACTTCTTAACTAATTTTAGGTTTAAGGAAGTGTGTAGATTGCATTCTTTATTGTAGAGCTATGTTGTATTTAGATCCGCCTGCTCGAGACAAATTCAGCGATTGCTTTGCCATGTCTGTGCTGTGAAGCAGTCGAGCTGGATAAATGTTTTTCTAAGGACCGCCCCTTTGATGTCACATTGCAGTGAAGTGATATAAATTGATGTAGTGATGAAACCGACGACCAGAGGGAGGCAAATACAAGTTTATTCGACAGAGGAAGGTCTGCATTGCTGTCTTCTGACATAAAACAGTGGGAAGTCAATAAAATAAGGTAAACATTTACATATTTTTAAAGTAATTCTAGTGCACATTTTCAGGGACTGTCAGTTTAAAATGTTTTAATGTAGAAGTGTACATAGACATGAATGAATGAGATTATAGATTGTTGATAAGAGATTATAGATTATAGCGATATAGAGATGTATAGATTATAGAGATAATAGAAATTATAGAGATGATAGATTAGATAATAGAGATGATCGATTATAGAGATTAGAGATAATAGAAATTATAGAGATGATAGATTATAGATAGTCTAGATTGGTTTTACTTTTGAAACTTTGTACTCCTGTTTTTTTGGATTACATTGCATTTATTTAGAGATTTTATTAACACCAAAGTCAGCGTATATATATATCAAAACTGTTTCAAAGTGTTCTATATTTCTGAGCAATCTGTACAACATATTCCCATTACACATCTTAATTATTTAATTTTGAACATGTTAATATTTTGTATCATATACACACATATATGTAGGTACTAGGTTTACGGTGTAACAACATTTAGTTATATAATAAAATTAGTAAATTAATAAAATATATTACAACTTGCTTTTCAATAGAATTATATAAATTGTTTATCAATTTATTGACAAATTGCAAAAACGTGTTGTTACATACTTCGTGTACTATCAATACTTTTTAGGGAAAGGAAAATTTATTGACAGATGGATTTGTCATGAGGTTGTAACTGTACAGTATGTGTATGTTTTCAGATATTTGTATTGTGTAGTTGGGAAAATGTACAGGTTTTGGATTATCTTGTCTGTTTATTTCTTGGTGTCAATAATTGCATCTCTCCACAAGGGAGCACTGTAGAATCATATTTTCTGGGGGACATTTTAGTACCTTTCCAGACGATAAACAAATCAGAAGTAAATGGGTACTGTACATGGTTAAAGTATTCGGTGTATATATACATGAAACACTGTATTAAAAAGTCATTCATGCTTTGGAGCTTGTGACCTGCTATGTGAATCTGTGATTGTGGGAAAAGGAAGTTATGGCTCAGACGATGACCTCTGGTACATTTACCATGTACTACTGGTCTGTGTTGCTCATATATGCATCTGACATGTAAGGCAATCATCCCGTGTATTCATATCATGAAATATATCAATTATAATATGTCATTTTTTGTGGAATATGATAAGCATACTATACTAACATATACTGCACTTTGATTGATTTGAAATATAAAAAAGCTGTATACTCTATTATAACATGGGCAGCATAATATAATAGTGTGCATGCTTCTTTGTTGGGTTCAAATTGTGACAAGAACATGGCACTGATCTGAACTGAACAAGACTTTTATTGACTGTGAGACTGTAAGCTACTGAAAAGATCAATGGATGCAGCACTTTGACTTGTAAACAGCTTTTGTGGTATTGTGGAGTTGAGATGGTGTAATATTCACATCTGTGTGTGAACTGTGTTCCCTCTCTTCTGAAGCTGTAAAAAGCTGAGAGCTCTTTCCCCTCTAACAGGTTCCTGGCTACAACATTACTGAACACTTCTGATGTGATGCTGTTTATTTAGAGGGCTAGCCTGGTGCCTGATCTGTTTGTGCTGTTTTGCCAACTCCTATCGTCATGTCATGTTTGGCATGACATTGGACATACGAGCTGGCAAAAAAGCACAATCAGATCTGGCACCAGGCTAATACAGGGCTGTACTATAAGTCCAAAAAACAAACACACATACACAACATCAATGCGTCAACAAGTCCAAAACATTTATTACGACTTAAAGTCAATAATTCAATAATAATGTACAAAACCTCTTTATTACAGGGGTAGGCAACTCTGGTCCTGGTGTGCCACAGGCACTTCATGTTTTGGATTTAACCAACCTGGAAGACCAGGTGTGTTGAATTTAGGCAATAACTGAACTGATCAATAAGCTCAGTTGGTCCAGCGTGGTGCCTAGATGGATCAAAATCCTGCTGTACCTGCGGCACACCAAGAACAGGGTTTCCTACCCCTGTTTTAATATATACATCAAAACAAGAAGACATTTATACAGCGCAGCGGTGAAACAGAAGATCAAATGACAACATGACTTTAAAAACAGACTGAAGCAGGCAGCGGTCAGATCACCAGAATTGTCGCAAATTCCATTTAAATTCAAACTGAAATTCATAATTCCATTTGTTTTCCATTAAAAAGCATTGAGAAAATGTTTTGTTTACTTCCGGCATTGACTGAATTGAAATGTAATTGAGCCCAACCCTTCAGACCACAGATACAACAGTTACATTACATTCAGCCATCAGTGTACAGTACCTTGTCCTGGGCTATGTTAGGTAGGCAAATGTGGAACGTTGCAGATAGAAATGGCATGAATAGAGCTTACATTTCAGAGTGACATGTTTGTTCTACATTATGTATTTCTGTCTGAGTGTTCCACAACATGGTGCCCTGCTGAACACAGCCCTGTTGTCTCTTTTCCATCCAAAACAGAGCCAGCTTTCTAAATGTCATTTTGCTATGGGTGGAAACTATAAAAGGTATTGGCTATTCATTTAGAAATGTAGTATGGCAATTACCCTCATGTCAAAGGACTCTGAAACGTATTAACATTCAATAGAAATTGAATGAACAGGGGACCGGTGGTTCTGACTAGCTCCGATCATAGATGTTTTAAAATGCCCCTTCTTAATGACAATTGACCAGCAACTCTGTTTTCAAACAGAAAAATATTATTCACATTTTAGTGGATGGCTTTCTAACCCTATGCCCCTTTCTGGTTAAATAGTTTTAAATAATTATTCACTATTGAACACCATTGTATTTTCCTTCCTTGGAGCTGCTTTTTCCTTGAAATAGCTGACTACATGATCAGAATGCAGTAAAACGAATGTCACACTTAGAATTCCCTCAGGATTCTGTGAACTGTTAAAAACATGTCTATAAAAGGTTCCATCATCTCCCAGTAAGATTTCATCTGCAGAATAATCAACACAGCTTGGTGAAAGGGATCAAACCATCAGGAGATGCATGCATCAGTCTACAATAGATTATAGGCAGCAATACAATATGCTTCATATTTGAACAATCACTATCACCAAAAATAATACTAAAATGATAACAACCACGGAGCAAAATTCTAATGACTGCTAATATGCACTTTGCACCACGGACGACTCCATCTACAAGATACTGTCTTACACAATGAAACGGCAGAATTCAGTTTGACCATTTATAAGCCACAATGGTAGACTACACATATTTGTAAAACACAGTCTCCATCCCAAATGGCACCCAATTCCCTATTTAGTGCATAACCTTTCCCTATGGGTCCTGGTCAAAAGTAGTACACTATACAAGGATTAGAGAAAAGGGTGCAAATGGGACACATCTAAACTACTGTACATGTATGTAGATAACTACTTCATTATTCATTATAACAACAGATTTAATAAACCATATACTGTATTCTTAGAATGATTACATCTCTAATTGACATCACATTGACCGGCGATATAAGGCTATGTATATTTCATAACATAAATAGTCTTGAAAATGTATTCATACTCTTAAAATTGGCTCATGACATGCTGAGACTGTCATTATGGTTTTAATAAGGAACTCCTGCTAAACATTCAACTTGGTGTGGAAACCAAAAGCAGATCATCTTTTTCTGATTGTCCAACCTGTTTCACAGTGAAACAGGGACACCTTTTGGCCATCTGTATTCGCACACGCATGGATGGACCCATATTAAAGGCCAGTGTAAAGCGTCTCAAGAGTAGGAGTGCTAAAGACAGGTCCAGACTTAAGAAAAACACAGCACATTACTGCTTTCTGTCTGCCCTCCTTGTCATTCTTCTTAAGCCCTCCTTGTCATGCTTCTTTAATGAACAATGGGAAACTATTCCTAACAGGAAGTTTTGTGTTTCTGATCAGATAATACTGTTAAAGAGCTGTGCTTTTTCAGTTGGGCTGGGGAGTTGTGGAGTCATCAACTGTTCATCAAACGTTTGACACGCTAACACACTGTTTACAGATATGCATTGTTGCATTATCTATAGTTTATAGTATACATCGACAAATAAATAAAATAATATGACAAAACTTTTTTTTCCCCGTTTCAGTTTGAGAATAAAGGCAATTATTCGTACTGTACGTGACCAAACCAAATTGAGAATATATATATATATTCTCAATTTGGTTTGGTCACGTACAGTACAAATAAAGACAAATAATTGCCTTTTTGTTATATATATATATATATATATATATATATATTTGTCTTTCTCTCCAGTTAAAAAGCACAGCATTTGCCTGCAGTCACAAACGGTGCACAGTCACTTAATTAAATCAACCAGTGTCCCATTATTTTGATATACAAAAAATATTATGAGTATAAAGGACTGAATGCTGCAAAATAGAACAGAGTCAATCAATCATACCTATTATTGTGTATATGATATAGATAGACCATAGTAGATATTTACTCAAAATAAAAGTGGCTTATTTCAAAAGGTAATCGGTCATAGGTTATAGGTCGTAGGTTAAAGTTCATAGGTTACGCCCATCTTAAACCAGAAATGAGCTCTAGATACTTCAAAGGCCTCCAGGTTAATAAAATACTGATTCAGTGTAACATCATAAAAGCACTTTTGTTGACCACATGTTTTTACATACTTTGCAGTTTCGTTTAAAAAATAATGTCTAAAAAAAATCTCTCAGATTAACAGAAATACTTGCCGTTTTGTGCATAAAGGCACTTTGGAGACTAAAGTATACTAGGAGAGATTAACATGGGATTAGGATTAACATGGGATTAGAATATATAATAATAATAGTTAAATCAGACCAAAGGATCAAATCTTTAGTGACATCAGTTGCAAAGCTTTTACTCAGCCTTTGCAAATGTATACGGCCGTGCAAACTCAGTGTGGAGTCTATTGTTCATCTTTGGAATGAGAGAAATACCCCAAAATAATACTTTTTTAAAAACACAATTCAGGAAGGTGTTTATCAAAACTCAATGTGGTAAAATACTTTCTGTCGGTCTAAGTTATCTATTTTCTTAAATATACATATTGAAGCTAGCTGAGAGACTGCTGAAGAAACGAAGTAAAATCTAGATTGGACTGCATTGCCTTTTCAGCGTCAGGTACAGTAATAATCTCACAAAACTATTGTAAACAGATTCAAAAGAAGAAAGAAAAATACAATTCATGCAGACATTGTAACACAATTATACATTGAACTCATGATACCCATTCATGAGTAAGTTGTCGTTGACATTTTCTGTACTACCGGCTGTTTAAAACTAGTGGCACTATCAATCCTCTCCCGAAATGAACCAAGGCATCTTCTCATCATAAGCAATGCTAAGATTTAAAGAGGTTTGGTGTGTAATGGTCGTAGTTGGCAAACCTTAGCATTGTTCATCCTTCTAAAATAACTTCTAAAATAGATGACCATCTTACCTTAACGCATGTTTTATTTTTGGCATTTCATTCCTCGTAATTGAACTGTAGAAAATATACCTTTCACATAAATACTGGTTTTACCCATGTCATCTGTCTTCCTCAGAAGAATCCCACTGGGCACAGACGTCAATTCAACATCTATTCCACTTTGGTTCAACATAATTTAATTGAAATTACATGGAAACAGCATTGATTCAACCAGTGTGTGCCCAGTGGGAAGAATTCCTCAATCTCTAGTAACAGTGGTACATATAGCAAGGAGGAAGTGACATCATCATCTTCCTGTCACTCCACCAATCACAGCTTACACAGGAAAAGGTGGCCTGTGCCATTGGCTGACACATAGCTGTTGACGTCATATACGGTCATACAAAGCACTATGATGCTCTACTTCTGGTCGTGGTTGACTCTTATCTTCATATTTTAAGAGACATTGTTTCTACTGTTGGTCCAGTAATTATTTATTTTGCCTTGATCCTGGCTTGAGTCTCCAGGCCTGAATAGTATCCCATGATGCAGTGTGTTAGCCTCCATTTTGTGTCCTTTCACTGTTCATTATTTTACAGTAACCTCACATGATTCTCCCTCTACCATAGACTTAGATAGACAACACTAGTGCCCAAAAGCCTTTTTTAGCATGGGAAGTGCCATTTGGGACTTTCACCATTTTTAAGTAGTCAACTGGGTGGAACTTCCAATGGGTTAAGAAAGGATCACATAATTCTATCCAGGTCATCAGGAGGGATCAGCCAATTAATTATTCTTGTGAGCAAACATTCCATAACTGCAGGTGGCAGTAAATCGGCAACATTTATACCTGTTAAAATAATAGTCCAGATCACAGTATGCACCCTTTCAGTTTGTTTACCAACTCTTAGAAGTAGTAAAATAATAAAGTGACTACTTCAAACTGGACATGGTCTCAATGGTGTTGCCTTTTCTCTCACAGATGCCATAGTGGGACAGATACAAAGATGCAATGTCTATCTAAATCTATGCCCTCTACAAACAGGCTCACACTTGCAACCTGATTGGTCAGCTGATAAATATTTACATTAGGTCAGTCTGTCTTGATTGGCCGGTTGGTTGCCTCTCCTGTACAGGACGTGTAAAGCTTAATTCAGAGTCAAACAGACTCATTGACACGATAGTCCGGCCACAGACTTAGTGACGTGATAGTCCGGCATCCCATTGTGACATACTGTAGCTACGTGGCTCTGAGACCACAATTCGCTGGGGACGCACAGCACCTTGCCAAAATTCCCAACCAACGTGCTCTGCTGAGAATTCAAAAAGTATGAAAGCCAACGGTCCAATATTCTAGAACACTGCTGTGCGTACACATGCACATTTTGGACTCTGATTGAGGCTTTATGGTTTTGTTACTGCTCCGTAAGTGAGTTGCCATAACAACAACTATACCCAGAACAACAAAACAGTCTTAACTTGAGTCTGCAACAAGCTGAAAGACAGACTGAGGAAAGAGAGGAGGAGGAGTTGTTAAATACTTATTGTCATTCTTCGGACATGATGATATGATTGCAATGACCAGTGGTATTACATGGATGATTCAGCAGCACTGAAGTGGTCCACCTCTTCTGCTCTACATGATACACCTAACGGGGGGAAGCTTTTTGACATAACACCATGATGATATGTACAGACCATTAACCATGCTTTTCCTTCATAGCCTTCTGCCTTCCTTGTAAAGATCCTTGTCTGATGGTTTCTGAATGGTGATTGACATTCACTGCTAGGCCACTACCACTGATGGTGGTTTGCTCCATGATGGAGACACTGTAGTTGTAACAGTTTAAAGGTGGATTCACCTACAACTGCTCGTGAACAGGTGCTGCTGGTGAGGTGTTAGGTTTTCTGTTCCTGTCTGGTAGAGTTGGGTTTTAATGTTGGGGTAGGTTAAGTCAGGGTTGGCTGGGTTAGTTTACATAGTGATAGGCTGGTTTGGATAGAAATAGGAGTCAGGTTAGTTTAGGTATGGATGAGTTGGATTGCTAAGGACTAAGTGTTGGGTTAGTTTGGGTATGGATGAGTTGGATTGCTAAGGACTAGGTGTTGGGTTAGTTTGGATAGTGGTGGGTTGGGGTTTGGTTAGGAATAGGACTAGGTGTTGGGTTAGTTTGGGTATGGATGAGTTGGATTGCTAAGGACTAGGTGTTGGGTTAGTTTGGATAGTGGTGGGTTGGGGTTTGGTTAGGAATAGGACTAGGTGTTGGGTTTGGTTGGATATGGATGGGTTGGATTGGTTGTTGGCATGGGTTTGAATCAGGCCCACTCAACCTATATCTTTCACCACTAGCATCCTTTCCCTGTTCAATAAAGTCAGAAAATACCTTCATATACAGACAAAAAAAGGATAATTAGGTAGTTACAGGGTTGGCATAAACAGGACTAGTTTTAGGGATTGGGTTAGTTTGGATTCTAATGGGTTGGTTGTTTTGGATAGGGCTAGGAGTTGGGTTAGTTTGGATTGCATTGGGTTGGGTTAGTTTGAATTGTATTGGGTTGGGTTAGTTTGGATAAGGCTAGGGCTTGGTTTAGTTTGAATGGTATTGGGTTGGTTGGTTTGGATAGGGTTAGGGGTTGGTTTGGATAGGGTTAGGGGTTGGGTTAGTTTGGATAGGGCTAGGGGTTTGGTTAGTTTGGATAGGGCTAGGGGTTGGGTTAGTTTGGATTGTATTGGGTTGGTTAGTTTGAATAGGGCAAGGGGTTGGGTTAGTTTGGATTGTATTGGGTTGGCTCATTTCAATAGGGTTAGGGGTTGGGCTAGTTTGGATTGTATTGGGTTGGTTCGTTTGAATAGGGTTAGGGGTTGGGTTAGTTTGGATAGGGCTAGGGGTTGGGTTAGTTTGGATTGTATTGGGTAGGTTAGTTTGAATAGGGCTTTGGTTGGGTTAGTTTGAATTGTATTGGGTTGGGTTAGTTTGGATAAGGCTAGGGCTTGGTTTAGTTTGGATTGTATTGGGTTGGTTGGTTTGGATAGGGTTAGGGGTTGGGTTGGTTTGGATAGGGTTAGGGGTTGGGTTAGTTTGGATAGGGCTAGGGGTTTGGTTAGTTTGGATAGGACTAGGGGTTTGGTTAGTTTGGATAGGGCTAGGGGTTGGGTTAGTTTGGATTGTATTGGGTTGGTTAGTTTGAATAGGGCAAGGGGTTGGGTTAGTTTGGATTGGATTGGGTTGGCTCATTTGAATAGGGTTAGGGGTTGGGCTAGTTTGGATTGTATTGGTTTGGTTCGTTTGAATAGGGTTAGGGATTGGGTTAGTTTAGATAGGGCTAGGGGTTGGGTTAGTGTGGATGGTATTGGGTAGGTTAGTTTGAATAGGGCTTGGGGTTGGGTTAGTTTGGATTGTATTGGGTAGGTTAGTTTGGATAGGGCTAGGGGTTGGGTTAGTTTGAATAGGGCTAGGGGTTGGGTTAGTTTGGATAGGGCTTGGGTTGGGTTAGTTTGAACTGTATTGGGTTGGGTTAGTTTGGATAGGGCTAGAGCTTGGGTTAGTTTGGATTTGTATTGGGTTGATTGGTTTGGATAGGGCTAGGGGTTGGGTTGGGTTGGTTTGGATAGGGCTAGGGCTTGGTTTAGTTTGGATGGTATTGGGTTGGTTGGTTTGGATAGGGTTAGGGGTTGGGCTAGTTTGGATTGTATTGGTTTGGTTCGTTTGAATAGGGTTAGGGATTGGATTAGTTTAGATAGGGCTAGGGGTTGGGTTAGTGTGGATGGTATTGGGTAGGTTAGTTTGAATAGGGCTTGGGGTTGGGTTAGTTTGGATTGTATTGGGTAGGTTAGTTTGGATAGGGCTAGGGGTTGGGTTAGTTTGAATAGGGCTAGGGGTTGGGTTAGTTTGGATAGGGCTTGGGTTGGCTTAGTTTGAACTGTATTGGGTTGGGTTAGTTTGGATAGGGCTAGAGCTTGGGTTAGTTTGGATTTGTATTGGGTTGATTGGTTTGGATAGGGCTAGGGGTTGGGTTGGGTTGGTTTGGATAGGGCTAGGTTTAGTTTGGATGGTATTGGGTTGGTTGGTTTGGATAGGGTTAGGGGTTGGGTTGGTTTGGATAGGGTTAGGGGTTGGGTTAGTTTGGATAGGGCTAGGGGTTTGGTTAGTTTGGATAGGGCTAGGGGTTGGGTTAGTTTGGATTGTATTGGGTTGGTTAGTTTGAATAGGGCAAGGGGTTGGGTTAGTTTGGATTGTATTGGGTTGGCTTATTTCAATAGGGTTAGGGGTTGGGCTAGTTTGGATTGTATTGGGTTGGTTCGTTTGAATAGGGTTAGGGGTTGGGTTAGTTTGGATAGGGCTAGGGGTTGGGTTAGTTTGGATTGTATTGGGTAGGTTAGTTTGAATAGGGCTTTGGTTGGGTTAGTTTGAATTGTATTGGGTTGGGTTAGTTTGGATAAGGCTAGGGCTTGGTTTAGTTTGGATTGTATTGGGTTGGTTGGTTTGGATAGGGTTAGGGGTTGGGTTGGTTTGGATAGGGTTAGGGGTTGGGTTAGTTTGGATAGGGCTAGGGGTTTGGTTAGTTTGGATAGGACTAGGGGTTTGGTTAGTTTGGATAGGGCTAGGGGTTGGGTTAGTTTGGATTGTATTGGGTTGGTTAGTTTGAATAGGGCAAGGGGTTGGGTTAGTTTGGATTGGATTGGGTTGGCTCATTTGAATAGGGTTAGGGGTTGGGCTAGTTTGGATTGTATTGGTTTGGTTCGTTTGAATAGGGTTAGGGATTGGGTTAGTTTGGATAGGGCTAGGGGTTGGGTTAGTTTGGATGGTATTGGGTAGGTTAGTTTGAATAGGGCTTGGGGTTGGGTTAGTTTGGATTGTATTGGGTAGGTTAGTTTGGATAGGGCTAGGGGTTGGGTTAGTTTGAATAGGGCTAGGGGTTGGGTTAGTTTGGATAGGGCTTGGGTTGGGTTAGTTTGAACTGTATTGGGTTGGGTGAGTTTGGATAGGGCTAGAGCTTGGGTTAGTTTGGATTTGTATTGGGTTGATTGGTTTGGATAGGGCTAGGGGTTGGGTTGGGTTGGTTTGGATAGGGCTAGGGATTGGGTTAGTTTGGATTGTATTGGGTTGGTTAGTTTGGTTAGGGTTAAGGGTTGAGTTCGTTTAGATAGGGCTCGGGGTTGGATTAGTTTGGATAGGGCAAGGGGTTGGGTTAGTTTGGATTGTATTGGGTTGGTTCGTTTGGCTAGGGCTAGGGGTTGGATTAGTTTGGATAGGGCTATGGGTTGGGCTAGTTTGGATTGGATTGAGTTGGCTCGTTTGAATAGGGTTAGGGGTTGGGTTAGTTTGGATTGTATTGGGTTGGTTCATTTGAATAGGGTTAGGGGTTGGGTTAGTTTGGATAGGGCTAGGGGTTGGGTTAGTTTGGATTGTATTGGGGAGGTTAGTTTGAATAGGGTTTGGGGTTGGGTTCGTTTGGATTGTATTGGGTTGGTTAGTTGGATAGGGCTAGGGGTTGGGTTAGTTTGAATAGGGCTAGGGGTTGGGTTAGTTTGAATAGGGCTAGGGGTTGGGTTAGTTTGGATTGGATTGGGTAGGTTAGTTTGAATAGGGCTTGGGGTTGGGTTAGTTTGGATTGTATTGGGTTGGTTAGTTGGATAGGGCTAGGGGTTGGGTTAGTTTGAATAGGGCTAGAGGTTGGGTTAGTTTGAATAGGGCTAGGGGTTTGGTTAGTTTGGATTGGATTGGGTAGGTTAGTTTGAATAGGGCTTGGGGTTGGGTTAGTTTGGATTGTATTGGGTTGGTTAGTTGGATAGGGCTAGGGGTTGGGTTAGTTTGAATAGGGCTAGAGGTTGGGTTAGTTTGAATAGGGCTAGGGGTTTGGTTAGTTTGGATTGGATTGGGTAGGTTAGTTTGAATAGGGCTTGGGGTTGGGTTAGTTTGGGTGTGATTGATTCGCCATGGCTTTATTAAGGTTGAGTTGTTGATCCAGTTTGTTATATGAAGGGCTCTGTTGGGCTTTTGGGTGCAGTGCAGTTAGGAGGGTCCGGGATGCGTTCTCCAGAGTCCAGGATCAGGGTTGTGTCAGGGTACGGGTTGGTTGTCTCTGGGTATGGGTTGGTAGTGTCTGGATATGGGTTGGGGAAAGGGTATGGGTTGGTGAGGCTGGTCACTGGTAGTGGTCTGTGGTTGGGTGTGGGTATAGGGGTGAGGTTGGGTGTAGGGGTGAGGTTGGGTGCAGGGGTGAGGTTGGTCATAGTATCAGGTCCAGTGTGGAAGTGGCTGATGGGTCTTGGTGTAGGGGTGATAGAAGTAGTAGTAGCAGTAGTAGTAGTAGTAGTAGTAGTAGTAGTAGTGGTGGTCTCTCCCTGGCTCTGGCCCTGGGCTTCACCGTTGAAGTTCAGGTGGCTTAGGTGGCTGGCGACTCGGCCTGTAGGCTGGACATGCGGATCTGAGAGCTGCTCTTGCTGAGGATGGAGAGCTGCGTTCCCCCGTTCACCCCACTGCTGGCCAACGAAGGGTGCCGGTGCTTCAGGTCCACAGCAAAGTACCTGTTCACCGTCCAGCTGCGCCATTTCCTCTTGATCTCTGACTGCACCTTCAGGGAGATACTTCACAAGGTCATTATTAATGGACCTCGCTGGAAAGACTCAGCATGCCTCTCTCTCTCTCTCTCTCTCTCGATATAGAGATGCTGTACTTATCAGTGCCTAATGCAACAAGTGGTTGGTTTAAAAGAGAGCTTACCTCTCCATTCAGAAAACAGTAGAGAACAGCCACAACGAAGCCCTACATGGACACAAAGAACACAAGCAGAGAAAACTTTCTTTCAGGTATGCACAGGAATGTACATTGTCACACATCAGAAAGCACACATACATACACACACACACACACACACTAACCCAATCTCTAAACCTAACCCCTAACCCTAACCCCAAAGCCTAAAATATCCTAATTCCTTTTTAGCATCGGCCAAATGTCCTCACTTGTCCGAATTCCTCTTGGCTTCTGGCACCGACCAGAAGTCCTCACAAGAATAGTAAAACAAGAATAGTAAGACAGACAGACAGACAGACAGACAGACAGACAGACAGACAGACAGACAGACA
Source organism: Salmo salar (assembly GCF_965601325.2). Classification (NCBI taxonomy): domain Eukaryota; kingdom Metazoa; phylum Chordata; class Actinopteri; order Salmoniformes; family Salmonidae; genus Salmo; species Salmo salar. The sequence continues at coordinate 43,174,094 of NC_138300.1, forward strand.
GACAGACAGACAGACAGACAGACAGACAGACAGACAGACAGACAGACAGACAGACAGACAGACAGACAGACAGACAGACAGACAGACAGACAGACAGACAGACAGACAGACACACACACACACACACACACACACACACACACACACACACACACACACACACACCTGGAAGGAGCCTAAGCCTAGCTCAAACACCAGCCTCTCCCTCTTGCTGACGTCTTCGGGTGAGAAGGCAAACACAGTGTAGTGGATCCCAAACAGAGGGATCAAGAGCAGGGTGGAACGTGCCAGACGCCTGCCAATCAAACAACACAACACATATTACAGTGGAACAACATACGCATGACGTCATCAACAGTTGGTCAATAGATTCAAACATCATCAAAAGTGGACCTATATATGCATGACATCATCAACAGTGGACCAACATACTCATGACTAGGAATTAACATGGGTAACCGGGATCCCGGGACTGTCCCGGGAACACTCTTCACATTTCCCCCTAAAATGTTATGACAAGACCCGGGAAATTACAAAATTTTCCCCCAATGTGGCACTAATGCAGGCCCTACAGTTAACCCTCAACAACAACTGCTCCCCAGGTGCTGATGACGTGGACATCGATTAAGGCAGAGTGGTTGAGTTCAGAGGGGTTTGGTTAAATGAGGAACACACATTTCGGTTGACGGCATTCAGTTGTACAGCTGACTAGGTCTCCTTTCCCTTTCATGTGCAGCATCAGATTAGCAAAACATTTAATAGCACACTATCCAAACAGGTTATATCATGGAAGGAAGCCTTTAGCCTAGATTATGTACTTCACACAAAGTCGTCATAAATTCAAAGCGCACGTATGATTGACACTGCCGGGCTGCACACGCAACCCGGATCAAGTTAATAAACCCTACAGGAAACCCCTACAGTAGACTACAGGCTATAAAAAAGTGTGGCACTTTGAGCTGTCATTGTGAATCTTCAGACAGTCACACATTTGATAGGCCTATGCACAATTCACTACATAGGCATCTCTGTCACAGACAAAGTCTGTTAACAATTCATAGAGGCATGAGGGAAAATTCTATATTTTCCTGTCCTAAAGCCTAGGCTATTTTCCTGTCCAGTCCCAATCCCACTGAAACCCAAAATCCTGTCTCACATGACAATTCCTAATATTATTCTGTAATCCATAGGTTGCATAATCAAAGCATGTCTCTTGCCAATGCATGTCAAAATAGCGATATAACATTTCGGGATGCACGATATATCTGTGAACATATCGGAATCGGCTGATATTAGCTAAAAATGCCAACATCGGTATCGGCCCGATGTGTAGTTTAACGCCAATGTGAAAAACCGATGTCAAAGCTGACGTGCAAACCTATATAAGTAGGGACATGACGTAATGACGTCACATAGAATTTTGCGCTACACGTGCAACACAGCATTCCTAACCTAGCCCACAATGTCTGCTGTGTGGATCGAGCAGTCAACAAGTTGAGCAGTCATTTGAAAGAGCAATAAAATTTCAGCGAGACAAGTCAAAGGCGAAATTCATTAACGCCAAGATAATAGAATTCATTGCCCTTGACAATCAACCGTTCTCTGTCATGGGTGATGTTGGTTTCATGACTGGTCGAGCACCAGTACACACTAACGTTACCAAGTGCGCTATTGTTCAGATGTTGCCCTACTGGAGCTACACAGTAATAGCTTCACTGCTATTAGCTTCACGACATTCTATGGAATGCCGTTTTGGTCTTTGCATGTCAAAAAAGATACACATCAAATAACAGTATTTGACAATAACACAATTTCACTCGTTAAATAAGCTTTTAATTTGACCCGTCAAATAACACAGTTCTATTATAGATTGTTGTGTGTTCTGAATTTGCACGTGCAAGCCAAGTGCCACCACTACTATAAGTAGCACTGTCAAAGCTGCACAAAAAAGTCTGCAAACAAGCAAACACCGAACGATGTGTTTACAATACAGCGTTGGTAATAAAGCATTAATTGTTCGACCGCAACTTCTGGGGTAGCTAACTAGCTTTAGCTTGGTCCCTAGCTAGCACCAATACAACCAGCCTGAAAACAATGACCAGTAGAAACTGCAGTCATTTTCACTATTCTTAGCAATGATTTAGGAATCCTTGTGGGTAAGTATTAGCTAGGTAGCCACTTGTTGTTAGCCTATTGAAATTGAACTTCAGGTCATGAAAATAAATAGCTAGCCAGCTACTTAACCCTGTTGCCCAAAGCTAACGTTATAAGCAGCCAGCTAGCTTCATCTGGCTAGTGAAGCTCGACCTGACCGGGTTATGTGTTGTAAAGCTAGCCACGATAAGGATTAGGCACAATAGTGGAATTTGCGTTTTGTACCTCTGCATCTTTGATGCAGAGGTTACAATTTGTGGAATCATGCCATATTTAGACTACATAATGTTAAACAAAGTTGGAATGTGAAGCAATGAAATGAGGTATCAGTCTTTTCGGTGACACCCACAGAACACAACTGTGAAGAGTTTACGCAAATATTAGCGTTGTAGCTCTTATCACAGGACTGTGACTGTGTGAAATCACCTCCCCAGTCAGCCTATTGTGTGTATTGACATTCATATTGCACTGTACAGCTTTACCTAATGATTGGGGATCAATGAAATGGGGTAACAGTCTACTCAATACCCAATATATTTTTTCCCAACGTCCTCCTCAGAGTTATCAGACTCCAAAACAGCCATGCAGTATTGTTTTTCCTTCGGAATAGTGTTCAATACACATAGGTTGACAATAAATGTGGCTCAATTCACAGCTGTTTCAGAGTCCCGCAATAAGAGCTACGATGCTAATGTTCTCTGGGTGTCACCGAGTAGACTGATACCCCATGTCATTGATCCACAATCCATAGGTAAGGCTGTACAGTGAAATAAGTATGCCCCCAATGCAATTCTAAAGTATAATACATCCAGTGTGATTTCAACAGATTTTTGTCAAATTAACAAATTATTGTCTTTTTTTTATTTTATATAACAACATTCCAAACTCGTTTGATCTATTCAATTATGGCATAATCAAACTATTTGTATTAATTTGCATCACTGTCAATGACATACTTTTATTTTGAAGGCTAACCGCATAGTCCACTATTGTGGCTAATCCTTATTGTGGCTAGCTTCACATAGATGGGTTCGACCACCATTAATGAAATAAGATCTGTCTTATAAATTAAGGTTATTTTAGATGATGACACCTAGCTATATAGTTAGCTAGCTAACGATAGCTACTGAAACAGATTATGTCGTTTTGCTATGTTTTTGGGGAAGAACATTGTTTGCATCCATGAGCTATCTAGCTTTTTTTTATGACCAGCACTGTACATACGCGAGACAACTTTACCAGCATCATAGCATACGTATCGATGAATCGTTGTGACATATGAAATACGAGTGAGTGTAATCAATGTGTAATAACTACATAAATAATGTATGAATGCCTTAAATTATTATGTGACGTGCAGTCATATTCAGGTCCTGAATGGTCAACAAGCTAATTTGACACTTCAAATAGTGTTATTTGACGTGTATCTTTTTTGACACGCAAAGACCCAAACGGCTTTCCATAGAAGTCCTGCTTGAGAATGAAATGACTGAACAAATGAACAAGAAACAGCACAGCAAGTAAGTGAAAGAAATAGGTTTTGATTATGTTTTACTGGTAATGGGCACACACATAAATGCTAACAAAATAACTTTTTGGTCAGTGTGTTTGTGTGTGTGTGTGTGTGTGTGTGTGTGTGTGTGTGTGTGTAACCTTTATTTAACTAGGCAAGTCAGTTAAGGACAAACTCTTATTTACAATGACGGCCTACCATAGCCAAACCTGGACACAACTGGCACAATTGTGCAATGCCCTATGGGACTCCCAATCACGGCCGGATGTGATGCAGCCTGGATTCGAAACAGGGGCTGTCGTGACGACTCTAGCACCTAGATGCGTTGCCAAAGACTGCTGCGTCCGTGTGTGTGTTAACTATTTAACTGTACTAGAATGCTTAAAAGGCCGCAACATTTTTAAATAACGGTGATTGGTATCGGGTTTTTTGGCAAGGAAAATATTGCATATCGGTATCGGTCAAAATGGTCATATCAGTGCATCATTAATAACATTTCCCCGGCTTCTCTGCGCTGTCTCGTACTTGCTGCCCACATGAGAGCTGAGCTATCTCGTACTTGCTGCCACCATTAGATCTGCTCTGTCTCGTACTTGCTGCCCATATGAGAGCTGCGTTGTCTCGTACTTGCTGCCCACATGAGAGCTGCGCTGTCTCGTACCTGCTGCCCACATTAGAGCTGCGCTGTCAGGTACTTGCTGCCCACATTAGAGCTGTGCTGTCTCGTATTTGCTGCCCACATGAGAGCTGTGCTGTCTCGTACTTGCTGCCCACATTAGAGCTGCGCTGTCTCATACTTGCTGCCCACATTAGAGCTGCGCTGTCTCGAATTTTCTGCCCACATGAGAGCTGCGCTGTCTCGTACTTGCTGCTCACAGGAAAGCTGCGCTGTCTCGTACTTGCTGCACATATGAGAGCTGCGCTGTCTCGTACTTGCTGCCCACATAAGAGCTGCGCTGTCTAGTACCTGCTGCCAACAGGAGAGTTGCGCTGTCTCTTACTTGCTGCCCACAAGAGAGCTGAGCTGTCTCGTACTTGCTGCCCACATAAGAGCTGCGCTGTCTCGTACCTGCTGCCAACATGAGAGCTGCGCTGTCTCATACTTGCTGCCCACATGAGAGCTGCGCTGTCTCGTACTTGCTGCATATATGTGAGCTGCGCTGTCTCATACTTGCTGCCCATAAGACAGCTGTGCTGTCTCGTACTTGCGGCCATATGACAGCTGCGCGGTCTCGAACATGCTTGCCAAATGATAGCCGCGGTGTCTCGTACTTCCTGCCCACATAAGAGCTGCGCTGTCTCGTACCTGCTGCCAACATGAGAGCTGCGCTGTCTCATACTTGCTGCCCACATGAGAGCTGCGCTGTCACGTACTTGATGCCAACATTAGAGCTGCGCTGTCTCGAATTTGCTGCCCACATGAGAGCTGCGCTGTCTCGTACTTGCTGCTCACAGGAAAGCTGTGCTGTCTCGTACTTGCTGCCCATATGAGAGCTGCGCTGTCTCGTACTTGCTGCCCACATAAGAGCTGCGCTGTCTAGTACCTGCTGCCAACAGGAGAGTTGCGCTGTCTCCTACTTGCTGCCCACAAGAGAGCTGAGCTGTCTCGTACTTGCTGCCCACATAAGAGCTGCGCTGTCTCGTACCTGCTGCCAACATGAGAGCTGCGCTGGCTCATACTTGCTGCCCACATGAGAGCTGCGCTGTCTCGTACTTGCTGCATATATGTGAGCTGCGCTGTCTCATACTTGCTGCCCATAAGACAGCTGCACTGTCTCGTACTTGCTGCCCATATGAGAGCTGCGCTGTCTCGTACTTGCTGCCCATATGATAGCTGCGCTGTCTCAAACATGCTGGCCAAATGATAGCTGCGGTGTCTCGTACCTGCTGCCAACATGAGATCTGCGCCGTCTCGTACTTGCTGCCCACATGAGAGCTGCGCTGTCTCATACTTCCTGAACATATGAGAGCTGCGCTGTCTCGTAATTGCTGCCCATATGAGAGCAGCACTGTCTCGTACTTAGTTCCCATATTAGAGATGCGCTGTCTCGTACTTGCTGCCCATATGAGAGCTGCGCTGACTCATACTTGCTGCCCACATGAGAGCTGCGCTGTCTCATACTTGCTGCCTAAATGAGAGCTGCGCTGTCTCGTACTTGCTGAACATATGAGAGCTGCGCTGGCTCGTACTTGCTGCCCATATGAGAGCTGCGCTGTCTCATACTTGATGCCAACATTAGAGCTGCGCTGTCTCGAATTTGCTGCCAAAATGAGAGCTGCGCTGTCTCGTACTTGCTGCTCACAGGAAAGCTGTGCTGTCTCGTACTTGCTGCCCATATGAGAGCTGCGCTGTCTCGTACTTGCTGCCCACATAAGAGCTGCGCTGTCTAGTACCTGCTGCCAACAGGAGAGTTGCGCTGTCTCCTACTTGTTGCCCACAAGAGAGCTGAGCTGTCTCGTACTTGCTGCCCACATAAGAGCTGCGCTGTCTCGTACCTGCTGCCAACATGAGAGCTGCGCTGTCTCATACTTGCTGCCCACATGAGAGCTGCGCTGTCTCGTACTTGCTGCATATATGTGAGCTGCGCTGTCTCATACTTGCTACCCATAAGACAGCTGCACTGTCTCGTACTTGCTGCCCATATGAGAGCTGCGCTGTCTCGTACTTGCTGCCCATATGATAGCTGCGCTGTCTCAAACATGCTGGCCAAATGATAGCTGCGGTGTCTCGTACCTGCTGCCAACATGAGATCTGCGCCGTCTCGTACTTGCTGCCCACATGAGAGCTGCGCTGTCTCATACTTCCTGCACATATGAGAGCTGCGCTGTCTCGTAATTGCTGCCCATATGAGAGCAGCACTGTCTCGTACTTAGTTCCCATATTAGAGATGCGCTGTCTCGTACTTGCTGCCCATATGAGAGCTGCGCTGACTCGTACTTGCTGCCCACATGGGAGCTGCGCTGTCTCATACTTGCTGCCTAAATGAGAGCTGCGCTGTCTCGTACTTGCTGAACATATGAGAGCTGCGCTGTCTCGTACTTGCTGCCCATATGAGAGCTGCGCTGTCTCGTACTTGCTGCCCATATGAGAGCTGCATTGTCTCGTACTTGCTGTCCGAATGACAGCTGTGCTGTCTCGTACTTGCTGCCCATATGACAGCTGTGCTGTCTCGTACTTGCTGCCCACATGAGAGCTGCGCTGTCTCGTACTTGCTGCCCATATGAGAACTGCGCTGTCTCCTACTTGCTGCCCACATGAGAGCTGCGCTGTCTCGTACTTGCTGCCCATATGAGAGCTGCACTGTCTCGTTTTTGCTGCCCATTTGAGAGCTGCGCTGTTTCGTACTTGCTGCCCACATGAGAGCTGCACTGTCTCGTACCTGCTGCCCACATGAGAGCTGCGCTGTCTCATACATGCTGCTTATATGAGAGCTGTGCTATCTCGTACTTGCTGCCCATATGAGAGCTGCTCTGTCTCGTACTTGCTGCCCATATCAGAGCTGCGCTGTCTCGTACTTACTGCTCATATGAGAGCTGCACTGTTTCGTACTTGCTGCCCACATGAGAGCTGAGCTGTGTCGTACTTGCTGCACATATGAGAGCTGCGTTGTCTCGTACTTGCTGCACATATGGGAGCTGCGTTGTCTCGTACTTGCTGCCCATATCAGAGCTGCGCTGTTTCGTACTTTGTGCACATATCAGAGATGCGCTGTCTCGAACTTGCTGCCCAGAGGAAAGCTGCGCTGTCTTGTACTTGCTGCCCACATGAGAGGTGCGCTGTCTCGTACTTTCTGCACATATGGGAGCTGCGTTGTCTCGTACTTGCTGCCCAAATGAGAGCTGCGCTGTCTCGTACTTGCTTCATATATGTGAGCTGCGCAGTCTCATACTTGCTGCCCATAAGACAGCCGCGCTGTCTCGTACTTGCTGCCCATATGAGAGCTGCGCTGTCTCGTACTTACTGCCCATATGACAGCTGTGCTGTCTCAAACATGCTGGCCAAATGATAGCTGCGGTGTCTCATACCTGCTGCCAACATGAGATCTGCGCTGTCTCGTACTTGCTGCCCACATGAGAGCTGCGCTGTCTCATACTTCCTGCACATATGAGAGCTGCGCTGTCTCGTAATTGCTGCCCATATGAGAGCAGCACTGTCTCGTACTTAGTGCCCATATTAGAGATGTGCTGTCTCGTACTTGCTGCCCATATTAGTGCTGCGCTGAATCGTACTTGCTGCCCATATGAGAGTCGCGCTGTCTCATACTTGCTGCCTAAATGAGAGCTGCGCTGTCTCGTACTTGCTGAACATATGAGAGCTGCGCTGTCTCGTACTTGCTGCCCATATGAGAGCTGCGCTGTCTCGTACTTGCTGCCCATATGAGTGCTGCGTTGTCTCGTATTTGCTGCCCATATGAGAGCTGCGCTGTCTTGTACTTGCTGCCCACATGAGAGCTGCACTGTCTTGTAATTGCTGCCCACATGAGGGCTGCGATGTCCCGTACTTGCTGCCCATATGAGAGCTGCGCTGTCTCATACTTGCTGCCCATATGAGAGCTGCATTGTCTCGTACTTGCTGCCCGAATGACAGCTGTACTGTCTCGTACTTGCTGCCCATATGACAGCTGTGCTGTCTCGTACTTGCTGCCCACATGAGAGCTGCTTTGTCTCGTACTTGCTGCCCACATAAGAGCTGCGCTGTCTCGTACCTGCTGCCAACATGAGAGCTGCGCTGTCTCATACTTGCTGCCCACATGAGAGCTGCGCTGTCTCCTACTTGCTGCATATATGTGAGCTGTGCTGTCTCATACTTGCTGAACACATTAGAGCTGCGCTGTCTCGTACTTGATGCCAACATTAGAGCTGCGCTGTCTCGAATTTGCTGCCCACATGATAGCTGCGCTGTCTCGTACTTGCTGCTCACAGGAAAGCTGCGCTGTCTCGTACTTGCTGCCCATATGAGAGCTGCGCTGTCTCGTACTTGCTACCCACATAAGAGCTGCGCTGTCTAGTACCTGCTGCCAACAGGAGAGTTGCGCTGTCTCCTACTTGCTGCCCACAAGAGAGCTGAGCTGTCTCGTACTTGCTGCATATATGTGAGCTGCGCTGTCTCGTACTTGCTGCATATATGTGAGCTGCGCTGTAACATACTTAATGCCCATAAGACAGCTGCACTGTCTCGTACTTGCTGCCCATATGAGAGCTGCGCTGTCTCGTACTTGCTTCCCATATGACAGCTGCGCTGTCTCAAACATGCTGGCCAAATGATAGCTGCGGTGTCTCGTACCTGCTGCCAACATGAGAGCTGCGCTGTCTCATACTTCCTGCACATATGAGAGCTGCGCTGTCTCGTAATTGCTGCCCATATGAGAGCAGCACTGTCTCGTACTTAGTGCCCATATTAGAGATGCGCTGTCTCGTACTTGCTGCCCATATGAGAGCTGCGCTGACTCGTACTTGCTGCCCACATGAGAGCTGCGCTGTCTCATACTTGCTGCCTAAATGAGAGCTGCGCTGTCTCGTACTTGCTGAACATATGAGAGCTGCGCTGTCTCGTACTTGCTGCCCATATGAGAGCTGCGCTGTCTCGTACTTGCTGCCCACATGAGTGCTGCGTTGTCTCGTACTTGCTGCCCATATGAGAGCTGCGCTGTCTTGTACTTGCTGCCCACATGAGAGCTGCACTGTCTTGTAATTGCTGCCCACATGAGGGCTGCGCTGTCCCGTACTTGCTGCCCATATGAGAGCTGCGCTGTCTCGTACTTGCTGCCCATATGAGAGCTGCATTGTCTCGTACTTGCTGCCCGAATGACAGCTGTGCTGTCTCGTACTTGCTGCCCATATGACAGCTGTGCTGTCTCGTACTTGCTGCCCACATGAGAGCTGCTCTGTCTCGTACTTGCTGCCCACATAAGAGCTGCGCTGTCTCGTACCTGCTGCCAACATGAGAGCTGCGTTGTCTCATACTTGCTGCCCACATGAGAGCTGCGTTGTCTCGTACTTGCTGCATATATGTGAGCTGCGCTGTCTCATACTTGCTGAACACATTAGAGCTGCGCTGTCTCGTACTTGATGCCACAGCCAACATTAGAGCTGCGCTGTCTCGAATTTGCTGCCCACATGAGAGCTGCGCTGTCTCGTACTTGCTGCTCACAGGAAAGCTGCGCTGTCCCGTACTTGCTGCCCATATGAGAGCTGTGCTGTCTCGTACTTGCTGCCCATATGAGAGCTGTGCTATCTCGTACTTGCTGCCCATATGAGAGCTTCTCTGTCTCGTACTTGCTGCCCATATCAGAGCTGCGCTGTCTCGTACTTACTGCTCATATGAGAGCTGCACTGTTTCGTACTTGCTGCCCACATGAGAGCTGAGCTGTCTCATACTTGCTGCACATATGAGAGCTGCGTTGTCTCGTGCTTGCTGCCCATATGAGAGCTGTGCTGTCTCATACTTGCTGCCCATATCAGAGCTGCGCTGTCTCGTACTTACTGCTCATATGAGAGCTGCACTGTTTCGTACTTGCTGCCCACATGAGAGCTGAGCTGTCTAGTACTTGCTGCACATATGAGAGCTGCGTTGTCTCGTACTTGCTGCCCATATGAGAGCTGTGCTGTCTCATACTTGCTGCCTATACGAGAGCAGCGCTGTTTCGTACTTTGTGCACATATCAGAGATGTGCTGTCTCGAACTTGCTGCCCACAGGAAAGCTGCGCTGTCTTCTACTTTCTGCACATATGGGAGCTGCGCTGTCTCATACTTGCTGACCATATGAGAGCTGAGCTGTCTCGTACTTGCTGACCATATGAGAGCTGCGCTGTCTCGTACTTGCTGGCCATATGAGAGATGCGTTGTCTTTTACTTGCTGCCCACATGAGAGCTGCGCTGTTTCGTACTTGCTGCCCACATGAGAGCTGCACTGTCTCGTACCTGCTGCCCACATGAGAGCTGCGCTGTCTCATACATGCTGCTTATATGAGAGCTGTGCTATCTCGTACTTGCTGCCCATATTGGAGCTGCTCTGTCTCGTACTTGCTGCCCATATCAGAGCTGCGCTGTCTCGTACTTACTGCTCATATGAGAGCTGCACTGTTTCGTACTTGCTGCCCACATGAGAGCTGAGCTGTCTCATACTTGCTGCACATATGAGAGCTGCGTTGTCTCGTACTTGCTGCCCATATGAGAGCTGTGCTGTCTCATACTTGCTGCCTATATGAGAGCAGCGCTGTTTCGTACTTTGTGCACATATCAGAGATGCATTGTCTCGAACATGCTGCCCAGTTGAAAGCTGCGCTGTCTTGTACTTGCTGCCCACATGAGAGGTGCGCTGTCTCGTACTTTCTGCACATATGGGAGCTGCGCTGTCTCGTACTTGCTGACCATATGAGAGCTGCGCTGTCTCGTACTTGCTGCATATATGTGAGCTGCGCTGTCTCATACTTGCTGCCCATAAGACAGCCATGCTGTCTCGTACTTGCTGCCCATATGAGAGCTGCGCTGTCTCGTACTTGCTGCCCATATGACAGCTGTGCTGTCTCAAACATGCTGGCCAAATGATAGCTGCGGTGTCTCGTACCTGCTGCCAACATGAGATATGCGCTGTCTCGTACTTGCTGTCCACATGAGAGCTGCGCTGTCTCATACTTGCTGCCCATATGAGAGCTGCGATGTCTCGTACTTGCTGCATATATGTGAGCTGCGCTGTAACATACTTAATGCCCATAAGACAGCTGCACTGTCTCGTACTTGCTGCCCATATGAGAGCTGCGCTGTCTCGTACTTGCTTCCCATATGACAGCTGCGCTGTCTCAAACATGCTGGCCAAAGGATAGCTGCGGTGTCTCGTACCTGCTGCCAACATGAGATCTGCGCTGTCTCGTACTTGCTGTCCACATGAGAGCTGCGCTGTCTCATACTTCCTGCACATATGAGAGCTGCGCTGTCTCGTAATTGCTGCCCATATGAGAGCAGCACTGTCTCGTACTTAGTGCCCATATTAGAGATGCGCTGTCTCGTACTTGCTGCCCATATGAGAGCTGCGCTGACTCGTACTTGCTGCCCACATGAGAGCTGCGCTGTCTCATACTTGCTGCCTAAATGAGAGCTGCGCTGTCTCGTACTTGCTGAACATATGAGAGCTGCGCTGTCTCGTACTTTCTGCACATATGGGAGCTGCGCTGTCTCATACTTGCTGACCATATGAGAGCTGAGCTGTCTCGTACTTGCTGACCATATGAGAGCTGCGCTGTCTCGTACTTGCTGGCCATATGAGAGATGCGTTGTCTTTTACTTGCTGCCCACATGAGAGCTGCGCTGTTTCGTACTTGCTGCCCACATGAGAGCTGCACTGTCTCGTACCTGCTGCCCACATGAGAGCTGCGCTGTCTCATACATGCTGCTTATATGAGAGCTGTGCTATCTCGTACTTGCTGCCCATATTGGAGCTGCTCTGTCTCGTACTTGCTGCCCATATCAGAGCTGCGCTGTCTCGTACTTACTGCTCATATGAGAGCTGCACTGTTTCGTACTTGCTGCCCACATGAGAGCTGAGCTGTCTCATACTTGCTGCACATATGAGAGCTGCGTTGTCTCGTACTTGCTGCCCATATGAGAGCTGTGCTGTCTCATACTTGCTGCCTATATGAGAGCAGCGCTGTTTCGTACTTTGTGCACATATCAGAGATGCATTGTCTCGAACATGCTGCCCAGTTGAAAGCTGCGCTGTCTTGTACTTGCTGCCCACATGAGAGGTGCGCTGTCTCGTACTTTCTGCACATATGGGAGCTGCGCTGTCTCGTACTTGCTGACCATATGAGAGCTGCGCTGTCTCGTACTTGCTGCATATATGTGAGCTGCGCTGTCTCATACTTGCTGCCCATAAGACAGCCATGCTGTCTCGTACTTGCTGCCCATATGAGAGCTGCGCTGTCTCGTACTTGCTGCCCATATGACAGCTGTGCTGTCTCAAACATGCTGGCCAAATGATAGCTGCGGTGTCTCGTACCTGCTGCCAACATGAGATATGCGCTGTCTCGTACTTGCTGTCCACATGAGAGCTGCGCTGTCTCATACTTGCTGCCCATATGAGAGCTGCGATGTCTCGTACTTGCTGCATATATGTGAGCTGCGCTGTAACATACTTAATGCCCATAAGACAGCTGCACTGTCTCGTACTTGCTGCCCATATGAGAGCTGCGCTGTCTCGTACTTGCTTCCCATATGACAGCTGCGCTGTCTCAAACATGCTGGCCAAAGGATAGCTGCGGTGTCTCGTACCTGCTGCCAACATGAGATCTGCGCTGTCTCGTACTTGCTGTCCACATGAGAGCTGCGCTGTCTCATACTTCCTGCACATATGAGAGCTGCGCTGTCTCGTAATTGCTGCCCATATGAGAGCAGCACTGTCTCGTACTTAGTGCCCATATTAGAGATGCGCTGTCTCGTACTTGCTGCCCATATGAGAGCTGCGCTGACTCGTACTTGCTGCCCACATGAGAGCTGCGCTGTCTCATACTTGCTGCCTAAATGAGAGCTGCGCTGTCTCGTACTTGCTGAACATATGAGAGCTGCGCTGTCTCGTACTTGCTGCCCATATGAGAGCTGCGCTGTCTCGTACTTGCTGCCCACATGAGTGCTGCGTTGTCTCGTACTTGCTGCCCATATGAGAGCTGCGCTGTCTTGTACTTGCTGCCCACATGAGAGCTGCACTGTCTTGTAATTGCTGCCCACATGAGGGCTGCGCTGTCCCGTACTTGCTGCCCATATGAGAGCTGCGCTGTCTCGTACTTGCTGCCCATATGAGAGCTGCATTGTCTCGTACTTGCTGCCCGAATGACAGCTGTGCTGTCTCGTACTTGCTGCCCATATGACAGCTGTGCTGTCTCGTACTTGCTGCCCACATGAGAGCTGCTCTGTCTCTTACTTGCTGCCCACATAAGAGCTGCGCTGTCTCGTACCTGCTGCCAACATGAGAGCTGCGTTGTCTCATACTTGCTGCCCACATGAGAGCTGCGTTGTCTCGTACTTGCTGCATATATGTGAGCTGCGCTGTCTCATACTTGCTGAACACATTAGAGCTGCGCTGTCTCGTACTTGATGCCACAGCCAACATTAGAGCTGCGCTGTCTCGAATTTGCTGCCCACATGAGAGCTGCGCTGTCTCGTACTTGCTGCTCACAGGAAAGCTGCGCTGTCCCGTACTTGCTGCCCATATGAGAGCTGCGCTGTCTCGTACTTGCTGCCCATATGAGAGCTGTGCTATCTCGTACTTGCTGCCCATATGAGAGCTTCTCTGTCTCGTACTTGCTGCCCATATCAGAGCTGCGCTGTCTCGTACTTACTGCTCATATGAGAGCTGCACTGTTTCGTACTTGCTGCCCACATGAGAGCTGAGCTGTCTCATACTTGCTGCACATATGAGAGCTGCGTTGTCTCGTGCTTGCTGCCCATATGAGAGCTGTGCTGTCTCATACTTGCTGCCCATATCAGAGCTGCGCTGTCTCGTACTTACTGCTCATATGAGAGCTGCACTGTTTCGTACTTGCTGCCCACATGAGAGCTGAGCTGTCTAGTACTTGCTGCACATATGAGAGCTGCGTTGTCTCGTACTTGCTGCCCATATGAGAGCTGTGCTGTCTCGTACTTGCTGACCATATGAGAGCTGCGCTGTCTCGTACTTGCTGGCCATATGAGAGATGCGTTGTCTTTTACTTGCTGCCCACATGAGAGCTGCGCTGTTTCGTACTTGCTGCCCACATGAGAGCTGCACTGTCTCGTACCTGCTGCCCACATGAGAGCTGCGCTGTCTCATACATGCTGCTTATATGAGAGCTGTGCTATCTCGTACTTGCTGCCCATATTGGAGCTGCTCTGTCTCGTACTTGCTGCCCATATCAGAGCTGCGCTGTCTCGTACTTACTGCTCATATGAGAGCTGCACTGTTTCGTACTTGCTGCCCACATGAGAGCTGAGCTGTCTCATACTTGCTGCACATATGAGAGCTGCGTTGTCTCGTACTTGCTGCCCATATGAGAGCTGTGCTGTCTCATACTTGCTGCCTATATGAGAGCAGCGCTGTTTCGTACTTTGTGCACATATCAGAGATGCATTGTCTCGAACATGCTGCCCAGTTGAAAGCTGCGCTGTCTTGTACTTGCTGCCCACATGAGAGGTGCGCTGTCTCGTACTTTCTGCACATATGGGAGCTGCGCTGTCTCGTACTTGCTGACCATATGAGAGCTGCGCTGTCTCGTACTTGCTGCATATATGTGAGCTGCGCTGTCTCATACTTGCTGCCCATAAGACAGCCATGCTGTCTCGTACTTGCTGCCCATATGAGAGCTGCGCTGTCTCGTACTTGCTGCCCATATGACAGCTGTGCTGTCTCAAACATGCTGGCCAAATGATAGCTGCGGTGTCTCGTACCTGCTGCCAACATGAGATATGCGCTGTCTCGTACTTGCTGTCCACATGAGAGCTGCGCTGTCTCATACTTGCTGCCCATATGAGAGCTGCGATGTCTCGTACTTGCTGCATATATGTGAGCTGCGCTGTAACATACTTAATGCCCATAAGACAGCTGCACTGTCTCGTACTTGCTGCCCATATGAGAGCTGCGCTGTCTCGTACTTGCTTCCCATATGACAGCTGCGCTGTCTCAAACATGCTGGCCAAAGGATAGCTGCGGTGTCTCGTACCTGCTGCCAACATGAGATCTGCGCTGTCTCGTACTTGCTGTCCACATGAGAGCTGCGCTGTCTCATACTTCCTGCACATATGAGAGCTGCGCTGTCTCGTAATTGCTGCCCATATGAGAGCAGCACTGTCTCGTACTTAGTGCCCATATTAGAGATGCGCTGTCTCGTACTTGCTGCCCATATGAGAGCTGCGCTGACTCGTACTTGCTGCCCACATGAGAGCTGCGCTGTCTCATACTTGCTGCCTAAATGAGAGCTGCGCTGTCTCGTACTTGCTGAACATATGAGAGCTGCGCTGTCTCGTACTTGCTGCCCATATGAGAGCTGCGCTGTCTCGTACTTGCTGCCCACATGAGTGCTGCGTTGTCTCGTACTTGCTGCCCATATGAGAGCTGCGCTGTCTTGTACTTGCTGCCCACATGAGAGCTGCACTGTCTTGTAATTGCTGCCCACATGAGGGCTGCGCTGTCCCGTACTTGCTGCCCATATGAGAGCTGCGCTGTCTCGTACTTGCTGCCCATATGAGAGCTGCATTGTCTCGTACTTGCTGCCCGAATGACAGCTGTGCTGTCTCGTACTTGCTGCCCATATGACAGCTGTGCTGTCTCGTACTTGCTGCCCACATGAGAGCTGCTCTGTCTCTTACTTGCTGCCCACATAAGAGCTGCGCTGTCTCGTACCTGCTGCCAACATGAGAGCTGCGTTGTCTCATACTTGCTGCCCACATGAGAGCTGCGTTGTCTCGTACTTGCTGCATATATGTGAGCTGCGCTGTCTCATACTTGCTGAACACATTAGAGCTGCGCTGTCTCGTACTTGATGCCACAGCCAACATTAGAGCTGCGCTGTCTCGAATTTGCTGCCCACATGAGAGCTGCGCTGTCTCGTACTTGCTGCTCACAGGAAAGCTGCGCTGTCCCGTACTTGCTGCCCATATGAGAGCTGCGCTGTCTCGTACTTGCTGCCCATATGAGAGCTGTGCTATCTCGTACTTGCTGCCCATATGAGAGCTTCTCTGTCTCGTACTTGCTGCCCATATCAGAGCTGCGCTGTCTCGTACTTACTGCTCATATGAGAGCTGCACTGTTTCGTACTTGCTGCCCACATGAGAGCTGAGCTGTCTCATACTTGCTGCACATATGAGAGCTGCGTTGTCTCGTGCTTGCTGCCCATATGAGAGCTGTGCTGTCTCATACTTGCTGCCCATATCAGAGCTGCGCTGTCTCGTACTTACTGCTCATATGAGAGCTGCACTGTTTCGTACTTGCTGCCCACATGAGAGCTGAGCTGTCTAGTACTTGCTGCACATATGAGAGCTGCGTTGTCTCGTACTTGCTGCCCATATGAGAGCTGTGCTGTCTCATACTTGCTGCCTATACGAGAGCAGCGCTGTTTCGTACTTTGTGCACATATCAGAGATGTGCTGTCTCGAACTTGCTGCCCACAGGAAAGCTGCGCTGTCTTCTACTTTCTGCACATATGGGAGCTGCGCTGTCTCATACTTGCTGACCATATGAGAGCTGAGCTGTCTCGTACTTGCTGACCATATGAGAGCTGCGCTGTCTCGTACTTGCTGGCCATATGAGAGATGCGTTGTCTTTTACTTGCTGCCCACATCAGAGCTGCGCTGTTTCGTACTTGCTGCCCACATGAGAGCTGCACTGTCTCGTACCTGCTGCCCACATGAGAGCTGCGCTGTCTCATACATGCTGCTTATATGAGAGCTGTGCTATCTCGTACTTGCTGCCCATATTGGAGCTGCTCTGTCTCGTACTTGCTGCCCATATCAGAGCTGCGCTGTCTCGTACTTACTGCTCATATGAGAGCTGCACTGTTTCGTACTTGCTGCCCACATGAGAGCTGAGCTGTCTCATACTTGCTGCACATATGAGAGCTGCGTTGTCTCGCACTTGCTGCCCATATGAGAGCTGTGCTGTCTCATACTTGCTGCCTATATGAGAGCAGCGCTGTTTCGTACTTTGTGCACATATCAGAGATGCATTGTCTCGAACATGCTGCCCAGTTGAAAGCTGCGCTGTCTTGTACTTGCTGCCCACATGAGAGGTGCGCTGTCTCGTACTTTCTGCACATATGGGAGCTGCGCTGTCTCGTACTTGCTGACCATATGAGAGCTGCGCTGTCTCGTACTTGCTGCATATATGTGAGCTGCGCTGTCTCATACTTGCTGCCCATAAGACAGCCATGCTGTCTCGTACTTGCTGCCCATATGAGAGCTGCGCTGTCTCGTACTTGCTGCCCATATGACAGCTGCGCTGTCTCAAACATGCTGGCCAAATGATAGCTGCGGTGTCTCGTACCTGCTGCCAACATGAGATATGCGCTGTCTCGTACTTGCTGTCCACATGAGAGCTGCGCTGTCTCATACTTGCTGCCCATATGAGAGCTGCGATGTCTCGTACTTGCTGCCCACATGAGAGCTGCGCTGTCTGGAACTTGCTGCCCAAATGAGAGCTGCGCTGTCTCGTACTTGCTGCCCACTTGAGAGCTGCGCTGTCTCGTGATTGCTGCCCACCTGAGATTTGCGCTGTCTCGTACTTGGTGCACATATGAGAGCTGCGGTGTCTCGCACTTGCTGCCCATATGAGAGCTGCGTTGTCTCGTACTTGCTGCCCATATGAGACCTGCGCTGTCTCGTACTTGCTGCCCATATGAGAGATGCGCTGTCTCGTACTTGCTGCCCACATGAGAGCTGCGCTGTCTCGTACTTGCTGCCCACATGAGAGTTGTGCTGTCTCTTACTTGCTGCAAATATGTGAGATGCGCTGTCTCATACTTGCTGCCCATAAGACAGCTGCGCTGTCTCGTACTTGCTGCCCATATGAGAGCCGCGCTGTCTCGTACTTGCTGCCCATATGACAGCTGTGCTGTATAGAACTTGCTGCCCATATGAGAGCTGCGCTGTCTTGTACTTGCTGACAACATGAGATCTGCGCTGTTTCACACTTGCTGCCCACATGAGAGCTGCGCTGTCTCGTACTTGCTGCACATATGAGAGCTGCGCTGTCTCGTACTTGCTGCCCATATGAGAGCTGTGCTGTCTCATACTTGCTGCCCATATGAGAGCAGCACTGTCTCGTACTTAGTGCCCATATCAGAGATGCGCTGTCTCGTATTTGCTGCCCATATGAGAGATGCGCTGTCTCGTACTTGCTGAACATATGAGAGCTGCGCTGTCTCGTACTTGCTGCCCATATGAGAGCTGCGCTGTCTCGTATTTGCTGCCCATTTGAGAGCTGCGCTGTCTC
The DNA here is from genome assembly GCF_965601325.2 of Salmo salar. Taxonomy (NCBI): domain Eukaryota; kingdom Metazoa; phylum Chordata; class Actinopteri; order Salmoniformes; family Salmonidae; genus Salmo; species Salmo salar. The sequence goes on from NC_138300.1 coordinate 43,192,715, forward strand.
TCACTTGCTGCCCATATGAGAGCTGCGCTGTCTCGTACTTGCTGCCCATATGACAGCTGCGCTGTCTCGTACATGCTGCCCACATGAGAGCTGCGCTGTCTCGTACTTGCTTGCAATATGAGAGCTGTGCTGTCTCTTACTTGCTGCCCACATGAGAGCTGCTCTGTCTCATACTTGCTGCCCATATGAGAGCTGCGATGTCTCGTACTTGCTGCCCACATGAGAGCTGCGCTGTCTGGAACTTGCTGCCCAAATGAGAGCTGCGCTGTCTCGTACTTGCTGCCCACCTGAGAGCTGCGCTGTCTCGTAATTGCTGCCCACCTGAGATCTGCGCTGTCTCGTACTTGGTGCACATATGAGAGCTGCGGTGTCTCGCACTTGCTGCCCATATGAGAGCTGCGTTGTCTCGTACTTGCTGCCCATATGAGACCTGCGCTGTCTCGTACTTGCTGCCCATATGAGAGATGCGCTGTCTCGTACTTGCTGCCCACATGAGAGCTGCGCTGTCTCGTACTTGCTGCCCACATGAGAGTTGTGCTGTCTCTTACTTGCTGCAAATATGTGAGATGCGCTGTCTCATACTTGCTGCCCATAAGACAGCTGTGCTGTCTCGTACTTGCTGCCCATATGAGAGCCGCGCTGTCTCGTACTTGCTGCCCATATGACAGCTGTGCTGTATAGAACTTGCTGCCCATATGAGAGCTGCGCTGTCTTGTACTTGCTGACAACATGAGATCTGCGCTGTCTCATACTTGCTGCCTAAATGAGAGCTGCGCTGTCTCGTACTTGCTGAACATATGAGAGCTGCGCTGTCTCGTACTTGCTGCCCATATGAGAGCTGCGCTGTCTCGTACTTGCTGCCCACATGAGTGCTGCGTTGTCTCGTACTTGCTGCCCATATGAGAGCTGCGCTGTCTTGTACTTGCTGCCCACATGAGAGCTGCACTGTCTTGTAATTGCTGCCCACATGAGGGCTGCGCTGTCCCGTACTTGCTGCCCATATGAGAGCTGCGCTGTCTCGTACTTGCTGCCCATATGAGAGCTGCATTGTCTCGTACTTGCTGCCCGAATGACAGCTGTGCTGTCTCGTACTTGCTGCCCATATGACAGCTGTGCTGTCTCGTACTTGCTGCCCACATGAGAGCTGCTCTGTCTCGTACTTGCTGCCCACATAAGAGCTGCGCTGTCTCGTACCTGCTGCCAATATGAGAGCTGCGTTGTCTCATACTTGCTGCCCACATGAGAGCTGCGTTGTCTCGTACTTGCTGCATATATGTGAGCTGCGCTGTCTCATACTTGCTGAACACATTAGAGCTGCGCTGTCTCGTACTTGATGCCACAGCCAACATTAGAGCTGCGCTGTCTCGAATTTGCTGCCCACATGAGAGCTGCGCTGTCTCGTACTTGCTGCTCACAGGAAAGCTGCGCTGTCCCTTACTTGCTGCCCATATGAGAGCTGCGCTGTCTCGTACTTGCTGCCCATATGAGAGCTGTGCTATCTCGTACTTGCTGCCCATATGAGAGCTTCTCTGTCTCGTACTTGCTGCCCATATCAGAGCTGCGCTGTCTCGTACTTACTGCTCATATGAGAGCTGCACTGTTTCGTACTTGCTGCCCACATGAGAGCTGAGCTGTCTCATACTTGCTGCACATATGAGAGCTGCGTTGTCTCGTGCTTGCTGCCCATATGAGAGCTGTGCTGTCTCATACTTGCTGCCCATATCAGAGCTGCGCTGTCTCGTACTTACTGCTCATATGAGAGCTGCACTGTTTCGTACTTGCTGCCCACATGAGAGCTGAGCTGTCTAGTACTTGCTGCACATATGAGAGCTGCGTTGTCTCGTACTTGCTGCCCATATGAGAGCTGTGCTGTCTCATACTTGCTGCCTATACGAGAGCAGCGCTGTTTCGTACTTTGTGCACATATCAGAGATGTGCTGTCTCGAACTTGCTGCCCACAGGAAAGCTGCGCTGTCTTCTACTTTCTGCACATATGGGAGCTGCGCTGTCTCATACTTGCTGACCATATGAGAGCTGAGCTGTCTCGTACTTGCTGACCATATGAGAGCTGCGCTGTCTCGTACTTGCTGGCCATATGAGAGATGCGTTGTCTTTTACTTGCTGCCCACATGAGAGCTGCGCTGTTTCGTACTTGCTGCCCACATGAGAGCTGCACTGTCTCGTACCTGCTGCCCACATGAGAGCTGCGCTGTCTCATACATGCTGCTTATATGAGAGCTGTGCTATCTCGTACTTGCTGCCCATATTGGAGCTGCTCTGTCTCGTACTTGCTGCCCATATCAGAGCTGCGCTGTCTCGTACTTACTGCTCATATGAGAGCTGCACTGTTTCGTACTTGCTGCCCACATGAGAGCTGAGCTGTCTCATACTTGCTGCACATATGAGAGCTGCGTTGTCTCGTACTTGCTGCCCATATGAGAGCTGTGCTGTCTCATACTTGCTGCCTATATGAGAGCAGCGCTGTTTCGTACTTTGTGCACATATCAGAGATGCATTGTCTCGAACATGCTGCCCAGTTGAAAGCTGCGCTGTCTTGTACTTGCTGCCCACATGAGAGGTGCGCTGTCTCGTACTTTCTGCACATATGGGAGCTGCGCTGTCTCGTACTTGCTGACCATATGAGAGCTGCGCTGTCTCGTACTTGCTGCATATATGTGAGCTGCGCTGTCTCATACTTGCTGCCCATAAGACAGCCATGCTGTCTCGTACTTGCTGCCCATATGAGAGCTGCGCTGTCTCGTACTTGCTGCCCATATGACAGCTGCGCTGTCTCAAACATGCTGGCCAAATGATAGCTGCGGTGTCTCGTACCTGCTGCCAACATGAGATATGCGCTGTCTCGTACTTGCTGTCCACATGAGAGCTGCGCTGTCTCATACTTGCTGCCCATATGAGAGCTGCGATGTCTCGTACTTGCTGCATATATGTGAGCTGCGCTGTAACATACTTAATGCCCATAAGACAGCTGCACTGTCTCGTACTTGCTGCCCATATGAGAGCTGCGCTGTCTCGTACTTGCTTCCCATATGACAGCTGCGCTGTCTCAAACATGCTGGCCAAAGGATAGCTGCGGTGTCTCGTACCTGCTGCCAACATGAGATCTGCGCTGTCTCGTACTTGCTGTCCACATGAGAGCTGCGCTGTCTCATACTTCCTGCACATATGAGAGCTGCGCTGTCTCGTAATTGCTGCCCATATGAGAGCAGCACTGTCTCGTACTTAGTGCCCATATTAGAGATGCGCTGTCTCGTACTTGCTGCCCATATGAGAGCTGCGCTGACTCGTACTTGCTGCCCACATGAGAGCTGCGCTGTCTCATACTTGCTGGCCTAAATGAGAGCTGCGCTGTCTCGTACTTGCTGAACATATGAGAGCTGCGCTGTCTCGTACTTGCTGCCCATATGAGAGCTGCGCTGTCTCGTACTTGCTGCCCACATGAGTGCTGCGTTGTCTCGTACTTGCTGCCCATATGAGAGCTGCGCTGTCTTGTACTTGCTGCACACATGAGAGCTGCACTGTCTTGTAATTGCTGCCCACATGAGGGCTGCGCTGTCCCGTACTTGCTGCCCATATGAGAGCTGCGCTGTCTCGTACTTGCTGCCCATATGAGAGCTGCATTGTCTCGTACTTGCTGCCCGAATGACAGCTGTGCTGTCTCGTACTTGCTGCCCATATGACAGCTGTGCTGTCTCGTACTTGCTGCCCACATGAGAGCTGCTCTGTCTCTTACTTGCTGCCCACATAAGAGCTGCGCTGTCTCGTACCTGCTGCCAACATGAGAGCTGCGTTGTCTCATACTTGCTGCCCAAATGAGAGCTGCGTTGTCTCGTACTTGCTGCATATATGTGAGCTGCGCTGTCTCATACTTGCTGAACACATTAGAGCTGCGCTGTCTCGTACTTGATGCCACAGCCAACATTAGAGCTGCGCTGTCTCGAATTTGCTGCCCACATGAGAGCTGCGCTGTCTCGTACTTGCTGCTCACAGGAAAGCTGCGCTGTCCCGTACTTGCTGCCCATATGAGAGCTGCGCTGTCTCGTACTTGCTGCCCATATGAGAGCTGTGCTATCTCGTACTTGCTGCCCATATGAGAGCTTCTCTGTCTCGTACTTGCTGCCCATATCAGAGCTGCGCTGTCTCGTACTTACTGCTCATATGAGAGCTGCACTGTTTCGTACTTGCTGCCCACATGAGAGCTGAGCTGTCTCATACTTGCTGCACATATGAGAGCTGCGTTGTCTCGTGCTTGCTGCCCATATGAGAGCTGTGCTGTCTCATACTTGCTGCCCATATCAGAGCTGCGCTGTCTCGTACTTACTGCTCATATGAGAGCTGCACTGTTTCGTACTTGCTGCCCACATGAGAGCTGAGCTGTCTAGTACTTGCTGCACATATGAGAGCTGCGTTGTCTCGTACTTGCTGCCCATATGAGAGCTGTGCTGTCTCATACTTGCTGCCTATACGAGAGCAGCGCTGTTTCGTACTTTGTGCACATATCAGAGATGTGCTGTCTCGAACTTGCTGCCCACAGGAAAGCTGCGCTGTCTTCTACTTTCTGCACATATGGGAGCTGCGCTGTCTCATACTTGCTGACCATATGAGAGCTGAGCTGTCTCGTACTTGCTGACCATATGAGAGCTGCGCTGTCTCGTACTTGCTGGCCATATGAGAGATGCGTTGTCTTTTACTTGCTGCCCACATCAGAGCTGCGCTGTTTCGTACTTGCTGCCCACATGAGAGCTGCACTGTCTCGTACCTGCTGCCCACATGAGAGCTGCGCTGTCTCATACATGCTGCTTATATGAGAGCTGTGCTATCTCGTACTTGCTGCCCATATTGGAGCTGCTCTGTCTCGTACTTGCTGCCCATATCAGAGCTGCGCTGTCTCGTACTTACTGCTCATATGAGAGCTGCACTGTTTCGTACTTGCTGCCCACATGAGAGCTGAGCTGTCTCATACTTGCTGCACATATGAGAGCTGAGTTGTCTCGTACTTGCTGCCCATATGAGAGCTGTGCTGTCTCATACTTGCTGCCTATATGAGAGCAGCGCTGTTTCGTACTTTGTGCACATATCAGAGATGCATTGTCTCGAACATGCTGCCCAGTTGAAAGCTGCGCTGTCTTGTACTTGCTGCCCACATGAGAGGTGCGCTGTCTCGTACTTTCTGCACATATGGGAGCTGCGCTGTCTCGTACTTGCTGACCATATGAGAGCTGCGCTGTCTCGTACTTGCTGCATATATGTGAGCTGCGCTGTCTCATACTTGCTGCCCATAAGACAGCCATGCTGTCTCGTACTTGCTGCCCATATGAGAGCTGCGCTGTCTCGTACTTGCTGCCCATATGACAGCTGCGCTGTCTCAAACATGCTGGCCAAATGATAGCTGCGGTGTCTCGTACCTGCTGCCAACATGAGATATGCGCTGTCTCGTACTTGCTGTCCACATGAGAGCTGCGCTGTCTCATACTTGCTGCCCATATGAGAGCTGCGATGTCTCGTACTTGCTGCCCACATGAGAGCTGCGCTGTCTGGAACTTGCTGCCCAAATGAGAGCTGCGCTGTCTCGTACTTGCTGCCCACTTGAGAGCTGCGCTGTCTCGTGATTGCTGCCCACCTGAGATTTGCGCTGTCTCGTACTTGGTGCACATATGAGAGCTGCGGTGTCTCGCACTTGCTGCCCATATGAGAGCTGCGTTGTCTCGTACTTGCTGCCCATATGAGACCTGCGCTGTCTCGTACTTGCTGCCCATATGAGAGATGCGCTGTCTCGTACTTGCTGCCCACATGAGAGCTGCGCTGTCTCGTACTTGCTGCCCACATGAGAGTTGTGCTGTCTCTTACTTGCTGCAAATATGTGAGATGCGCTGTCTCATACTTGCTGCCCATAAGACAGCTGCGCTGTCTCGTACTTGCTGCCCATATGAGAGCCGCGCTGTCTCGTACTTGCTGCCCATATGACAGCTGTGCTGTATAGAACTTGCTGCCCATATGAGAGCTGCGCTGTCTTGTACTTGCTGACAACATGAGATCTGCGCTGTTTCACACTTGCTGCCCACATGAGAGCTGCGCTGTCTCGTACTTGCTGCACATATGAGAGCTGCGCTGTCTCGTACTTGCTGCCCATATGAGAGCTGTGCTGTCTCATACTTGCTGCCCATATGAGAGCAGCACTGTCTCGTACTTAGTGCCCATATCAGAGATGCGCTGTCTCGTATTTGCTGCCCATATGAGAGATGCGCTGTCTCGTACTTGCTGAACATATGAGAGCTGCGCTGTCTCGTACTTGCTGCCCATATGAGAGCTGCGCTGTCTCGTATTTGCTGCCCATTTGAGAGCTGCGCTGTCTCTCACTTGCTGCCCATATGAGAGCTGCGCTGTCTCGTACTTGCTGCCCATATGACAGCTGCGCTGTCTCGTACATGCTGCCCACATGAGAGCTGCGCTGTCTCGTACTTGCTTGCAATATGAGAGCTGTGCTGTCTCTTACTTGCTGCCCACATGAGAGCTGCTCTGTCTCATACTTGCTGCCCATATGAGAGCTGCGATGTCTCGTACTTGCTGCCCACATGAGAGCTGCGCTGTCTGGAACTTGCTGCCCAAATGAGAGCTGCGCTGTCTCGTACTTGCTGCCCACCTGAGAGCTGCGCTGTCTCGTAATTGCTGCCCACCTGAGATCTGCGCTGTCTCGTACTTGGTGCACATATGAGAGCTGCGGTGTCTCGCACTTGCTGCCCATATGAGAGCTGCGTTGTCTCGTACTTGCTGCCCATATGAGACCTGCGCTGTCTCGTACTTGCTGCCCATATGAGAGATGCGCTGTCTCGTACTTGCTGCCCACATGAGAGCTGCGCTGTCTCGTACTTGCTGCCCACATGAGAGTTGTGCTGTCTCTTACTTGCTGCAAATATGTGAGATGCGCTGTCTCATACTTGCTGCCCATAAGACAGCTGTGCTGTCTCGTACTTGCTGCCCATATGAGAGCCGCGCTGTCTCGTACTTGCTGCCCATATGACAGCTGTGCTGTATAGAACTTGCTGCCCATATGAGAGCTGCGCTGTCTTGTACTTGCTGACAACATGAGATCTGCGCTGTCTCGTGATTGCTGCCCACCTGAGATTTGCGCTGTCTCGTACTTGGTGCACATATGAGAGCTGCGGTGTCTCGCACTTGCTGCCCATATGAGAGCTGCGTTGTCTCGTACTTGCTGCCCATATGAGACCTGCGCTGTCTCGTACTTGCTGCCCATATGAGAGATGCGCTGTCTCGTACTTGCTGCCCACATGAGAGCTGCGCTGTCTCGTACTTGCTGCCCACATGAGAGTTGTGCTGTCTCTTACTTGCTGCAAATATGTGAGATGCGCTGTCTCATACTTGCTGCCCATAAGACAGCTGCGCTGTCTCGTACTTGCTGCCCATATGAGAGCCGCGCTGTCTCGTACTTGCTGCCCATATGACAGCTGTGCTGTATAGAACTTGCTGCCCATATGAGAGCTGCGCTGTCTTGTACTTGCTGACAACATGAGATCTGCGCTGTTTCACACTTGCTGCCCACATGAGAGCTGCGCTGTCTCGTACTTGCTGCACATATGAGAGCTGCGCTGTCTCGTACTTGCTGCCCATATGAGAGCTGTGCTGTCTCATACTTGCTGCCCATATGAGAGCAGCACTGTCTCGTACTTAGTGCCCATATCAGAGATGCGCTGTCTCGTATTTGCTGCCCATATGAGAGATGCGCTGTCTCGTACTTGCTGAACATATGAGAGCTGCGCTGTCTCGTACTTGCTGCCCATATGAGAGCTGCGCTGTCTCGTATTTGCTGCCCATTTGAGAGCTGCGCTGTCTCTCACTTGCTGCCCATATGAGAGCTGCGCTGTCTCGTACTTGCTGCCCATATGACAGCTGCGCTGTCTCGTACATGCTGCCCACATGAGAGCTGCGCTGTCTCGTACTTGCTTGCAATATGAGAGCTGTGCTGTCTCTTACTTGCTGCCCACATGAGAGCTGCTCTGTCTCATACTTGCTGCCCATATGAGAGCTGCGATGTCTCGTACTTGCTGCCCACATGAGAGCTGCGCTGTCTGGAACTTGCTGCCCAAATGAGAGCTGCGCTGTCTCGTACTTGCTGCCCACCTGAGAGCTGCGCTGTCTCGTAATTGCTGCCCACCTGAGATCTGCGCTGTCTCGTACTTGGTGCACATATGAGAGCTGCGGTGTCTCGCACTTGCTGCCCATATGAGAGCTGCGTTGTCTCGTACTTGCTGCCCATATGAGACCTGCGCTGTCTCGTACTTGCTGCCCATATGAGAGATGCGCTGTCTCGTACTTGCTGCCCACATGAGAGCTGCGCTGTCTCGTACTTGCTGCCCACATGAGAGTTGTGCTGTCTCTTACTTGCTGCAAATATGTGAGATGCGCTGTCTCATACTTGCTGCCCATAAGACAGCTGTGCTGTCTCGTACTTGCTGCCCATATGAGAGCCGCGCTGTCTCGTACTTGCTGCCCATATGACAGCTGTGCTGTATAGAACTTGCTGCCCATATGAGAGCTGCGCTGTCTTGTACTTGCTGACAACATGAGATCTGCGCTGTTTCACACTTGCTGCCCACATGAGAGCTGCGCTGTCTCGTACTTGCTGCACATATGAGAGCTGCGCTGTCTCGTACTTGCTGCCCATATGAGAGCTGTGCTGTCTCATACTTGCTGCCCATATGAGAGCAGCACTGTCTCGTACTTAGTGCCCATATCAGAGATGCGCTGTCTCGTATTTGCTGCCCATATGAGAGATGCGCTGTCTCGTACTTGCTGAACATATGAGAGCTGCGCTGTCTCGTACTTGCTGCCCATATGAGAGCTGCGCTGTCTCGTATTTGCTGCCCATTTGAGAGCTGCGCTGTCTCTCACTTGCTGCCCATATGAGAGCTGCGCTGTCTCGTACTTGCTGCCCATATGACAGCTGCGCTGTCTCGTAAATGCTGCCCACATGAGAGCTGCGCTGTCTCGTACTTGCTTGCCATATGAGAGCTGTGCTGTCTCTTACTTGCTGCCCACATGAGAGCTGCTCTGTCTCATACTTGCTGCCCATATGAGAGCTGCGATGTCTCGTACTTGCTGCCCACATGAGAGCTGCGCTGTCTGGAACTTGCTGCCCAAATGAGAGCTGCGCTGTCTCAAACTTGCTGCCCACCTGAGAGCTGCGCTGTCTCGTAATTGCTGCCCACCTGAGATCTGCGCTGTCTCGTACTTGGTGCACATATGAGAGCTGCGGTGTCTCGCACTTGCTGCCCATATGGGAGCTGCGTTGTCTCGTACTTGCTGCCCATATGAGACCTGCGCTGTCTCGTACTTGCTGCCCATATGAGAGCTGCGCTGTCTGGTACTTGCTGCCCACATGAGAGCTGCGCTGTCTCGTACTTGCTGCCCACATGAGAGTTGTGCTGTCTCTTACTTGCTGCAAATATGTGAGATGCGCTGTCTCATACTTGCTGCCCATAAGACAGCTGCGCTGTCTCGTACTTGCTGCCCATATGAGAGCCGCGCTGTCTCGTACTTGCTGCCCATATGACATCTGTGCTGTATAGAACTTGCTGCCCATATGAGAGCTGCGTTGTCTCGTACTTGCTGCCCATATGAGACCTGCGCTGTCTCGTACTTGCTGCCCATATGAGAGATGCGCTGTCTCGTACTTGCTGCCCACATGAGAGCTGCGCTGTCTCGTACTTGCTGCCCACATGAGAGTTGTGCTGTCTCTTACTTGCTGCAAATATGTGAGATGCGCTGTCTCATACTTGCTGCCCATAAGACAGCTGCGCTGTCTCGTACTTGCTGCCTATATGAGAGCCGCGCTGTCTCGTACTTGCTGCCCATATGACAGCTGTGCTGTATAGAACTTGCTGCCCATATGAGAGCTGCGCTGTCTTGTACTTGCTGACAACATGAGATCTGCGCTGTTTCACACTTGCTGCCCACATGAGAGCTGCGCTGTCTCGTACTTGCTGCACATATGAGAGCTGCGCTGTCTCGTACTTGCTGCCCATATGAGAGCTGTGCTGTCTCATACTTGCTGCCCATATGAGAGCAGCACTGTCTCGTACTTAGTGCCCATATCAGAGATGCGCTGTCTCGTATTTGCTGCCCATATGAGAGATGCGCTGTCTCGTACTTGCTGAACATATGAGAGCTGCGCTGTCTCGTACTTGCTGCCCATATGAGAGCTGCGCTGTCTCGTATTTGCTGCCCATTTGAGAGCTGCGCTGTCTCTCACTTGCTGCCCATATGAGAGCTGCGCTGTCTCGTACTTGCTGCCCATATGACAGCTGCGCTGTCTCGTACATGCTGCCCACATGAGAGCTGCGCTGTCTCGTACTTGCTTGCCATATGAGAGCTGTGCTGTCTCTTACTTGCTGCCCACATGAGAGCTGCTCTGTCTCATACTTGCTGCCCCATGAGAGCTGCGCTGTCGGAACTTGCTGCCCAAATGAGAGCTGCGCTGTCTCAAACTGCTGCCCACCTGAGAGCTGCGCTGTCTCGTAATTGCTGCCCACCTGAGATCTGCGCTGTCTCGTACTTGGTGCACATATGAGAGCTGCGGTGTCTCGCACTTGCTGCCCATATGGGAGCTGCGTTGTCTCGTACTTGCTGCCCATATGAGACCTGCGCTGTCTCGTACTTGCTGCCCATATGAGAGCTGCGCTGTCTGGTACTTGCTGCCCACATGAGAGTTGTGCTGTCTCTTACTTGCTGCAAATATGTGAGATGCGCTGTCTCATACTTGCTGCCCATAAGACAGCTGCGCTGTCTCGTACTTGCTGCCCATATGAGAGCTGCGCTGTCTCGTATTTGCTGCCCATTTGAGAGCTGCGCTGTCTCTCACTTGCTGCCCATATGAGAGCTGCGCTGTCTCGTACTTGCTGCCCATATGACAGCTGCGCTGTCTCGTACATGCTGCCCACATGAGAGCTGCGCTGTCTCGTACTTGCTGCCCATATGAGAGCTGCGCTGTCTCGTACTTGCTGCCAGCATGAGAGCTGAGCTGTCTCGTACTTGCTGCGCATATGAGAAATGCGTTGTCTCGTACTTGCTGCCCATATGAGAGATGCGTTTTCTCGTACTTGCTGCCCATATGAAAGCTGCGCTGTCTCGTACTTGCTGCCCATATGAGAGCTACTCTGTCTCGTACTTGCTTCCCATATGACAGCTGCGCTGTCTCGTACTTGCTGCCCATATGAGAGCTGTGCTGTCTCGTACTTGCGTGCCATATGAGAGCTGTGCTGTCTCTTACTTGCTGCCCACATGAGAGCTGCTCTGTCTCATACTTGCTGCCCATATGAGAGCTGCGATGTCTCGTACTTGCTGCCCACATGAGAGCTGCGCTGTCTCGAACTTGCTGCCCATATGAGAGCTGTGCTGTCTTGTACCTGCTGACAACATGAGATCTGCGCTGTTTCACACTTGCTGCCCACATGAGAGCTGCGCTGTCTCGTACTTGCTGCACACATGAGAGCTGCGCTGTCTCGTACTTGCTGCCCACTTGAGAGCTGTGCTGTCTCATACTTGCTGCCCATATGAGAGCAGCACTGTCTCGTACTTAGTGCCCATATCAGAGATGTGCTGTCTCGTATTTGCTGCCCATATGAGAGATGCGCTGTCTCGTACTTGCTGAACACATGAGAGCTGCGCTGTCTCGTACTTGCTGCCCATATGAGAGCTGCGCTGTCTCGTATTTGCTGCCCATTTGAGAGCTGCGCTGTCTCCTACTTGCTGAACATATGAGAGCTGCGCTGTCTCGTACTTGCTGCCCATATGACAGCTGCGCTGTCTCGTACATGCTGCCCACATGAGAGCTGCGCTGTCTCGTACTTGCTGCCCATATGAGAGCTGCGCTGTCTTGTACTTGCTGCCCACATGAGAGATGCGTTTTCTCGTACTTGCTGCCCATATGAAAGCTGCGCTGTCTCGTACTTGCTGCCCATATGAGAGCTACTCTGTCTCGTACTTGCTTCCCATATGACAGCTGCGCTGTCTCGTACTTGCTGCCCATATGAGAGCTGTGCTGCTTCGTACTTGCTGCCCATATGAGAGCTGCGCTGTCTCTTACTTGCTGCCCACATGAGAGCTGCTCTGTCTCATACTTGCTGCCCACATGAGAGCTGAGCTGTCTCGTACTTGCTGCGCAAATGAGAAATGCGTTGTCTCGTACTTGCTGCCCATATGAGAGATGCGTTTTCTCGTACTTGCTGCCCATATGAAAGCTGCGCTGTCTCGTACTTGCTGCCCATATGAGAGCTACTCTGTCTCGTACTTGCTTCCCATATGACAGCTGCGCTGTCTCGTACTTGCTGCCCATATGAGAGCTGTGCTGTCTCGTACTTGCTGCCCATATGAGAGCTGCGCTGTCTCTTACTTGCTGCCCACATGAGAGCTGCTCTGTCTCATACTTGCTGCCCATATGAGAGCTGTGATGTCTCGTACTTGCTGCCCACATGAGAGCTGCGCTGGCTCGTACTTGCTTCCCATATAAGAGCTGCACTGTCTCATTTTTCCTGCCCATTTGAGAGCTGCGCTGTTTCGTACTTGCTGCCCATATGAGAGCTGAACTGTCTCGTACCTGCTGCTCACACGAGAGCTGCGCTGTCTCATACATGCTGCTTATATGAGAGCTGTGCTATCTCGTACTTGTTGCCCATATGAGAGCTGCGCTGTCTCGTACTTGGTGCCCATTTCAGGGCTGCTCTGTTTCGTACTTGCTGCCCATATGAGAGCTGCGCTGTTTCGTACTTGCTGCCCACATGAGAGCTGCGCTGTCTCGTACTTGCTGCACATATGAGAGCTGCTCTGTCTGGTACTTGCTGCCCATATGAGAGCTGCGCTGTCTCGTACTTGCTGCCAGCATGAGAGCTGAGCTGTCTCGTACTTGCTGCGCATATGAGAAATGCGTTGTCTCGTACTTGCTGCCCATATGAGAGATGCGTTTTCTCGTACTTGCTGCCCATATGAAAGCTGCGCTGTCTCGTACTTGCTGCCCATATGAGAGCTACTCTGTCTCGTACTTGCTTCCCATATGACAGCTGCGCTGTCTCGTACTTGCTGCCCATATGAGAGCTGTGCTGTCTGGTACTTGCTTGCCATATGAGAGCTGTGCTGTCTCTTTCTTGCTGCCCACATGAGAGCTGCTCTGTCTCATACTTGCTGCCCATATGAGAGCTGCGATGTCTCGTACTTGCTGCCCACATGAGAGCTGCGCTGTCTCGAACTTGCTGCCCATATGAGAGCTGTGCTGTCTTGTACCTGCTGACAACATGAGATCTGCGCTGTTTCACACTTGCTGCCCACATGAGAGCTGCGCTGTCTCGTACTTGCTGCACACATGAGAGCTGCGCTGTCTCGTACTTGCTGTCCACTTGAGAGCTGTGCTGTCTCATACTTGCTGCCCATATGAGAGCAGCACTGTCTCGTACTTAGTGCCCATATCAGAGATGTGCTGTCTCGTATTTGCTGCCCATATGAGAGATGCGCTGTCTCGTACTTGCTGAACACATGAGAGCTGCGCTGTCTCGTACTTGCTGCCCATATGAGAGCTGCGCTGTCTCGTATTTGCTGCCCATTTGAGAGCTGCGCTGTCTCCTACTTGCTGCCCATATGAGAGCTGCGCTGTCTCGTACTTGCTGCCCATATGACAGCTGCGCTGTCTCGTACATGCTGCCCACATGAGAGCTGCGCTGTCTCGTACTTGCTGCCCATATGAGAGCTGCGCTGTCTCGTACTTGCTGCCCACATGAGAGATGCGTTTTCTCGTACTTGCTGCCCATATGAAAGCTGCGCTGTCTCGTACTTGCTGCCCATATGAGAGCTACTCTGTCTCGTACTTGCTTCCCATATGACAGCTGCGCTGTCTCGTACTTGCTGCCCATATGAGAGCTGTGCTGTCTCGTACTTGCTGCCCATATGAGAGCTGCGCTGTCTCTTACTTGCTGCCCACATGAGAGCTGCTCTGTCTCATACTTGCTGCCCACATGAGAGCTGAGCTGTCTCGTACTTGCTGCGCAAATGAGAAATGCGTTGTCTCGTACTTACTGCCCATATGAGAGATGCGTTTTCTCGTACTTGCTGCCCATATGAAAGCTGCGCTGTCTCGTACTTGCTGCCCATATGAGAGCTACTCTGTCTCGTACTTGCTTCCCATATGACAGCTGCGCTGTCTCGTACTTGCTGCCCATATGAGAGCTGTGCTGTCTCGTACTTGCTGCCCATATGAGAGCTGCGCTGTCTCTTACTTGCTGCCCACATGAGAGCTGCTCTGTCTCATACTTGCTGCCCATATGAGAGCTGTGATGTCTCGTACTTGCTGCCCACATGAGAGCTGCGCTGGCTCGTACTTGCTTCACATATAAGAGCTGCACTGTCTCATTTTTCCTGCCCATTTGAGAGCTGCGCTGTTTCGTACTTGCTGCCCATATGAGAGCTGAACTGTCTCGTACCTGCTGCTCACATGAGAGCTGCGCTGTCTCATACATGCTGCTTATATGAGAGCTGTGCTATCTCGTACTTGTTGCCCATATGAGAGCTGCGCTGTCTCGTACTTGGTGCCCATTTCAGAGCTGCTCTGTTTCGTACTTGCTGCCCATATGAGAGCTGCGCTGTTTCGTACTTGCTGCCCACATGAGAGCTGCGCTGTCTCGTACTTGCTGCACATATGAGAGCTGCTCTGTCTGGTACTTGCTGCCCATACAGTGGGGGAAAAAAGTATTTGATCCCATGCTGATTTAGTATGTTTGCCCACTGACAAAGAAATTATCAGTCTATCATTTTAATGGTAGGTTTATTTGAACAGTGAGAGACAGAATATTAACAAAAATATCGATAAAAACGCATGTCAAAAATGTTATAAATTGATTTGCATTTTAATGAGTGAAATAAGTATTTGACCCCCTCTCAATCAGAAAGATTTCTGGCTCCCAGGTGTCTTTTATACAGGTAACGAGCTGAGATGAGGAGCACACTCTTAAAGGGTGTGCTCCTAACCCGCAGCTTGTTACCTGTATAAAAGACACCTGTCCACAGAAGTAGTCAATCAATCAGATTCCAAACTCTCCACCATAGCCAAGACCAAAGAGCTCTCCAAGGACGTCAGGGACAAGATTGTAGACCTACACAAGGCTGGAATGGGCTACAAGACCATCGCCAAGCAGCTTGGTGAGAAGGTGACAACATTTGGTGCGATTATTCGCAAATGGAAGAAACACAAAAGAACTGTTAATACCCCTCGACCTGGGGCTGCATGCAACATATCACCTCGTGGAGTTGCAATGAGCATGAGAACGGTGAGGAATCAGCCCAGAACTACACGGGAGGATCTTGTCAATGATCTCAAGGCAGCTGGGACCATAGTCACCAAGAAAACAATTGGTAACACACTACGCCGTGAAGGACTGAAATCCTGCAGCGCCCGCAAGGCCCCCCTGCTCAAGAATACATATACATGCCCGTCTGAAGTTTGCCAATGAACATCTGAATGATTCAGAGGACAACAGGTGAAAGTGTTGTGGTCAGATGAGACCAAAATGGAGCTCTTTGGCATCAACTCAACTCGCCGTGTTTGGTGTAGGAGGAATGCTGCCTATGACCCCAAAAACACCATCTCCACCATCAAACATGGAGGTGGAAACATTATGCTTTGGGGGTGTTTTTCTGCTAAGGGGACAGGACAACGTCACCGCATCATTTGACGGGGCCATGTACTGTCAAATCTTGGGTGAGAACCTCCTTCCCTCAGCCAGGGCATTGAAAATGGGTCGTGGATGGGTATTCCAGCATGACAATGACCAAAAACACACAGCCAAGGCAACAAAGGAGTGGCTCAAGAAGAAGCACATTAAGGTCCTGGAGTGGCCTAGCCAGTCTCCAGACCTTAATCCCATAGAAAATCTGTGGAGGGAGCTGAAGGTTCGAGTTGCCCAACGTCAGCCTCGAAACCTTAAGTTTAGGATAGGGGGCAGTATTTTCACGGCCGGATAAAAAACGTACCCGATTTAATCTGGTTATTACTCCTGCCCAGAAACTAGAATATGCATATAATTATTTGATTTGGATAGAAAACACCCTAAAGTTTCTAAAACTGTTTGAATGGTGTCTGTGAGTATAACAGAACTCAAATGGCAGGTCAAAACCTGAGAGATTCCTTTACAGGAAGTGGCCTGTCTGACCATTTCTGGAACTTCTTTGCCATCTCTATCATTTACTAAGGATCTCTGCTCTAACGTGACACTTCCCACGTCTTCCATAGGCTCTCAGAGCCCGGGAAAAAACAGAATGTCGTCATTCCAGCCCCAGGCTGAAACACATTATCGCCTTTCTCAAGTGGCCCATCAAGAGACACTAGCTTATGCGCGTGACCCCGACCGCCCCCGCCTTTGGGATTTTTTCCTCTGTTTGCCGAAAAGGAGATTCCCTGTCGGAATATTATCGCTTTTCTACGAGAAAAATGACGTAAAAATTGATTTTAAACAGCGGTTGACATGCTTCGACGTACGGCAATGGAATACTTAGAATTTTATTGTCAGGAATTGCGCCAAGCGCGTGACACTTCTTTACTATTTCGGATAGTGTCTGGAACGCACGAACAAAACGCCGCTATTCGGATATAACGATGGATTATTTTGGACCAAACCAACATTTGTTATTGAAGTAGCTGTCCTGGGTGTGCATTCTGACGAAGACAACAAAAGGTAATGACATTTTTATAATAGTAAATATGATTATGGTGAGTGCTAAACTTGCCGGGTGTCTAAATAGCGAGCCCGTGATGCCTGGGCTATGTACTTAGAATATTGCAAAATGTGCTTTCACCAAAAAGCTATTTTAAAATCGGACATATCGAGTGCATAGAGGAGGTCTGTATCTATAATTCTTAAAATAATTGTTATGCTTTTTGTGAACGTTTATCGTGAGTAATTTAGTAAAATGTTAGCGAATTCCCCGGAAGTTTGCGGGGGGTATGCTAGTTCTGAACGTCACATGCTAATGTAAAAAGCTGGTTTTTGATATAAATATGAACTTGATTGAACAAAACATGCATGTATTGTATAACATAATGTCCTAGGGTTGTCATCTGATGAAGATCATCAAAGGTGAGTGCTGCATTTAGCTGTCTTCTGGGTTTTGGTGACATTATATGCTGGCTTGAAAAATGGGTGTCTGATTATTTCTGGCTTGGTACTCTGCTGACATAATCTAATGTTTTTGCTTTCGTTGTAAAGCCTTTTTGAAATCGGACAGTGTGGTTAGATTAACGAGAGTCTTATCTTTAAATGGCTGTAAAATAGTCATATGTTTGAGAAATTGAAGTAATAGGATTTTTAAGATTTTGAAAATCGCGCCACAGGCTGGCAGTGGCTGTTACGTAGGTGGGACGAATTCGTCCCGCCGGTCCCATAGAGGTTAAAATAATTGTTATATATTTTGTGAACGTTAATCGTGAGTAATTTAGTAAATTCACCGGAAGTTTGCGGTGGGTATGCTAGTTCTGAACATCACATGCTAATGTAAAAAGCTGGTTTTTTATATAAATATGAACTTGATTGAACAAAACGTGCATGTATTGTATAACATAATGTCCTAGGAGTGTCATCTGATGAAGATCATCAAAGGTTAGTGCTGCATTTAGCTGTGGTTTTGGTTTTTGTGACATATATGCATGCTTTGAAAATGGCTGTGTGATTATTTTTGGCAGGGTACTCTCCTGACATAATCTAATGTTTTGCTTTCGTTGTAAAGCCTTTTTGAAATCGGATAGTGTGGTTAGATTAACAAGACTCTTGTCTTTAAAATGGTGTAAAATAGTCATATGTTTGAGAAATTGAAGTTATAGCATTTATGAGGTATTTGAATTTCGCGCCACACGATTCCACTGGCTGTTGACTAGGTGGGACGCAAACGTGGCTCGATGTTGTTTTCCTTGAAGTGGGCGAAAAAGGTGTTCAGCTTATCTGGGAGCTAGGCGTCAGTGTCTATATACCCCCTGTATAAATCCTCGTTATTGTTATTTTTATTGTTTAATTCTTTTTTTTTTTACTTTAGTTTGTTTAGTATATTTTTTATTAACTCTATTTCTTGAACTGCATTGTTGGTTAAGGGCTTGTAAGCATTTCACGGAATACCTGTTGTATTCAGCGCATGTGACACATACCATTTTATTTGATACATGGCTGGCTTTCCCTTTATAATCTGTGATCGTCTGGAGTCCCTACCACATACGTCTCGTGTCTGAGTCGTTGAATTGTGACTCCACTTTGTCCCTGTACAGTAGTTTTGCCTCTTTTATTGCCTTATGGAGGTCGTAGCGGGTCTGTTTGTTCACATCCATGTTCCCAGTCACCTTGCCATGGTTAAATACAATGGTTTGCGCTTTCAGTTTTACGCGAATGCTGCCATCTATCCACGGTTTTTGGTTTGGATAAATTCTAATCATCACATTGGGAACCACATTCTCTATGCACTTCCTGATGAGTGTATACTGTATGTCGATTCTATTCTCAGAGCCGACCCGGAACATTTCCAAGTGGAGGGCGTTTACTCTGGTCCACCCATATCATATGCATAAACTGTATATTATACCATTTATTGCACCTTGCCTTTGCCGCTCGGCCATCGCTCATCCATATACTTACATGTACATATTCTCATTCACCCCTTTAGATTTGTGTGTATTAGGTAGTTGTTGGGGAATTGTTAGATATTACTGCACTGTCGGAACTAGAAGCACAAGAATTTCGCTACACTCGCATTAACATCTGCTAACCATGTGTATGTGACCAATAAAATGTGATTTGATAACATACTCATGACATCATCAACAGTGGACCAACATACTCATGACATCATCAATAGAGGTGTCACGCTCGTCGTACGAACTGGAAGCATACTCGGACCAACGTGCAGCGTGATCTGGGTTCCACATATTTTATTTAAGTGAAATGCACAAAACAATAAAGAAAAAACGATACGTGAAGCTCAAGCAGTGCTCATAGGCAACTACACAGAAACAAGATCCCACAAAACACAGTGGGGAAATGGCTGCCTAAATATGATCCCCAATTAGAGACAACTATAAACAGCTACCTCTGATTGGGAACCATACCAGGCCAACATAGAAACAGAACAACCTAGATACCCACCATAGTCACACCCCGACCTAACCAACATAGAGAAAAACAGGCTCTCTATGGTCAGGGTGTGACAAGAGGACCAACATACAGAACCAACTGTGACATGATGAACAATAGAAAGAGCCACTACTGTAGTAAATACAATTTCACACACAAGCACACTTCTTGTGACTTACAGGTAAATACTGGATTCGTTCCCACCGATGTCTGGAGACTGCAGTTTCTGGACAAGGATGATTATGATGCCGATGAAGAGGACAAAGTTGATCTGTAGAAAAAGAAGATGTGTATTTACAGGACAAATGCATATATTCACTCATCTGTCTTAGGTATTGAACAGCTATTAATTTGACTGAATTAGTTATTTTTAAATATTAGAATTTATCAACATTTGTAGTAATCAATAAGTGATTGAATTGATAATTGATTAGTGCCTCACCATGATAGAGGCCAGCACAGGTCCCTTAATCACCCACCAGATACCAGCATTATCATTCATATCCCAACACCTGGAGACAGAGAGAGAGGGAGGGAAGAGGGAGGGAGGGAAAGAGTGAAGGCGAGAGGGAACGAGGGAGGTAAGGAGGGAGGGATGGATGGATGGATGGAGAAAGGGAGGGCAATAGGGAAGAAGGGAGGGAGATAAAGAGGGAGGGAGGGGAAAGGGCCAAATACAGAAATATTGAAGAATCATGTACATTTACTATTGTCATCATTACAATCATTACCTTCATAATATAGTCAATTGAGTGTGATGGTAGTGGTAACTCACCCTATGTCATCAAAGTGCAGCCTGAGTACTGCCCATATCACCACACATATAGTGGGGGTCCCTGAATACACAAAAAATACGCACATAAACACACACACACACACACACCACACACACACACACACACACACACACACACACACACACACACACACACACACACACACACACACACACACACACACACACACACGTTATCCTGTTTCACTTGATGAATTCAGTTTGATTAGATAAACAGTACATGATGATTGTTGTCTCACCCCAGCCAATGATGGTATACCAGTAGAAGTATCTTCTCTCAGGGAAGAATGTCTCTACTAGCAGAGTGAAGAGGTACAGGCCCTCAATGAACAGCCAGAAGTAGTTAGATAGGACACAGTAGTGGAAGAACACCATCACCACCTTACACTCCACCTACAGGGAAAGAGAGAGAGAGTGAGACAGAGAGAGAGAGAGAGACAGACAGAGAGAGGGAGACAGACAGACAGACAGACAGACAGACAGACAGACAGACAGACAGACAGACAGACAGACAGACAGACAGACAGACAGACAGACAGACAGACAGACAGACAGACAGACAGACAGAGACATAGACAGAGACAGACAGAGGGAGAGAGACAGAGAGAGAGAAACAGACATACAGAGAGACATAGACAGAGACAGACAGAGAGAGAGAGACAGAGAGAGAAACAGACATACAGAGAGACAGAGAGACATAGACAGAGAGAGAGACAGACAGAGAGAGAGCGAGAGAGACAGACAGAGAGACAGAGACAGAGAGAGAGAGAGAGAGAGAGAGAGAGAGAGAGAGAGAGAGAGAAAGACGGGCAGGTGGTTCAGGATTCAGGTGTGTGAGTGTGTGTACAGTATGTCTTTGTCTGTGTGTGACTAACGGTAGTAACGTTACCTTTGATATCTGAGCTCTGAGGCAGGTGTCGAAATCACTAAGCAGTTTACTTCGAAGCAGTGTGCCGATGCTTGTATCACTTCATCAGGAGCATGTGATCAATGGCGGCCGCAAAACCACCTGATTGGTTTGGTATTGGTTTCGGTAGAAGACAAAAAGGCTACCCTGCGCACGTGCTACGGCATATGCGACGTCATCTATAATAATTTGGCTGCTCTAAATTCTTTTGACCAGTAGGGGCCACAAGTGTACGATGTGTTGATCAAAGCCTCGAGTAATGAACCTATTTTCGACACAATTGGCTAGAAATGCTCAATGCTTCAGGAAGCTTAGTTTCCCCATCACGAACTAACAGTGTGTGTGTGGTATGCCTACTCACAGTGTGTAAGAAGCAGTGGTTGCTGTCCTCCTCTGCGTACAGAACCCCGTCCTTGATGAAGACAGAGATGGCTCTCAGAATGAATGACACAAACAGGTTCATGTGGATGAAGTTCCTGGTGCAATGCAGCTTCCTGTGAACACAGCAAATCACAGCTCAGACAACAACATCCACAGCCAATCACAGCTCAGACAACAACATCCACAAAACCTGGGTCAACCAATCTCTAAACAAGCTATCCCACCTACTGTATAGCCTGTTACACTAAAGCACCATGTCTTGACTTTATATTATCTTGTCTTATATTATCTATGTCATCTTCTACGTTCTGTTATTAATTTACATAATAATAATAATAATCTTACAAGCCATCTAGTCCTTCTGTATGTAAAATAATTACAAGAAAGCTCCCCGAACATCTCTGTGTTTCTCTTGTTCTAGCTAGAAAAACAGGTACCTATATGACATTTGCGTGAAGAGAAGACGGAGAAAAAGAGGGTGGAGGTCGGGCTGCCTTCTGAGAATTCGTAGGCGAGCGAGTAAAACCCCACTGCCATACTTTATATTGGCAAATATGCAATCATTGGAAAAGAAAATCGATGACCTACGAGCAAGATTAACCTGTTAGGGCTAGGGGGCAGTATTGACACGGCTGGATAAAAAAACATACCCGATTTAATCTGGTTACCACTCCTACCCAGTAACTAGAATATGCATATACTTATTACATATGGATAGAAAACACCCTAAATTTTCTAAAACTGTTTGAATGGTGTCTGTGAGTATAACAGAACTCATTTGGCAGGCAAAACCCTGAGACATTTTCTGACAGGAAGTGGATACCTGATGTGTTGTATTACCTTTAAACCTATCCCATTGAAAAACACAGGGGCTGAGGAATATTTTGGCACTTCCTATTGCTTCCACTAGATGTCACCAGCCTTTACAAAGTGTTTTGAGTCTTCTGGAGGGAGATCTGACCGAACAAGAGCCATGGAACGATGATGGCCCATTAGACACCTGGCGCGCGAGTTCATGTTGGGTACCCTCGTTCCAATACGTTATAAAAGAGTATGCATTCGTCCACCTTGAATATTATTCATGTTCTGGTTAAAAAAGGCCCTAATGATTTATGCTATACAACGTTTGACATGTTTGAACGAACGTAAATATATTTTTTCCCCTCGTTCATGACGAGAAGTCCGGCTGGCTTAGATCATGTGCTAACAAGACGGAGATTTTTGGACATAAATGATGAGCTTTTTTGAACAAAACTACATTCGTTATGGACCTGTGATACCTGGAAGTGACATCTGATGAAGAGAATCAAAGGTAATGGATTATTTACATAGTATTTTCGATTTTAGATCTTCCCAACATGACATCTAGTCTGTATCGCAACGCGTATTTTTCTGGGCGCAGTGCTCAGATTATTGCAAAGTGTGATTTCCCAGTAAGGTTATTTTTAAATCTGGCAAGTTGATTGCGTTCAAGAGATGTAAATCTATAATTCTTTAAATGACAATATAATATTTTACCAATGTTTTCTAATTTTAATTCTTTAATTTGTGACGCTGACTTGACTGCCGGTTATTGGAGGGAAACGATTTCCTCAACATCAATGCCATAGTAAAACGCTGTTTTTGGATATAAATATGAACTTGATAGAACTAAAAATGCATGCATTGTCTAACATAATGTCCTAGGAGTGTCATCTGATGGAGATTGTAAAAGGTTAGTGCATCATTTTAGCTGGTTTTATGGTTTTGGTGACCCTGTCTTTGAATTGACAAAACATTACACACAACTCTTGTAAATGTACTGTCCTAACATACTCTAAATTTATGCTTTCGCCGTAAAACCTTTTTGAAATCGTAAAACGTGGTTAGATTAAGGAGATGTTTATCTTTCAAAGGGTGTAAAATAGTTGTATGTTTGAAAAATTTGAATTTTGACATTTATTTGGATTCAAATTTGCCGCTCTTGAAATGCACCTGCTGTTGATGGAGTGCACCACGGGTGGCACGCTAGCGTCCCACCTAGCCCATAGAGGTTAAACTACCAATGGGAAATTAAAAACTGTAATATCTTATGTTTCACCGATTCGTGGCTGAACGACGACATGAATATCATACAGCTGGCGGGTTTTACACTGTATCGGCAGGATAGAACGGCAGCCTCTGGTAAGACAAGGGGTGACGGTCTATGTATACTTGTAAACAAAAGCTGGTGCACGATATCTAAGGAAGTCTCGAGGTTTTGCTCACCTGAGGTAGAGTATCTCATGACAAGCTGTAGACCACACTATCTACTTAGAGAGTTTTCATCTGTATTTTTTGTAGCTGTCTTAAATACCACCACAGACCGATGCTGGCAGTAAGACTGCACTCAATGAGCTGTATACCGCCATAAGCAAACAGGAAAAGGCTCATCCAGGTGGCGCTCCTAGTGGCCGAGGACTTTAATGCAAGGAAATTAAATCAGTTTTACCAAATTTCCACCAGCATGTTAAATGTGCAACCAGAGGGAAAAAACTCTAGACCACCTTTACTCCACACACAGAGACGTGTACAAAGCTCTCCCTCGCCCTCCATTTGGCAAATCTGACCATAATTCTATCCTCCTGATTCCATGCTTACAAGCAAAAATTAAAGCAGGAAGCTCAGTGACTCGGTCAATAGAAAAGTGATCAGATGAAGCAGATGCTAAGCTACAGGACTGTTTTGCTAGCACAGAATGGAATATGTTCCGGGATTCTTCTGATGGCATTTAGGAGTACACCACATCTGTCACTGGCTTCATCAATAAGTGCATCAATGATGTCGTCCCCACAGTGACTGTACGTACATACCC
The DNA here is from genome assembly GCF_965601325.2 of Salmo salar. Lineage (NCBI taxonomy): Eukaryota > Metazoa > Chordata > Actinopteri > Salmoniformes > Salmonidae > Salmo > Salmo salar. The sequence goes on from NC_138300.1 coordinate 43,216,813, forward strand.
CAACTAGAAGCCATGGATTACAGGCAACATCTACACTGAGCTAAAGGGTAGAGCTGCCGCTTTCAAGGAGTGGGACTCTAACCCGGAAGCTTATAAGAAATCCCGCTATGCCCTCCGACGAACCATCAAACAGGCAAAGCATCAATACAGGACTAACTAAGATCGAATCATACTACACCGGCTCCGACGCTTGTCGGATGTGGCAGGGCTTGAAAACTATTACAGACTACAAAGGGAGACAGTGACACGAGCCTACCAGACGAGCTAAATTACTTCTATGCTCGCTTCAAGGCAAGTAACACTGAAACATGCATGAGAGCATCAGCTGTTCCAGACGACTGTGTGATCACGCTCTCCGCAGCCGATGTGAGTAAGACCTTTAAACACGTCAACATTCACAGACGGATTACCAGGACGTGTAATCCGAGCATGCGCTGACCAACTGGCAAGTGTCTTCACTGACATTTTCAACCTCAGTCTGTAATACGTATTATGTTTCAAGCAGACCACCATCGTCCCTGTGCTCAAGAACACTAAGGTAACCTGCCTAAATGACTACTGACCCGTAGCACTCATGTCTGTAGCCAAGAAGTGCTTTGAAAGTCTGGTCATAGCTCACATCATCACCATTATCCGAGAAACCCTAGACCCACTCCAATTTGCATAGCGCCCTAACAGATCCACAGATCATGCAATCTCTATTGCACTCTACACTGCCCTTTCCCACCTGGACAAAAGGAACACCTATGTGAGAATGCTATTCATTGACTACAGCTCAGCGTTCAACACCATAGTGCCCTCTAAGCTCATCACTAAGCTAAGGACCCTGGGACTGAACACCTCCCTCTGCAACTGGATCCTGGACTTCCTGACGGGTTCTTATTTTTTTAAGGTATTTTTTGTTTTAGTTATTTTTTTAAACTGCATTGTTGGTTAGGGCTTGTAAGTAAGCATTTCACCGTAAGGTCTACACCTGTTGTAAGGTCTACACAGGTCTACACCGTAAGGTCTACACATGTGACAAATACAATTTGATTTGATTTGATTTGATCTGAGTGGGACTTTGGATTTTGACCTCTGGTGACCTTTCTCACCTGAACCTGCAAAGGATGACCATGGCTGTACAGAGAGAAACCAGAGAGGTGCTGTACCCCACCGTGTACAGAGCCTTCACCGACACGTAGTACATGTCCTGCAGTAAACAACAACAGTAAATAAAGAACACATATTTTTCAGGGATATTAGCACAGACTGATGCATATACCCATATGTTTGGCATGACCATAAGGAGTTGGCAAGAGAGCAGAAACAGACTGGCATCCAGGCTAAGGATTATGGGCGATGAGAGTGAGGGTAAGACAGTGTAGGGTGCTCACCGGATGCTCGTGGGTTCCGTTGGGTTCGTCGAACATGCAGGCATCCACATAGTGAGGGAAGGTCTCAGACCAGCCGTCCTCCGTACAGTTACGACTCACCTTCCCTAGCTCTACACACATTATAAACAATGTCAATGGTTAGCACATACAGTAGATTCAACATTTCTAAACATATTCTATTCTTATTTACAATAAAAGTGACTCCAAAATGACACAATACATTATTTACCATTCATTTGTATTGGGCACAAAGTAATATGAAACACAACCAAAACAAACAGCAAAGGCATCCAATAAATTTGTAGTCACAAGCTCCATGTAGTCATTTCGTGCTATAAATAAGGGACCAAATACTTAACTTTTGACTACTTTAATACACATGTAAGTGAATTAGTCCCAATACTTTTGGTCCCCTAAAATGGGGGACTATGTACATAAAGTGCTGTAATTTCTAAATGGTTCACCCAATATGGATGAAAATACCCTAAAATGAAAGCTGACAGGCTGCACTTTAACGTCATAGTCATTACATCATTTTGAATCCAAAGTACTGGAGTACAGAGACAAAAAGAATAATAATTGTCACTGTCCCAGTACTTTTGGAGCTCACTGTATTTATCAGATGATAAGACAAGAGGTACAAATCAATGTTAGTTACAATAGATGTACAATGTAGATGTTAACATAAAACAAATAGACAGAGTCACGCCCAAAGTCTCGAGATGATTGACAGCTGTCAGTCACTGACCATCGTCCTCCTCGCTCATGAACTGGATGAAGAGCTCTGGACAGCTGACCACGACCACCTCTCCCACCCGGGCAGGCTGCCAACACGTCAGGTTATCCCACAACCATGGGCACCCTGGGGGCACAACACAACACAGAGATGGTGAGTACCATGATTCCGTAAAAAGAGCCCAACACAACATTCCTAGACCTTCTTCTGTGGTTGATGGAAAAACACCTTTGAAAGACAAAGATCTGATGTTATAGATTAGAAACAGGTATTGAACCGAAACCTGAGTTAACTCTGTGGCCAGGGTAAATATTGTGGAAGTGCCGACGTTACAATGGGGTATCCGTGGGATAGCACAACTCAACGCTAAGGATCATCCCTTTTTCGGCAAGGCCACATCTGGCCAGCAGATGGGACTAGAGGCCAAGAAAGATGCAACTGCTCAGTTTGTATAATGCAAAAAATGGTAAATGGGTGTTTTCTGGTACTGCTCTAGTGTCTGTCTGCATCCCAAATTGCACTCTATTCCCTTTGTAATGAACTACTTCTGACCAGAGCCTCTATCTCTAGGATGGTGTGTAGAGTGATGAGGTTTGTCAGGCTTGTCTGGAGGGCTGTGAGGAATACAAAAACACTCAGTATGTCATAGATGGTAGTGTGTGTGTGTGTGTGTGTGTGTGTGTGTGTGTGTGTGTGTGTGTGTGTGTGTGTGTGTGTGTGTGTGTGTGTGTGTGTGTGTGTGTGTGTGTGTGTGTGTGTGTGTGTGTGTGTGTGTGTGTGTGTGTGTGTGTTTGTGTGTGCATGTGTGTGAGTAGCTGTGTGCCAGTCTAATAACACTGACGGTGACTTTGCCAGACTCCCAGTCATTGATATTCACAACCATAGAGACCTCCCTCTTTCTATCACCCTCCCTCCCTCCATCTCCCATACTCCCTCTATCTCTCTCTTTCTTTCCACCTCTGTCTCCCTCTCACTCTATCCCTCTCTTTCTTTCCACCTCTCCCTCTCTCTCCCTATCCCTCTCTCCTTCTATCTCTCTCACTCTTTCCCTGTATGTGGAGTGTAAGGTGATGATGGTGCTCTTCCACTACTGTGTCCTGTCTAACTACTTCTGGCTGTAACTACTTCTGGTTGTTCCCATACTCCCTCCCTCTGTCTCTCTCCCTCTATCCTTCCCTCTGTACCTCTCCCGCTCTCCCTCTCTTTCTCGCTCGCTCTCTCTCTCTCCCAGTTAAATATTCATATGGTCACAGTCATGCTCAGGTCACATAAGAAGAGAGACAACATTGAGTTCTTCTTTCTATTTCCCTCTCTTCCTTTATGTAGAGAAAAGGGGTCAGTGTGTTTGGCCTTGTTTTAATTCCAGCCGCATCGAGCCACAGTGAAAATAACATCAGAGAGATGCAACTAAGGTCTGAGAAACTGCATCTCTACTGAGAGAGAGAGAGAAAGAGAAAGAGACGGAGGGAGAGAAAGAAAAAGAGAAAGAGACAGAGGGAGAGAAAGAAAAAGAGAAAGAGACAGAGGGAGAGAAAGAAAAAGAGACAGAGAGAGAGAGAGAGAGAGAGAGGCATGGAATGGCACAGTGCTATATTAGCACACTACCCCTCTGTCAAGGGGGGGGGGGGGGGGGGGTGTTAACGAGGAGTGGAAACTCAGGATACTAGACAACGAGGACTCTGAGTCAGCTAATATAAATCTCTATAAGTCTGGAACAGTATTGGTACAGGGCAACCCCAAACAGTTTCAGCTGGACTTTCACCTAATCAAAGAATTAGCCCAGCAGGAGAAGCTCTCCCTTGAGAAAGATACCCCCACTCCGAGCGGGTCAGACCAGACCTCTTCATTATATAACCCCACAGAGGAGCAACCCCAAGTGGAAAATCAAACTCTCAGCACAGAGTACTACTCCCTCATTGAAATGAAGGATACATTCACCCAGCTGGAGGTAAGGCAGGTGGAGCTGGAACAGCAGGTGATTACACTCCAGTCAGCACAAACCCAGACAACAGTCCAGCACAACAACACCCCCTTAACCAGCCCCCGAGAGCTGGAGGTGGAGGGAGACATATCTGCACTCTGGACTGTGGTGAGACAACTTCAACAGGAGAAAAAGCAGGAGCAGGAGAAGAACAGAGCACTAGAGGAGAGGATCAGACTGCTGGAGGAGAGGTTGAGGGGGATGGCTTGTGACAGAACAACCCACTAGAGAGGTGGCCACCCCCACAGAGAAGCCAGCAGAACAGCCCACCTCAGCTCCCGACAAAAGTCTCGACACAACAGTAGAACACTCCACACCAGACCCTGACCATAGCGTTGACATCACAGCAGAACAGACAAATGAAGAACCCCAAGCCCAGGGGATCTCACCCCCTCTGAGCACCCCCCCTGTCAGCCACCCTGATAGCCCTCCTGACAACCCCCCTACACCCACTGAGGACATACACAAGACACAGATTGTACTCGTTATGGACTCAAATGGGAAATATATACACAGTGTTTCTAAACTCTGGTGTCCAAACACCCAGCGCGCCCTAGACCTTCTGTCTGAGCACCAACTAGGTTCACATAGCCACATAATAATACACACAGCACAAACGACCTGAGAACACAGCAGGAAAGGGTGGCCACAGCACTGAAGGGAGTGATTGAAAAAGCTTCTTCTACTTTCCCCAATGCTCAAGTGGTTATATCCACCCTGCTACCATACAGCGGGTAAAAGCAAGTATTTCCTGTGACTGTGCCTCAAAACCAAATGTTTTCCTGGCCCACAACTCCACCCTGGACTTGAACAGCCTCTATGACCAGGTCCACCTATACAAGGCAGCAGTGCCCACCTTCGCCTGGACTCGGGACTCAAACGCAGCCCCAAAACTTCACACAGGAGCAACAGATCAATAGACACCCCGCCCAGACCAGCGAGACACTCTCCCAGACCTGCAGGACCCCCCCCCTGCCCTGGACCTACACATAGAGGACCCATGCCAAGAGGACCTACATCCAGACCACAACACCACCAGCCACATACACACCCCCACCCCAACCAATCAACACCGCCCCAAGTCAACCATGCCCACACCCCATTTAGGCCCCCTCAGATCAGACCTATGCCCCTCCTGCCCAACCCATGCACCCCACCCCTGCAAAGAGGGCCTCAACATGGAAGTCACACATATGCCCAGGCCATGAGCGGGCAAACAGGCCCAACCCCCACTCTTACACTAGCCCAAGCCAATGCCATGTACCAGATGCTCAGCAAGCTCTGCTTACACTTACTGGCCTGAGGCCAAACCACACGACCAACAAAATTGGACACTTTATGGAACACAAAGCCTTCACTATCTCATCCCGGAATATCCAAGGCCTGAGGTCATCTGACTTTAGCCTAAAGAGCTGGAACCTGAAATCGGAAATACAGACATTGTCATCCTACAAGAAACCTGGTATAGAGGAGATGGACCCACTGGTTGCCCTCTAGGTTACAGAGAGCTGGTAGTCCCATCGACCAAACTACCAGGTGTGAAACAGGGAAGGGACTCAGGGGGTATGCTAATTTGGTATAGAGCAGACCTAACTCAGTCCATTAAAAAAATCAAAACAGGAACATTTTACATTTATTTAACTCGCAAGTCAGTTAAGAACAAATTCTTATTTACAATGACAGCCTAGGAACAGTGGGTTAACTGCCTTGTTCAGGGGCACAACAATAGATTTTTACCTTGTCAGCTCAGGGATTCAATCTAGCAACCTTTTGGTTGCTGGCCCAACTCTCTAACCACTAGGCTGCCTGCCTGCCCTGGCTAGAAGTTCAAAAGGAAATTATCTTAACAGAGAAAAATGTCCTCCTGTGTACTACCTATATCCCCCCACTAGAATCCCCATACTTTAATGAAGACAGCTTCTCCATCCTGGAGGGGGAAATCAATCATTTTCAGACCCAGGGACATGTACTAGTCTGTGGCGACCTAAATGCCAGAACCGGACAAGAACCTGACACCCTCAGCACACAGGGGTACAAACACCTGCCTGGAGGTGACCTCATTCCCTCCCCCATATGCCCCCCTAGACACAAGTATGACAACATAACCAACAAAAACAGGTCACAACTCCTGCAGCTCTGTCGCATGCTGGGAACATACATAGTCAACGGTAGGCTTCGAGGGAACTCCTATGGTAGGTACACCTATAGCTCATCTCTTGGCAGTAGTACTGTAGACTACTTTATCACTGACCTCAACCCCGAGTCTCTCAGAGTGTTCACAGTCAGCTCACTGAAACCCCTATCAGACCGCAGCAAAATCAGTCTACTTGAACAGAGTAATACTCAATCATTTGGCATCAAAGCCAAAGGAACTGAGTAATATCAAGAAATGCTATAGATGGAACGATTGTAGTTTGGAAACCTACCAAAAAACAATTAGGCTCCAACAAATTCCACCCCTTTTAGACAACTTCCTGGACAAAACGTTCCACTGTAATAGTGAAGGTGTAAACTTGGCAGTAGAAAATCTTAACAGTATATTTGACCTATCAGCTTCCCTATCAAAACTAAAAATCTCAAATAGAAAACCGAAGAAAATGAACAACAATGACAAATGGTTTGATGAAGAATGCAAAAGTCTAAGAAATAAATGGAGAAACCTGTCCAACCAAAAACATAGAGACCCGGAAAACCTGAGTCTATGCCTTCACTATGGTGAATCACTAAAACAATACAGAAAAACACTATGGAAAAAGAAGGAACAGCACATCAGAAATCAGCTCAATGTAATTGAAGAATCCTTAGACTCTAACCACTTCTGGGAAAATTGTAAAACACTAAACAAACAACAACACAAAGAATTATATATCCAAGATGTAGCTGTATGGATAAACCACTTCTCCAATCCTTTTGGCTCTATAACAATGAACAAACAGCAAAAACATATACATGATTAAATAGAAATCTTAGAATTAACTATTAAAGACTACCAGAACACAGTGGATTCTCCAATTACCTTGAATGAACTACAGGACAAAATAAAAACCCTTCAACCCAAAATGTCCTGTGATGTTGATGGTATCCTCAATGAAATGATCAAATATACAGACAACAAATTCCAATTGGCTATACTAAAACTCTTTAACATCATCCTTAGCTCTGGCATCTTACCCAATATTTGGAACAAAGGACTGATCACCCCAATCCACAAAAGTGGAGACAAATTTGACTCCAATAACTACCGTGGGATATGCGTCAACAGCAACCTTGGGAAAATCCTCTGCATTATCATTAACAGCAGACTCGTACATTTCCTCAGTGAAAACAATGTACTGAGCAAATGTCAAATTGGCTTTTTACCAAATTATCATCCAACAGACCACGTATTCACCCTGCACACCCTAACTGACAAACAAACAAACAAAAACAAAGGCAAAGTCTACTCATGCTTTGTTGATTTCAAAAAAGCCTTCAACTCAATTTGGCATGAGAGTCTGCTATACAAATTGACGGAAAGTGGTGTTCGGGGAACAACATACGTCATTATAAAATCCATGTACACAAACAACAAGTGTGCGGTTAAAATAGGTAAAAAACACACACATTTCTTCCCACAGGGCCGTGGGGTGAGATAGGGATGCAGCTTAAGCCCCACCCTCTTCAATATATATATCAACGAATTGGCGAGGGCACTAGAAAAGTCTGCAGCACCCAGCCTCACCCTACTAGAATCTGAAGTCAAATGTCTACTGTTTGCTAATGATCTGGTGCTTCTGTCACCAACCAAGAAGAGCCTACAACAGCACCTACATCTTCTGCACAGATTCTGCCAGACCTGGGCCCTGACAGTAAATCTCAGTAAGACCAAAATAATGGTGTTCCAAAAAAGGTCCAGTCGCCAGGACCACAAATACAAATTCCATCTAGACACCGATGCTCTAGAGCACACAAAAAAATGATACATACCTTGGCCTAAACATCAGCGCCACAGGTAACTTCCACAAATCTGTGAACGATCTGAGAGACAAGGCAAGAAGGGCATTCTATGCCATCAAAAGGAACATATAATTCGACATACCAATTAGGATCTGACTAAAAATACTTGAATCAGTTAAAGAACCCATTGCACTTTATGGTTGTGAGGTCTGGGGTCCGCTCACCAACCAATAATTCACAAAAGAGCCGTTCAATTCTACAACCACCTAAAAGGAAGCGATTCCCAAACCTTCCATAACAAAGCCATCACCTACAGAGAGATTAACCTGTAGAAGAGTCCCCTAAGCAAGCTGGTCCTGGGGCTTTGTTCACAAACACACCCCACAGAGCCCCAGCAACTCAATTAGACCCAACCGAGTAATGAGAAAACAAAAACATAATTACTTGACACATTGGAAATATATTTTTTTAAACTCTGCAAACTAGAATGCTATTTGGCCCTAAACAGAGAGTACACAGTGGCAGAATACCTGACCACTGTGACTGACCCAAACTTAAGGAAAGCTTTGACTATGTACAGACTCAGTGAGCATAGCCTTGCTATTGAGAAAGGCCGCCATAGGCAGACCTGGCTCTCAAGAGAAGACATGCTATGTGCACACTGCCCACAAAATGAGGTGGAAACTGAGCTGCACTTCCTAACCTCCTGCCCAATGTATGACCATATTAGAGACACATATTTCCCTCAGATTACACAGATCCACAAAGAATTCGAAAACAAACCCGATTTTGATCAACTTCCATATCTACTGGGTAAAAAACCACAGTGTGCCATCACAGCAGCAGGATTTGTGACCTGTTACCACAAGAAAAGGTCAACCAGTGAAGAACAAACACCATTGTAAATACAACCCATATTTATGCTTATTTATTTTCCCTTTTGTACTCTAACCATTTGTACATCGTTACAACACTGTATATATACATAATATGACATTTGTAATGTCTTCATTCTTTTGGAACTTCTGTGAGTGTAATGTTTACTGTTCATTTTTATTGTTTATTTCACTTTTGTATATTATCTACTTCACTTGCTTTGGCAATGTTAACATATGTTTCCCATGCCAATAAAGCCCCTTGAATTGAATTGAGAGAGAGAGAGAGAGAGAGACTCTGACAGAGAGATATTCAGTCTGACAGCCTAGCATCTGCTCTCCATGGTTTATCTCTGCTTCAGCTCAAACAACATCAGTATCAAGGATCAGCCCTACAACTAGCCACTTCCGTAACATTCCCCTAATGATCTTCTCCTAACAACATAACATCATTTTACATTACATAATATAACATAACATTATCTCTAAAATGTGCCTACAAGACACCCCCCTAACACTTCCATTCTGTTCAAGAGACAGACAGTGTTATATAGCACAGCCATATTTATCCTGCGAATCAATCTGTCATGTGTGTCTATCGCCAATCTCTCTGCTGGTTTAGCTCCTCAACCAAGCCTCCCTCCTTCTATTTCACCCTCCCTCCCTCTCCCATACTCCCTCTATTCCTCCCTTCCTCCCTCTCTCACTCTCTCTTTATCCCTTCCCCTCCTCTCTCTCTCTCTCTCTCTCTCTCTCTCTCTCTCTCTCTCTCTCCCTCTATCTCCAATCTCTCTGCTGGTTTAGCTTGAGTGCTCTTCAACGAAGCCTCCATCTTCACTGTCTGGACACACACACACGCACGTTCTCATTCCCCCAACACCACCCTCTCCACACACACATCCTCCGTCCTCGCTCCCCCAACTGCTTTCTACAAATTTGTTTTGACAGCTGGTGTGTTCATACTCTCAGAACAAACCACACAGGAGAGGTTTTCTCTGTGAAATAACTCAGGGGAGGCAGCATGTATACTGTATGTAGTAACATCCTCAGCTGTACTGAGCTCTGTGTTACAGGGTCCGTCGGGGAGAGGAGGGGAAGTCTGTGGGGCCTGGAGACTGTCTCAATGTACTGTGTGTAGAAGCAGCCTGATCTGTACTAGCTTTACTGGGTTGTCACAGGTTCTGTCGGGAAGAAGGGAGGAGGGTTGTGGGGCTGAGGGGCTTCGAGACTCTACGGTTTAATGTAATCTTCTCTTCACACATCATCTATATTTCCTGTCACAGAGAGACGGCTGTCACTCACTGGCTGTCAGATCACATTATAGAATCAACACAGGATTGCTTTATGTTTTTTATTTGTTCTTACGTTCTCTATTTCTTCCTCTCTTTGTCTCACTTTCTCTTTCACTTCCTCTCTACCACGGCAGAACAACAACAGTGCCGATTATGACTTAAATGATTCTTGGTCAAGACTCATACGTACAATGCTTCTCAGTATCCTTCTGTCTGTCAGTCTCATGCAGCACACTGTAACTGGCATCTGCCGCTGGGACCAATTATGTATGTCTACTGTGTGAATATTCATGAATATGTCAGAGCAAACCAAAAATCTAACCTTTAAAATTATATCTGTGGATTATGGAGACACCATGTACCCTAAAAAACATTACAATCCCAAAAGATTGGCTGTATCTGAAATCCTGTTTTCCTAAATAGAATAACTGAAAGGCAAATTGAGGAATACCTGAAGCTGACAATAATTAATCTAACTGACACACTAACATTGCAAAATTGAATTACAGAAATGGGAAGATCTGTATGTGTGTGTTGCTAGGTCTGTAAATGGTCCATATTCACACTTGTCACTTTAAACTTGTCAGATTACTGCCTAACTGCCACTGCTTAGCACAGCTGAATCAATGGTGCTAGGCTGCTAATGAAAATAAAGTGTTTCATCAATATTTAATCTCAAAATGTGTTACCTCGTCAATCTCTAACATATGGATAGAGGTATAAATACTGACACTACAAAAACCCACAAGAGGAGAAGCCTAAACATACTGTAAATACACCAAACAAATAGACATAGACACACGCACACAAGCACTCAGGTACATACACACATATACAGAACCTACTAAACTCTAGGTCGTTTTCTGGGTCATCCTCTGCCATCCTCTCCATACATTTCTCGTGTTCTCTCTTGATGACACAGTCAGAGTAGTGGAGACTAGACACCTGCAACACAGAAACATGATCTCATTAGAATATATCAAAACAGTGGGATTTAACCATTCTAGTTATATGTCACCTTAGCTGACATATTAGTTCTTAATTACATATGGTGACATACAGAACTATTTACATGGGTTAAAGGTCAGACTACAGCAGATCATTATCGACCACCATGTTTAGACATACAGGCCCCAGACTACAACAAACCGTTACAGACCACCATGTTTAGACATACAGGCCCCAGAATACAACAGATCATTATAGACCACCATGTTTAGACATACAGGCCCCAGACTACAACAAACCGTTACAGACCACCATGTTTAGACATACAGGCCCCAGAATACAACAGATCATTATAGACCACCATGTTTAGACATACAGGCCCCAGAATACAACAAACCGTTACAGACCAGCATGTTTAGACATACAGGCCCCAGACTACAACAGATCATTATAGACCACCATGTTTAGACATACAGGCCCCAGACTACAACAAACCGTTACAGACCACCATGTTTAGACATACAGGTCCCAGACTACAACAGATCATTATAGACCACCATGTTTAGACATACAGGCCCCAGAATCCCACAGATCATTATAGACCTACATACTGCATACAGGTGTAGGATCTTCATTTGAGACAGTTTCCTACAGCAAGAAAATAATCCTGCAGCAAAAGGAAATGTGAATTATGATGTGGATTATAATTAATGGACAGTTTATTTGGGGTTGATACATTTTTCGTAAAGGAAAATCAAGTCTGGAAGTGGAAATTACAAACTTCAGAAGCCTTTTTAAACCTCACACTAAAAGTTTTACATTTCCTGCATTGCAGGACAGTTCTCCTGCAACAGGGTGATCAAATGAAGATCCTATATCTGTACAAGCATTGACCACAGACCATTAGGAATACACAGAGGGACGCTGAACAGGAAACCACTTACACAGTTTAATTAGCTGTGTACATCCACCTGTTTGTGTTGCTTACACACCAGTGAGCAGTCACAAGACGTGCTATGCAGAATTAGCTCAGTCCTGCTTAATGTGCTATGTTCATTACTCATGAATGTCGAAGATAAAGGCAAGAGTTAAGCCATCCAGGACACAGAGGGCATTTGCCACCAGAAACTAGAACACACACTAAACACCCCCAACATGACAACATGACAACACATAAAGATTAACCATAGATGAACAGAACAGACACTGTATCATCACTGTATTAAGACAATACAGAGGCAAGCTCATAGCAACAGCCAGGAGCCTGGAGCCACGTACAGAGACATGGAGGTCAGGCCCTGAGAGACCCTCTCTGCCACCCCACGCAGCCTGCTGACGGATGCACAAAGCTGGGCTGCCTTTCGGAGGGCAAGGGGGGTTGGAAAGGAGAGAGGGGACACTGTCCAGCCTTTGTGCTGGTGTCAGCCCTCAGTCCACACACGCACGCATGCACACGCACACACACTAGCCCTGGGAGACGTCGGTCCAGCCACGTCATCCTGGCTTTGTGAACCTCAGCAGCTCCATGGGGAAGAAGGTTATTATATTATATTCATCACCACCATAGGAGGTGTGGGTTCTTATACTCACCAGAGTTACTGACGTCAGCAACACAACGTGGGCGCATACACAGACTGGCTGGAACCACAGTTATTGACTAGAACCAGTGTAGACATTGACTAAGTAACAAATGTAGAAAAAAACCAACTACCTACAACTACTGATACTGTAAATAACGACAGAGTTGTGTCCAAAATGAAAGACAAACACATCACTTGATAAAAAACTATTCACATGTATCCACAGCTATTCACAATGAGGCATTAGAATTAGAGGTCTTCACGGGTCCAACAGACTGGAAATTCTGAGATCCGACCTGTGACCCGAACGGGTCCGGACTGTTGACTCGGATCTGGGTTGAGCCTGATATAATTGCCACGGGTCTTGGGTATGTGCAATTATAATTGATTTACCGAATGGACTCGATTGGACCTATCCCCTGTTAATTTAATATGCATGTGAGCTCGTTATCTGTGGCAGCAAATTGCAACTCAATAAAACGCATAGCTTATGTCCAGCTGAAACTGGGTCCTCGGGACAAGTTGTGATATTGTAGTAAAGATGAGAAAAATGTTGGCACGGCCAAATGGTGTTCAAGTCGCTATTCAGGCTTTCTAACTTTTAAATATTGTATTATCTTTTGTTTTTATTTTGTTTTTAATCATTATTATTATTATAATCTAAACCAGTTCTTAAAATATGCAAAAAGTGTTTTGTTTCATTGTGTTGAGACATTTTCGTTGGCTGAATTAAGTTTGAACTGTCTTTTTAATTTTGCTGTCCGTATTTAGTTTAAGATACATTAGGTTAAAAGTAAACCTGTTGTAAAATAAACAGGATTAGCCTATTGCTGTCATTTGTTGGCTAGGCCAACGATAGGCACTCGCTTTTGTTGGTAATTGCTGCAATTAGGCATAGCCAGTTCAAAACTTTTGTGAAGTTTTAAACAATTTCTTTAAATATGCAACAAGTGTTTGTTTCATTCTCACTAATTTAATACCGGAATATAATAATAACCTCTTCGTATTTTCCCTATTAATAATGCTTGATGCTGTAAACAATGCTCCAGGTGGGAAAGGGCAGTGTGGAGTGCGATTGAGATTGCGTCATCTGTGGATCTGTTGGGGCGGTGTGCAAATTGGAGTGGGTCTAGGGTTTCCGGCATGGTGGTGTTGATGTGAGCCATGACCAGCCTTTCAAAGCACTTCATGGCTACCGACGTGAGTACTACGGGGCGGTAATCATTTAGGCAGGTTACCTTCGCTTTCTTGGGCACAGGGACTATGGTGGTCTGTTTGAAACATGTAGGTATTACAGACTTGGTCAGGGAGAGGTTGACACTTGCCAGTTGGTCAACACATGCTTTGAGTACACATCCGGGTAATTCGTCTGGCCCCGCGGCTTTGTGAATGTTGACCTGTTTAAAGGTCTTGCTCACATGGCTACGAAGAGTGTGATCACACAGTCGTACAGAACAGCTGGTGCTCTCATGCATGCTTCAATGTTGCTTGCCTTGAAGTGAGCATAAAAGGCATTTAGATCATATGGTAGGCTCACGTCACTGGGCATTTCGTGGCTGGGTTTCCCTTTGTAGTTTGTAATATTTTTCAAGCCCTGCCACATCCGACAAGCGTCAGAGCCTGTGTAGTAGGATTCAATCCTAGTCCTGTATCCTAGTCCTGTATTGAGGACTAAGCTACAAACAGAACGGAGTTAAATGGTTCCAGTCTGCCGTGAAGCGTTCATCCATGTATACGGTTAAGAATTTAGCTACATTTTCAGATATAAGTTTCTAATTTTGTCAGATAGCCATTTTTATTGCAAATTAAAGCGTTCTGTTAGTTAGCTAGCAAACGCTAGCTTGCTGGCTCGCTAGCTAAAGTTACCTGTATGACCTGTATGATCTGTGTAGTAATATTAAATGAATCAGAAATCCATTTGAATTGCTAGTTATGGCCTAATGTTAGCTAGCTAATGTTGAACCTAGTTTGTTAGCTTTAGCTACCTGCAGATTCATACTACAGCTATGACAGTGTTTGTATTGGTAGTAGTATGAGTTGGGATTATGCCGGTTCATTGTTTAGCTAGCTAGCTAGCTACCTAGCTAGCTACATGTCTAAACAAAAGACTCCACTTAGGCCGGATTATTACATGACCCATCAAATTAGTCAGGTGTGTCTGGGGTTGATTATGGCCATCTATTGTACTTCATGAACATGTGTTCATGTCTAGACAATAGAGACCCATCCACTTAGCTAGATGTGGCTGGGGGGGGTGGTTATAGCATTTCGGGTAGCAGTGTGTCGGGTAAGCATCATCTAATAATGCTAAAATATTTATAAATTATTTTTATCTGGACACGTTCTATTTTTGATATTGCTACTATGCAAGTAATTAAGCCCTGGAATTTGGGGAATGTTGCATAAATTCATCAAAAAAGTTGTGAACCTTTTTTGTGGGATACACATAAGGCAATACAAGGTTTTGTGGCATATTTTGGTTAAACTATCCCCAATTCAATGGAATTGCAACCCTCTGCATGCACAGTGCCTTTTTCCATCACATGTGCAGTGCACTCTTCCATCACATGCACAACATTCTCAAGATCTTGTACACTAATGAGATGCTATTGAGCCCACACTACTAAGGACTACACGCTTTCTGGTAAGTTTTGATTACAATACTTGCTAGGGGAATATATTTTATAGGACATACATGATTTTTTGTTAACTAGTAAATAGTAGCCTACAGCAAAGTCTGTTTAAATCATTTCTAACTTGTTAACAATTTCTGCTAGTTAGATTTTGCTACCATGTGGGTTTTAGCTTGCTTGAGCCTGCTACCTGAGGAGTGTTAATTCACCTGTTTCCATACATGTTTAATTTTAAAATATTTATCTTACAAAGGAGTTGTTTAATCTAACTGCTTAACTATTTATCTGCTCATGGAATTGTATTCGTTTTTTTTTACTCCGTTTTTTCTAATCTTTACAGGAAAATGCCACAGGCACTATCTGATGTGTGGAGACATTTCACTGCAGCTAATGTAGAAGGAAAAGCTGTGTACATTTGCAAATACTGTGCCAAATCATATGTGAAGAATGCAACAAAGATGCATAATCATCTGGCCAAGTGCATAAAGTTCCCTCAGCGCTCACAACAAGCAACCTCTGACAAAAGTCCCTCTTCTTCTATTCGAGGTGAAAATGATGAATCAGACACTTTATCGATAGCAACAGCTCATAGTCCTCCTGGAATCAGAAGTTTTTTGACTCAATGGAGGAACGTAGTCAGAGACATGCTGATGAATGTCTTGCTCGAGCTGTGTATGCAACTGGTTCACCTCTGATGCTCACAGGCAATGTGCATTGGAAGAGATTTCTGAATGTTATTCACCCAGCATACACCCCTCCAACCAGCTATGCTTTATCTACTCATTTGCTGGATACGGAGTTCAACAGAGTTCAAGTGAAGGTCAAGCAAATCATAGAGAAAGCAGACTGTATTGCAATCATCTCTGATGGGTGGTCGAATGTTTGTGGGCAAGGAATAATTAACTACATCATCTCCACCCCTCAACCAGTATTCTACAAGAGCACAGACACAAGGGACAACAGACACACCAGATGAGCTGAAGGCAGTCATCAGTGACCTTGGACCACAGAAGGTATTTGCACTGGTGACAGACAATGCTGCGAACATGAAGGCTGCTTGGTCTAAAGTGGAGGAGTTCTACTCTCACATCACACACATTGGCTGTGCTGCTCATGCATTGAATCTGCTCCTCAAGGACATTATGGCACTGAAAACAATGGATACACTCTACAAGGGAGCCAAGGAAACTGTTAGGTATGTGAAGGGTCATCAAGTTATAGCAGCAATCTACCTCACCAAGAGAAGTGAGAAGAATAAGAGCACCACATTGAAGCTGCCCGGCAACACCCGTTGGGGTGGTGTTGTCATCATGTTTGACAGTCTCCTGAAGGGGAAGGAGTCTCTCCAAGAAATGGTCATATCACAGTCTGCCGATATGGACAGCCCCATCAAGAGGATTTTGGGAGAGAGTGGTAAGCAGCCTGAAACTCCTGAAACCTATAGCAGTATCCCTTGCATGGATTGAGGGAGACAATGCCATCCTGTCTGATGTTCAGATTCTGCTTGCAGATGTAAGAGAAGAAATCCGTACTGCACTGCCCACTTCACTGTTGCTCCAAGCAGAGGAAACTGCAGTTCTGAAAAAACAGCGTGAAGACTTCTGCCTGAAGCCCATACACACCGCAGCGTACATGTTGATGCATAGATCAACAAGGCCTATGGTGTCATCACTACCGTGTCTCGCCACCTTGATCTGGATGAGGGCAAGGTTCTTGGCAGTCTGGCGAAGTACACTTCCAAGCAAGGGCTTTGGGATGGAGATGCAATATGGCAGTCGTGCCAACATGTATGATCAGCCACCTGATGGGAGGGACTTTGTGGATCTTTGTGCCTCCATCATTCTCCAAATCCCACCAACATCAGCTGCCTCAAAGAGCAACTGGCCTTTGTTTGGGAACACACACACCAAAGCACGCAACAGGCTGACCAGTACAAGAGTTTAATTGGTGGCCATCCGGGCAAATTTGAGGCTTTTTGAGCCTGACAATGAGCAATCCTCAACAAGGTTGGAAAGTGAGGCCTCAGCGTCTGATGTTCAAGAGGTGGACATTGAGGAGGTCCAGGGAGAAGACATGGAAGCCTGAGAGGAAGACAACCAAAGCTTTATTTTCTAGACTATCATTTTACAGATGTATGTTGAGAACGTTTTTGGGAGATGCGATGGATCATTGGGGATCATTCAATATTCCCTTTCTTTTGTTGTTCAGTGAAATCATTCCATGTGAAGAGTCAACTCATTTAATTAAAGTTCAATTCGTAACTAAATTGTTTTTTTAATTTATATTGGAAGGATTCAATCATTTGCAATTATGTCTATTTATGATAAGGTAAAAGG
This sequence comes from Salmo salar, assembly GCF_965601325.2. NCBI lineage: Eukaryota > Metazoa > Chordata > Actinopteri > Salmoniformes > Salmonidae > Salmo > Salmo salar. Next base: position 43,234,506 of record NC_138300.1, read on the forward strand.
TTTATGTTTCTGTCTCCATATGATATGGTAAATATATCCAATACAAAAAACATCTACATTTAAATGATATTAATATTAATTTGCATATATTCCCGTTAATTCCCATATATTCCCGTTAATTCCCATATAATCCCGTTAATTCCCACGGAAAGTTTCCACCTCCGTATATTCCCCAAAATGTGCCACACTAGTTACAAGTTTATCAACTTTCAAAGCAGAATTACTTTCCCATTGTTCCTCAACTGCAGTGTATGATATACCAATTTATAGCTCTGAGTCCCTACTTTCATCCAATGTAAAAAAAAAAACACAATTTCAGATTTTGCTACTTAAGACTGAATTGAGGCGGTCGGTCACATATCTGCCTGTTTGTGTGGTCTCTTGCGCTGTGCCCTCTCACGTCTGCCTTTGTCAGGGTGATTTAAACGATCTCAGAGCAACCTTAACTGATCTAGAAAGTGTGCCGCCCTCCCACTGCATGGTTTGATAAGCTCATCATCGGCTAATTGGCCTGGATCAAGACTCGATCTCATCATCATCCTTACGTAGCATATTGGCATAGCGTTTCACTGTATTATCATGACACTATTAGACCATGGCTGTGTCCGCACACATTGTATTATCACGCTAGTCAATACAGATGGCATATCTTAATTTGATCATCTTGTTATTGTAGGAATTGTCCTGCACAGCAGGAAATGCAAACTTGTAATGTATTCAAGGTTTAAAAAGGCTTCTAAAAAGATTGTAATTTCCACTTTAATATTTCAGACTTGATTTGTCCTACCGAAAAATGTATTCTTATTTATTTAACTAGGCAAGTCAGTTAAGAACAAATTCTTATTTACAATGACGGCCTACCCTGGCCAAACCCTAACCTGGACGACGCTGTGCCAGTTGTGCGCCACCCTATGGAACTCCCAATCACGGCCGGTTGTGATACAGCCTGGAATCGAACCAGGGTCTGCAGTGACACCTCTAGCACTGAGATGCAGTACCTTAGAGCGCTGCACCACCCAGGAGCCCAGTATCAACCCCTACAAAAACTGTCCATTAATTATAATACACATAACAATTCACATTTCCTGTTGCTGAAGGATCATTCTCCTGCTGTGTGAAACTGGCTCACATTAAGATACATCATCTGTTGTTGTTAAACCAGGTGACAATGCAGCCACATTGTAGAGGTGGAGAATCAGTAAGGCATCACTGGGGCCTCATCTTAGACTATTACAATATGATGAAAGGATTATTCCACAGCCACAATTAGAGGTGGAGATTCACTAACACATCACTAGGGCCTAATCTTAGGCCATTACAATATTTACATTTTAGTCATTTAGCAGACACTCTTATCCAGAGCAATTTACAGTAGTGAATGCATACATTTCAATTCATTTCATACATTTTTTTTTCTTTTTTCTCCTCCGTACTGGCCCCCCGTGGGAATCAAACCCACAACCCTGGCGTTGCAAACACCATTGCAAACACCATGTTCTACCAACTGAGCCACACTGAGCCACAGGGAGGCAATATGATGGAAGGATTATTCCATAGCAACATGTTATCAAATGTATTTGCGCCATAATGGTTCTACCTCATCTGCTGATATGAGTGAGATGACATCAGTTCACCAACATTAGGCTACTGATGTAGACCTATCCACAAGTTCAGTATATTTGTTCTTAGTGTAAAAAAATAAAAGCATATACACAAAATGTATTCTGTTTCAGGAAAATCACCCACACACACACATAGTTCTGCTTTAGTCCATTGGTCATGTGGAAAATAAATTGAAAGTATTTCTGATTGATAAAAATTATCTTTCTCAATGCAATAAATTGTACGGAAGTGATGACGCACAAACACACACACACACATATACACACATATACACACATATTCACACATATACACACATATATACACACACACACACACACACGCACCCACACACGCGCACACACACACACACACACACACACACACATTATACACAGTATACACAGAAACACTGACAGAATACACTTTAGTGGAGATGTATCATCAGTGCTAATTAGTATGGTGTTGCTAAGCAGCAGGTAGTCAGGCAGAGCGTAGTGGAGTGGAGACAGAGGATGAGAGGATAGCACCACACGACAGGAGAGCGAAAGCGAGAGAGAGTGGATGCATGTGCGCGAATGTGTGTGGCCTTTGTTATATGAGTTATGCTTCATAAACATGAGTTAGTCATGTTTATTGATGAGTGCCATGTCATCCTCCGACTCTGTAAACCAGGAAGGATTAGAGGCCTGATTTGCATTATAAACAGACTCTCTGATTCACCTCATCCCTCTATTCATCCCTCTCTTTCCTCATCTCTCCTCGTCTCTCCCTCTCTCTATCTCTCTGATTCACCTCATCACTCTATGCATCCCACTCTTTCCTCATCTCTCCCCATCTCTCCCTCTATCTCTGAATCACCCCATTTGTAACTCCATCCTTATCTCTTTCTAAATCACTGCTATTCTCCATCCATCTCTCTCTGTCTAACACACATACAAGGGGTGAGGAAGGAGAAGAAAGGGGTGAGAGAGGAGAAGAGAAAGGAGAGAGGTGAGGGAGGAGAAGAGATGGGTCAGGGAGCAGAGGAGATAGGAGAGGGGTGAGGGTGGAGAGGAGAAGAGAAAAGAGAGGAGAGGTGAGGGAGGAGATGAGAGGAGAGGGGTGAGGGAGGAGAGGAGAAAGGAGAGGAGAAAGGAGAGGGGTGAGGGAGGAGAGGAGAGGCGAAAGAAGAGGGGTGAGGGAGGAGTGGAGAAAGGAGAGGAGAAAGGAGAGGGGTGAGGGAGGAGAGGAAAGGAGAGGGGTGAGGGAGGAGAGGGGAAAGGAGAGGGGTGAGGGAGGAGAGAAGAGGAGAAAGGAGAGGGGTGAGGGAGGATAGGAAAAAGGATAGGAGTGGGGAGGAGAGGGGAGGAGAAAGGAGAGGGGTGAGGGAGGAGAGGCGAAAGAAGAGGGGTGAGGGAGGAGAGGAGAAAGGAGAGGAGAGGAGAAAGGAGAGGGGTGAGGGAGGAGAGGAAATGAGAGGGGTGAGGGAGGAGAGGAGAAAGAAGAGGGCTGAGGGAGGAGAGAAGAGGAGAAAGAAGAGGGGTGAGAGAGGAGAGGAGAAAGGAGAGGAGAAAGGAGAGGGGTGAGGGAGGAGAGGAGAAAGGAGAGGGGTGAGGGAGGAGAGGATAAAGGAGAGGGGTGAGGGAGGAGAGGAGAGGAGAAAGGAGAGGAGGAATATATGAGAATGAGACACACTACACTATACTACACTACACTGCACTAGTGCCAGTACACTGGTCATCCTGACATAAATCTGAGGGTAAACATAGTCTTCTCTGGTGCCAGAGACCAGACCAGAGAGGTGAAGAGACTGACAATAACTAAGGTCTTTGTGTGCGTACAGTATGCACGTATAAAATTGCCACAGAGACATTGTGAGGTTGAAATAACAAACAGTAAATCAACTCAGCTAAACAAACGTCCATGGAAACTTTTACCTGCGTTATGACATGTTTAACATCTCTTCTGTAGCCAACCATCACCATCCCCACTATTAAACAAACAAGGACGGGCCGAATGCTTTCACAGTAATGTCTCGCTCCACTCTCCCTCTTTCAACAATCTCTCTCATGCTCTCGCTCTCTCTCTCTCTCTCTCTCTCTGTCTTACCTGCCCATCTCTCTCTCTCTCTCTCTCACATTCTCGCTTTCTCTCTGTTTTCTCTGCCAATCTCTATCTCTCTCTCTAACTCTCTCACACTCTCGCTTTCTCTCTGTGTCTTCTCTGCCCAGCTCTCTCTCTCTCCTCTCTCTCTCTCTCTCTCTCTCTCTCTCTCAATGTCACTTTCTCTGTCTTCTCTGCCCATCTCTACTCTCTCTCTCTCTCTCTCTCACACTCTCTCTGTCTTCTCTGAAAATGTCTCTCTATCGCTCTTACTCTCTCTCTATCTTTCTCTTTCATTTCCTTGCCTCCATTTTCCCCAGAGGCAAACGTTTTCACAATCCATGTATTATTGACGACTGTATATCAATTAACCTACAAAAATAAATTAAAATACAGACTTTAAAAATCAGTCCCACTCTTGAATTGAGCTAAAAAAAACTTTTGTCATTCAATCACAAACACACTGCAACTGTAAGTGACATTGCAACAGTTCATCTCCCCATGGCTTTGCTAGCCATAAATAATGTCTGGCCAGGCCAACAGCTTACCAAGGGCAGCAGGAGGAGGAGGAGGGCCAGGAGGGGGGCGCTCATAGTGGCAGACATTTTGTTTTCCTCAGGGGCTCCAATTGTCCAATCAGATGTGGAGGTGAGCTCTTGAGGATGCACAGACAGACAAGGATGCTGGTCAGCCTTCTGGCCTCACCTTGGGATCTGGAAATAGACACAGAGAAACAGGAGATGTTAGGCTACTGTTTATACACGTCTACAGAATAAAGTAGGAAATGTATGATGTAAATGTTATTTCTCAGTGTTCAAAAGTACATTTAGAGCAGAAACACACACCACAGACCTATACTTTTTTATCTAGATCTCTGTTTGACTGTGGGGTAACACAGGACAGTAAACACAAAAACACACATGCTACACTCTGCTGATTAGAAGTACAAGTCACAACATGAATCTCCATTCCCAACAACCCAAGTCTGCCACAGAGGTACAGTATGTAAGCTACTATACTACTGTATTGCATTACACAAACGTTTACATGGTGACTGCTCCAGCACAATCACCATTGATTCAGTTCCAAGGAATGAGAACATCAAACCACAAAGACACTGATGGTATCTCACTCAATATCAAAAGGAGGGTAAGTGTGTGTGTGTGTGTGTGTGTGTGTGTGTGTGTGTGTGTGTGTGTGTGTGTGTGTGTGTGTGTGTGTGTGTGTGTGTGTGTGTGTGTGTGTGTGTGTGTGTGTCTGTGTGTGTGTGTGTGTGTGTGTGTGTGTGTGTGTGTGTTCGCGCGCGCTACGGACATAAGACACATAGAGGCACACACACTTCTTTACACACAGACTCACACCCTCTCCTTTCTTCTCTCTAGAGTACCTCTAGAACCACAGGCCCTGTTATGTAACAGTCTCTGATTGGCTAAGGGAAGAGAGGCAGGAACAGCAGACATAATGGGTATTGAAGAGAGGAGGGGGATCAATAGCTTTCTACTTTCTCAAACACAGCACAGCTTTTCCTCTCAGCCTTTCTTATACAGTACAGCCTTCCTTCTCCCCTCAAATAGCTTCCTTTTTTCACACATATCACTTCTTATACCCTCATAAAGACCGAGAGTGGGCAGGGTGAAGATTTATCTCAGAGGTAGAGTGAAAATACTCATAGAGGGGGAGATAGGGAGAGAGAGATATGATTCCCTTCACATATCCACAGAGAGAGATGCCTCTCTCTTCTCTTATAAAGAGAATGAAGCCACTTTCAAGGAGTGGAACTCTAACCCGGACGCTTATAAGAAACCATCAAACAGGCAAAGGGTCAATACAGGACTAAGATTGAAACGTACTACACCGGCTCCTACGCTCGTCGGATGTGGCAGGGCTTGCAAACTATTACAGACTACGAAGGGAAGCACAGCCGCGAGCTGCCCAGTGGCACGAGCCTACCAGGCGAGGTAAATTACTTCTATGCTCGCTTTGAGGCAAGACCTTTAAACAGGTCAACATTCACAAGGCCGCAGGGCCAGACGGATTACCAGGATGTGTACTCCGAGGATGCTGGCAAGTGTCTTCACTGACATTTTCAACCTGTCCATGACTGAGTTTGTAATACCAACATGTTTCAAGCAGACCACCATAGTCCCTGTGCCCAAGAACACTAAGGTAACCTGCCTAAATGACTACCGACCCGTAGCACACACGTCTGTAGCCATAAAGTGCTTTGAAAGGCTGGTCATGGCTCACATCAACATCCTTATCCCAGAAGCCCTAGACCCACTCCAATTTCCATACCGCCCCAACAGATCCACAGATGATGCAATCTCTATTGCACTCAACACTGCCCTTTCCCACCTGAACAAAAGGAACACCTATGTGAGAATGTTATTCATTGACTACAGCTCAGCGTTCAACACCATAGTGCCCTCAAAGCTCATCACTAAGCTAAGGACCCTGGGACTAAACACCTCCCTCTGCAACTGGATCCTGGACTTCCTGACGGGCCACCCACAGGTGGTAAGGGTAGGTAACAACACATCTACCACGCTGATCCTCAACACGGGGCCCCCTCAGGGGTGCGTGCTGAGTCCCCTCCTGTACTCCCTGTTCACTCATGACTGCATGCCAGGCATGACTCCAACACCATCATCAAGTTTGCCGATGACACAACAGAGGTAGGCCTGATCACCAACAACGATGAGATAGCCTATAGGGAGGAGGTCAGAGACCTGGCCATATGGTGCCAGGATAACAACCTCTCCCTCAACGTGATCAAGACAAAGGAGATGACTGTGGACTACAGGAAAAGGCTGCAGTGGAGCAGGTTGAGAGCTTCAAGTTCCTTGGTGTGTCCACATCACCAACAAACTAGCATGGTTCAAACACACTAAGACAGTCCCCTCAGGAGACTGAAAAGACTTGGCATATGTCCTCAGATCCTATGGTATGGCAACTGCTTGGCCTCTGACCGCAAGGCACTACAGAGGGTAGTCCGTATGGCCCAGTACATCACTGGGGCAAAGCTTCCTGCCATCCAGAACCTCTATACCAGGTGATATCAGAGGAAGGCCCTAAAAATTGTCAAAGACTCCACGGCAAGCGGTACCGGAGAGCCAAGTCTAGGTCCAAGAGGCTTCTAAACAGCTTCTACCCCCAAGTCATAAATAGCTAATGAAAGGGCTTCCCAGACCACTCTTTTACACTGCTGCTACTCTCTGTTTATTATCTATGCATAGTGACTTTTACTCTACCTACATGTACATATTACCTCAATTACCTCGACTAACTGGTGCCCCCGCACATTGACTCTGTACCGGTACCCCCTGTATATATTATTTATTACTTTTACTTTAAAATTATTATTTATTTTTTTCTTAAAACTTCTTAAAGCACTTTTAGTGCTTTAAGAAGTATTTTTTAAAGCATTTCACTGTAAGGTCTAGCATTTCACTGTATTTGGCTCATGTGACAAATAACATTTGATTTGATATGAAGCTCTGAAAAGAAAACACACACACAAAGAAACGGACACACACAAGCACACATACATACTATGTTGGCGGGGGGATGAAAACAGCCAAAGAGCTGCGTTCCCATGCAAGATGCTTTCGTGTGTGACCCTGGACTCCACGTCAGTTGGGAGAATGATGGAGAATATATTTAACTTCAGAGGATATCTGTCCTCCATATATTCTCTCCTTCTCCAGGAATGGTATTAGTGTGTGTTAATACAGGATAATGCCCGGACCAATCCTTGAGTTAGTCACTGAAGTCTGCCGCTCTATATTTAGACATAGGATTTATGAACGAAATTAACATACACAGACATATCTCACTCTTCATTATTAATGGGGAGAGAGAGAGAGAGAGAGAGAGGGCAAGAGAAAGAGAGAGGGATAAAGAACAAGAAGGAGAGAGAGAGAGAGAGAGAGAGAGAAGAGGGTGGAGAGAGAAATAAGTAAAGAAATAGAGAGAATCAGACAGACAGAGTATGAAGGAGACTAAGAAAGAAACAGAGAGGGAGGGGAAAGAAAGAGAGAATGTTCAGACAGAAGGCTCTTCATCAAAATCAAAGCTGCCCTGGTTTCTTGCTCCCATTCTGTCTTTCTTTCCCATAAGGCACCAGGGAACTGTATGCATATAGTACAGGCTAAAGCAGCATTTCCCAACCCAAAGGGTGCACATTTTGTTTTTAATTAAGTTAATGCTATTTAGTTGTTGCTATTAGGGCTGGGCGGTATACCGTATTTTACTATATACCGGTATTTATCCACGGACCGGTTTGGGTTTTTACTTTACCTTCTATAACGGTATTTGAATGTTTGGTTTGTTAAATGTGATACGCCGTGTGTAACATCCATTTTTATACTTTACTCCGCTACTTGAGTCATCCCTCCCTGTTCTCTCTCTCCATGCTGCTTTCCACACAGACCTAGTCCCACCCCGTCATTCAAAGAGCACATTTGTCGTTGCTTGACCACGAGACACTTGAGTTCAGTCTACATGGTCAATGTCGATGACAATGATGTTGTTTCCACTTTGATCTAAATATAAATCCACAAGCGTTCTATAATTACAATATTAGTTTGTGTTTCTTACATCTGCAAACAGCTAGTTTGTGTTTTCTTAGCAAGTTAAGCTAAATCGTGTTAGCCACTAATGCTAATCGCTAGTTAGCTGGCTTGCTAACTAGCTAATAAAAGTAGTGAGTCAGAGCAAACGCAGCTAGCTAATACAGCCTGATACCTGTGCTGGTGGAGGCTTAAATCAGCATGTTGTTTGTGCAGCAGTATCTTCTAAATCAAAGAGGAATAGGCGAAGCATGAATATGTTGGCTATATGAATAAAGATTGAATGTAGCCAAAGATTATAGGGTCCCCTAGGAAACACTGAACATCACTTTGTTTCCTAACCTGTCACAATAACTCATCCATGGCATTTTCATTTGTTGTCATGTCAAACAACACTGTATTCAAAGTTCCCACTATTATTTATATTCTAACTATAGAATTATAATAAACATTCTATTTCCATGATTCCAAAAGTTCACCCAAGTGTTTTGATCTAAATCACAATTGCAACATTTGGTTAAAAATATAGCCTAGAATTTTTGCCCATATCGTGGCAGTGTGGAAATGATCTCAAATGAGTGCAGGAAACGCAGAAATGTATGGAAATGCAGGAAATTATTTTAGGTTGAATTCAACAGTATCAAACAATCCAAATGGAGAAAGACCCATTGAAATAATTTAGAATATATGTGTTGCCACCCTAGGGTCACGCACTATTCATAAAGCAAATTTAGAACTTTTATTAATCAAAAACATAAAATATAGAGGTCGACTGATTAATCGGCATGGCCGATTTCATAACAATTGGTAATCAGCCTTTTTGGACACCGATTATGGTCGATTACATTGCAATCCACGAGAAGACTACGTGGCAGGCTGACCAACTGTAACGCGAGTGCAGCATCAAAAAGGTTAAGTTGCTAGCTAGCATTAAACTTATCTTATAAAAAACAATCAATCTTCACATAATCACTAATTAACTACACATGGTTGATGATATTACTAGATTAACTAGCTTGTCCTGTGTTGCATATAATCAAAGTGGTGCCTGTTAATTTATCATCGAATCATAGCCTACTTCAATTTCGTCAAACGGGTGATGATTTAACAAAAGCACATTCGTGAAAAAAGAACAATCGTTGCACAAATGTACCTAACCATAAACATCAATGCCTTCCTTAACTTTTTAGGGTATAGGAGGCAGTATTTTCGATTTCGGATGAAAAACGTGCCCAGAGTAAACTGCCTAATACTCGGGCCCAGAGTTTTAGTAGCTCAGAGAATAGTAGCTCAGTCAATGAGTGGACTACCTATGGACAAATGACTTGGTGATGTGCGATCCCACGAGCGCGCCCCTCCTTCTTTTTCTTCTGTAATGAATACGCTATTGTCCGGTTGGAATATTATTGCCGTTTTATGTTAAAAATACCCTAAGGATTGATTGTAAACAACGTTTGACATGTTTCTACGACCGGTAATGGAACATTTTGACTTTTCGTCTCTGGTACTGCGCTCGCGCGTTATGCCTTTGGATAGTGATCTGAACGCACAAACAAAATGGAGGTATTTGGACATAAATATGGAGTATTTCGAGCAAAACGAAAATTTCTTGTGGAAGTAGGAGTCCTCGGAGTGCATTCTGACGAAGATCAGCAAAGGGAAGAGAATATTTATAATACTAATTCAGAGTTTTGTTGATGCCAGAACTTGGTGGGTAGCTGTATAGCTTGCTTCGATGGCTGAGCTATTTACTCAGAATACTGAACAATGTGCTTTCTCCGTCAAGTTATTTTGAAATCTGACAAAGCAGTTGCGTCAAGGAGTAGTGTATCTATAATTCTTTCAAATCTAACTGTTGAAAATTTTATCAACGTTTATGATGAGTATTTTTGTAAATTGATGTGCACAGAGGTTTTGGTGGGAATACATTTTCTGAACATCACGCGCCAATGTAAAATGCTGTTTTTGGATATAAATACAAACTTTATCGAGCAAAACATACATGTATTGTATAACATGAAGTCCTATGAGTGCCATCTGATGAAGATCATCAAAGGCTAGTGAATATTTTAGCTGTACTTTTGGTTTTTGCTTGGAAAATGGCTGTGTGGTTTTTCTTGTGAAGTTTATGTCCTAACATATTCTAATTTTATGCTTTTGCCGTAAAGCCTTTTTGAAATTGGACAATGTCGTTAGATTAACGAGAGTCTTATCTTTAAAATGGTGTAAAATAGTTGATTGTTTGAGAAAATGAAATTATGACATTTTTGCTGTTTTGTATTTCGCGCCATGCTATTTCACTGGCTGTTGAATAGTGTGAGACGGTCACGTCCCACCTAGCCCAGCGAAGTTAAAATCAATACACAGAAGTATATTTTTTTTTAATCTGCATATGTAGTTAAAAGAAATGCATGTTAGCAGGCAATATTAACTAGGGAAATTGTGTCACTTCTCTTGCGTTCTGTGCAAGCAGAGTCAGGGTATATGCAGCAGTTTTGGCCGCCTGGCTCGTTGCGAACTGTGTGAAGTCCATTTCTTCCTAACAAAGACCGTAATTAATTTGCCAGAATGTTACATAATTATGACATAACATTGAAGGTTGTACAATGTAACAGCAATATTTAGACTTAGGGTTGCAACCCGTTCGATGAAATACGGAACGGTTCCGTATTTCACTAAAAGAATAAACGTTTTGTTTTTGAAATTATAGTTTCCGGATTTGACCATATAAATGACCAAAGGCTCATATTTCTGTGTGTTTATTATAATTTAGTCTATGATTTGATTTTTGATAGAGCAGTCTGACTGAGCAGTGGTAGGCTGCAGCAGGCTCGTAAGCATTCATTCAAACAGCACTTTACTGCGTTTGCCAGCAGCTCTTAGCAATGCTTGAAGCAAAGCGCTGTTTATGACTTCAAGCCTATGAACTCCCGAGATTAGGCTGGCAATACTAAAGTGCCTATAAGAACATCCAATAGTCAAAATACAAATGGTATAGAGAGAAATAGTCAACGCATCATAATTCCTATAATAACTACAACTTAAAACTTCTTAACTGGGAATATTGAAGACTCATGTTAAAAGGAACCACCAGCTTTCATATGTTCTCATGTTCTGAGCAAGGAACTTAAACGTTAGCTTTTTTACATGGCACACCTTTAATTTATTTTCCAACACTGTGTTTTTGCATTATTTAAACCAAACTGAACATGTTTCATAATTTATTTGAGAATAAATTGATTTTATTTATGTATTATATTAAGTTAAAATAAAAGTGTTCATTGTTCATTCAGTACTGTTGTAATTGTCATTACTACAAATATATAGTTAAAAATCGGCAGAGTAATCGGTATCGGCCTTTTTTGGCCTCCAATAATCGGTATCGGCGCTGAAAAATCATAATCGGTCGACCTCTAATAAAATACTGTCAAAATTTAGAAAAATTGCATGATATGATTTTTATATCGCCCAGCCCTAGTTGCTATCTATGAACAGTATAAGTAAGTAACAGTCCTGATATGTCCGTCCTCCAGTGAGAGAGGTGAGTGCAGCATTCTGGCATCTGTATATGTATGGTGCTGTTGATGTATTATACAGTGCACACCTCTCTCAGTGTATACTAGCAGATTTGTCGCTACTGACCTCTCCTTCCTCCCAGTGGTTCACACTCTACTCCCAGGACACTGACTGCTACTAATACTGATAGTGGTCCTCTACTATATACAGCATCCTGGATCAGTACAGTGAGGTGGATCACGCAGACCTAGAGCACTGACTAAGCAGGTGTTTCAGTGTTCCAGGTCAGGTAACTCAGAGGTCAGAGGTCACAGTGCAACAGAGTGTTTACGGGGCTGTTGCCGTGCATGCCGTGAGATCATGTTATCGTCTCGCCATGGCGCTCGCTGGCTACACAGTTACACGTCGCGTTAGAGCACTTTCACGGCTGAGGTTATCAATGTCGACAGTCACAACTCAGCCCTGCTCCTTTAGTTGTGTCATACGTACTCTACCATAGATAACTCCTGCCTTACATCCCTCTTCCCCTCCTCCTCACTCCCTCCCTCCCTCCCCCTATCTCTGCCCTTACACCTTTTAAGTTTATCCCCCTCTCTCTTCACAGACACCTCCTCCTATCTCCACCCCCCCTCTCTCTTCCCCTACCTCCCTCCATCCCCCCTTTCCCTCTCTCTTCCCCTACCTCCCTCTGTCCTTCCTTTCCCTCTCTCTTCCCATTCCTCCCTCCATCCCCCCTTTCCCTCTCTCTTCCTCTACCTCTCTCCGTTCCTCCTTTCCTTTTCTCTTCCTGTATCTCCCTCCATCCCCCTTTCCCTCCCTCTTCCTCTGCAGCTTCTACCCCCAGTACATACCTCTCACTTCCTCTACACCTCTTCCTCCCTCCATCTTCCCCTCTCCCTCTTCCCTGCTCTCACTGACTGTCACACTACATTAACCAATGAGTTTCAGATGAGTGAGTAGTGTCTCCAACCCTGGCGTGGTCTGGCTGCTCTCTGTCTGTCTCTACAGTATGTGGTGAAATGAAAACACCACTGAGAGGTAGGAGAGTTCTGGGCCTGTATCCATGAAGCCTCTTAGAGTAGGAGTGCTGATCTAGGATCAGGTCCGCCTTGTCCATGTAATTGTATTGATTGTGATCTAAAAGACAAAACTGATCCTAGATCCGCACTCCTACTCTGTGATGATTTATGAATCCCGTCCCAGTACTGACTAACTGCTATATGGTAAACTGCGAGGGGAGGGATGTGTATTGTGCACTGCGTAGTACAGCACCATACTGTAGGACTAAGTGCAAATTAAAACATCACTTCCTTGTATTGTGGTTACGGCACCACATCAACATGAAGAACAAGGAGTCCCTTTATTTAACTAAGTAGCATAAAGATGCTCAGTCTGTTTGACTTTGTCTTTAGTGTAGTGCTGCTGAGCTGTAACTGGTTCCCATGCCTAATGTCCTTTCCTCCTCCTCTGGGCTCTGGGTTCTGCTACACTGGCCTGGCAGCACTGTTAAATGGGCTGTTTAAATCTTTAACTATTATTACTCATTCACTCCTCCTTTTGAGTGAGACTGCAGCCATATTGTCTGTATACACAGATTGGCAAATACTGCCAATACCGTGTTTGACCATTATCAAGGAGCAAAGAAAACCACCCATCCCCCAGAACACACACGCACACGCCACACACACACACACACACACACACACACACACACACACACACACACACACACACACACACACACACACACACACACACACACAATTTACATGAATACAGTTTAAACACACACACGCACACACACACGCACACACACACAATTTACATGAACACAGTTTAAACACACACACACACACATTTCAGGCAGATCACTCAAGAGTGACTTCGAAATTGGACGTCTATCCATGTTCAACGGACATCGGGAAATGTCTTTATAAACGGCCACTAGGGGCAACAGTGAGCGCTATTACCATCAAGTAGGATTGGGTTTTGCTAGGGCCTAACCATTCAAAATTATGTTTTGGAGAAACAGAACAATACTGAGCAGGAGTTAACCAAGGGTGTCAAAAACACTTCGAAATTTGACGTTTGGAGAAACATGGGTAAACGGCCTAATTCTGCAGTGAGAATTTGAGAGCAAGTTGCACATTCAGTACGCCTACGCATGCACATAATATTCAGTGGTTTGCTGCATATACTTTGTTGTGCAAATCAGCTGGTAGTTATTAAGGTTAATCAATTTGATGGCACAGAGGCTTCGTAGAACCAACCATCAGACCAGCGTCCACAGAGGACAGACTCCAGCCACACACACACACACACACACACACACACACACACACACACACACACACACACACACACACACACACACACACACACACACACACACACACACACACACACACAGTATATTTACCAGGAGCAGGAGATAAAGGGAAAGCTATATAGTATAAAGCTGCTAGCGTATATTCCCAGTCCTCTACAGTATAACCTTTGCTAACAGCAGGGAGGAGAGGAGAGAAGAGAAAGCTGGGAGAAGAGGAAAGAAGGGAAGAAAGAAGAGAAGGGAGGGAGGAGAGAAAATAGGAGAGAAGGGAAGGGAGGGAGGAGAGAAAACAGGAGAGAAGGGAAGGGAGGGAGGAGAGAAAATAGGAGAGAAGGGAAGGGAGGAGAGAAAATAGGAGAGAAGGGAAGGGAGGAGAGAAAGCAGTGATTTCATTGATAGAATGACAGATTGCAAGGTCACACAGCTGTTTCCTACAGGGTGTGGGCTTTCTGTATATACAGGAACAAGACCATATAGTGTATGTGCATCCTGTATAAAAAAGGCTTGGATTATACCGTGTTTGAATCCATATTTTCTATTAATGTATTGTGTGGAAACTAGGGAAAGGATGTAAACATTGATCTCAGGAATTTGAGTTTTACACAGAAATAGCCATCTATAGAGCTTGCTATCCATATTATAGACATGCTGGGTTTTTCTGTGGTTGGAAAATGATTAGCATAGCAACAATCAAATAGCAAATCATATTAGCATGATAATCAATCATACAATTATGCTGGACTGCTGTGAGCCCTAGTGCACTGTGGACATTTTGGTATAGCCTAGGCAAAATGTCTTATACAAAGTATAAAATATACATCCTGGAAGGTTATATTTTTTAGATAAAAATGAAGCTAATTATTGGGAGGGGCAGTATTAACAATTGATATGAAGACAATAATGCTGTGGGCGTGGTGTGTTATAGCAGCCTACGTAGCTATAGACCAGACATATATAATTAATATATTATTACACGTATAAAACAGCAATTGTGTTTTGTTAAAATGTTATGTTATTGTTGTCTTATAACAATAGCATTATATAAAAAAATTGGCTGCGTTTGAGAATAGCTGTAAAAAGCGGTAACAGAAAGGATGTTTGAAGAAGCTTTTCATAGTGTGGCCTTGCAATTACGACGGCAAACATAAATCAATACCCCTCTATTAAAACGTGCTTTATAAATGGCAATTAATTGAGTCCATTGACAAAGAGATATTTTGTCAGATGACAGTGGCCCTGTAAATAAATACATAACTGCATTCTGAGCCTAACCTATAATTCAATTGATGGGGGAAAAAAATACCCAATTTACCCACACCATTGGAGTGTTCTTGATGCACAAGACAAGGGCAGTGTGTGTTGTTTCAATTTCGGCTTAAATGTAATGTAGTCTTCTATACATTATCTTTACTCTTTCACTCTAAGGGCAACAATCAACCTACCAGCGACTGTAAAGTATCCCTCTAAGCTCAACTCTCCCTCAACACATGCCGCAAGATGCCCGGTCCCCGCGAGGCGATGGTTAGGCGCGCTCGGATCATACTGATACACACACCGGCCGCGGTGCAGATTGCATACCGTTATTCGCTCTTGTTCACATGCGAAGCAAGGCACGTAAATCAATAAGGCTGCATGTTAAATAACATCAGAAATATCAATCTCATCTACACTGTTCTCTGAAATGTGCAGATAAACACCGTAGTAACCGCAAAAGAGAAAGACAGCCATTTGTCGTAGCCTATGCAAAACACTTTAGAGGAGAGTGGTGGTCCATTACATGATGATGAATAGGCAGACTAGTATTGCTTCAGAAGGAGCGGTTGGGTTGATAATAAATCTTACCATCTCAGCGGTGATATCCATAAAACAACAGCACGACTTGAGTTAAATCTCCTTGTTTTTTAGTGTTGGAGGGGAGAGGAGGAGAACCGCAACACCGCGCGCTTTCGTGGTGCAAAGCAACTCCCTCAGGGCGCAGACGGACGGCCAGGGAACTTGTGAGTACAGTTAAGCAGGTTCTCCTCACTCGACACCATTTATGAGGGTATTCACGTTGCAAGAGAGAGGGGCAAAGTTAGAGAATTGAAGATAATTGGAAAATAGTGTGTTCAACGCAGATCTGACTCCGTCTGTGACTCGAATCTCGGTTCGGGGAATTATGACTGTTATTTAATCATGCCATTCCACTGCCCTGCGGTTAACTGCGTGTGGTCACGTCGCTCGATCATGAAGTATGCGCTGCGCATTTCAACAAGCATGCCTCTCTCTCTCGTTCTCTCAACAGAGACAATGCTGTACGTGCACTAACACCCCCACAGAACAGCTGTTTCAAGCCGAGCGTAGTTAGTGAAACCTAACTATCCACACACACTAACTACACAGTGAAACGATATGTTGTCACTTTGTTATGAGTGGTTCAACATGCACTGTATAATTGCTGCATTTTTTGTCTCTGTATATAGTCTAATGTTTCAAATCCATCTTTATCAATTGAGGTAAAAGAACAACACAATACTGTCATCTCCATTGACTGTCTAGCCAAAATAGATAGGCACAGATGGACACCTGCCATTAAGCCCAAGAATGACAAACACTTGGAGAAGAACACCATTAGATTGAATTTAGTTTGAACATGTTGAGTATCAAATCTACTAGCGTTCTCACTCAGACTGGGGTGTCAACCATCTACAAGGATATCAACTCCTTGGACAACGGCAAGGGCATGACACTTCATTTGGCTGCTTTCAATGCTTTCTACGTATTGACAAATTTGATCACAGCAAAAATACCTTTTATTTGTCTTTCAATGCTTTGTCTTTATATATTGATACAAAATTAGACCCAGCCGGTGACCCATTGCATAAGACTCATCCCCAGAGCCGTTGAAGATTAGCCACACACTGCTCACTTGCTCGTAAAATCCCATACACTCAATATTTGGACATAATTTTTGTAAATCTCCATCGATGGCCTTTCGCTGGAATAATAATTTAAGTTTCAATTGTGATGACGCATGTACGGGGGAGGACAAGCAGGCAGGCCTTTAGAGAAGTGTATCTATAAATATGCTCTCTCTCTTTGACTGACTGACTGACATCAACATTCTGTTTTTCTACCGGAGAAGAGAGGATCAAGGAAAACAAACCCAGAGCTCTCTTACTTTCTTTCTCAGGGTGGCAAAGAAAGCTGATCCCTACATCGGCCTGCCTCCTGGTCTGCCTGCTTCCTGGTCTGCCTGACTGCCTCCCTCCCTCCCTCCTGGTCTGCCTGTCTGCTGGTCTGCCTCCCTCCCTACTGGTCTGACTGCCCGCTGGTCTGCCTGACTGCCTCCCTCCCTCCTGGTCTGCCTGTCTGCTGGTCTGCCTCCCTCCCTACTGGTCTGACTGCCCGCTGGTCTGCCTGACTGCCTCCCTCCCTCCTGGTCTGCCTGTCTGCTGGTCTGCCTCCCTCCCTACTGGTCTGCCTGTCTGCTAGTCTGCCTCCCTCCCTCCTGGTCTGCCTGCCTCCTGGTCTGCCTGACTGCCTCCCTCCCTCCCTCCTGGTCTGCCTGCCTGCTGGTCTGCCTCCCTCCGTAGTGGTCTGACTGCCCACTGGTCTGCCTGACTGCCTCCCTCCCTCCTCGTCTGCCTGCCTCCTGGTCTGCCTGACTGCCTCCCTCCCTCCTGGTCTGCCTGTCTGCTGGTCTGCCTCCCTCCCTACTGGTCTGACTGCCCGCTGGTCTGCCTGACTGCCTCCCTCCCTCCCTCCTGGTCTGCCTGCCTCCTGGTCTGCCTGACTGCCTCCCTCCCTCCCTCCCTCCTGGTCTGCCTGCCTGCTGGTCTACCTGACTGCCTCCCTCCCTCCCTCCTGGTCTGCCTGCCTGCTGGTCTGCCTCCCTCCCTACTGGTCTGACTACCCGCTGGTCTGCCTGACTGCCTCCCTCCCTCCTGGTCTGTCTGCCTGCTGGTCTACCTGACTGCCTCCCTCCCTCCCTCCCTTCTGGTCTGCTTGGGGAAAAACAGATATCAGATATGAAAGATAAGAGTTATGAGAGCAGGTGGTTGAGGAGGGTCCCAGTATGAGCAACATAATAGCAGTAATAACATTAATAAAGGCACTCAAGGATACCAGTTTGGGTTGTCTTTCCCATAAGCTTACTACTTGTAACTTCGTCTCAGTCATCCATCACGATAGAGTTATTCTGTATCTCACAGCCATTTTGAGCTTGATTGATTTCTCTGTAACTACAAATGGGAAGTGGGAGCAATGTGGAGTAGTCAATAACACGCTTATAACACACAGAACTACTCACTCACACACACCCACATACCAACACTTTCTCTCAATTCATATCTCTCTTTTTCTCTCTCTCTCTTTCCTTATCTCGTTCCCTCTCTCCGTCCTGCTGTCTTCAGGCCTGGCCTCCCACACAGTAGAAGCGGTGACTCAGGCACCTCCAGCATGCTTTAATGTGATTCCTCTCTGACATGAAGAGAGAAAGGGAGGGGGAGAGAGAGATGGAGCGAGAGAGAGAGAGAAAGAGAGAGAGAGAGAAAGAGAGAGAAAGAGAGGAAGAGAGGAAGACAGACAGACAGACAGACAGACAGACAGACAGACAGACAGACAGACAGACAGACAGACAGACAGACAGACAGACAGACAGACAGACAGACAGACAGACAGACAGACAGACAGACAGACAGACAGACAGACAGACAGACAGACAGATAGTGTTCTATGCGTTCGCTTTGGCAATGTACGTGGTAACACTTTCCATGCCAATAACGCCTTTTGAATTTGAGAGAGTGAGAGCGATCAGGCAGAAGCAAGCAGCTCAGCTCAGAGATCCACTGCTCTCTGTGGAGCCAGTACGAGCTAGGGGCTAGGGTGTAAGAGCTAGGGGCTAGGATGTGGAAGCTAGGTGCTGTGGTTTTTCTGGGGGCTGGGATGTGAGGGCTGGAGGCTGACTGGCATCATCTAGCTCAGCATCCACATAAAAACACCAATACAGAGCTCCATGTGACCTACGACCTCTCTCCTTGCCTCACTGACTGATGCACTCATGCACTCACTCATCCAGATTAAAGGTTAAATGAATGTGATCATGACCAACATTTTTGTTTTGGTGTATAGACCTGTATAGCCTCTCATATACCCAGGAACATATAGCTACACAATTCTGCCTTGATAAAATTAAATGCATCTCCTCCTGATTGTGGATGTGAGGCAGCAGCAACCAGGAGACTTCCTGAGTGAATTGAAATGTGTTCAGGCGTTTTTAGAGGTCCACTGCTGCGGTGACATCATCACTAATTTATCCTCTTTTTGGAGGGAAATGATATGCCACTGCTGTATGGTGTTACCATGGCAACTGGCCTGTTTCAATGTTTCGGGGTGAGGAGGGGGTGTGGAGGGGTGCCAAGAGTAGGGGTAATTCAGGATGCAGGGTCGGGAACGGGGGCTAGGGGGCAGTGGAGTCAGGATGTGTTTGTGAATGGGGGATGGGGAGATGGGGGGATGGAGGATGGAGGGATAGAGGAGGGGCTGTAAAAGAGGAGGAGATATGAAAGTCAGGAAGAAAAAAAAGAGAAAACTCTCCACACATGAATGGTTTCATAGTCAATCACAGTATCACGCCTTAGCACCACAGGGCAGGCAATACTGCCAAGCAACTACATCCATAACTACATCAGTATGTACTAGAAAGATAAATAATGCTGTTCTTTCAGAGAAATGTTGTAAATATATCATGTTACTCCAAACACATTCATTCACGTACAGTATACACAGCTCATATTGAATGAAGTATACAAATGCACTCACATATACGGACATACATCTGTGGATGCACAGATGCACGGACGCACCCACAAAGCATGCACAAATGCTAGTGCTCCATGCACTTGCACGCACAGACTAGAAACATCTGTCGCTTGTATCAACACTGGCTCTGAGCTCTGAACTCTACCAAGGCACACATGTAGATTTAGAGACAGAGACATATTTGCCTTGTATCCGGTAGGAGCATCAGGGAGGCATCTAACCTAACAGCCATTTCATCTTATAGCCACAAGACTAAAACAGACCACACACAGTTACAGCTCAGGTCATCTCTTCTCTTCTTCGCTCTCTGCTCTCACCATTCATAAGTGGACTGCTGCTCCTATATTGTGTGCTAATTGTTCCTAACAGAGCCAATGTTCATTTGTGAAGGTTACCATAGCGGATATACTTGGAGTCGAGGGGGTGAGGAAGGGGGGGGGGGGATGCCGGTAGAGTGAATGCCAGGGTTATGAATGCTAGCAGGGATGGCCTGTGAATGTTAGGTAATGTAAATATGACCCTTTTCTTTCTTTCTTTCTTTCTTTCTTTCTTTCTTTCTTTCTTTCTTTCTTTCTTTCTTTCTTTCTTTCTTTCTTTCTTTCTTTCTTTCTTTCTTTCTTTCTTATTTCTCCCCCTCTCTCACTCTCTATTCCTCTCAATCTCTATCTCTCGCTCTCTCTCTCTCTACCACTGAGTCCTTGTGCTGCCGTGGCAATAACACAAATTGAAATCACCATGGCAACAGTTCTACCTGAACGCAAGGCTGTGGAAAAGAGCAAACGAAGGAGAAATGGAGAGAGATAGGGAGAGAGATGGGAAGAGGGACAGGGAGATGGAGTGAGAGGTGGAGAGAGAGAGGAGAGAGATAGAAAGAGAGAGAAGAGAGCGAGAGAAACAAAGAAGAGAGAGAGAGAAAGAGAGAAAGAGAGAGAGAGAGAAGAGAGAAGAGAGAGAGAGAAGAGAGAGAGAGAGCAATATATATAGAGAGAGAGAGAGCGCTCATAACACATCATGATTTATGAAGGTTTGGAAACTAACATTTGCAACATGTCCGTTTTTCACACAAGTTTGGTCCCAAATGGCACCCTGTTCCCAATATAGTGCACTGCTTTTGACCAGGGCCCATAGTAGAGCACTAGGGAATAGGGTGCCATTTGTGACATATTTGGAGAGAAAGAGAAGGGCTGCTGAGACACAACATATGTTTTTCTTTGAGTGAATCTTTATTTTTTTCTCTTTTGTCTCTTTTCTTTTCTCTACGTACCTTTTGCTTTACCAGTAAAACCATCCCTCTCTGTCACTCTGATGTTCAAATCATTCTCCAGTTTCCATGGCAAAAATCTTTTTTTGTCCTAGTCAGTCTTATATTATTTACATGAAACGGCATTGCCTCTACAGTTGCAGAATTCTGGGATAGATGTTATCATGTTGTTGGATGATTAACAGATGTTTGTTGAATTCTGAGTTGTACACATTTTTGCACAGATTTGTGCTCTTTTGGTTGATGAAAATGTCACTTGTTATCTTAGTAGACTTTAATCATGTATCAACATTCTTCATGTTGTTGAAGTACACTCTTAGAAAATGTGCTATCTAGAACCTCAAAGTGTATGGCTGTCCCCATACGAGAACCCTTTGAAGAACCCATTTTGGTTCCAGAGTGAACTGTTTTGGGTTCGATGTAGAACCCAAAAGGGTTTTACCTGGAACCAAAAAGGGTTCTAGAAAAGGGTTTCCGTATGGGTTCCTGTGGGACAACCCTAGAGAGAACCTTTTTGGAGGGTTGGAGAGAAGATTAATAAAATAGGAGATGAGGAGTTGAGGAGGAGAGGGAGAGAGGAGGAGGTGAGGAGGAGAGGGAGAGGGGGAGAGAGGAGAAAAGCCGTAGTTGGTTTGACAAAGCATTTTCTACTGGATCATTTTGTTTTCCTCCTGACACCTAGAGGAGCCCTACCTCTCCCTCTCTCCCCCTCTCCCTTTGTCACCTCTCCAGCAGTGCTAGCAGTGTGAAAAGTGCTCCAATACGCTACAGTGTGCTTCAGCAACCCAACAAAAGACCTGGAAGCCATTATAGGAACTGAGACATTGTGAGAGTGTTGATCGGCATGTCTCCTCCCTTCTATCAATAGAGCACTGAGGATGAAGCAGAAAAAGTTCAGGGTCATCTCTTTCTCTCTCTCTGCTTTCTCTTTCTCCTCAACCCTCCCTCCCTCCCTCCCTCCCTCCCTCCCTCCCCTCCCTCCCTCCCTCCCTCCCTCTGCTTCTTGTTTTGTTGGCTCAGTGAATCACTCTTCCTCTCTCTTTCTCTTCCTCCTCTCTGCCTCTCTCTGTCTCTCTCTCTCTCCTTCTCTCGTGCTCTGCTCTCCTCCAGCTCAATAGAGATCTCCACATGGGTCCTCGGTACGCCCATCCGCCTCAATTACCCATCTCCATGGAGACTCAGCTGCCGCGCTACATGGCAGGACTCGTTGGAGACGCAATGCTTCTTCTGAGCACCCCCATACACACTCACACACAGACACACACACACACAGACACACACACACACAGACAGAGATTTAAAGGAAAACTATCTTTTGGTATGTTTGTTGATATAGTCCCAAAATGTTTTGCATGTCAGCACTCAAGTTTTCAAGACATACAACTTAACAAATATAGAAATACAGCCTGTACAATGCATTTTGCTGCATATGATGCTGCGTTTTGCATAATAGATGCAAAATGCATCACACTGGCTGCATTTCTGTATTTTGAAAGTTATGTATCTTGAAAACTTGATTACTGACATGCAAAACATTTTGGGACTATATCAACAATGGACTAATGAAACAAATAACCAACATTTGTTTTGGGGTTGAATTTTCCTTAAGCATTGTTATAGAAAAGGTATTTCTTGCTGCCCATTCCCCATCTTTTATTTTCTTCCTTCTACTTGGCCACATCTTTCCTATTTCCTTGTCCTCTATTATAATATTCCTCCTCCCCTCTTCCACCTGCTCCAGAGAGAGGGGGGAGACAGAGAGAGGGGGAGACAGAGAGAGTGGAGAGAAGAAAGATTGAGAGAGATATATAGAGATTGAGAGGCAGAGAGTGAAAGAGAGAGAGAGAGAGTGAAAGAGGGTGAAAGAGTGAAAGAGAGCAATAATCAGGGACAGACAAAGACAGAGAAAGAGAAAGTACTATGGTGTTAAACATTAAATCCGAACATTGAGCGTAACAAGTGGTTGTAATGAATAATACATTCTGCAGTTCTTCTTACTGCTGATGTTGAATGGGTCTGGCAGGCGAGGTGAAAAACGACGAGTAGAGCACGACACAGAACATTTCTTCACAGTGTCACAACAACTGGCTTTCTGGAGGGATTCACAAGCAGTGCTGCTCTCTGGGTCTTTGCTCGTCACATAAAGCACTTTGCTGTTCTACAAGCGGTCTGAGTTTGGGTCGTCAAAATAAATCAAGTATCACCTTCAGCTATGAATGGTTTGAAACTTCATCCCTTTGTTTTTGACACTGTGATGGAAGAGGATGTTTTTCTCAGAAGAACGTAGCCTACTTTTTTTTACATTTGATGCAAATTGTCAATATTGCATTTGTAATGTGGAATGATTCAACTGCCAATCAATCAGGATGTATGCATAAAAACATCCAATATAGAAATATGCATTTAAACTCCCACGATGTAGACCAATGGAAATAAAGGACTAAATAAAACTCCTGGCAAATTATTCCAGTCAATCAAGCCTACCAGTAAAAACAATAACTGTGATGTTAATAGAACTGTGAGTGGGAGGAAATAGAGAGGGATGAAGGGATGAAGGAAGGAGATAGGAAGGGAGGGTGGGAATTATATGTGATAGAGGGAGAGAAAATCCTGACTGACTGAATCCTTCCAGAAAGCAATTATTTTATTTTTATGAGTGATTTAAAGTCACAGTTTCATTTGAAAATGGTCTGTTTATAGGGAAATAGAGTAAGAAGAAGAAGTAATCACAGTGGAAATAGAGAGGTAGTTAAAGTAATAATGGTGAAAGTAGAGAATATTACTAGTAGTTAATGGTAAGTTAAGATACATGAATAATAGAATGGTGGTATAATTTGTTAGTATCAGTGATTTAGTAGTAGTAATAGTAGTAGAAGAAGTAGTAGTAGAAGTAATAGAAGTAGTAGTAGTAGTAATAGTAGTAGTAGTAATAATAATAGTAGTAGTAGTGGTAGTAGAAGTAGAAGTAGAAGTAGTAGCAGTAGTGTAGTAGTAGTAGTAGAAATAATAGTAGTAGTAGTCGTAGTAATAGTAGTAGTAGTAGTAGCAGAAGTAGAATTAGAAGTAGTAGTAATAGTAGTAGTAGTAGTGTAGTAGTAGTAGAAGTAGTAGAAGTAATAGAAGTAGTAGTAGTAGAAGTAGAAGTAGTAGTAGTAGTAGTGTAGTAGTAGTGTAGTAGTGTAGTAGTAGTAGTAGAAGTAGTAGAAGTACTTCAATCTATAGGTAGAGGACTCCTGATATAAAATAATGTTTGTCTTTATCTGTTGTGGTCTAGTACTGTCTTTTTTCTTGTCTTCCCAGTAGCCTACTTGGTGTGTGAACTGCTGACTGCTCATGATTTGCATATAGCTGTTGACACATCAACCAGGACTTGTTTTGGTAATCAGTTGCTGTATTGGAGGGGGAGTGGTTTCACCTCTCCTAGGCAATCAACAATTAGTACAGGGAGGTGTGCTCTCCACTTCTACTAGGAAATTAGCAATTATTGTTAGTTCTTCAGTCTCCACTGGTTTCTCAGTGGCAGCTGTAAGCGGTGATCGTATCAGTGGCTGTTTTGTCGCAAAACTAAGACCGTCGCCGAAGCAAAGATGGTTCTGTCGTTGTTCTGGGGAGTTGTTCGAGGAAGGAAAGAGAGGAAGGCTCCACATCACTCTCTCACTTGAGTATCTTACCTAGTTATTTACAGATTAGCTTTGTCAGCTACGTGTGTGTTTTCTATAGCTGTTCGCACCTCTCCCTGTAGGCTTTACAAACGATCCCCAGCCCTTGGCCGCAACCCTTCTAATTTAGTGTATCCTGCATGCACAACCCATATGAAATTCCGTGTCTCTGGCAGTGTTTGAAACTTCTGATCTGCAGTCAAGAACACTGAGTTTATCTCAGCCTATGCTGCCCTTCAGTCCGTTTACTTTTTGGCCACAGAGGGTAGTGCGTACGGCCCAGTACATCACTGGGGCTAAGCTGCATGCCATCCAGGACCTCTACACCAGGCGGTGTCAGAGGAAGGCCCTAAAAATTGTCAAAGACCCCAGCCACCCCAGTCATAGACTGTTCACTCTACTACCGCATGGCAAGCAGTACCGGAGTGCCAAGTCTAGGACAAAAAGGCTTCTCAACAGTTTTTACCCCTAAGCCATAAGACTCCTGAACAGGTAATCAAATGGCTACCCAGGCAATTTGCATTGTGTGCCCCCCCAACCCGTCTTTTTACGCTGCTGCTACTCTCTGTTTATCATATATGCATAGTCACTTTAACTATACATTCATGTACATTCTACCTCAATTGGGCTGACCAAACATTGCTCCCGCACATTGGCAAACCGGGCTATCTGCATTGTGTCCCACCCACCACCTGCCAACCCCTCTTTTACGCTACTGCTACTCTCTGTTCATCATATATGCATAGTCACTTTAACCATATCTACATGTACATACTACCTCAATCAGCCTGACTAACCGGTGTCTGTATGTAGCCTCGCTTCTTTTATAGCCTCGCTAGCCTGTCTTTTTACTGTAGTTTTATTTCTTTACCTACCCATTGTTCACCTAATACCTTTTTTGCACTACTGGTTAGAGTCTGTAAGTAAGCATTTCACTGTTGTATTCGGCGCACATGACAAATAAACTTTGATTTGATTTGGTGGAGACATGGATCACCGCAAAGAACACTGCTACTTCAGCCCCTCTTTCTTCATTTGACTATATTTTCTCTGATCTGGTTGTCGCGGTGGTGGCAAAGGGCTACTCATTTCAAGTGGAGATTTTTTATTTTCTCCCTCTCTCACCTGTCCATCTCCTCATTTGAATTCTATGCTGTCACTGTCACTTGTCCACTCAAGCTTGAAATTATTGTCATCTATCGCCCACCAGGTGCTCTTGGAGAGTTCCTCAATGAACTTGACACCTTGACAAGCTCATTTCCTGATTATGGCTCTATGGCTCACCATTCTTCGTACTTGGCGACTTCAACCTCCCGAAGTCTGCCTTCGATTAATTTCTTTCCAACTCTCTCTTTCCCCTCCTTGCCTCTTTTGACCTTACCCTTTCGCAATCCCCTCCAACTCACAAAGCAGGCAATACGCTTGACCTCATCTTTACTAGAGGCCGCTGGCCTGCTAATCTCACTGCAACCCCCCTCCAGGTCTCGGATCACTACTTTGTTTCCTTTTCTGTCTCTTTTTCCTCCAACCCTAAACACTCAGCCCCTACCCAGATTGTCATGCGCCGTCACAATCTTCGCTCTCTCTCTCCCACTACTCTCTCCTCTTCTATCCTATCATCTCTCCCTTCTGCTAAATCCTCCTGTCTCCTGATTCTGTCTCTTTGACCCATACTTTCCTCCCTTTCCACATCCTATGACTCGCACTGTCCCCTTTCCTTCCAGCCAGCTCGGCCCTCGCCACTTGCTCTGTGGCTGAGTGACTCATTGAGCGCTTGCAGAACAGGGCTGCGGGCAGCTGAAAATTAAACTTCCGGAGGACCTATCATCCTTTCACTCCCTCTTCTCTACCTTCTCTTTCTCTGCATCTGCTGCTAAAGCCAGTTTCTACCACTCTAAATTTCAAGTTTCTGCCTCTAACCCTAGGAAACTCTTTTCCACCTTCCCCTCCCTCCTTAATCCTCCACCCCTTCCTCCTACCTCCTCCCTCTCTGCAGATGACTTTAACCTGTCTGGGCTAGGGGGCAGTATTTTCACGGCCGGATGAAAAACGTACCCAATTTAAACAGGTTACTACTCTGGCCCGGAAACTAGAATATGCATATTATTAGTAGATTTGGATAGAAAACACTCTGAAGTTTCTAAAACGGTTTGAATGGTGTCTGTGAGTATAACAGAACTCATATGGCAGGCAAAAACCTGAGAAAAATCCAAGCAGGAAGTGAAAAGTCTGAGAATTGTAGTTCTTTTGATTCTCTATCGAAGCTCCAGTGAATGTGGGGTGACGTTGCACTTCCTAAGGCTTCCATTGGCTGTCTAAAGCCTTCAGAAAGTGGTTTGAGCATTTTCCTGTTACTGGGCAGAGTATAGGAGCTCAGTTACTGAGTGGTCTGCCTGGCAACAAAGGGATTGGATATGCTCGGTCCCGCGAGCGCGCCCCTCCTTCTTTTTCTTCTTGAATGAATATGCTATTGTCCGGTTGGAATATTATCACAATTTTACGTAAAGAATACCATAAAGATTGATTTTAAACAGCGTTTGACATGCTTCTAAGTACGGTAATGGAACATTTTCACTTTTCGTCTCTCATTCCACACTCGCGCGTTATGCCTTTGGATAAGTGATCTGTACGCACGAACAAAACAGAGGTATTTGGACATAAATATGGATTATTTGGAACAAAAACCAAATTTCTTGTGGAAGTAGCAGTCCTGGGAGTGCGTTCTGATGAAGATCAGCAAAGGTAATACAATATTTCTAATACTAATTCTGAGTTTTGGTTGCCCGAATTTGGCGGGTGTCTGAATAGCTCGCCGTGATGGCTGAGCTATGTACTCAGAATATTGAAAAATGTGCTTTCTCCGTAAAGCTATTTTAAAATCTGACACAGCGGTTGCATAAAGGAGTAGTCTATCTATAATTCTTAAAATAATTGTTATGTATTTTGTCAACGTTTATCATGAGTATTTTTGTAAATTGATGTGCACATTCACTGGACGTTTTGGTGGGAATACATTTTCTGAATATCACACGCCAATGTAAAATGCTGTTTTTGGATATAAATATGAACTTTATCGAACAAAACATACATGTATTGTGTAACATAATGTCCTAGGAGTGTCATCTGATGAAGATCGTCAAAGGTTAGTGCTTCATTTCGCTGTGTTTTGGGTTTTATTGACACATGTCCTTGCTTGGAAAATGGCTGTGTGATTATTTTTGTCTATGTACTCTCCTAACATAATCTAATGTTTTGCTTTTGCTGTAAAGCCTTTTTGAAATCGGACAATGTGGTTAGACTATTGCGTCCACTGGTCTCATTTACACAGAACTACCCTACGCCTAGCTTTTTCTCCTCTCTCTCTCCAGATGAGATCCTGCTACTAGTGAGGTCTGGCCACCCGACAACGTGCCCGCTCGACCCCATCCCCTTCTCCAGACCATCTCTGGAGACCTTCTCCCATTCCTCACTTCCCTCATCAACTCATCCCTGACCGCTGTCTGCGTCCCAGCTGACTTTAAAATGGCCCTAGTTGCTCCCCTCCTCAAGAAACCAACTCTCGACTTATGTGACATCAAAAACTTGAGTGTGCTGTCTCTGACTTTCTCGTTATCTCTCTCAGAATAATCTTCTTGACCCTAACCAGTCAGACTTCAAGATGGGTCACTCAACCGAGACTGCTCTTCTCTGTGTCACGGAGGATCTTCGCATTCCCAAAGCGGACTCTCTCTCCTCTGTTCTCATCCCCCTAGATCTATCCGCTGCCTTCGACACAGTGAACCATCAGATCCTCCTATCCATCCTCTCAGGGCTGGATGTCTCAGGCTACGCACACTCTTGGATTGCATCCTACCTGGCAGACCGCTCCTACCAGGTGACTTGGAGGGATCTGTGTCTGCACCACGTACTCTCACTACTGGTGTCCCCAAGGATTCGGTGCTAGGCCCTCTCAAGGTCAACCTTGACAAGACTGAACTCCTCTTCCTCCGGGGGAAGGCCTGCCCGCTCAAAGATGTCTCCGTCACGGTTGACAACACCAGTGTCGCCCTTCAACATTGCAAAGAACCCTGTCGTTCTCTGCTAACATCGAAGCAGTGACTTGCTCCTGCAGGTTCATGCTCTAGAACATCCGTAGTGTACTACCCTACCTCAGACAGGAAGTGGTGCAGGTCCTAATCCAAGCAGTTGTCCTCTCCCATCTGGACTACTGCAACTTGCTGTTGGCTGGGCTCCGCGCTTGTGCTATCGAACCACTCAACTTATCCAGAATGCAGCAACCCGCCTTGTTTTCAACCTTCCCGATTTCTCTCATGTCACGTCACTCCTCCGCACACACCACTGGCTTCTAGTCAAAGCTTGCTACAAGACCATGGTTGTTGTCTACGGAACAGCAAGAGGAACTGTCCCTCCCTAACTTCAGGCTATGAACAAACCTTACACCCCAACCCGAGCACTCTGTTCTGCCACCTAAGGTCTCTTGGCCCTCCCCCTGAAGCTAGGACAGCAGAGTCCCTACCCATCATCCGAAAACATCTGAAACCCTACCTCTTCAAACATTATCTTCAATACTCCTTTTTCACCTGAACCCCCACAAATAAATAAAACATTATATAAACCACCTCCCTCCATCACCTCCCTTCATCACTCCCTCCACCTCCCACCATCTTTCCCACCATCACCTCCCTACATCACCTCTCTCCATCACTCTCTTCATCACCTCCCACCATCTTTCCCTCCATCACTACCTCCATCATTGCCATTAGTGTCAGGGTGAAATCAGATAAAAGCCCCATGCTGAACCAATCTGAGTTAAATGGCTTGATTAAACTCTACATTTAACACAAACCATCACAATAAAAATGCCAGATAATAAACAACAGAGTGCAGCATTTTGTTTTTATCCTGATAAATATTTGTTTTTTTGTAGGGAAAACAATGATTGTTGTAATATCATTAGGCCAAAGTGAATGCACTATCTATGTTAATAAAACATGGTCTAAAGCAGGTGCAATTAAATCAATAACATGCTATTACAGAACCAAAGAAAGCTTTTCCAACCGTACCCTGTCCTTGTGTTCCAATTTGCCTGTGTGTACAACCAGACTCCTGCATAGTGAAATGCCTGCACCGACAGGCACACACACACACACACACACACACACACACACACACACACACACACACACACACACACACACACACACACACACACACACACACACACACACACACACACACACACACACACACACACACACACACACACACACAAACCATCACACACTAAGTGAGCCAGCCTGTCCTTTGCTGCCTGGCAAGGCAAAAATTATGGCCTTTATCAGAATGTAACCACTGTTATTGTGCTGTCTCCTCTCATCTCACTCTGACAGACAGACGGAGCGACAGAGAGGAGAAATTGCTGTGTCTATTTCAGGTGTCCCTGCAGATGCCTCCTTGCTCTACTATCTCAGGTTGGAGAGAGGACCTCTAAGGGCCTCGTGGTGAGGTGACTTCAACCCATTACTGACGAGTCTGAGATAAAGGTGGATCCAACCATGCTGGAATGACTGATGTACCCTACACTACAAGTAGTTAAATTGTTCTTTTTAGTCAACCTTTCTGTAGTGGCCAGTTCGGTCACTGTTTGGCAGTACTGCATATATTGCAAGCAATTACTCATTGCATTTATTGAAATTAAAAATCTAGATTTAAAAACAGACTTCAAAAAGTCAATGCTTTTCCAATGATATGTTTTTCTCCAGGTAAGTTCACTGAGAACACATTCTCATTTACAGCAACAACCTAGGGAATAGTTACAGGGGAGAGAAGATGAATGAACCGATTGGAAGCTGGTATGAGGTCCAGATTGGGAATTCAGCTTGGACATCAGGGTTAACACCCCTACGATAAGTGCCATTGGGTCTTTAGTGACCACAGAGAGTAGGACACCTGTCTAACACCCCATCTGAAAGACAGCACCCTAC
The DNA here is from genome assembly GCF_965601325.2 of Salmo salar. Lineage (NCBI taxonomy): Eukaryota > Metazoa > Chordata > Actinopteri > Salmoniformes > Salmonidae > Salmo > Salmo salar. The sequence continues at coordinate 43,265,315 of NC_138300.1, forward strand.
TCAGGGCATTGTCCACAATCACTGCCTTAAGACATTAGGATATATCATTTTAATAGAGTAAAGAGGGCCTCCTATTGGCCTTCCAAATCTACTTCCAGCAGCATCTGGTCTCCCGTCCAGGGACTGACCAGGACCAACCTTGCTTAGCTTCAGAGGCATGCCAGCAGTGGGATGCAGGGTGGTATGCTGCTGGCCCTTGGTATGCTGCCTTCATATGTTTGCAGCAATGTTCTACATTATTTTGACTGTTGCTCTTCATTGAAAATAAGTTTGAGAGTTTGTGGTTGTGTACACCGATTGATTTGGCTTATTTGGTTTTAGTGCCTGGCATTTTGTTTGCTGCTCCACAGTAATTAGGCTTACTATTCCATTCATGCATTTGATGATTATATAAGTATAACTACAGAGTGATTCAATTTAAGAATTAATGCTACAGTTAATCTAAAGAAATTTGAATGTTTAGGCTACTTTGTTTGTTCAGGTAATTGTAGAGGGATTCTTTACGATCATGTTTCCTGGTCGTAAATTATGAACAACATATTTACATCCCTTGTTTTCTGTTGTGCCAGACAGGGGAAGGTTAAGGTATTCTTGCTGCTGCTCATGCAATTGCTAACAGCTGCATTTGAGGCCTGAGTTACGTCAGTGCTCTGACTTACTGATTTAAATCCAGTTTACGTAACTCTTCGTCCTGTTCATTATTTAGAAATTATTGTATGTACCTTTGGCACCTGTTTATTCTCTACTTTAAATAAAAACCCTCACCTTGGGCATAAAACCATACTATCCTTGCCTGCCTCCTCACTGCTACATCCATCATGGCAGTCTACCTCACCGTCATTTACCCTAACTATCGCAGGATTTTCCATTTAATAGAAATTGTAATTTTTTTGCCAGAATCATGTTTTCATTTGCTTTGCGAATTTGACATTTTGAATGTCTAAAAGACCATACGAGCTGTATATTATCCAACACAGATCTCAAAACCCGGTGCCTGTCGTTATTTGTTCTGGTGTTTCTTAAGGGTATTGTCTCGCCTCTCTCTGCTTTCTCAGTCCAAGTAAAAAATGGGTTCATTTTCAGAGTCAGGGGTTTTGTAGGTGGGAAGCACGTGGGCTGGGCTGCAGCAGTTTATTTGAAATGTAGATTGTGAGGAGCTCTGTGTGTCTGTTGCTCAGTAGAGCTGTGGCTGCTGCTTTCATCCTTCCTATGAAAAATGCATGCTGTGATCTCATTATCCTGCACTGTGTCCCAAAAGGCACCTTATTTCCTATATACTGTAGTGTGCACTACCTCTGACCAGAGCCATAGGGCGCTGGTCAAAAGTAGTGCACTATATAGGGAATAGGGTGCCATTGGGATGGAGACATGCTCTGCTCTTAGAGCACTACCTAAAATCAAGCCTTGGGGAGTGAGGTGGGTTGAGGAGGAGTGAGGAGGGGAGGAGGAAGGGGTGAGGAGGAAGGGGTGAGGAGAGCAGAGGAGGGTTGGGGAGGGTTGAGGAGACGTGAGGAGGGGAGGAGGATGAGGGTTGAGGATGAGTGAGGAGGGTTGAGGAGGAGGGAGTAAGGGGAGGGAGGGGGAAGAGAGCAGAGGAGTGAGGAGGGGAGCAGGAAAAGGAGCAAGGGGCGGAAGTAATGAGCAGGGGGGAGGAGGGGGAGGAAGGGTGAGGAAGGGAAGAGAGGGGAGGAGTGTTGAGGGGGAGTGAGGAGGGGAGCAGGGGAAGGACAAGGGCAGGAAGGGGTAAGGAGTGGGAGGAGGAGGAGGGGGAGAAGGGTGAAGAGGGGAAGAGAGGGGAGGAGTGTTGAGGAGGAGTGAGGAGGGGAGCAGGGGAAGGACAAGGGCAGGAAGGGGTAAGGGGTGGGAGTAGGAGGAGGGGGAGATGGGTGAGGAGGGGAAGAGAGGGGAGGAGTGTTGAGGAGGAGTGAGGAGGGGAGCAGGGGAAGGACAAGGGCAGGAAGGGGTAAGGAGTGGGAGGAGGAGGAGGAGGGGGAGAAGGGTGAGGAGGGGGAAGAGAGGGGAGGAAGACTGAGTATGTGTGTGTTTTCTTAGTGTGAATCTCTCCCAAAAGACAGAGTGAATGAGGGGAGGGTTATTGTGTTATTGTTTGCCTTACCACCTCCCTGTACTGTGACGACCCTCCCACTCTGTCTGCCGTATTTTCTCTTTTTGTTCTTGTTTCCTTATTAGGATGCCGGTGGGCGGAGTTGGAAGGGTCGTCAGCTAAATGGGAAGCACCTGGGCTCGGCTGTGTCCCAGGATAAATAGACCTCTTCCACAGTCATTGGGGAGACTCTCTCCATGCAGACACCTTGTTGTTTTTGGTTGTGCTAGTTGTGGTATCTAATAAATATATATTTTTGATACTCCTTGTCTCCACGTTGTCTCCCTTTTGTTGCGAACTCTGAGCCGGTTCGTAACAAGTGGGGGCTCATCCAGGATATTGAACTTGTGTTTGGGAGAAAACGTGGACGTATGTTAAATTCTGTAGGTGCTTTGTTTGAGTTTGGTGCTCAGTACTGGTTGCCGTTTGTTTGGTTTGTGTGCTGCGTTGGAGAGAGTACATTGGTTAGTTTCTGGGTCCTGCCTAGCCTGGAAACGCTTGTTCTACTCGCTGTTGGGACATCGGTCTGAGGTGAGTACAATCAGCTGTGTACCTCGGGAGATTTGGCTAGGGTAGTGAAACTTACTACCCGGAGCTATAGCCTTTTTCCCCTGATAGGCTTAGCGACGTGTTTCATTTTTGGAATATGTTGGGCATTGTTAATGTTTATTTTTCTGTGGTGTCTGTGGACTGAGCAGTTGTCTCGGGGGCACATCTGTGGCTTGGTGGAATCTACCAGCGTGCTGGGGGGTTACTTCCTTGCCAGCGGGCTACAGTGCATAATTATCCACCGCATATCTGCATGAAGACTAGGGTTGAGTTATTGTAGGTTTTGGGGAAGCTCCATATCTCATCTCTTTTCTGTGGTGCCCGGTGTGATTCTATTTTCTCATGTTGTGGTCTGGTGTGCTCAGCAGAATCGTTGGAGTGACTATGAATCGTTGGAGTGACTATGAATCGTTGGAGTGACTATGAATCGTTGAGGAGTGACTATGAATCGTTGAGGAGTGACTATGAATCGTTGAGGAGTGACTATGAATCGTTGGGAGATGTTGTTTGCGTTTGTAGATACGGTCTCTTGTGTGCCCTGTTCCTGAGTGTTATGTGACTGACCATTGTTTGGTTTGTCATGTTCTAACTTTCCTGTCTGTTCTCTCCTGGTCTTGTGTTCTTCTTTCCTCTTAAATGTTGCTTCCTGTGTGCAAAGGTTGCTGAGGTCTGGGGAGAAGGAGGTTGGCTGGGGCAAGTGGAAGGTGAACATTGTAACCTCTGGTCAATTTGGGACGCAAAGGCCTGTGTCAATTTGGGACGCAGAGGCTGGTATGTTGTTCCGGGGCCCTTGTTGGTCCCCGGTTTTATGGGGGGGTGTGTGACGACCCTCCCACTCTGTCTGCCGTATTCTCTCTTTTTTCTTGCATCCTTATTAGGATGCCGGTGGGCGGAGTTGGAAGGGTCGTCAGCTAAATGGGAAGCACCTGGGCCCGGCTGTGTCCCAGGATAAATGGACCTCTTCCACAGTCATTGGGGAGACTCTCTCCATGCAGACACCTTGTTGTTTTTGGTTGTGGTAGTTGTGGTATCTAATAAATATATATTTTTGATACTCCTTGTCTCCCTTCTGTTGCAAACTCTGAGCCTGTTCGTAACAATACACAGTCAATGTTACGTTCTGTCATCTCATAGTAGCTGGAGGTTTTCAGCCCAGAACGCAACTCTCTCATCGGTAAATTAGCAGCAGGTGTGGAGACTAAATGTGAGATCTGTGTTTTAACCAAATACAGTAATTATGGGTGAGGGCTGTGCCTGGCTCCCTGCTGTAATGGTGGTAAAACACAGTACATCTCATGAAACACAGCACATGCACATTTGACAGGTACATCAGATAAACACTAGTAAAGCAGGTTGGATATTATGAAAGAAGGCCTACTGGTACCATTTACAGTGTGTGTGTACGTGTGTGTACATCTGTGTTACCTGCATTGTGAGCACTGCGTGCATGCGCGCGTATGTATTCCTTGTTCCTTCCGAAGGTGTTGCTATGGCGACCGTTGCCCAAAGGCTACCTTGAGCTATGCCCTTGGCCTTCTACTTCCTATGCATTACAATGGTCTATCCTGCCCTTCAGTCCTTCAGTCTCTCATGTAAATAAAGACAATGGGATTCCTCAATTCACCTTCATCTCTTCGTCCCAATCACAACACACAAACCAATAGAGACAGCTCCCTTCCCTCTAATATCAGTGCAAATCACTGCTGCAGTGTCAATCACATTCTCTTCCATCACACAACATCAGCTACAATCAGAGCTACTGTTTCTCTTTCCATCCATTGGTTCAGAGGGTAGCTAGCTAGATAGTGTTGTGTGCTCTATACTGTAGTGACAGTTCCAAAGCTGAGTGTTTGTACTAAGAGTTGAGTGTGTGTGTGTAGCCTACAGTGCTACGGTCTGTGCTATCAGGGATCCTTGGGACATTCCTACCCCATTGAAGTTGAATGTAAAATAGTTAAGGTAAGGGTTAACTTTTTGGGAATTTTGGATGAAAAGCGTGCCCAAAGTAAACTGCCTGCTACTCAGGCCCAGAAGCTAGGATATGCATATAATTGGTAGATTTGGATAGAAAACACTAATGTGTTAAAATAATGTCTGAGTATAAAAGAACTGAAATGACAGGCAAAAACCTGAGGAAAATCCATCCAGGAAGTGCTATTATTTTGAAATTGGTGTTTTTTCATTGAAAGCCTATCCACCATTTAAAGGGATAGGACCCAGATTCCGTTCCCTATGGCTTCCACTAGCTGTGAACAGTCTTTAGACATTGTTTCAGGCCTTTATTCTGAAACATTTGGGAGAATGAGCAGTTTCAATGAGAGGCCAGTGGAAATTCCCCAACCTGTTTGGTGCGCAATCCCGAGAGCGCGGCTTTCGTTGTTAACCTTTTATATTGACGATGCTATTGTCCGGTTGAAATATTATTGATTATTTAGGCTAAAAACAACCTGAGGATTGATTATAAACATCGTTTGACATGTTTCTACGAACTTTACGGATACTATTTGGAATTTATTCTGCATCTTGTGACCGCATTTGAGCCATTGGATTACTGAACAAAACGTGCCAACAAAATGGAGGTTTTTGGATATAAAGAGGGACTTTATCGAACAAAATGAACATTTATTGTGTAACTGGGAGTCTTCTGAGTGCAACCATACGAAGATCATCAAAGGTAAGTGATTCATTTTATTGCTATTTCTGACTTTCGTGACTAGTCTACTTAGCTGGTAACTGTATGTAATGTTTTGTCTGCTGAGCGCTGTCCTCAGATAATCGCATGTTTGCTTTCGGCGTAAAGCCTTTTTGAAATTTGACCCGGTGGCTGGATTAACAACAAGTTCAGCTTAATTTTGATGTATTGCACTTGTGATTTCATGAAAGTTAAATATTTATAGTAATTTAATTTGAATTTGGCGCTCTGCAATTTCACCGGAAGTTGTCGAGATGGGACGCTAGCGTCCCACTGATCCATAAGAAGTTAAGGTTAAGGTCTGGTAAGGGCTATGGTTATAGTTAGGGTAAAGGTAGGGGTTAGGGTAGGGATGTCCCAAGGATACTGGATAGCACTGACCACAGTACTCCTGTATGTACTGTATATTAACTTAGTCTTTGCCATAATCTCATTATGGTAATGGACTGTAGGGAATGCGTTGGCCTCTATTTTCAGCATGCTGCCCATTCATTCATCGTTGTCTGTAACTTTGTTAAGCCCAGCTCATTACTGTTATCATTATGGATCATGTCATCAATCAGATTAAAGCAGCTGAAGGTGGGGCACAGCGCACTACCTCAACGAGACGAAGAGTAATGGTTATTTTGAAAAGCATCAGATATAAAGTGAGTTGAGGAGGTGAGGTGCCAATCTTGTTCTCTTCATTATCCTCTTGTTCTAACGGAGCTGACTGCTAACTGAAGATGTGGTTTGGCCATTGGTTGGCCTCTGGTTGACATGAGTAAACTAGTCATGTTTAACATAACCCATACCGTGCCAAATACACGGCAGAGAATCAACTTCCCTTTACCTGAAAGCTAACACTGCCACAACGTCAGGTCACAATGTCAGATTCTGGGCATTGAACAGTCACTGTAAATGTCAGGTGATGTATGTTAACGAAATGTCCATCCAACTCTGGAATTCATACAGGGGCTAACCCCATCTCCTCTTCCTGTTCCAGGTCATGAGAAGGACTGTAACAGTGCCTATAACGAAATATTCAATATGTGGTGAATATTCATCCACAATGATTCTGACATGCTTATATTCATGTATTCACTTCAAGTGCATAAATTATTTCCTTGTGTATTCACCTCATGTTGTATGCAGGAGGATGCACTAACGAAATCACCAGGTAACATGATGGCACAAGACCCACACCTTCCTGTGATGCACCTTAATCATATGATAGTAATCTGTTAATCAAATGTAATCAAAACATTCTTTGTTTGCAGTAACAGTACCTTTTATAATACACCTTCTACAGATACTGGAACGTACAGGTTGGTTTCCCGTAGTTACAAGTTTCAGTGGGTAAAGAAATGTGCCCTGTGATTACAATCATTATAATTCCTTTGTGTGAATATTAAGACACAGATGATGCAATTTGTGAAAGAGAGAGAGAAAGTGAGCGAGAGAGAAGAGAGAGAGAGAGAGTGAGCGAGAGAGAGTGAGCGAGAGAGAAGATGAAGAGAGAAGAGAGAGAGTGAGCGAGAGAGAATGAGCGAGAGAGGGAGAGAGCGAGAGAGGGAGAGAGCGAGAGAGAAGAGAAAGAGAGAGAGTGAGCGAGCGAGAGAAAGAGAGTGCGCAAGAGAGAAAGAGAGCGAGAGAGAAGAGAGCGAGAAGAGAGAGAGAGTGAGCGAGAGAGAAGAGAGAGGAGGAGAGAGGAGAGAAGAGAGCATGAGAGAAGAGTGTGAGAGAAGAGAGAGCGAGAGAAGAGAGCGATAGAGAGACTCACCAAAATATATCCTGTACTGCATACATGTACCATACTCACCCTGCCCTCTACCCCACGACACAGAACACCACACATCACAATAACCAAAACTTCACCACTTCTACAACCGTATATCCAAAACATCTTCCCCAGCTATACAGACAGCCCCCCAACACACCTTATCTCCTGAAACATCCACACTTTTTATCATTTTACAGAACTCAAATTCCACTCGAAGGCGCACAGACCATCCCATTAAATAATAGCAAAGGGTTTGTTTTCCCCCCACCTTTGATCCTGTTCCTCCTTGTTAGCCAAATAGCCAACTTTTCCTGGGCAAACAGAATATTCAACAAAACACATTTGGCCTTCTCCTTATTTGAATACCTGTACCTCATTATATAAACATCCCAACAGTAAAAACCACCCCCAACCTCTCACTCAGACATTCCAAAAGAGACATTAATGGCATTAACCTGGCGCACACAGAAAACGCATGAATCACAGTAACACAGAAAGGACAACCCTGCCCGACTCCCGGTTCAACCCGTGCCAACCAGCTGTTTGTGGCCAGGGCTCCATGTAGAACGCTCACTGGAGGTCCCCTGACCTCTTTGGTACTGGGGGTTTGTAGAGCCCCCTCCATCTAAAACCCACCATACTCTCTGCCCCACATACCCCCTGCCACTGATGTGCCTTCACTCCTGTTAGGCTCCTAATGTTACTTACCTTAATGCAGAGGTTGTAGAGGGCTTTACCTCACACCCCTTCAAACTGTGTTAAAATCTGTGTTAAAATCGAACAAGTCCTCCAGACTCCCTTGCCAGTCCCCAGTCTCTGCAGTCACCTGCAGTGGCGAAAACATTGGTTGCCCCTCCCTACTTGGCTGCTCAAACACCCCCCTTACCGGCTCAGACAGTGCCTCCTGGACCTCCTCCAGGAATCTCTCCAGCAGCCTAAGAGACGTTATTCCTGTTTGTTGTGCCAGGACTTCCGGGGTATTCCACCCATCCTCTCCCAGTAGTCGCAGGTTACCCAGCCTTAGTAAACCCGCTGCAATCAGTTGCCTCTGCAGGGTGGCCGACTGAACCGATATCAAATGGATGGCTGGGTTGTGGAAGATAAGCTCCTCCCACACCCACAGCCCAGGCTCCTCCACACCCCCTTCTCATGTGGGCCTTAGCAGCTGCCAGGCCCTCAACACTGCAGAGTAAAATTCTGATAGACCTGCTGTACTCAACCTCTCCAGCTTCATGAGGAACAGCTGGCGGTCCATCTCTAATCCGCCAGCTCTCCTCAGCAGCGCGCATGCAATGTTCCCTCCAGCCGACATCAGTATGGTACAGCAGTCTCTGCACCGCATTTAGTTGGAAAGCAGCCACCCTGCTCTCCAGTGCCACCAGGCCCTGTCCTCCTTCGTGGACGGTCATGTACAACACTGCCGCCCTCAGCCAGTGATAGCCCGACCAGAAAAAGTCCACCAGCTTGCGTTGCAGGTCTGCGAGCAGACCGGCGGGGGGTTGAGGACAGCCAGTTTATGCCAATGGGAAGATGCCACCAGGTTGTTGATTATCAGCACCCTCCCTCTATATGACACCTGGGACAGCAAGCACCTCCACCTGGCCAGTCTTGACACCACTGCCTGTGACAGCCCCTCCCAGTTCTACATGACCCACCTCTCCGAGCCCAGGTACACCCCCAACATTTGAAGCCCTTCACAACCCCACTGCAAACCCCTGGAAGCAGAGGAGGGGCCCTATTCCCCCATGCCCCACATAACAGAGCTTTGCTCTTGCCCCAGCTTACCTTAGCTGACAAAGCTCCCTCATACACCTTCAGACTAGTCTCTAATGCCTGCATATCCTGACCATCACAGAAACGTCATCTGCATATGCTGACACTGCTATGCCTGTCATCACACCCATGCCTGTCTAGCACACTCCCTGCAGGCCCAAAAAATGCTTAATGGCTAGTGTATATAACTGCCCCGATAGAGGGCATCCTTGTCTAATGCCCCGTCTCACCCAGACTGGCCTACTGAGCCCCACTCCCACCTTGACCATACGGGATGCTCCAGCATACAACATCTTCACACAGGTCAAAAACCTTTCCCCAAACCCCAAAACAGACATCACATTAATTAACCTGTTGGGGATACCCCTTCCCATTCGGATCCCGTTAACGGGATTGCTTGACAAGATACAATGTGCGAAATTCAAAACAGAATAAATCGAATAATTTAAATTTCTCAAACAATCAACTATCTTACACCCTTTGAAAGATAAACATCTCCTTAATCTAACCACGTTATCCAATTTCAAAAAGGCTTTACTGCGAAAGCATAAAGTTAGATTATGTTAGGACAGTACATTGACAAAACATTACACACAGCTATTTTCAATGCAAAGACAGGCATCACCAAAAGCAGAAAACCAGCTAAAATGATGCACTAACCTTTGACAATCTTCATCAGATGACACTCCTAGGACATTATGTTAGACAATACATGCATTTTTTGTTCTATCAAGTTCATATTTATATCCAAAAACAGCATTTTACAGTGGCGGTGAACTTCAGAAAATATTTTCCCTCAAATGCTGCCGGTGGATCAGTGCTACAATTTACAAAATTACTATTCGAAAACATTGGTAAATTATAATATTGTCATTCAAAGAATTATAGATTAACATCTCGTGAATGCAACCGCATTGCCAGATTTCAAAATAACTTTACTGGGAAATCACACTTTGCAATAAACGAGGTGCTATGCTAAGAAAAATAGGCTAGGCGATACAGGTTAGCGCCATCTTGGAACCATCTAAAATCAAATATACTATTGTAAATATTCACTTACCTTGGATTATCTTCATCAGAAGGCACTTCCAGGTCCACAACAAATGTAGTTTTGTTCGAAAAAGTGAATAATTTATGTCCCAATAGCTCCTTCTTGTTAGCACGTTCTGTAGGCTACTCAAAATGTACCGAAGGGTGCGGGACTTGTCGCCACGAAAGAGCAAAAAAAATATATTTACGTTCGTTCAAACATGTCAAACGTTGTATAGCATAAGTCTTTAGGGCCTTTTTCAATCAGAACTTCAATAATATTCAAAGCGGACGATTCCATTGTCTTATAAAACATTTCGGAAAGAAAGGGTCCCCACACGCATGCGCGTCATAGTAGACATGGCCATCCGCCTGTGACCTAGTTTACAGCCTTCTCGTTCGGTCAGTTTTTACAGGAGAAGACTCAAACCACTTTGTAAAGACTGTTGACATCTAGTGGAAGCCTTAGGAAGTGCTAAATGAATCCTAACTCACGGTGTGTTTCATAGGAAAAGTGTCGAAGGTGATTCCACAAATCAGATTTCCACTTCCTGCATGGAATCTTCTCAGGTTTTGGCCTGCCATATGAGTTCTGTTATACTCACAGACACCATTCAAACAGTTTTAGAACCTTTAGAGTGTTTTCTATCCAAATCTACTAATTATATGCATATTCTAGTTACTGGGCAGGAGTAGTAACCAGATTAAATCTGGTACATTTTTTATCCGGCCGTGCAAATACTGCCCCCTATCCCCAACAGGTTTTAAACAGATACTCATGGTCCACTATCAAAATAATTTTCTTGATCTAAAGAGACTAGTCCAAAGTTCACATTAGACCTTGTCGACAAGTCCAACATGTCCCTGATTAACCTCTTGACGGTCGCCTAGGATAGGGGGCGCTACAGCGATTTTTGAAAAAAATGTGTGCCCATTTTAAACGGCCTCCTACTCAAACTCAGAAGCTAGGATATGCATATAATTAATACTTGTGGATAGAAAACACCCTAAAGTTTCTAAAACGGTTTGAATGGTGTCTGTGAGTATAACAGAACTCATGGCAGTCAAAACCCCGAGACAGATCGTAACAGGAAGTGGAATTCTGAATTGCGGACTCAACTTCATCACTTTGCCTATAAATCACACCGTGAGCAATGGTTCATTGAGCACGTCCTATTGCTTCCACTAGATGTCCCCAGTCTTTACAAAGTGATTTGAGCCTTCTACTGTGAAAACTGACAGAATGAGAGTCTGTGGAACGTGGTCACATGAGGAGGGGCATCACCATTATGACGCCGGCGCCCCTGGCTACCCTCCCCTTTCGAAACGTTTTGAAAGACAATGCAATCGTCCCCCTTGAATGTTATTGGAGCTCTGGTTGAAAAAGGCCCTAAAGATTTATGTTATACAACGTTTGACATGTTTGAACGAACTTAAATTAAAAAAAAATGCATTTTGTTGAGAGAGAAGTCCCGTGGCCGACGGTACTTTTGGTGCAGCCTTCAGAACGCGCTAACAACAACAAGCTATTGGGACATAAAGGATTAACTTTTTCGAACTAAAATACATTTGTTGTGGACCTGGGATTCCTGGAAGTGCTTTCTGATGAAGATAATCAAAGGTAAGGGATTATTGACAATAGTATACAAGACTAGATTTGATATGCAATTGTTCCAAGATGGCGCTGACCTGTATTGCTAGCCTATTTTTCTGAGTATCGCATCCCCTTTTATCGCAAAGTGTGATTACCCAGTAAAGTTATTTTTAAATCTGGCATTGCAGGTGCTTTCAAGAGATGCTAATCTATAAATCTTAGAATGACAATATTACATTTTAAAAATGTTTTCGTATAGTAATTTAGTAAATTGTAGCGCTGTTTCACCGGACGCATTTGAGGGAAAATAGTTAGTCAACGTTACGCGCCGATGTAAAATGCTGTTTTTATATATAAATATGAACTTTATCGAACAAAAGAATGCATGTATTGTGTAACATGATGTACTAGGAGTGTCATCTGATGAAGATTGTCAAAGGTTAGTGCTGCATTTAGCTGTTTTTTGGATATTTGTGATGCATGTGGTTGGTCGGAAAATGGCTATGTGGCTACTTTTACGATATACTCCTCTAACATAATCTAATGTTTTGCTTTTGCTGTAAAGCCTTTTTGAAATCGGACAACGTGGTTCGATTCAGGAGAGGTGTATCTATAAAACGATATAACATAGTCCTATATTTGAAAAAAATATATCTTACATTTTGTTATGCTAATGGAGATAGGATTTTTTGCTGGATGTCCGTCCCGCCTACGGGACGGAGCCCGCCCAGAGGTTAAGAACAAGTTGTCCGTGATTGAGCGTCCTGGTACACAATATGTTTGGTCCTTGTGTACTATAGTGTCCAGATGGGACTTCAGTCTGTTGGAGAGGACCTTGGCAAATATCTTGTAGTCCGCACAGAGCAATGCCACAGGCCTCCATTTTTTAAGTTCTCACACAAGTCCCCTTTTTTGGGCAGGAGAGTCAGAGCCGCCCAACTGCAGCACATCAGAAACTCTCCTACCCCGACGCATTCACACAACACGCAAAAGAAGTCCAGTCCAATTATTTCCCAGAATTGTTTTAATAAAACTCCACTGGGAGTCCATTGACCCCCGGTGCATGGCTGGGGAACATCTGGGTTACGGCCTCTGCCAGTTCATGGGACAACAAAGGAATGTCCATTTCATCCCTCTGTGCCAGAGAGAGCTTAGGGAGTTCTGCAAACAAGATCTGAGCACACATAGGATCACACAGTTCTTCCCTATACAACTCAGTATAAAACTCCACAGTCCTCTCCCGCATCTCCCCCACCACAGAGGTCACCCGCCCATCAGACAGCCATAGACAATGCATACCCTTGGCTTCACCGCTCTGTCTTTCCAAATCAAAGAAGGAGGAGCTGGGAGCGTCCATCTTCTTGAGCATGGAGAACCTAGCTCTTACTAGGGCTACCTTTGCTTTAACCTGGAAAAAACTGCCCAGGTCCCTATGTAAATTCAGCTAAATTAGCCCGGAGGCCTACATTGCCTTCCCCCACCATCTCTACCTCCATCTCACTAATACTACACTCGAATTCCCCCAATACTCTCCTAGCCTCTGAGGATGAGAGAGCTATATACTGTTGACAGAAAAGACGAATTAGGATTTTCTGCACATCCCACCATTGACTCAGAGACTCATACTCCTCTCTTTGCTCCCCACAAATCTGGAAACCTGAGCAAAAAGTAACATCTTGTAAGAGCTTTTCATTAAACTTCCAATAGGATGCATGCCGAGGCCCTGGTTATGTGGTTATCCGAAAAACCCACTGGGAGAATGGTAATGCCCAACAGTCTCTGATTGCTCTGATTCCTGGACATGTAAAAACAATCAAGTTGGGCTGCACACACCCTAGCCCCAAAGACCTTCACCTATGTATATTGTCTTGTGTCAGGATGTTTAGTTCTCCAAACATCCACTAGGTCGAACTGATTAATGATGTCCCTTAACACTCCCACTGACCCTGAATGAGGCTCTTCCCCATTTCTGTCTTCGTAAAATTCATTGTACAGTTCCAGTTCCGGCTGACCACCAGCGTCTCCTCAGGCGCTACCTGTGAGAGTTCCTTTCTAAGACACCCAAATAGAACCCCCCTCTCTCTCCATGTGTTAGGCACAAACACATTTATGAAGACAAAACCCATGTTCATTTCTGCTTTTACAACAAGCAGCCTACCCCTACACACGTCCTTTGATGAGCAAATTTTTACAGACAGACACGGTACAAAAAGGACAGCCACCACTCCACTAAGATTTGTCCCATTGCTCAACACACTTGCCCCTTTCCACCAGAGCACCCAATTGACTTCATTCACCACATCACTCTGTGTCTCCTGCAGAAACAACACCTGTACTTTTTTTGGTTTTACATATTCACCCAACACACTCCTCTTTCCCGCATCTCTGACGCCATTTATATATATTTTTAATTTATAAAAAAATATATAAATTTAATATCCGAAACATACAATATACTTGCAGTGAAGCCGCTCAACAACTGCATCATACCAGTCATCCAACAGACTCCCAATCAGTGACACACAGAAGCATCCAGGGTCAATGCCCTGCTCAAGGGCATGTTGACAGATCTCCCACCAGACCAAAAAACGTGAACCCGAACCCTCCAAGATCCCCCCACAGTTCCCTAATAGCTGTCCCTCAACTACTCGAGACCCCTCCCACAGTCCCCCCCCAAGAAGAAAAATAAAAAATACAATTCCATTCCCCACCCTCAAGAAACCCCCAATGCACTAACAACCAAGAGAATGAACTAAAGAGAAAAAAGAAAAATACTGAAGAAAACAGCAAACAGCAATGCAACCCCCCCCCCCCCCCCCCCCCCCCACCAAAAAAAAACAAAGGACATCAAGTACAACTAAAATAATAACAGCAACGCCAACTGTATATGTTTGTGTGCATGTCTGGCACGATTACATGTATGTGTGTGTTTTGTATGCATTAATTTAAATGAGTGTGTGTGTGTATATGCATGTGTACAAACACCTGCACGGCATCAGCCTCAGGCAAACCGACATTAGTTGTAAAAACACTGCCCCTCAGTGTCATTCAAACTTACTTTTAATTATGTTTTATTTTTCCTTTTTTTTCCTTTTATCTTTGACCATCATTCTATCTCCCGCACAGCAACTTCACTCCCACTTGTCTCTAATTCCACATCCCAACCCTCAGCTTCCCTCAGCCCATCCCATCTATCTCTGCTGGCCACCCACTTCGGGTTTCAATGCAACACATATCTTTCAACTATGCTGTGATGTTTCACGTACAATTTCAATCTATCTAATCAAATAGAATCCACAGATTGCGAGTTGAAGATAAATACTTTTACTAAGAGAATTATTACAAAGGTTTTTTGCCCCAAATACTCAACATTTTGTTGGTGGCAAGAATTCTATATAATAATTTTAACCTGTTTATGGCTAGGGGGCAGTATTTTCACGGCTGGATAAAAAACGTACCCGATTTAATCTGATTATTAGTCCTGCCCAGAAACTAGAATATGCATATAATTATTAGCTTTGGATAGAAAACACTCCAAAGTTTCTAAAACTGTTTGAATGGTGTCTGTGAGTAAAACAGAACTCATTTGGCAGGCCAAAACGTGAGAAGATTCTGTACAGGAAGTACCCTGTCTGACCATTTCTTGAACTTCTTTGCCATCTCTATCCATTACAAAGGATCTCTGCTCTAACGTGACACTTCCTACGTCTTCCATAGGCTCTCAGAGCCCGGGAAAAACCTGAATGTCGTCATTCCAGCCCCAGGCTGAAACACATTATCGCCTTTCTCAAGTGGCCAATCAAGGGACTGTGGGCTTAGGCGCGTGCACTGGCCGCCCCCGTCTTTGTGATTTTTCCTTTGTTTACCGAAAAGGAGATTCCCGGTCGGAATATTATCGCTTTTTTACGAGATAAATTGCATAAAAATTGATTTTAAACAGCGGTTGACATGCTTCGAAGTACGGTAATGGAATATTTAGATTTTTTGTCACAAAATGCGTCATGCGCACGACCCAGATTTACCATTTCGGATAGTTTCTAGAATGCACGAACAAAACGCCGCTATTGGGATATAACGATGGATTATTTTGGACCAAACCAACATTTGTTATTGAAGTAGCAGTCCTGGGAGTGCATTCTGACGAAGACAACAAAAGGTAATCAAACTTTTGTAATAGTAAATCTGATTTTGGTGAAGGCTAAACTTGCCGGGTGTCTAAATAGCTAGCCCGTGATGGCTGGGCGATGTACTTAGAATATTACAAAATGTGCTTTCACCAAAAAGCTATTTTAAAATCGGACATATCGAGTGCATAGAGGAGTTCTGTATCTATAATTCTTTAAATAATTGTTATGCTTTTTGTGAACGTTTATCGTGAGTAATTTAGTAAATTGTTAGTAAATTCCCCGGAAGTTTGCGGGGGGTATGCTAGTTCTGAACGTCACATGCTAATGTAAAAAGCTGTTTTTTGATATAAATATGACCTTGATTGAACAAAACATGCATGTATTGTATAACATAATGTCCTAGGTGTGTCATCTGATGAAGATCATCAAAGGTTAGTGCTGCATTTAGCTGTCTTCTGGGTTTTTGTGACATTATATGCTAGCTTGAAAAATGGGTGTCTGATTATTTCTGGCTGGGTACTCTGCTGACATAATCTAATGTTTTGCTTTCGCTGTAAAGCCTTTTTGAAATCAGACAGGGTGGTTAGATTAACGAGAGTCTTGTCTTTAAAATGCTGTAAAATAGTCATATGTTTGAAAAATTGAAGTTTTCGGATTTTAGAGGAATTTGTATTTCGCGCCACGCCCTTCATTGGATATTGGAGCAGGTGTTCCGCTAGCGGAACGTCTAGATGTAAGAGGTTAAAAGAAAAGCACAAAGTCTTGAATCTTATGTTGTTTTATTTATCAACTCATACACCCTGTACCATGGAATTGGTACATTAAATCTCTTCCTAAATATTTTGCAATCTGTATGGCACAGTTGTCAACATCCTGGTCCTCAAATGAAACTTGTATACTTTCCTATTTATGCTATATTTAATCCTCCGCCAGTTTTAATCCTTTATATTGGGCAGACAGACCAGTTCCCTACCTCTTCGCGCTGCCACCTGCCTCCTCCATTTTTGGGGTAATGTTGTAATCAATTGTTTGCACTCTTGGATTGAGCAGACCTTCCCATACAATTCTGATCTCCATGAAGGACATAACTCTACCGTTCCAATTTACAATATCATTTAAGAACAAAATATCCTTTTCAAACATCTTTCCCATAAATACAGGTACTTTATCAACCAGCACATTTGAGATAAGCCATAATATTTGTTGTAATATATGTTCTATCTTTTCAGGGGGATGAAATTGAAATTGTAGCCATCTCTGCAATGCTTGTTTGAAAAAGACAGATACTAAAACGAAAATGAGACATGGTAATCTGCACAAAGCTAAAAAGGCAATTTTTAAACAATGGATTAGCTTTTTTTAGTAATCTACTTGAGAACCATTTAGGTTTCAAGTAAAACTTTTGAATAAGTTAAGCATTTAGAGAGAGGTTTAGTGCTTTTATATTGAATAATCTCAACCCACCCAATTCATATTCATTATATACAGATGAAGTCAGAAGTTTACATACAATTAGGTTGGAGTCATTAAAACTCATTTTTCAACCACTCCACAAATTTCTTGTCAACAAACTATAGTTTTGGCAAGTCGGTTAGGACATCTACTTTGTGCATGACACAAGTCATTTTTCCAACAATTGTTTACAGACAGATTATTTCACTTATAATTCACTGTATCACAATTCCAGTGGGTCAGAAGTTTACATACACTAAATTGACTGTGCCTTTGAAATAGCTTGGACAATTCCCGAAAATGATGTCATGGCTTTAGAAGCTTCTGATAGGCTAATTGACATCATTTGAGTCAATTGGAGGTGTACCTGTGGATGTATTTCAAGGCCTACCTTCAAACTCAGTGCCTCTTTGCTTGACATCATGGGAAAATCAAAAGAAATCAGCCAAGACCCCCCCAAAAAATTGGAGTCCTCCACAAGTCTGGTTCATCCTTGGGAGCAATTTCCAAACGCCTGAAGGTACCACATTCATCTGTACAAACAATAGTACGCAAGTATAAACAACATGGGACCACACAGCTGTCATACCGCTGAGGAAGGAGATGCGTTCTGTCTCCTAGAGATGAACGTACTTTGGTGCGAAAAGTGCAAATCAATCCCAGAACGTAAAGGACGTTGTGAAGATGCTCGAGGAAACTGGTACAAAAATATCTATATCCACAGTAAAACGAGTCCTATATCGACATAACCTGAAAGGCCGCTCAGCAAGGAAGAAGCCACTGCTCCAAAACCGCCATGAAAATGCCAGACTATGGTTTGTAACTACACATAGGGACAAAGATCGTACTTTTTGGAGAAATGTCCTCTGGTCTGACGAGACAAAAATAGAACTGTTTGGCCATAATGCCCATCGTTATGTTTGGAGGAAAAAGGGGGAGGCTTGCAAGCCGAAGAACACCATCCCAACCGTGAAGCACGGGGGTGGCAGCATCATGTTGTGGGGGTGCTTTGCTGCAGGAGGGACTGGTGCACTTCACAAAATAGATGGCATCATGAGGCAGGAAAATTATGTTGATATATTGAAGCAACATCTCAAGACATCAGTCAGGAAGTTAAAGCTTGGTCACAAATGGGTCTTCCAAATGAACAATGACCCCAAGCATTCTTCCAAACTTGTGGCAAATGGCTTAAGGACAACAAAGTCAAGGTATTGGAGTGGCCATCACAAAGCCCTGACCTCAATCCTATTGAAAATATGTGGGCAGAACTGAAAAAGCGTGTGGAAAGAGGCCTACAAACCTGACTCAGTAACACCAGCTCTGTCAGGAGGAATGGGCCAAAATTCACCCAACTTATTGTGTGAGGCTTGTGGAAGGCTACCCGAAATGTTTGACCTAAGTTAAACAATTTAAAGGCAATGCTACCAAATACTAATTGAGTGTATGTAAACTTCTGACCCACTGGGAATGTGATGAAAGAAATAAAAGCTGAAATAAATAATTCTCTCAACTATTATTCTGACATTTCACATTCTTAAAATAAAGTGGTGCTCCTTACTGACCTAATACAGGGGATTTTTACTAGGATTAAATGTCAGGAACTTCCGACTTCAACTTTAGATAGTCACGTTTTATTTTGTCTGGTTTTCTCTGATAAAGCGAAATATGTTTTGCTCACATGATTTGAAAAACGAATCATCAGGAGTAGGCTGCGCCATAAGTAAGTGAGTAAACTGAGATATGACTAAGGAGTAAATTGGTGTAATTTTATCCATAAATAGACAGGTATTTACCTCTCGATGGTAGCAGGATCTTGTCTATTTTTACAAGTTTTCTATTGAAATTCATTGTGGAGAGCTTATTTATATCTATTGGGATATGAATAATAAGTGTGTCTACTTCACCATCAGCCCATTTTATTGGTAAACTGCAGGGTAATGTAAAAGTTGTAGTTTTTAAAGATCCAATACGCAATATTGTACACTTATCATAATTAGATTTAAGTCCAAAGAGTACAGAAAAGTTATCTAGATCTTCAATGAGACATTGCAGGGATCTAGCTTGCGGACTTAATATAAAACTTGAGTCATCGGCATACATGGACACATTTGTTTTTAAGCCTTGGATTTCTAATCCTCTAATGTTGTTATTGGATCTGATTTTAATAGCTAGCATTTCGATGGCCATAATGAATAGATATGGTGACCGCGGACACCCTTGTTTAACTCCTCTTGACAATTCAAAACTCTCTGAGAAGTAGCCGTTATTTACTATTTTACACCTGGGGTTGCTATACATTATTTTTATCGATTTTATAAAAGAATTACCAAAATTGAAAAAAATCCAGGAATTTATAAATAAAATCCAGTCTTACTTTATCAAATGCCTTTTCAATATCCACTATGAATACCAGGCCTATCTTCTTAGACGTTTCATGATGTTCTATTATTTCTAGTAGTTGTCGTATAGTATCTCCAATGTATCGTCCATGTAAAAAACATGTCTGATCAGGATGAACAATACCTGGTAAAACCCTTTTAATCCTGAGTGCTATGCATTCCGCTAGTATTTTTGCATCACAACATTGAAGTGTAAGGGGCCTCCAGTTTTTTAGATAGACTGGGTCTTTATATTTGCCATCTGGGTCTTGTTTTAATAACAGAGAAATCAGACCTTCCTGCTGAGTACCCGACAGACTACCATTTCTATAGGAATAGTTCAAACAATCCAACAATGGAGCTTTTAGTTGATCAAAAAAGGCTTGATATACCTCTACCGGTATGCCATCAAGCCCTGGGGTTTTTACAGACTGAAAGGATTTAATAGCCTCAAAATATTATTCCTCTGTAATTTGGCCTTCGCACTGATCTTTCTGTACATTTGTTAATTTTCCATTTTTGATATTATTTGGAAATAATTCCTTACTGTAATCTTCATTCAGTGGGAGAGGATGAGACAGAAAAGAGAACATCTGCCTAAAATAATTAGCTTCCTCTTTTAAAATATTATTCGGAGAATCATAGATGACTCCGTCTTCAGTAATGAGTTTCTGCAATTTATTTTTGTTAGCGTTCCAGTATTGGAGATTCAGGAAGAATTTTGTGCATTTTTCTCCGTATTTTATCCAGTTTGCTTTATTTTTGTAATAGATTACATTAGATCGTTCTTGAATAAGTTCCTCAAGTTCTTTTTGTTTTTCCTCTAACTTATTTTGTACCTCTGTAGTATTGTTTTTATTGCTATCTACCTGTACTATTAGTTCATGGATTTCCCTTGTTAGTCTTGTCTCTTTAGCCAGAAACTACTTTTTTATTATTGATGAATATTGAATTGAATGACCTCTGAAGAAACATTTAACCTGTTATGGCTAGGGGGCAGTATTTTCACGGCTGGATAAAAAAACGTACCCGATTTAATCTGGTTACCACTCCTACCCAGTAACTAGAATATGCATATACTTATTACATATGGATAGAAAACACCCTAAAGTTTCTAAAACTGTTTGAATGGTGTCTGTGAGTATAACAGAACTCATTTGGCAGGCAAAAACCTGACAAGGTTTCAGGCAGGAAGTGGCCTGTCTGACAAGGTGTCGTTCTTCTTGTCTCTGTTTATTGAAGAGTGAGGATCTTAGCTGTCCCGTGACACTTCCTACGGCTGCCATAGGGTCTCAGAAGGCGGTAAAAAGCTGAATCGTGGCTTTGCAGGCTCTGGCTGAAAAAAAGTAGCGCGTTTGGGTAGTGGCTCGTTACAGTACTGTGAGACTCAGGCTCGTGCCCGCGTCGACCGAAAGCTTTGTTTACTTTCCTCTGTTTAGCTAAAAGGAGATTCCCGGTCGGAATATTATCGCTTTTTTACGAGAAAAATGGCATAAAAATTTATTTTAAACAGCGGTTGACATGCTTCGAAGTACGGTAATGGAATATTTAGATTTTTTTTGTCACGAATTGCGCCATGCGCGCCACCCTGATTTACCATTTCAGATAGTGTCTGGGACGCACGAACAAAACGCCGCTATTCGGATATAACGATGGATTATTTTGGACCAAACCAACATTTGTTATTGAAGTGGCAGTCCTGGGAGTGCATTCTGACGAAGACAACAAAAGGTAATCAAACTTTTATAATAGTAAACCTGATATTGGTGAGTGCTAAACTTGCCGGGTGTCTAAATAGCTAGCCCGTGATGCCTGGGCTATGTACTTAGAATATTGCAAAATGTGCTTTCACCAAAAAGATATTTTAAAATCGGACATATCGAGTGCATAGAGGAGTTCTGTATCTATAATTCTTTAAATAATTGTTATGCTTTTTGTGAACGTTTATCGTGAGTAATTTAGTAAATTCTTAGTGAATTCGCCGGAAGTTTGCGGGGGGTATGCTAGTTCTGAACGTCACATGCTAATGTAAAAAGCTGTTTTTTGATATAAATATGAACTTGATTGAACAAAACATGCATGTATTGTATAACATAATGTCCTAGGGTTGTCATCTGATGAAGATCATCAAAGGTTAGTGCTGCATTTAGCTGTCTTCTGGGTTTTTGTGACATTATATGCTAGCTTGAAAAATGGGTGTCTGATTATTTCTGGCTTGGTACTCTGCTGACATAATCTAATGTTTTGCTTTCGTTGTAAAGCCTTTTTGAAATCGGACAGTGTGGTTAGATAAAGGAGAGTCTTATCTTTAAAATGCTGTGAAATAGTCATATGTTTGAAAAATTTAAGTTTTTGTATTTTTGAGGAATTTGTAATTCGCGCCACGCCTATCATTGGATATTGGAGCAGGTGTTCCGCTAGCGGAACGTCTAGATGTAAGAGGTTAAAGGTATCTCAAACCATAAGGGGATTTGCTGAACCTATATTATACTGGAAAAATTCAGTTATAAATGATTTTGTCTAAGTTAAAAATAAGTAAAATTTCCAATATGCCCGTCCATGTGGAAAATCTATAAGAGTTACGTGAATGCCAATTAGATGATGATCCTATCGCATTCTGTCTCCTATTAAAACGTTTTTTTACTTCTATGGGCTAGGTGGGACGTTAGCGTCCCACTCTATCCAACAGCTAGTGGAATCGCGTGGCGCGAAATACAAATACCTCAAAAATGCAATAATTTCAATTTTTCAAACATAAGACTATTTTACACCATTTGAAAGATAAGACTCTCGTTAACCTGTTAGGGCTAGGGGGCAGCATTTGCACGTCTGGATAAAAAAAATGTACCCGATTTAATCTGGTTACTAATCCTACCCAGTAACTAGAATATGCATATACTTATTATATATGGATAGAAAACACTCTAAAGTTTCTAAAACTGTTTGAATGGTGTCTGTGAGTATAACAGAACTCATTTGGCAGGCAAAACCCTGAGACATTTTCTGACAGGAAGTGGATACCTGATGTGTTGTATTACCTTTAAACCTATCCCATTGAAAAACACAGGGGCTGAGGAATATTTTGGCACTTCCTATTGCTTCCACTAGATGTCACCAGCCTTTACAAAGTGTTTTGAGTCTTCTGGAGGGAGATCTGACCGAACAAGAGCCATGGAACGATGATGTCCCATTAGACACCTGGCGCGCGAGTTCATGTTGGGTACCCTCGTTCCAATACGTTATAAAAGAGTATGCATTCGTCCACCTTGAATATTATTCATGTTCTGGTTAAAAAAGGCCCTAATGATTTATGCTATACAACGTTTGACATGTTTGAACGAACGTAAATATATTTTTTCCCCTCGTTCATGACGAGAAGTCCGGCTGGCTTAGATCATGTGCTAACAAGACGGAGATTTTTGGACATAAATGATGAGCTTTTTTGAACAAAACTACATTCGTTATGGACCTGTGATACCTGGAAGTGACATCTGATGAAGAGAATCAAAGGTAATGGATTATTTACATAGTATTTTCGATTTTAGATCTTCCCAACATGACGTCTAGTCTGTATCGCAACGCGTATTTTTCTGGGCGCAGTGCTCAGATTATTGCAAAGTGTGATTTCCCAGTAAGGTTATTTTTAAATCTGGCAAGTTGATTGCGTTCAAGAGATGTAAATCTATAATTCTTTAAATGACAATATAATATTTTACCAATGTTTTCTAATTTTAATTATTTAATTTGTGACGCTGACTTGACTGCCGGTTATTGGAGGGAAACGATTTCCTCAACATCAATGCCATAGTAAAACGCTGTTTTTGGATATAAATATGAACTTGATAGAACTAAAAATGCATGCATTGTCTAACATAATGTCCTAGGAGTGTCATCTGATGGAGATTGTAAAAGGTTAATGCATCATTTTAGCTGGTTTTATGGTTTTGGTTACCCTGTCTTCGAATTGACAAAACATTACACACAACTCTTGTAAATGTACTGTCCTAACATACTCTAAATGTATGCTTTCGCCGTAAAACCTTTTTGAAATCGTAAAACGTGGTTAGATTAAGGAGATGTTTATCTTTCAAAGGGTGTAAAATAGTTGTATGTTTGAAAAATTTGAATTTTGACATTTATTTGGATTCAAATTTGCCGCTCTTGAAATGCACCTGCTGTTGATGGAGTGCACCACGGGTGGCACGCTAGCGTCCCACCTAGCCCATAGAGGTTAATCTAACCACATTGTCCGATTTCAAAAAGGCTTTACAGCGAAAGCAAAACATTAGATTATTGTCACGTAGAGTTGGCCAGAAGGCTAAACTGGAAAACCTAACCTCTATAAAAAATAAAAAGATGGCGGAGCCGCAAAAGTTCTTCTGTGCAACGGTGTTTATTTACATAGTGATTCCGGAACAAAACAACAGTACTGCCATCAAACGTATACCTTATGGGACAGCTTAAAAACAAAGCTGCCCCACCCACAGCTCAATCCAAAATGCCTCTCCATGAACTGAAAGAGAGGCTCCTTTTGTAGGGGTAGCCCCTCCCCTCAGAACAATTAACACTAATAATTAAGCAATTACCTATTCAACATACTGTTTCCATTTATCTAAACATACCAAAATATATACATTGCAACACGTTTATGAAACAACATCACAATATAACATTTACAAAATTACATCACTACTGACAGTGTCTTCCAATATGCCCGTTTACATTAATGAACCATTCCGGACAGGCACTACAAACTAAGCCCAATTCCCTTAGCTCGGGTCCTTATCCAGCATACCTGGAAGCTACAGAGATGGAGAGAGAGAGGAACAGAACAAACAACCGCGCTCATCCATAACATCGATAAGTATACTAAATATTGTTTATATTAAATATGAACACCTGTCTTTATTTCTTTATACCCTAACTGGTTACTGAAGTAAGTGTGAAATGTATGTACTAAGATAGAGACGTTAACCTGTTAGGGCTAGGGGGCAGCATTGACACGGCTGGATAAAAAACATACCCGATTTAATCTGGTTACCACTCCTACTCAGTAACTAGAATATGCATATACTTATTACATATGGATAGAAAACACCCTAAATTTTCTAAAACTGTTTGAATGGTGTCTGTGAGTATAACAGAACTCAAATGGCAGGTCAAAACCTGAGAGATTCCTTTACAGGAAGTGGCCTGTCTGACCATTTCTGGAACTTCTTTGCCATCTCTATCATTTACTAAGGATCTCTGCTCTAACGTGACACTTCCCACGTCGTCCATAGGCTCTCATAGCCCGGGAAAAAAGAGAATGTCGTCATTCCAGCCCCAGGCTGAAACACATTATCGCCTTTCTCAAGTGGCCCATCAAGAGACACTAGCTTATGCGCGTGACCCCGACCGCCCCCGCCTTTGGGATTTTTTCCTCTGTTTGCCGAAAAGGAGATTCCCTGTCGGAATTTTACCGCTTTTCTACGAGAAAAATGACGTAAAAATTGATTTTAAACAGCGGTTGACATGCTTCGACGTACGGCAATTGAATACTTTGAATTTTATTGTCAGGAATTGCGCCAAGCGCGCGACACTTCTTTACTATTTCGGATAGTGTCTGGAACGCACGAACAAAACGCCGCTATTCGGATATAACGATGGATTATTTTGGACCAAACCAACATTTGTTATTGAAGTAGACGTCCTGGGTGTGCATTCTGACGAAGACAACAAAAGGTAATGACATTTTTATAATAGTAAATATGATTATGGTGAGTGCTAAACTTGCCGGGTGTCTAAATAGCGAGCCCGTGATGCCTGGGCTATATACTTAGAATATTGCAAAATGTGCTTTCACCAAAAAGCTATTTTAAAATCGGACATATCGAGTGCATAGAGGAGGTCTGTATCTATAATTCTTAAAATAATTGTTATGCTTTTTGTGAACGTTTATCGTGAGTAATTTAGTAAAATGTTAGCGAATTCCCCGTAAGTTTGCGGGGGGTATGCTAGTTCTGAACGTCACATGCTAATGTAAAAAGCTGGTTTTTGATATAAATATGAACTTGATTGAACAAAACATGCATGTATTGTATAACATAATGTCCTAGGGTTGTCATCTGATGAAGATCATCAAAGGTGAGTGCTGCATTTAGCTGTCTTCTGGGTTTTGGTGACATTATATGCTGGCTTGAAAAATGGGTGTCTGATTATTTCTGGCTTGGTACTCTGCTGACATAATCTAATGTTTTGCTTTCGTTGTAAAGCCTTTTTGAAATCGGACAGTGTGGTTAGATTAACGAGAGTCTTATCTTTAAATGGCTGTAAAATAGTCATATGTTTGAGAAATTGAAGTAATAGGATTTTGAAGATTTTGAAAATCGCGCCACAGGCTGGCAGTGGATGTTACGTAGGTGGGACGAATTCGTCCCGCCGGTCCCATAGAGGTTAACTTGTGTGTCGACCCACATTGTTAACTTATCTGATAACGGAGCAGGGAGGAGTGATGAATGTGTGCGTGCGTTAAAGTACCAAATGCTGCCCGCGGCCAGTGACGGACTTCTACGTCACATTACCTTCCTCCTCTCCTGAAGCGACCAGGTTCGGGAGTCTGGATAGGTAGTCTGCCGTGACATTTTCTTTTCCTGCCTTATGACGGACACAGAACCTGAAAGGCTGGAGCTCCAGATACCACCTGGTCACACGAGAATTCCGGTCCTTCATGGTCTGGATCCAGGTCAGTGCTCTGTGGTCTGTGTGCAGGTCAAATTCCCTCCCAAGAAGGTAGTAACGGAGGCTATCTAGGGCCCACTTTATAGCCAGGCACTCCTTCTCGATTGTCGAATACCTGGTTTCCCTCGGCAACAGCTTCCGACTCAGGTACAGTACAGGAAGCTCTTCTCCTGGCTCCCCTTGGGCCAGTACAGCTCCAATTCCCACAGCCGAAGCGTCCACCTGCACGAGAAACCTCTTCTGAAAATCAGGGGTCTGGAGAACAGGGAATGAGCACAGTCGTTTTTTCAGTATCCTGAAGGCTTCCTCACACTCCTCAGTCCACTTCACAGGGTTGCTGGCCACCTTTGAAGTGAGGTTGGTTAGAGGGACAGCGATGGTCGAAAACTGCGGAATGAATCTCCAGGTACCATCCTGCCAGACCTAGGAAGGACTTCACCTGTGTCTTGGTTCTGGGTTGAGGGCTGTTCCTGATGGACTCCACTTTGTCCACCTGAGGTCGAACTTCACCCTTACCCAGCTGGTAACCCAGATACTTAGTCTCCTGTTTTGCCCACTCACACTTCAGGAGGTTAAGCGTGAGGCCTGCATCATGGATCTTCCCCAGGACTCTGCTAAGATGCTGTATGTGCTCCTCCCAGGAGTGGCTGTAGATCACCACGTCATCCAAGTAAGCAGC
This sequence comes from Salmo salar, assembly GCF_965601325.2. Classification (NCBI taxonomy): domain Eukaryota; kingdom Metazoa; phylum Chordata; class Actinopteri; order Salmoniformes; family Salmonidae; genus Salmo; species Salmo salar. The sequence continues at coordinate 43,292,174 of NC_138300.1, forward strand.
ACAGTAATCGTCACAGTCCTGGAGGACCTTGTCCATAAGCCTCTGGAAAGTTGCAGGGGCCACATGAAGGCCAAACGGCATGACCTTAAACTGGAACAGGCCCATCGGTGTCCGGAAGGCAGTGTAGGCCTTGGATTGTTCGTCCAGGGGCACCTGCCAGTACCCTTTGCAGAGGTCCAATGTGGTGATGTAATGAGCTCTACCGATTCTCTCCAGTAAGTCGTCAATGCGGGGCATGGGGTAGGCATCAAACTGGGAGATGGCATTCACCTTACGGAAGTCCATGCAGACACGCAAAGAGCCATCCTTCTTTGGGACAATGACAATAGGGCTGCTCCATTCACTTGATGATGGCTCGACAACATCCATCTCTATCATGGTGTGGACCTCTTCTTTGAGGGCTACCACCAGCCTCTCAGGCACACGGTAAGGATGCTGGCGGACAGGGTTCTGGCCAGGCTTCAAACGAATGACGTGTTCCAGGACTTTGGTTCTTCCTGGCCTCTGACTGAAGAGGGCCGGATACTTGCCAAACAGCTGCTTCAGCTCATCTTGCTTGTCTTCTTCTAGGTGAGCCAGTATGACCTCTGCTCGTCCTTTCCATGCCTCTGTGACCCCATCTGACTCGTCCTCTTCTTCTACTCTGCGGACCAGAAAGGACTTTACCTTGGAGAGTTCCCCTTTCTCCTCCCAGGCCTTGAGGAGGTTCACATGGTAGGTTTGCTTCTCCTTACCCTTGTCCGGGTGCAGCACCTCGTAGGTCACCGGGCCCATCTTCCTCCCGATTAGGTACGGCCCTTGCCACTGTGCAAGGAGCTTGCTGGTAGACGAGGGAAGGAGGAGCAGGACTTTCTGTCCTGGCTCAAACGCTCTGTGGCGAGCGTGCTGGTCATACCCTCGCTTCTGGGCCTTCTGGGCTTGCTGAAGGTTTGCCCTAGCTTCCTCTCGGTACCGCTCCAGCCTGTCTCGCATCTGGAGAACGTACTGGACAATCCCCTGTCCTGAGGTAGCTACTGGGGAACCTTCCCAGCACTTCTTCAGCAGGTCCAGTGGTCCCTGCACTGGCCATCCATAGAGGAGTTCGAATGGTGAGAAACCTGTCGATGCCTGAGGCACCTCCCTGTAAGCAAAAAGCAGAAAGGGTAACCACTTATCCCAGTCTTTACCAGTGTCAGCCACAAACTTCCTCAGCATATTCTTGAGCGTTTGATTGAATCTCTCTACAAGCCCATCCGTTTGGGGATGGTAGGGAGTGGTCCTCAAGCCTTTAATGCCCAGCTGTCGGTGGAGTTGAACCATCAGTCGTGAAGTGAAGTTTGTGCCTTGGTCCGTCAGGATTTCATCTGGGATTCCTACACGAGAAAAGAGCTGAACAAGAGCACTGATTATTTTTGGAGTGGTTATGGAACGGAGTGGGAAGGCTTCTGGGAACCGGGTGGCATAGTCACAGATCACCAATATATACTGGTAACCTGCACTACTCTTCTCCAAGGGTCCAACAATGTCCATTGCAATTCTCTTGAATGGGGTAGAGATAACTGGCAGTGAACATAGAGGAGCCCGGTCAGACCTACGGACAGCACTGGTTTTCTGGCACGTGGGGCATGTTTTGCAGTATGTTTGTACATCAGTATACATGGAGGGCCAAAAGAAACGGGAGCCTAGCCTAAGATAGGTCTTATGTTGCCCTAGATGGCCTGCCCATGGAACTGTATGTGCAAGGTTGAGAACAAGTGGTCTACATGTAGATGGCACCACTAACTTCCTGCTATCTGCTTCTGACCCAAGGTAGAGTATGTGGTTGTCTACTGTGTATATTCCCCCACATGAAGATTGGCTGTCCCCAGCTAAGGCCTTATCAAATAAACCTTTCAAGGTTGCATCAGACTTCTGCAGTGTAGCAAAATTTTGTGGAACTTCCCATTGCACTTCTAACCCAGACACATCAGCAACAGGTACAGGGGTTCCCACATACTTCTCAAGACGCCGCTGGCGGCGTGACTTTCTGGGCCCTTTGGTTCCCCCCTCACACAGACTATCACACAAGTCAGGCAGAGGTTGTAAACCAGCTTTGGCCTGTGCACGAGTGACAACTGAACATGACACCTGAACATCAGACTGGCAAACTGACTGCTCATATAGCTGACCCCCCACACTTCCCAACAGATCAGAGAGTACAGGCACATCCCTCCCCAAAATCATCTCAAAAGGTAGCTTCTCCATTACCCTAACTTTGAGGAGGTATTTCTGACCCTGAATCTCCACTGTGAGTTCAGCTGTGGGCTGCTGTGACTGGTCACCATGGACACATTGGATCAGTGTCTGGTGACCGTAATCAATGTCATTAACCTGTTAGGGCTAGGGGGCAGCATTGACACGGCTGGATAAAAAACATACCCGATTTAATCTGGTTACCACTCCTACTCAGTAACTAGAATATGCATATACTTATTACATATGGATAGAAAACACCCTAAATTTTCTAAAACTGTTTGAATGGTGTCTGTGAGTATAACAGAACTCAAATGGCAGGTCAAAACCTGAGAGATTCCTTTACAGGAAGTGGCCTGTCTGACCATTTCTGGAACTTCTTTGCCATCTCTATCATTTACTAAGGATCTCTGCTCTAACGTGACACTTCCCACGTCGTCCATAGGCTCTCAGAGCCCGGGAAAAAAGAGAATGTCGTCATTCCAGCCCCAGGCTGAAACACATTATCGCCTTTCTCAAGTGGCCCATCAAGAGACACTAGCTTATGCGCGTGACCCCGACCGCCCCCGCCTTTGGGATTTTTTCCTCTGTTTGCCGAAAAGGAGATTCCCTGTCGGAATTTTATCGCTTTTCTACGAGAAAAATGACGTAAAAATTGATTTTAAACAGCGGTTGACATGCTTCGACGTACGGCAATGGAATACTTTGAATTTTATTGTCAGGAATTGCGCCAAGCGCGCGACACTTCTTTACTATATCGGATAGTGTCTGGAACGCACGAACAAAACGCCGCTATTCGGATATAACGATGGATTATTTTGGACCAAACCAACATTTGTTATTGAAGTAGACGTCCTGGGTGTGCATTCTGACGAAGACAACAAAAGGTAATGACATTTTTATAATAGTAAATATGATTATGGTGAGTGCTAAACTTGCCGGGTGTCTAAATAGCGAGCCCGTGATGCCGGGCTATGTACTTAGAATATTGCAAAATGTGCTTTCACCAAAAAGCTATTTTAAAATCGGACATATCGAGTGCATAGAGGAGGTCTGTATCTATAATTCTTAAAATAATTGTTATGCTTTTTGTGAACGTTTATCGTGAGTAATTTAGTAAAATGTTAGCGAATTCCCCGTAAGTTTGCGGGGGTATGCTAGTTCTGAACGTCACATGCTAATGTAAAAAGCTGGTTTTTGATATAAATATGAACTTGATTGAACAAAACATGCATGTATTGTATAACATAATGTCCTAGGGTTGTCATCTGATGAAGATCATCAAAGGTGAGTGCTGCATTTAGCTGTCTTCTGGGTTTTGGTGACATTATATGCTGGCTTGAAAAATGGGTGTCTGATTATTTCTGGCTTGGTACTCTGCTGACATAATCTAATGTTTTGCTTTCGTTGTAAAGCCTTTTTGAAATCGGACAGTGTGGTTAGATTAACGAGAGTCTTATCTTTAAATGGCTGTAAAATAGTCATATGTTTGAGAAATTGAAGTAATAGGATTTTGAAGATTTTGAAAATCGCGCCACAGGCTGGCAGTGGCTGTTACGTAGGTGGGACGAATTCGTCCCGCCGGTCCCATAGAGGTTAACAGGTACATTACATTTTCTGATCAACGACAGGGAACTGCCGGTGTCAATCATTGCAATCAAGACTTTTACCATTCACTTTTACAGGTACCAAGACTGACCCTTCCCCAGTCTGTCTATTCTGAACACCATCCCCCTCTCTGGGCACATAACAGTAACCTGAGAGCTTGGATTTACGTAGCGGACACATTGAAGCCTTGTGCCCCTGCTGTCGGCAGTAAAAACAGGTCAGACCCCTCCCATCAGAGCGAACTGCATAATCCCTTACCTCCCTCCTCCGACACATAACCCCCAGAGTTACCTCCACCATCTCGGGTATCTCTGATGTCCCTTGTGTCTCGGAGACTCCTTGGAGCGGGTGCTGCAGGTCGTGGTGGGCCCCCTTTACGTGCATTATGGTACTGCAGCGCAAGCTTGGCCGCCATAAGCCCGTCCTTGGGCTCGTGCTCTCGAACCCAGGTTTGAATGTCGTGTGGTAGAACTTGTAGAAGTTGCTCGAGGATGATGACCTCACCGATCTCGTCCTGTGTCTTCTCCTCTGGTTGAACCCATCGTCGGCAGAGACCCTTGAGTCTCTGTCGGTGACTCACCCGATGGCGTCAATGCAGCTCTAAAGCGTTGACGGTAGGTCTCCGAGGAGATGTCGAACTTCATCAGCAGCGCTTCCTTCAAGCCCTTGTAGACGTTGGACAGCCCCTCATCCATTGCTGTGTAAGCCTCTAAGGCCTTGCCCGTGAGCAATGGGACAAGCCTGCAGGCCCACTCTACCTCCGGCCACTGCCACGTCTTGGCCATTCGCTCAAACTCAGCAAGTAGTTTTCAATGTCCTCCCCCTCCTGGTATGAGGGCATCTTTGGCTCCTTCCTCAGGAATGCTGGAAGATGAACGTTAACACTGCTGGACTGGTCTCCTGGTGCTGGGGCTGGCCTCATTACTGCTTGGGGATCCTGCTGTGGAGTTGAAGTCCCTGCTGCGTCGAGCCTTTGTCGTCCTGGTGTTGGCAGACCCAATCTTGGGCTCTCACTGACGAGTTCCGCTTGGTGAGGAGCTGTGAGGATAGATTGGCGTAGGCCCCGAAACTCCTGCTTGAGGTCTTCGTCCCTCTTCTCAAGGCAGGTGAAAAGTTGCTGGAAAAGGGCTACCATGGTTGGGTGTGGTTCTGGTCCCCCAACTGCTCCTTCAGTCAGCTGGTCTCTTATTGCTGTATCTGCTGGTTCAACCGGTAGTTCAAATAGTTCTGGTTGTGTTTGGCCCCTTGGTCGGGCTCCTAGTTTCTCATAATTAACCTCTTCACCAGAAGATTCCATGGTATTCCACCCAGTTTCAACTTCAATTACCTTTTATGACAGTTGATGCTGCTGCTGAGAACGCAATCCTGTACGCATTCCTTTACCTCTCTTGTTGGAATTCACTGATTTGCGGTGCGCCATCCCACTGCTGCCACCATATGTCACGTAGAGTTGGCCAGAAGGCTAAACTGGAAAACCTAACCTCTATAAAAAAATAAAATGTATGTTAGGAGAGTACATAGCCACAAATTTAAGTCATTTAGCAGACGCTCTTATCCAGAGCGACTTACAAATTGGTGCATTCACCTTATAATATCCAGTGGAACAACCACTTTACAATAGCGCATCTAAATCTTTTAAAGGGGGGTTAGAAGGATTACTTTATCCTATCCCAGGTATTCCTTAAAGAGGTGGGGTTTCAGATGTCTCCGGAAGGTGGTGATTGACTCCGCTGTCCTGGCGTCGTGAGGGATCTTGTTCCACCATTGGGGTGCCAGAGCAGCGAACAGTTTTGACTGGGCTGAGCGGGAACTGTGCTTCCTCAGAGGTAGGGAGGCGAGCAGGCCAGAGGTGGATGAACGCAGTGCCCTTGTTTGGGTGTAACCGCACAGCCATTTTTCAAGCAAGCATATATGTCACAAATACCCAAAACACAGCTAAATGCAGCACTAACCTCTGATGATCTTCATCAGATGACACTCCTAGGACATTATGTTATACAATACATGCATGTTTTGTTCAATCAAGTTCATATTTATATCAAAAAACAGCTTTTTACATTAGCATGTGATGTTCAGAACTAGCATTCCCACCCAAAACTTCTGGTGAATTTACTAAATTACTCATGATAAACGTTGACAAAATACATCACAATTATTTTAAGAATTATAGATACAGAACTCCTTTATGCAATCGCTATGTCAGATTTTAAAATAGCTTTTCGGCGAAAGCACATTTTTCAATATTCTGAGTACATAGCTCAGCCATCACGGCTAGCTAATTTGACACCCGCCTTGTTTGGGGCAACCTAAACTCAGAATTACTATTAGAAAAATTGGATTACCTTTGCTGTTCTTCGTCAGAATGCACTCCCAGGACTGCTACTTCCACAACAAATGTTGTTTTTGTTCCAAATAATCCATAGTTATGTGCAAATATCCCCGTTTTGTTCATGCGTTCAGGTCACTATCCAAAGGGTAATGTGCGGGTGGATTTCGAGACAAAAAAATTCAAAATGTTCCTTTACCGTACTTAGAAGCATGTCAAACGCTGTTTAAAATACATTTTTATGGTATTTTTCTCGTAAAATAGCAATAATATTCCAACCGGACAGTGCTGTATTCATTCAAAAGGAAGAGAAAAAATGGCGAGGTCTCGTGAACGCGCATTTCCCATCTCTTAGCCACCGGGCAGTCCACTCAGAAACTGTGCTCCTGTTATCTGCCCAGAGACAGGAGACGCGTTAATCCGCTTTCTGAACGCTTTAGAGAGCCAATGGAAGCCTTAGAAAGTGCTACATAACCCCACGGGCACTGTAGTTTCGATAGAGAAGGAAAGGGAGAACTACAAAATCACAGACAGGCCACTTCCTACTTGTAATTTTCTCAGGTTTTTGCCTGCCATATGAGTTCTGTTATACTCACAGACACAATTCAAACAGTTTTCGAAACTTCAGAGTGTTTTCTATCCAAATCCACTAATAATATGCATATTCTCGTTTCTGGGAAAGAGTAGTAACCAGTTTAAAACGGGTACGTTTTTTTATCCGGCCGTGAAAATACTGCCCCCTAGCCCAGACAGGTTAAGCTTTGATGCAAGAGAGAAAGAGACAAGAAAGTAGTCAAGATGACCAGCTTGATTAAGTCTCCTCCATCTAAATCTCACTAGGTCAGGATTTTATAGTCTCCAAATATCCACTATTTCTAATGTATCCATAATATTTGTGATTTCCTGAAGGGCACGGGGATGATAGTTTGCAGGTTGATTACCTTTACAGTCCATTGAGGTACTTAACACTGTGTTATAATCTCCTACCATGATGATTTGATCATTTGTTGCCTGTAAATTCAATAAATTGGTATAAATGTTTTCGAAGAAGTATGATTGTCCTGATTTGGACCATATAGATTAATGTGCCAAATCTATTTTTTGTCCACTTTGATATTCAAAAGGATCCACCTTCCTTGTGAATCATTCCTGACTATTTGCACATTCAGATCAAAATGTTTGTAATTAATATCATCACACCTTTTGAGTTCCTTTGTCCATGACAGAAAATTATTTCACCACCCCATTCCTTTTTCCATGCAACTTCATCTAAGGATGTAGAGTGACTTTCCTGTGAGCAGTATATGTTAAATTCCTCCCTTCCTGATCTTTTTTTATAATCTGCTAAACCGTTACAATTATAACTGGCTATACTTATTTCACCCCTTACCATAACTATAAACTATTCTCAGTCTAAATTGACCATGATTAGTGCTTGTAAAGTTATTGCCATCCGAGGTATTATGACGGTCAAAACTAGAGCTTGCACGTCTGGATAAAAAAATGTACCCGATTTAATCTGGTTACTAATCCTACCCAGTAACTAGAATATGCATATACTTATTATATATGGATAGAAAACACTCTAAAGTTTCTAAAACTGTTTGAATGGTGTCTGTGAGTATAACAGAACTCATTTGGCAGGCAAAACCCTGAGACATTTTCTGACAGGAAGTGGATACCTGATGTGTTGTATTACCTTTAAACCTATCCCATTGAAAAACACAGGGGCTGAGGAATATTTTGGCACTTCCTATTGCTTCCACTAGATGTTACCAGCCTTTACAAAGTGTTTTGAGTCTTCTGGAGGGAGATCTGACCGAACAAGAGCCATGGAACGATGATGTCCCATTAGACACCTGGCGCGCGAGTTCATGTTGGGTACCCTCGTTCCAATACGTTATAAAAGAGTATGCATTCGTCCACCTTGAATATTATTCATGTTCTGGTTAAAAAAGGCCCTAATGATTTATGCTATACAACGTTTGACATGTTTGAACGAACGTAAATATATTTTTTCCCCTCGTTCATGACGAGAAGTCCGGCTGGCTTAGATCATGTGCTAACAAGACGGAGATTTTTGGACATAAATGATGAGCTTTTTTGAACAAAACTACATTCGTTATGGACCTGTGATACCTGGAAGTGACATCTGATGAAGAGAATCAAAGGTAATGGATTATTTACATAGTATTTTCGATTTTAGATCTCCCCAACATGACGTCTAGTCTGTATCGCAACGCGTATTTTTCTGGGCGCAGTGCTCAGATTATTGCAAAGTGTGATTTCCCAGTAAGGTTATTTTTAAATCTGGCAAGTTGATTGCGTTCAAGAGATGTAAATCTATAATTCTTTAAATGACAATATAATATTTTACCAATGTTTTCTAATTTTAATTATTTAATTTGTGACGCTGACTTGACTGCCGGTTATTGGAGGGAAACGATTTCCTCAACATCAATGCCATAGTAAAACGCTGTTTTTGGATATAAATATGAACTTGATAGAACTAAAAATGCATGCATTGTCTAACATAATGTCCTAGGAGTGTCATCTGATGGAGATTGTAAAAGGTTAGTGCATCATTTTAGCTGGTTTTATGGTTTTGGTGACCCTGTCTTTGACTTGACAAAACATTACACACAACTCTTGTAAATGTACTGTCCTAACATACTCTAAATTTATGCTTTCGCCGTAAAACCTTTTTGAAATCGTAAAACGTGGTTAGATTAAGGAGATGTTTATCTTTCAAAGGGTGTAAAATAGTTGTATGTTTGAAAAATTTGAATTTTGACATTTATTTGGATTCAAATTTGCCGCTCTTGAAATGCACCTGCTGTTGATGGAGTGCACCACGGGTGGCACGCTAGCGTCCCACCTAGCCCATAGAGGTTAACGGTATCTGCCGGAAAACCTGCCGACAGTACACAAAAACCGCTTGCAAAATGACCAAAACGACTCAGCTCTTTCCTGATTTGATCATCCCTAATAGACGGAGGCACATTTGCGACTACCACCCTGGTCAAAGGGGTAGAAAGAGGCGAAATGGGCACCAACACAACCCTTACAAATATTCCACTGGCAATGAGCCTACCAACCAAATTTGACCTTTTCATGAACACAACCACAGCTTTGTTAATTCTGGAAGCGGAATGTATAAATTCAGCTCCTACCTGTTCACCGAACGTGAGCAGAACCTCCACCTCAACTCCATTCTCAGGAACACATCTGAAACCATGCCGTAATGACAGCGTCTCCTCCGTGCAAGGCTGAGAAGCCATCACGCACACCACACCTTCCAAACACCAGGAAACTAAAACTCTGTCCTCTTCCACCCTAAACTTTGAAAAAACTGTGGATACTGCTAAAACAAATAGCGTATTAACCCCCCACAATAAAAAAGAAAAAATTGAAAGAAAAGACCATGGACAGAATATAAGAAAATAAGTTAGGACAGAGCCCTCCACACCAAACACTCAAACTCCAAAAAACTCCCAGCATGCACTGCGAGAGAGGGAGAGCGAGAGAGAGCTAATGATACTGTAGTTAATAATGAGATGCTTCTTACTTAATTAACAATTGGATACATTTTGTATCCGTATTAGGAAAAGGAAAAAATAAACAAATTGAAGAAAGGGGGGGACTGTAATTCAGTTCTCATCATTTTGACATATAATGATATGATATCCTGGCAACTTATATTGGCCAGTTGCTTTATCCCAGTGTATAACATGGGGGATATCGCCTGTCACCTTTTTATTTATTTATTTAACCTTTATTTAACCAGGTAGGCAAGTTGAGAACAAGTTCTCATTTACAGTTGCGACCTGGCCAAGATAAAGCAAAGCAGTTTGACACATACAACAACACAGGGAGTAAAACAAACATACAGTCAATAATACAGTCGAAAAATAAGTCTATATACAACGTGAGCAAATGAGGTGATAAGGGAGGCAAAGGCAAAAAAGGCCATGGTGGCAAAATAAATACAATATAGCAAGGAAAACACTGGCATGGTAGATTTGTAGTGGAAGAAAGTGCAAAGTAGAAATAGAAATAATGGGGTGCAAAGGAGCAAAATAAATAAATACAGTAGGGGAAGAGGTAGTTGTTTGGGCTAAATTATAGATGGGCTATGTACAGGTGCAGTGACTGACGAGGCTTAAAGAAACAGTAAATTCAATTGTAAACGATAGGCACTGAACCTGCCATATGAGGGACAGACGAGAGATGAAAGAGAGAGAGAGAGAGAGCGAGTGATGAAATGAGAGAAATAGAGAAAGCGATTCACTATATGGGGAAGACAGATGGGAAAGATTGATCGGAGAAGAAAGAGATCAGATAGGCTCTGAAATAAATTGCAAAGAGAAGGGTAGAGGTGAGGGAATGTAAGGATGAGGAATGGGGAAAATGTAATAGAGAGAGAGAGAAGAGAGAAAGCGAGAGCAGGGAGAGGGAGAAAGATGCAATATAAGGTATCTTCAGTTGTACTGAAACAAAGGAATCATTTTGATGTCAGTCTCTATGGGATGATCACATGACCTGTGAGCATGCTCAGTAGGGTTTACCCTAGCCCACTGGGGTGGGAAATAAAGACAGGAGCAAGAGAAAAAAGACAGTAGGGGAAAGACAGAGAAAAAAAACAGGAACGAGAGAAAAGAAGCAACAGAGAAATGAAGCAGGGAAATGTGTGTAATGATGGAGTGAATAATTCATATAAAACAAGACTGAACCTGAAGAAACAAAACAGAACCTGAAGACACACACACCCCATCATTACCCCCCAGCCCCGCCCCCTAACCCCCAACAGACACACACACACACACACACACACACACACACACACACACACACACACACACACACACACACACACACACACACACACACACACACACAGGTCTGTGGAGATGCATCTCAATGAGAGGTTGAGCTTAGCAGTCTGGGAGGAGACAGAGTTGTTTTCAATTCACATGTCTCATTGCAATTCATCACATTTATACAGACTTTTAGTGTTATAGTAGGTCTCTACTGAGTAGAGTCTACCCAGGTGGTGCTCTGTCTGCCTTGGGGAAACTCACACACTGCAAAGTTATGCTCTCTTTTATGACCCCTGTGTAATGAACAAAACCTCCCTCATCTTCCCTCTCCTTCCATCCTCCCTTATTCCTTCCATCTTCTTCTCAATCACTGTGAGTACTACTACTTACTGTTGAGTACTGTGTTAATGTGGTTCATTTCTATAACAGCTAAATGGGTCAAATACAGTTGACAAACCACCACAATGTAATGTCCTTATTAGCAGATTGCCTCAGAGCCCAAAAATGTGCTCTGTGGCACACACACACACACAAAACACACGCACAAACACACAAACACAGTAATTAGTCTTCGAGAACCGGCGAGGAGAGGGGCGCGATCTGGGCCACAGCAAGGCCTGAGGTGACGCTCCATTTGTTTCTGTGTTTCTGTGTGGAGACACTCAGAGCAGTTCGAACTCTCTAAAATCCATTTAGAACAGTTAGAACTCTTTAAAGTCCATTTAGAACAGTTCTAACTCTCTGAAGCCCATTTAGAACAGTTCTCTCTGAAGCCCATTTAGAACAGTTAGAGCTCTCTAAAGTCCATTTAGAACAGTTATAACTCTCTGAAATCCATTTAGAATTCTTTAAAGTCCATTTAGAACAGTTAGAACTCTCTGAAGCCAATTTAGAAGAGTTCGAACTCTAAAGTCTATTTAGAACAGTTCAAACTCTCTGAAGTCCATTTAGAACAGTTCAAACTCTCTGAAGACCATTTCGAACAGTTCTAACTCTCTGAAGTCCATTTAGAACAGTGTGAATACTCTGAAGCCCATTTAGAACAATTCTAACTCTCTGATGCCCACTTAGAACAGTTCTAACTCTCTGAAGCCCATTTAGAACAGTTCTCTCTGAAGCCCATTTAGAACAGTTAGAGCTCTCTGAAGTCCATTTAGAACAGTTCTAACTCCCTGAAGCTCATTTAGAACAGTTCTCTCTGAAGCCCATTTAGAATAGTTTGAACTCTCTGAAGTCCATTTAGAACAGATCGAACTCTCTAAAATCGATTTAGAACAGTTAAAGATCTTTAAAGTCAATTTAGAACAGTTCTAACTCTCTGAAGCCCATTTAGAACAGTTCGAACTCTTGTAAGCCTATTTAGAACGGTTCAAACTCTTTGAAGTCCATTTGGAACAGTTGGAACTCCTTGAAGTCCATTTAGAACAGTTAGAACTCTCTAAAGTCCATTTAGAACAGTTCTAACTCTCTGAAGCTCATTTAGAACAGTTCTCTCTGAAGCCCATTTAGAATAGTTTGAACTCTCTGAAGTCCATTTAGAACAGATCGAACTCTCTAAAATCGATTTAGAACAGTTAAAGATCTTTAAAGTCAATTTAGAACAGTTCTAACTCTCTGAAGCCCATTTAGAACAGTTCGAACTCTTGTAAGCCTATTTAGAACGGTTCAAACTCTTTGAAGTCCATTTGGAACAGTTGGAACTCCTTGAAGTCCATTTAGAACAGTTAGAACTCTCTAAAGTCCATTTAGAACAGTGCTAACTCTCTGAAGTCCATTTAGAACAGTTCAAACTCTCTGAAATCCATTTAGAACAGTTAGAACTCTGCAAAGTCCATTTAGAACAGTTCTAACTCTCTGAAGCCCATTTAGAATAGTTTGAACTCTCTGAAGTCCATTTAGAGCAGATCGAACTCTCTAAAATCTATTTAGAACAGTTGGAACTCTCTGAAGTTCATTTAAAACAGTTAGAATTCTCTGAAGCCCATTTAGAACAGTTCGAACTCTAAAGTCTATTTAGAACAGTTCAAACTCTCTGAAGACCATTTCGAACAGTTCTAACTCTCTGAAGTCCATTTCGAACAGTTCTAACTCTCTGAAGTCCATTTTGAACAGTTCTAACTCTCTGAAGCCCATTTAGAACTGCGCAGATGTTAGTATCTTACAGAGATTTCTGTAAGTCTTTAGCTGACACTAGGATTCTTCTTAACCTCATTGAGCATTCTGCGCTGTGCTCTTTGCAGGACGGCCACTCCTAAAGAGAGTAGCAACAGTACTGAACTTTCTCCATGTATAGACAATTTGTCTTACCATGGACTGATGAACATCAAGGATTTTAGATATACTTTTGTAACCCTTTCCAGCTTTATGCAAGTCAACAATTCTTAATCTTAGGTCTTCTGAGATCTCTTTTGTTCGAGGCATGGTTCACATCAGGCAATGCTTCTCGTGAATAGCAAACTCAAATTTTGTGAGTGTTTTTTATAGGACAGGGCAGCTCTAATCAACATCTTCAATCTGGTCTCATTGATTGGACTCCAGGTTAGCTGACTCCTGACTCCAATTAGCTTTTGGAGAAGTCATTAGCCTAGGGTTTACATACTTTTTCCAACCTACACTGTGAATGTTTAGATGATGTATTCAATATAGACAAGAAAAATACAATACTTTGTGTGTTATTAGTTTAAGCACACTTTGTTAGTCTATTGTTGTGACTTAGATGAAGATCAGATCAAGTTTTATGACCAATTTATGCAGAAATCCAGGTAATTCCAAAGGGTTCACATACTTTTTCTTGCCACTGTAGATGTCATGATCATGGTCATCAGCCAAGAACAGGAAAATACTGTACAGGTACAGTAACAGATACAGTCTGCCATATCAGAATAACTGAGTATGCAGTGGTGGAGAGACCAAGGAGAGTACTGAGTTTCCTGACAGGGCATAATGAGTCTTCCTTCTTCTGTAAGGTTTTCAAATCTGAAATCAGAATAGTAATACCTTTTACTGTGAATGAGTTACAGCTGTTTTAGTGAACTGTTATTTTTCTAGAATTCTATGGATTTTCCGTGATCAGACACTTTCTTATCTGGATAGATGCGGTAATGAGCTCATTTGAACTCGACCAAAATAATGGAATTGCCATGGAAACGCGTCGGGGAAAGATCACAAGTCGCAACACATGTTCATGTCATTGTTACCAATCTACATCATTACAGTTCAAAACGACTTTGACTACCATCACCGATTTCTGTATTCTAGCTATGCTAATCAGTTTATATGAACGGGAGGTAGCATCTAGCAGTCACTTCTGAAAAGGAACAAGGAACAACTTCTACATAATATGCAGCAAAAACAGCCAAATGTATCAAATTAGGACTCAAGTAACCTCATTGCAGGCCTGTTACAATTAAATGTAAGCCAATCTGACAAAGGAATTTTTTTAAAGATGGTCATACTATGGACAATTTAGCTATTTGATTTAGAATTTTGAGACCCCTTTAGGTATATACAAAATATATTTAAAAAATAATTTGATAAAATATTGATTTTGGCCTAAACTACTAAAGCCCATAGAAACGCATTAAATGACACATTCATTAATGGCAGTCATAAGAAACAAGGTTTTGAAGTGTCTGTCCTAACTCAGGAAATATATATACATTGCAATCGGAAAGTATTCAGACCCCTTCCCTTTTTCCACATTTTGTTACGTTACAGCTGTCATGACGTTGGCCTCTTTTGGTACAGGGAGGACAGTTGACCCCTCCCTTTTGCACACAATCCACCCTGTGTGTAAAGGGTCGTAAAAAACTCTAAAATTCCAGGAGAGTCTCTGGCCACATGGCCCATAGAGAGACACAGGAAATTCTTCCAACTCATAGAATTGGAAAGCCAAGCGACATTTTGTGTTCTGGAGAAGGTATGGAAGATTGGTGAAGAATCCAGCTACGAACTGATCCGCTTGGTACCATTTTGTGATACTCAGAAGAGACAATATAGCCATATTACCATAAAACTGTTTATATAATAGACTCAGTTTAAGACTTACATCATATGGGTGTATGGAATGTATTAATAAGGATAAAGCTTTTGTAAGACATTGAGATGCTATGTACTGATGTAATGTGATAGAATTGTATTTCTGTAACCAAATCTAACTCAGTCATAGGCACGCCCCCAGGGACCAGGCGTCATTTGACCAGCCTGTTCTATGGGCACTATAAAACACCCCCGGATTTACATTTCCTCAGACCAGGCCTACACTCCGTTGGCTAATAGGTTTTACCTTCCAATTCCTCTACTGAAAGTGAACCATACCACGTGGTTAACTTTTAGACTATCGATACTGACAGAATAAGAACAAGTCTTTGATATTAATTATTAGTCTGCAGCTAAGTAAATTATATCATTGAACACGAAGACCAACGAACCAACCATTCGATGACAACATGAATGAATGTCGCTCTGAAAGATCCATTCTAACCGAGAGAGAGAGAGAGAACGCGGACAAAACTCCCCAACAGAACTACTCTCCAACAAGAATCAGAACGACACACTGAGCGTAAATATATATTGATTGCAATTGTTCCCGAATGAGTGAGCCTTCAATTGTCAATTGTTAATATTAATGAACCCTGTGTAACTTCTCAGCCGACCTTTTTTGATCCATTGTTCAACAGGCCGACCTGCCTGTTTAGCCAGTAGGGCACATTCCGATACCAATCCTTTGTGACGATAATGACTGTTTGTATGTTTTTCTGTTAATTACTTAGTGTAGTAAATAAATGATTTTAAGACAATTGATGTATGGATGATTTTAGTAAAGACTGGGTTCGTGCAGATACAACAATTTACAACGTTTGGTATGAGACTGGACTAGAGGTAAAATACACCAATTAAACAAGAAGATAATCTGCCTATACTATAATAGAATAGAATATTATAGTACCGGAAAGTTATATTAGGAAAATTATAGTTTTGTAATCTGAATATTCTCCTTGGTGCCCCGATCTCCTAGCTAATTACAATTAAACGATTAATCAGTTTAATCGAGTGATAATAATTACAGGGAGCTAATTGATAAACATATCTTCCATTTAATGATACCCCAAAGACACGACACAGCTTTATTCTAAAATGGATTAAACTATTTTTTTCCCCTCATCCTTGAGATGGTTCCTACAACTTGATTGGAGTTCACCTGTGTAAATTAAATTATATTGGATATGATATGGAAAGGTACACACATGTCTATATAAGGTCCCACAGTTGACAGTGCATGTACCAAAAAAAATTCTGCAGCATTGAAGGTCCCCAAGAACTCAGTGGCCTCCATCATTTTTAAATTGAATAATTTTTGAATCACCAAGACTCTTCCTAGAGATGGCCGCCCGGCCAAACTGAGCAATCGGGGGAGAAGGGCCTTGGTCAAGGAGGTGACCAAGAACCTGATGGTCACTTTGACAGAGCTCCAGAGTTACCCTGTGGAGATGGGAGAACCTTCCAGAAGGGCAACCATCTCTGCAGCACTCCACCAATCAGGCCTTTATGGTAGAGTGGCAAGACGGAAGCCACTCCTCAGTAAAAGGCACATGAGAGCCCGCTTGGAGTTTTCCAAAAGGAACCTAAAGGACTCTCAGACCATGAGAAACAAGATTCTCTGGTCTGATGAATCCAAGATTGAACACTTTGGCCTGAATGCCAAGTGTCACGTCTGGAGGAAACCTGCCACCATCCCTACGGTGAAGGATGGTGGTGGCCGCGTCATACTGTGTGGGTGTCTTTTAGAGGAAGGGACTGGGAGACTAGTCAGGATCAAGGGAAAGATGAACAGGGCAATGTACAGAGAGATCCTTGATGAAAACCTGCTCCAGAGTGCTCAGGACCTCAGACTGGGGTGACGGTTCACCTTCCAACAGGACAAGGACCCTAAGCACACAGCCAAGACAACACAGGATTGGCTTCGGGACAAGTCTCTGAATGTCCTTGAGTGGCCCAGCCAGAGCTCGATCGAACATCTCTGGAGAGACTTGAAAACAGGTGTGCAGCGATGCTCCCCATCCAACCTGACAGAGCTTGAGAGGATCTGCAGAGAATAATGGGAGAAACTCCCCAAATACAGGTGTGCCAAGCTTGTAGCGTTATACCCAAAAAGACTCGAGGCTAATCCCTGCCTTCATACTTCCGTTCATTTTTAAAACCGGTACCAGTTACCTTCAGACAAGTACCGAGCCACTTGTGGAGGCCGTAGAGCAAAACGGAGAACACCATTGTGTTCATGAGAATCTAGCTAATAATTCTAACTATGGGGATCATAGCTAGATAGCTACATTTTACTGGTAAAATAGCAATCCTGCAGCAGCCCTCTCTGGCTGGCTAGTTACACATCGAATCACCAGCCAGTTCATTTTAGCTCTGAATAATGCCTAGTGACAAATGCTCTTCATATTGTCAATATAAGCATTTTATGTTGTACACCTACCAAAGAAAACATGAACATATAAAATACAATAGCTAAATCAACTAGCTAGCTAGCTACCATGCCTCGTTTTAGCTGACTGTCTACTCAGCTTGTTATCAAAAATATATTTCACAGACTCATCTTATCAATGGGGAAAAATACTCTAGAATGTTAATATTATCATCACCATCATAAAAAAACGAATTGTATACAGTTTCTTACCTTAATGTTGTTGTCCTGACCTCAATTACAGAGCAGTGTCAAAGTTGTGAGAGCAGTGTCAAAGTTGTGAGAAACCTTTCAGATCCAGTGGAGGCAAGGTGCCTCCCGGTGGCAGTATTCACTTTCAGTCCCTGCTCCAAAACTCACAATATTCTCAACCTGTTGTTCAAAATCAAAAAAAAAAGTTAAATGGGCTGTTAACGTTTGATTACTGAACGCTCTGCACATCATTTACATGTTAGTCATTTAGCAGACACTCTTATCCAGAGTGACTTACAGGAGCAATTAGGTTGTGAAGTAGGCACATCAACAGATTTTTCACCTAGTCGGCTCGGGGACTCGCACCAGCAACCTTTCAGTTACTGGCTCAACACGCTTAACTGCTAGGCTACCTGCAATCAAAGACTCACGTGCTGCTTACACAACTGAACACATACGTTGTGGAGCAGGGCGGTGCACAAACCTTTGGTGGGGAAGGTGCTCAAAGTGACAAAAAAGGGCACCACTTTTTTTCATAGAAGGGCAAAAAGAGTAGGTTCGCCAGCACCGCTAGTGCTCTATCTGTGCAAGTGCCTGTTGTGGAGGATTGTGTTTGAGTGCATGTGATTGTGTTTGTGTGCATGATATTGTGTTTGAGTGCATGTGATTGTGTTTGTGTGCATGCAATTGTGTTTATGTGCATGTGATTGTGTTTATGTTCATGTGATTGTGTTTATGTGCATGTGATTGTGTTTGTGTGCATATGATTGTGATTGTGTGCATGTGATTTTGATTGTTTTTGTGTGCATGTGATTGCATTTGTGTGCATGTGATTGTGTTTTTCTAAATTTTCATGTAATAGACCGCTTGTAAATAAATGTAATAGACTGCTTGTAAATAAATATCCTTCTTGGAGACAATCAGACAAAGACGTGACGGACGCCTGATGAAATGTCCTCTAGATGGGCCATGTACTGTTCATTACTCACTGTGTTGCTACGAGTGACAGGTTGCTGAGTTCAACACACTGACGAGTGTGACCTGGCTGTTGTGACCGTTACCGTGGGCAACGTGTTACTGAGGGAACACTGCCATAGCCTTAATGCTGCTTTAACTAGCTACAGTGAAATACTTTGTCTAGGAGATGACAGGGAGGGAAAAACAGTGGGGACAGCCAGCTCTCTTGGAATTAGCCCCGTAGACATTAGAGAGGCAGAGAAAACTACTAGGTAGCTGTAGTTTAAACAGAAGCACTGAACATATAACACACTCATAGTAACCGAAGCTGTGAATGTTTCATGAACATAGAAACCCACACAGCTATACGCCGAGTTGATATTCATGTCATAAGAAGGAATTCCCCTTGACCACGCCCACAAATTGAGGAAAACTAACACTGTTTACCATTGACCCCCATTGTAAGAGCCAACTTTGTCGTCGATAACAAAACATGCTGAAAAGCTGCTATGTTATTCAACGTACATGTAACCAGGTCAAAAATCTACAGTTTGCAAAACTCCCTCGTAGAGAAATAGATCCTGCGAGAAGAGCCTTGTGGTTTCAGCTATTCGGCGTGGGACAGTGGGAAATGTGGGGACCAAATATGCTACACGTAGCTATGTGTGTAGAAAACATTTAATCACAGGTAAGACATTTAACTTGTTTAGTATAACTCCACTCACTACTTGTAGCTGTATAGTCTGTTTCTTTGTGTTGTTGGTCTTGGCTAGCTTAATATTCAGGTAGTAGGTAGCTAGCTTCTAGCACCGTCATGAACACAGGCATGAGGGAAGCCCTACAATATTACACATTTCTAAGTAGTGAGAACACTCGGGAGCAGGCAATGTTGAAAAGTAATCTTTAGACATGTTGTACTTTTCCTAAATGTAGTTTGTAACTGACAAATTGCGTTTGAAAAAAGTCACGTTTTTTTATATGAGCCAATGGGGTAACCTAGGTAACCACAGGTTGTTTTCCCACAGGCGGGTGGGGCCATGACGTTCTATCTAATAACAACTTGGACTATTCAAAGAGGTTCTGTTGTTTCCATGACAGCTATTGAACATCGTATTTAATTTTGACTCAATCAATGCCAGCTCTGTGATGGCGCTGCCAGCTTTGAGATGAGGGGTAAAATAACAACAGAGCAGAGAGCAGTCAGAGGATGAGGAAAATAACAACTGTGGGCTGAGAGAGAGAAAAAAGAAAGAGAGAGACAGGGCAGTGAGTGAGAGAGAGAGAGAGAGAGAGAGAGAGAGAGAGAGAGAGAGAGAGAGAGAGAGAGAGAGAGAGAGAGAGAGAGAGAGAGAGAGAGAGAGAGAGAGAGAGGAGAGAGAGAGAGAGAGAGAGAGAGAGAGAGAGAGAGAGAGAGAGAGAGAGAGGAGGAGAGAGAGAGAGAGAGAGAGAGAGAGAGAGAGAGAGAGAGAGAGAGAGAGAGAGAGAGAGAGAGAGAGAGAGAGAGCAACAGAGAGCAACAGAGAGGAAAACAACAACTCTGGACTAGACAGAACTCCCAGGAGGCTGTGCGATAGACAGACACAGATGTTGAAATTCAGATCACACACACGCCTGCAAACCATGCTGCTCACAAGAGAGAGAGACAGAGGGAGCGAAAGAGAGAGAGAGGGGGAGAGAAAGAGAGATAGTAGAGAAGTAGCAGAGGGAAAGAGAGGGATGGGAAAGAGAAAGGGGGAGAGAAGGAGATGGAGAGAGAGATGGAGTGTAGAGAGAGATGAGGGGAGACATGGGGGAGGGATGAGAGAGCAAGGGGGAGACTGAGACAGAAAGGGATGTAAAAGGAAGAAGCGAAGAGCGAGAGACTGAGTATCATTGACCAATCACACACACACAACCTGCCAGTTATTTATGTGACTGTGTGACATAGAGAATTACTACTCAGTCTGTTGCTGTGCCCTGTGCAGTTATTCTGTATGTATTGGAGTCCTTGCCTTGCTGTGTGAGACTGTTTTGGGAGAGGTGCTGTCTCATACATACAAACCTGTGGTGAAATACACTACCCTCAAACAGCTTCAGGCTATATAACAATGGCTATTATATTAAAATGGTTTCCTGAGATAGATATAAAGACTGATATAACATCCACTAATGCATTCATTCACTATCCACGAAATCACATTATGCTGTGGCCACGATACAGGTCTGTTTCAATTCACAGGTTGAAGAGCTTATCATACGAGACAGGCTACTGTAATTTACAGGAGTGATACAGCTGTTTTACACACTGTTATATACATTGTAGACCTAGATATTGTCTGTTGATCTGATATACAGTACATGTAACTGCCAAAATAAAGGAAACACCAACATAAAGTGTCTTAATGTCACGACTTCTGTCAAAGTCGATGCCTCTCCTTGTTCGGGCAGTGTTCGGCGGTCGACGTCGCCGGTCTTCTAGCCGTCGCTGATCCATTTTTCATTTTTCCATTTGTTAAGTCTTGTTTTCCCACACATCTGGTTTTCATTTCTCTCATTATGTGTTGTGTATTTAACCCTCTGTTCCCCCCATGTCTTTGTGTGGTATTGTTTTTTTGTAAGTGCTTGTGCACATTTGTTTGACTGGTGTGGGTCAGGTTATTGTGCCCATATTTTGTATTTTTTATGCCGGTGGTTTTTACTATTTTTACTATTACTATTATTACTATTACCAAGTTCTGCTCTCCTGCATCTGACTTCCCTGCCACCAGTTACGCACCCCTTACACTTAATAGGGTGTTTGGCTACCCCGAGACGTCATTTGTAAATAAGAATTTGTTCTTAACTGACTTGCCTAGGTAAATAAAGGTGAAATAAAATAATGGAAGGATGCAACATCATTCTTTTTGTTGATGGTGGTGGAAAACACTGTCACAGGCAACACTCCAGAATCTCCCATAAGTGTTGAATTGGGTTAACATCTGGTGACTAAGACACACACACACTCACACACTTTATTTTGGCAGTTACCTGTACAGTGTTTAAGTACAGTATGGTATGATAAAGAGGCAGGCAGGGTATGTGGCAGCTGGCGCTGTTCTGTTTCAAACCTCCTGCCTTCTAAAATAGAATGTAGAATTTAGAAGTGGAATAGAGAAGATCAGAGGAAGCAGGCTCGGCAGGATTCATGGTGTTATGATTATTCTTTTTCGGAATGGTCCATCCCCATACATCACTATGCCATCCCGTTCTGCCTGATCTGATCAACGTTAGCTCCATGTTTACAGTACCACACATTGTGTAAATATTATCACTGGAGGCAATGATGGTATCGTGATGTGACAGTCATTAACCTGTTAGGGCTAGGGGGCAGCATTTGCACGTCTGGATAAAAAAATGTACCCGATTTAATCTGGTTACTAATCCTACCCAGTAACTAGAATATGCATATACTTATTATATATGGATAGAAAACACTCTAAAGTTTCTAAAACTGTTTGAATGGTGTCTGTGAGTATAACAGAACTCATTTGGCAGGCAAAACCCTGAGACATTTTCTGACAGGAAGTGGATACCTGATGTGTTGTATTGACTTTAAACCTATCCCATTGAAAAACACAGGGGCTGAGGAATATTTTGGCACTTCCTATTGCTTCCACTAGATGTCACCAGCCTTTACAAAGTGTTTTGAGTCTTCTGGAGGGAGATCTGACCGAACAAGAGCCATGGAACGATGATGTCCCATTAGACACCTGGCGCGCGAGTTCATGTTGGGTACCCTCGTTCCAATACGTTATAAAAGAGTATGCATTCGTCCACCTTGAATATTATTCATGTTCTGGTTAAAAAAGGCCCTAATGATTTATGCTATACAACGTTTGACATGTTTGAACGAACGTAAATATATTTTTTCCCCTCGTTCATGACGAGAAGTCCGGCTGGCTTAGATCATGTGCTAACAAGACGGAGATTTTTGGACATAAATGATGAGCTTTTTTGAACAAAACTACATTCGTTATGGACCTGTGATACCTGGAAGTGACATCTGATGAAGAGAATCAAAGGTAATGGATTATTTACATAGTATTTTCGATTTTAGATCTCCCCAACATGACGTCTAGTCTGTATCGCAACGCGTATTTTTCTGGGCGCAGTGCTCAGATTATTGCAAAGTGTGATTTCCCAGTAAGGTTATTTTTAAATCTGGCAAGTTGATTGCGTTCAAGAGATGTAAATCTATAATTCTTTAAATGACAATATAATATTTTACCAATGTTTTCTAATTTTAATTATTTAATTTGTGACGCTGACTTGACTGCCGGTTATTGGAGGGAAACGATTTCCTCAACATCAATGCCATAGTAAAACGCTGTTTTTGGATATAAATATGAACTTGATAGAACTAAAAATGCATGCATTGTCTAACATAATGTCCTAGGAGTGTCATCTGATGGAGATTGTAAAAGGTTAGTGCATCATTTTAGCTGGTTTTATGGTTTTGGTGACCCTGTCTTTGACTTGACAAAACATTACACACAACTCTTGTAAATGTACTGTCCTAACATACTCTAAATTTATGCTTTCGCCGTAAAACCTTTTTGAAATCGTAAAACGTGGTTAGATTAAGGAGATGTTTATCTTTTAAATGGTGTAAAATAGTTGTATTTTTGAAAAATTTGAATTTTGACATTTATTTGGATTCAAATTTGCCGCTCTTGAAATGCACCTGCTGTTGATGGAGTGCACCACGGGTGGCACGCTAGCGTCCCACCTAGCCCATAGAGGTTAATGTGATGACTGCTGTTTATCAAAAATGACCTGCTACATTGAATTATTACTAGATTAAATGTAACAATTAACTCATTAGGAATTTGGGGCACCACGGGAAAAGTTCTTTAACCTGTTATGGCTAGGGGGCAGTATTTTAACGGCTGGATAAAAAACGTACCCGATTTAATCTGGTTACTACTCCTGCCCAGTAACTAGAATATGCATATAATTATTGGCTTTGGATAGAAAACACTCCAAAGTTTCTAAAACTGTTTGAATGGTGTCTGTGAGTATAACAGAACTCAAATGGCAGGTCAAAACCTGAGAGATTCCTTTACAGGAAGTGGCCTGTCTGACCATTTCTTGAACTTCTTTGCCATCTCTATCTTTTACAAAGGATCTCTGCTCTAACGTGACACTTCCTACGTCTTCCATAGGCGCTCAGAGCCCGGGAAAAAACAGAATGTCGTCATCCCAGCCCCAGGCTGAAACACATTATCGCCTTTCTCAAGTGGCAGATCAAGGGACTGTGGGCTTAGACGCGTGCCCTGGCCGCCCCCGTCTTTGTAATTTTTCCTCTGTTTGCCGAAAAGGAGATTCCCGGTCGGAATATTATCGCTTTTTTACGAGATAAATTGCATAAACATTTATTTTAAACAGCGGTTGACATGCTTCGAAGTACGGTAATGGAATATTTAGAATTTTTTTGTCACGAATTGCGCCATGCGCACGACCCTGATTTACCATTTCGGATAGTGTCTGGGACGCACGAACAAAACGCCGCTATTCGGATATAACAATGGATTATTTGGGACCAAACCAACATTTGTTATTGAAGTAGAAGTCCTGGGAGTGCATTCTGACGAAGAACACCAAAGGTAATCAAACTTTTCTAATAGTAAATCTGACTTTGGTGAGGGCTAAACTTGCTGGGTGTCTAAATAGCTAGCCCTGTGATGCTGGGCTATCTACTGAGAATATTGCAAAATGTGCTTTCACCGAAAAGCTATTTTAAAATCGGACATATCGAGTGCATAGAGGAGTTCTGTATCTATAATTCTTAAAATAATTGTTAACCTCTCTAGGCTAGGCGGGACGAATTCGTCCCACCTACGTAACAGCCACTGCTATCCTGTGGCGCGATTTTCAAAACCTTAAAAATCCTATTACTTCAATTTCTCAAACATATGACTATTTTACAGCCATTTAAAGACAAGACTCTCGTTAATCTAACCACACTGTCCGATTTCAAAAAGGCTTTACAACGAAAGCAAAACATTAGATTATGTCAGCAGAGTACCAAGCCAGAAATAATCAGACCCCATTTTTCAAGCCAGCATATAATGTCACCAAGACCCAGAAGACAGCTAAATGCAGCACTCACCTTTGATGATCTTCATCAGATGACAACCCTAGGACATTATGTTATACAATACATGCATGTTTTGTTCAATCAAGTTCATATTTATATCAAAAACCAGCTTTTTACATTAGCATGTGACGTTCAGAACTAGCATACCCCCCGCAACCTTCCGGGGAATTCGCTAACATTTTACTAAATTACTCACGATAAACGTTCACAAAAAGCATAACAATTTTTTTAAGAATTATAGATACAGACCTCCTCTATGCACTCGATATGTCCGATTTTAAAATAGCTTTTTGGTGAAAGCACATTTTGCAATATTCTAAGTACATAGCCCAGGCATCATGGGCTCGCTATTTAGACACCCGGCAAGTTTAGCACTCACCATAATCATATTTACTATTATAAAAGTTTGATTACCTTTTGTTGTCTTCGTCAGAATACACACCCAGGACTGCTACTTCAATAACAAATGTTGGTTTGGTCCAAAATAATCCATCGTTATATCCGAATAGCGGCGTTTTGTTCGTGCGTTCCAGACACTATCCGAAATAGTAAAAAAGTGTCGCGCGCATGGCGCAATTCGTGACAATAAAATTCTAAGTATTCCATTACCGTACTTCGAAGCATGTCAACCGCTGTTTAAAATCAATTTTTACGACATTTTTCTCGTAGAAAAACGATAATATTCCGACAGGGAATCTCCTTTTCGGCAAACAGAGGAAAAAATCCCAAAGGCGGGGGCGGTCGGGGTCACGCGCATAAGCCAGTGTCCCTTGATCGGCCACTTGAGAAAGGCGATAATGTGTTTCAGCCTGGGGCTGGAATGACGACATTCTGTTTTTTCCCGGGCTCTGAGCGCCTATGGACGACGTGGGAAGTGTCACGTTAGAGCAGAGATCCTTAGTAAATGATAGAGATGGAAAACAAGTTCAAGAAATGGTCAGACAGGCCACTTCCTGTAAAGGAATCTCTCAGGTTTTGACCTGCCATTTGAGTTCTGTTATACTCACAGACACCATTCAAACAGTTTTAGAAAATGTAGGGTGTTTTCTATCCATATGTAATAAGTATATGCATATTCTAGTTACTGGGTAGGAGTGGTAACCAGATTAAATCGGGTATGTTTTTTATCCAGCCGTGTCAATACTGCCCCCTATCCTAAACAGGTTAAGCTTTTTGTGAACATTTATCGTGAGTAATTTAGTACATTTTTAGTAAATTCCCCGGAAGTTTGCGGGGGGTATGCTAGTTCTGAACGTCACATGCTAATGTAAAAAGCTGGTTTTTGATATAAATATGAACTTGATTGAACAAAACATGCATGTATTGTATAACATAATGTCCTAGGGTTGTCATCTGATGAAGATCATCAAAGGTTAGTGCTGCATTTAGCTGTCTTCTGGGTTTTTGTGACATTATATGCTAGCTTGAATAATGGGTGTCTGATTATTTCTGGCTGGGTACTCTGCTGACATAATCTAATGTCTTTCTTTCGTTGTAAAGCCTTTTTGAAATCGGACAATGTGGTTAGATTAACGAGAGTCTTGTCTTTAAAATGCTGTAAAATAGTCATATGTTTGAGAAATTGAAGTAATAGCATTTCTAAGGTATTTGAATAACGCGCCACAGGATTCCACTGGCTGTTACGTAGGTGGGACGATTTTGTCCCGCCGGCCCTAGAGAAGTTAATTTGCGCTTTGTTTTACCCACATAATTTTTACCACAAGTACAAGTTATAAGATAAATAACTGCCTTAGTGGAGCACGTGATAACACCTTTGACTGGGATCTGTTTCCCTGTTTGGGGGTGTTTGAAGGATCTTCATTTACAAGTGCCATTGCATTGAGCAAAGCCATTACACTTGTAGTTTCCATCCGGTAGAGGCGCAAATAGACGTTGTGCAGGGATATTTTGGGGTGGTAAATCAGTTTACCAATTGATCCCTGAGATTTCTGCCCCGCGAGAATACGACCAGACACAATGTCTGTGCTCACGTGGGCGTGGTTGCTGACCGGGCCCAGGTTTATATGAACAATCCATTATCATTTAGAAGGCTAAAATCACATTTCTATCTTCACAAAAGTATTCTTATACTTAATCATTTATTTTATACAACATTTCAATTTAAACTAGGACATGTACACGTTCAGAGTTAGAGTTATCTTGTTATACCTTCCTTAAAAAATAATAAATGATATGACATGATTATTGTTTGGATCCCCACCAACCATTCCAAAAGTTTGAATTTCAAAACTAATATCCCAATGTCCAACCTTTTGATGTTAGAGTTATTAGGCAAGAGTATCTCTCTACACACAGCACATTCCTTTGGTCAATCCTGCAGGACAAGAGAGAGAATGTTTACGACTGGCATTAAGTCATAAAACCTGCCCAACTCCCACCTTCCTCAGTGGTGGGGTCTGGCTAACTGTCAGCCCTGTGCCGAGCTGATTTGGTGCCTTTGATCCTCACCAAGGAGAGAGAGTCTGTGACGATCGTCGTATGGAGTAGACCAAGGTGCAGCGTGTTGAGTGCTCATGATAAATATTTATTATTATACTCAGAACACTATACAAAAACAATAAACAAAGAAACACGAATGTCACATTCTGCAGGCTTCACTGAGCAATACAAAAACAAGATCCCACAACCCCAGGTGGAAAAAAAACCTACTTAACCTGTTATGGATAGGGGGCAGTATTTTCACGGCCGGATAAAAAACGTACCCAATTTAATCTGTTTATTACTCCTGCCCAGAAACTAGAATATGCATATAATTGTTTGATTTGGATAGAAAACACCCTAAAGTTTCTAAAACTGTTTGAATGGTGTCTGTGAGTATAACAGAACTCATATGGCAGGCCAAAACCTGAGAAGATTCCAAACAGGAAGTGCCCTCTCTGACCATTTCTTGGCCTACTTTATTCTCTTTATTGAAAACAGACGATATCTGCTGTAACGTGACACTTTCTAAGGCTCCCATACGCACTCAGAAGGCGCCAGAATGTTGAATGATGACTTTGCAGCCCATGGCTGAAAAACAGTAGCGCATTTGGATAGTGGTCGATCTGAGAACAATGAGACGGGTGCATGCATGCACGTGAAGAGTCCATTTTAGATTATCAGTCTTTGAACGAAAACAACGACTCCCGGTCGGAATATTATCGCTATTTTACGAGAAAAATTGCATAAAAATTTATTTTAAACAGCGTTTGACATGCTTCGAAGTACGGTAATGGAATATTTTGACATTTTTTTTCACGATACGCGTTTGTTGTTGAAGTAGAAGTCCTGGGAGTGCATTCTGACGAAGAACAGCAAAGGTAACCCAATTTTTCTTATAGTAAATCTGAGTTTGGTGAGTACCAAACTTGGTGGGTGTCAAAATAGCTAGCCTGTGATGGCGAGCTATCTACTCAGAATATTGCAAAATGTGCTTTCACCGAAAAGCTATTTTAAAATCGGACACCGCGATTGCATAAAGGAGTTCTGTATCTATAATTCTTTAAATAATTGTTATGTTTTTTGTGAACGTTTATCGTGAGTAATTTAGTAAATTCACCGGATGTTTGCGGGGGGTATGCTAGTTCTGAACGTCACATGCTAATGTAAAAAGCTGGTTTTTGATATAAATATGAACTTGATTGAACAAAACATGCATGCATTGTATAACATAATGTCCTAGGGTTGTCATCTGATGAAGATCATCAAAGGTTAGTGCTGCATTTAGCTGTGGTTTTGTTTTTTGTGACATTATATGCTACCTTGAAAAATGGGTGTCTGATTATTTCTGGCTTGGTACTCTGCTGACATAATCTATTGTTTTGCTTTCACTGTAAAGCCTTTTTGAAATCGGACAGTGTGGTTAGATAAAGGAGAGTCTTGTCTTTAAAATGCTGTGAAATAGTCATATGTTTGAAAAATTGAAGTTTTTGTATTTTTGAGGAATTTGTAATTCGCGCCACGCCTATCATTGGATATTGGAGCAGGTGTTCCGCTAGCGGAACGTCTAGATGTAAGAGGTTAAGTCAAATGAATACTACAGACGAAGAACCATATATGTGACAATTTTTCCATTTTAAGATAATCAGTTATTTTTATATTATTAATTGTGTGTACCACATTAGGTGTTTTATGGTTGACAAATAATTCACCATACTCATATCTTCCAACAACAATTGATATTTTTTTGTTATTTCAAAAAATACTTTTTTTATTGCCGTTTTAATTTTTAGAATGTGGAAGAACAGTATATCTCCAGTGATGATTTCAGTTTGTGGAAGAACAGTATATGTGACATTTTGCATGACACTTGTAAGATGTCCTTTTTTAACACCTGATATGATGTTTTAAGTACTTTCAAGTGCAGATGCCCTTCATGTAAATAACTTAAATGCAATATGTAGTTAATTCATTTAATGGAGGTTCATTTAAAGGTGGTCTATCAACTTTAGCACTGATGACTTTTCTTAAAAGTTGAGTCATGAAATCTTAGTCTCATTTAAAATGAAGCCCTCAATGTGAACATACCATAGAATAACTACAAAAATAGAATTCAATCAAAAGAAGCACAACTTCTACATATCAAATATGGATCAATGTCATGTGCCAATATGCAGGTCCCTAAGGTCAATATTACAAAACGTTCAGAAACCCATTCTCTTTGCGTTTAACACTATGATCAGCAATTAAGTTTTGAATTGCGTTAAACCCATGCTAAAGGCAAGAAATGTCCTGTACTGAGGTGACAGCAGTAAATAAGTATTAACTGCTTAGAGTTGATGCTAAATGTGGTGACAGAGAGACGTACTGTGTATTGTAATGAATAACAAAAGGGAATCAAGATCAAATGAATACTCACATACTGTATGTGATGACTTGTTTGTTTTTAATTAATTCAGATTTAAAAAAGGTTCAAATGATCACACACAAAATCATTCTCAACAGAACACATTGTACATAACATTTTCTACACTAGGAACAACATCTTAAAATTAAATTAATTCAATATATTGTGCTGGTTGAAATCATACACAAATTGATTCACATAGAAAATTCCTACAATAGGGGTGACATGTTTTCTGAAATGTATTCAGATTCAACATACTATACAGGTTCAGGGGATCATAAACTCACAGAAAAAACGGTTAATTATGTAGCTTGGTTTAACATCAAATTATTCACTCTGCAGTGATTTATAAAAAGAGCGTGCAGCAGCTGGCAAGTAGTTGAGCATGGTCATCAGATCTTGGTACTTGTTTTTTTTGATGGGCAGAGGACTCTCATATGCTCTAGGGTAGTGGCTTGCAAAATAGGGAGGTTGAGGTGTAGCTCCTTGTTTTGGTTTGGAGATCAGCCACGATTTCCATCCCTCAAATAGACTGTGGCTCTGTCTGGCGTACAGATTCCAAGGATCCTCAACTGAAATTACAACAGAAACATTTTAAGTTCCTGACATCAATAAACAACTTTCACAGTCAAGCACTAGGATATTTTATTGTTAGAACAACATGTTGCATGTTGATGATGAATGTTAGTAAACTATTCTCTGTGCAATACCTGTGATATACTGTCATCGGATCTTAGAATGAGCCAATGTTTGCGATCGATTCCTTTCCCAATACCTGTGACTTTTAACCACCTCACTGAGGTGATCTGTAGTCCAGCTGGTCGCTTGAGGACAGAATCTGGAAGGTGCCTGAAGTCTTCACATTGCATCCTCATCACCTTGAATGGTTTTGCTGGTTGTGCTTCAAGTATCATCTTTGAAACATCATCAGGTGTATGAAGGACTGACACCTTGCGCCTCTTCTCAATGGTGGCAAAAGATCGATCACAAGGAAGAAAAGAATGACCAGAGACCATGAACTTCTGTTCAACTTGGGTAAAGTAACCCATAGAGATGAGCATCGACATCAGATTGAGCATCCGCCAGTTGTTATTCTGCCCACAGCATCTGTCACTGAAGATGATCAACTTGCGCACCTCTGGTTTGGGGAGTGGCGTGAATTTTGTCTTCACCCACTTCAATATGCAGCTTGCTACCTCAATGGAACCTCGGTGTGCAATCCCCTCATGCCAAACACACATGTATGCAGGATCTTCTTTTCCAAGTTCCTGGATGCAAAGGTTAAAATTTGACAGCTGCCGCTGGTAGTAGACATTGGAGTGGGTCAGATTAGGGGTGTACATCACCCCCTGTAGATCCACAGAAATGACATGGCAGTCAGCATTGGCTTTAGCCCACTCAGTGTCACTTTGAAGCTGTGTGTAGGCCTTTTCAGCTTTTCGATGGTGCAACTCACTTTCAACTGCAATCTTCCTCTTCTCCTCTTCAGATGTTGCTGCTGACATCTTAGTGAAGAATGCGTCACATTTGCCACAGGTGTCACTCCTGGGTTGGCCGAAATTGAGACTCTGCTGTTTGAAAATGTCCCTATAAACCCAGAATTTTGCAGATGATGTGGTATTCTTCTCTTTGTAGAGTCGGTACATTCGCAACAAATTCAGATCAGGGCTGAGGTATTCTCTGTGTACATCCCCCTTCATCCGAGAGTAGTGGTTCTGGGTTCTTGGGAAAGATAAAATGTGCTCCTTGATGCCCTCTTTCACTGTAGCATGTATCCGATGTGGCCTGTAAGGAGACAACAAGATGTTGTTGAACTTGTATTCTCTCAATGGTCTAGGGACCTGCCTTAGAGTGCAACTGTGTCGCTATAACCGGGGTACAAATCCCGGTCACGCCATTGCCGTTTGTGGCCGGGGGGTCCTGTAGGGCGGCGAGAATTAGGCCAGTGCCGTCCGGTGGGAGGGGGAAGGTAATCGGCACTCAGTCCTCAATGCTCAGGTTGTAGTTGGACAGCTTAATTACCATCATTTTGTTTAAAAGTAATAAACATTTTTATATTTTTGTTTCAGAATTCGCTATTCATCCATTCGATACTCTATGTTAATGTTTAGAAGATTGTTTAGAGCACTGCTATAGTGAAATAATCCAGGCTGGAATCCATAGCGCATTACCTATTGCTATGCTTCCCTCTTCCATCTTCTAAAGGAGACCTAGCCTCAGTAGCCTGATCTGGAGACCCTGCAACCTCACCTGCCTCAGCTTGAACTCCTAACTTTTCCTGAACAACCTGACCAAAACAATTACATTTCAATTAGCAGGTTCTAAAAAAACGAGTACAAAGAATACAATATGTTTGTAATTGATATTCATATAGACATTAATTCATATTTTCACTTGCCTGAAGACGGCTGTTGGTTAGCTGGAACACAGACATGAAAGTGACCTTGCACACATTCAATCTCTGGCCTGCTTGCTGTACATGGTATTTGAAGGTTTGTTTCCGTCGTTTGTTCTCCTTTGTATCCTCAGGTTTACGTCTCCGTTTCACCTCATGCTGCAATAAAAATTGACAATGATAAATTCAGAATTTAATATACTGTAGCACATTCAGGGTATTGCTTGATCAGGACCTCCATCTTTCACACACTCCCAACCTATACACAGAATGAGTTTGTGTTGCACCATTGTGTAACACTGCACTTTTAGAGTTAACGTTAATGTACGTATCATTACTGTCAAAGTTAAACTATGCAAGTGTTCAATATAGCTATTATAATAATAATAGGAGTTTTGTCCTATTTCTAACCTGTTCTAAGCCGGAGAGAATCAACGCTTGTTGTTTCTCGTATGGGACAGTGTAGAAAGTGTTGAACAGATGCAGCTTGCGCTCATCAGTCAACTTTC
This sequence comes from Salmo salar, assembly GCF_965601325.2. Taxonomy (NCBI): domain Eukaryota; kingdom Metazoa; phylum Chordata; class Actinopteri; order Salmoniformes; family Salmonidae; genus Salmo; species Salmo salar. The sequence continues at coordinate 43,324,625 of NC_138300.1, forward strand.
CACAATCCTTTCTGCACGTAGTGGAACACGCTCTTCCCTGCAGGATACAGTGTAACGTTACATATAACTAGCTAGCTACTGTAGCCATGTCGAATCATCCGGTGGATGGAGAAAAAGTAGCTAGCTATGTTTCTTCTATAATCTAGCAATAACATTTGTAACGATAATGTATAAGTTAGTAGCCAACGAACTTTAGCTAATATGTTTTCTCTATAGTTACAAATTAGACAACCCAGAACATACATGTTAGTTACTGTACTCAATAGCTAGCTAGCTAGATTGTTTGATATACGGTTCTTCCACATACCTCTTTTGGACAGCTTTTTCCAGTTTTTTCTTGACCCTTACGATTTGTATAGGGTTTTCCCGCATCCCGTAAGATCTTCCTTTGCCTGTCTTTCCATTCTTTTAGTTTAGTTTTACGTTTCTTTCCCACATTTCGGCGATTTTCATCAGCAACAGAAAAGTTGTGCGCTTGTCCGTCCATTCTGAGTGGTGCACATAAACGGTTATTCCACGAGAGCCTATCTTTAAATTTAAAAATATTGTTAATTAGCGCGTGGAAAGCTTGTGAAACCGGTTCACTATAGAAAAAGGGTGTCCAATAACGATTTTTCATGTATATCTCTTTTTTTTGAAAAATGTCACATATATGGTTCTTCGTCTGTAGGATTCAAATGTGTACTGTTTGCTGATGATCTGGTGCTTCTGTCCCAAACCAAGGAGGGTCTACAGCAGCACCTATATTTTCTGCACCGATTCTGTCAGACATGGGCCCTGAAAATAAATCTCAGTAAGACAAAAATAATGGTGTTCCAAAAAAGGTTCAGTTGTCAGGACCACAAATACAAATTTAATCTAGTCACCATTGCCCTAGAGCACACAAAAAACTATACATACCTCGGCCTAAACATCTGCACCAGAAGTAGCTTCCACAAAACTGTAAACGATCTGAGAGACAAGGCAAGAAGGGCCTTCTACGACATCAAAAGGAACATCAAATTTGACATCCCAATTAGGATCTGGCTAAAAATACTTGAATCAGTTATAGAACCCATTGCCCTTTATGGTTGTGAGGTCTGGGATCCGCTCACCAACCAAGAATTCACAAAATGGGACAAACACCAAATTGAGACTCTGCATGCAGAATTCTGCAAAAGTATCCTCCCTGTACAACGCAAAACACCAAATAATGCATCCAGAGCAGAATTAGGCCCGCTAATGATCAAAATCCAGAAAAAAAGCTGTTAAATTCTACAACCATCTGAAATGAAGATATTCCTAAGCCATCACCTACTGTACAGAGAGATGAACCTGGAGAAGAGTCCCATAAGGAAGCTGGTCCTGGGGCTCTGAACACAAACACAAACACAAACAGACCCCACAGAGCCCCTGGATAGCACTACAATTAGACCCAACCAAATCATGAAAAACAAAACAATAATTATTTGACACATTGGAAAGAATTACCAAAAAAACTGAGCAAACTAGAATGCTATTTGGCCCCTAAACATAATATCTGACCACTGTGACTGACCCAAACTGAAGGCAAGCTATGACTATGTACAGACTCAGTGAGCATAGCATTGCTATTGAGAGAGACAGGCTATGTGTACACTTCCCACAAAATGAGGTGGAAACTGAACTGCACTTCCTAACCTCCTGAAACGTATATGCAGGGTATCAGGAAGCATGTGCAGAAGGTGAGTATAGTAATAAGACACATGAAGATAAACATAACAGGAGTAGCGTACTAAACTTAACCTGTCTGGGCTAGGGGGCAGTATTTTCACGGCCGGATGAAAAACGTACCCAATTTAAACAGGTTACTACTCTGGCCCAGAAACTAGAATATGCATATTATTAGTAGATTTGGATAGAAAACACTCTGAAGTTTCTGTGAGTATAACAGAACTCATATGGCAGGCAAAAACCTGAGAAAAATCCAAGCAGGAAGTGTGGAAATCTGAGAATTGTAGTTCTTCTTTTGATTCTCTATCGAAACTACAGTGTCTGTGGGGGACGTTGCACTTCCTAAGGCTTCCATTGGCTGTCTAAAGCCTTCAGAGAGTGGTTTGAGCATTTTCCTGTCACTGGGCAGATAATAGGAGCTCAGTTACTGAGTGGTCTGCCTGGCAACAAAGGGATTGGATATGCTCGGTCCCGCGAGCGCGCCCCTCCTTTTTTTTCTTCTTGAATGAATATGCTATTGTCCGGTTGGAATATTATTGCAATTTTACGTTAAAAATACCATAAAGATTGATTTTAAACAGCGTTTGACATGCTTCTAAGTACGGTAATGGAACATTTTGACTTTTCGTCTCTCGTTCCACACTCGTGCGTTATGCCTTTGGATAAGTGATCTGTACGCATGAACAAAACGGACGTATTTGTACATAAATATGGATTATTTCGAACAAAAACAAAATTTGTTGTGGAAGTAGCAGTCCTGGGAGTGCATTCTGACGAAGATCAGCAAAGGTTAGAGAATATTTCTAATTCTGAGTTTAGGTTGCCCCGAAGTTGGCGGGTGTCTGAATAACTCGCCGTGATGGCTGAGCTATGTACTCAGAATATTGAAAAATGTGCTTTCTCTGTAAAGCTATTTTAAAATCTGACACAGCGGTTGCATCCAGGAGTAGTCCATCTATAATTCTTTAAATAATTGTTATATATTTTGTCAACATTTATGATGAGTATTTTTGTAAATTGATGTGCACATTTTCTGAACATAATGCCCAATGTAAAATGCTGTTTTTGGATATAAATACAAACTTTATCGAACAAAACATACATGTATTGTGTAACATAATGTCCTAGGAGTGTCATCTGATGAAGATCGTCAAAGGTTAGTGCTTCATTTAGCTGTGTTTTGGGTTTTATTGACACATGTCCTTGCTTGGAAAATGGCTGTGTGATTATTTTTGTCTATGTACTCTCCTAACATAATCTAATGTTTTGCTTTCGCTGTAAAGCCTTTTTGAAATCGGACAGTGTGGTTACATCAAGGAGAAGTGTGTCTTTAAAATGGTGTAAAATAGTTGTATGTTTGAGAAAGTTGAATTATGACATTTTGTTGTTTTTGAATTTGCCTCCCTGATATTTCACCTGCTGTGTCCCGCAGGAGGGACGCTAGCATCCCACATAGCCCATAGAAGTTAAACAAAACCAATACTGCCTGAAGACTGACGCTACTGAGGGCTAAATGAAGGGGAAGTAATCAAGGTAAGGACGACAGTACAGGAAGACTGCCCAGAGGTCAAGCAGTCGGCCGGTCCGGACGGCGGAGATAGAAATCCCGGACATTGTTGGGGTCCAGGCTGTCAACCGCCAGAACCCAACAGCGCTCCTCTGGGCCGTAGTCCTACCAGTACACCAGGTAATGAAGCCGACTGTAACGTCTTGTCTGTAGTGTGGCGGAAAGAAGCGCAGGAAGCAGCGAACACTGTGTGGTAATTTTAATAAAACCACCTGTACAAAATAAAAGGTCTCCCAACAACAGGGAAAAATACAATTGACAAGCACAGTCGAACAAACGCAGTCGACACACAGAAAAACAATCCCGCACAATAGGGTGCGGGCCAGCTGAACTAAATAGCCCTCTTAACCTGTTGGGTCTAGGGGGCAGCATTTGCACGTCTGGATAAAAAAAATGTACCCGATTTAATCTGGTTACTAATCCTACCCAGTAACTAGAATATGCATATACTTATTATATATGGATAGAAAACACTCTAAAGTTTCTAAAACTGTTTGAATGGTGTCTGTGAGTATAACAGAACTCATTTGGCAGGCAAAACCCTGAGACATTTTCTGACAGGAAGTGGATACCTGATGTGTTGTATTGACTTTAAACCTATCCCATTGAAAAACACAGGGGCTTAGGAATATTTTGGCACTTCCTATTGCTTCCACTAGATGTCACCAGCCTTTACAAAGTGTTTTGAGTCTTCTGGAGGGAGATCTGACCGAACAAGAGCCATGGAACGATGATGTCCCATTAGACACCTGGCGCGCGAGTTCATGTTGGGTACCCTCGTTCCAATACGTTATAAAAGAGTATGCATTCGTCCACCTTGAATATTATTCATGTTCTGGTTAAAAAAGGCCCTAATGATTTATGCTATACAACGTTTGACATGTTTGAACGAACGGAAATATATTTTTTCCCCTCGTTCATGACGAGAAGTCCGGCTGGCTTACATCATGTGCTAACGAGACGGAGATTTTTGGACATAAATGATGAGCTTTTTTGAACAAAACTACATTCGTTATGGACCTGTGATACCTGGAAGTGACATCTGATGAAGAGAATCAAAGGTAATGGATTATTTACATAGTATTTTCGATTTTAGATCTCCCCAACATGACGTCTAGTCTGTATCGCAACGCGTATTTTTCTGGGCGCAGTGCTCAGATTATTGCAAAGTGTGATTTCCCAGTAAGGTTATTTTTAAATCTGGCAAGTTGATTGAGTTCAAGAGATGGGAGCCGCTACCTGGCCAAACCCCCGAATAAACCTCCGGTAGTAGTTGGCAAAGCCCAAGAACCACTGCACTTCCTTCACCGTGGTTGGAGTCGGCCAATTACGCACGGCCTTAACGCGGTCACACTCCATCACCACCCCCGTGGTGGAAATGCGATAACCCAGAAAGGAGACGGCTCGTTTGAAAAACTCACACTTCTCAGCCTTAACGTATAGGTCATGCTCCAGCAGTCTACCAAGCACCTTGCGCACCAGGGACACATGCGCGGAGCGGGTGGCGGAATATATCAGAATGTCATCGATATAGACAATCACGCCCTGCCCGTGCAGGTCCCTGAGAATCTCGTCAACAAAGGATTGAAAGACGGCTGGAGCATTTTTCAACCCATACGGCATGACGAGGTACTCATAATGGCCTGATGTGGTACTAAAGGCGGTTTTCCACTCATCTCCCTTCTTGATACGCACCAGGTTATACGCGCTCCTGAGATCCAATTTTGTGAAGAACTGTGCTCCGTGAAATGATTCCACCGCCGTAGCGATAAGAGGTAGTGGGTAACTAAACCCCACCGTGATCGTGTTTAGACCTCTATAATCAATGCACGGACGCAGACCTCCCTCCTTTTTCTTCACAAAAAAGAAACTCGAGGAAGCGGGTGAGATGGAGGGCCGAATGTACCCCTGTCCCAAGGATTCCGTGACGTATGTCTCCATAGCCGCCGTCTCCTCTTGTGACAAGGGGTACACGTGACTCCTGGGAAGCGCAGCGTTAACCTGGAGATCTATCGCACAATCCCCTTGTCGATGAGGTGGTAATTTAGTCGCTCTCTTTTTACAAAAAGCGATCGCCAAATCGGCGTATTCAGGGGGAATGCGCACGGTGGACACCTGGTCTGGACTCTCCACCGACGTGGCACCTATGGAAACTCCTAGACACCTCCCTGAACACTCCTCCGACCACCCCTGGAGAACCCCCTGTTTCTATGAAATGAGGGGATTGTGACCAGCCAGCCAGGGGACCCCCAGCACCACCGGAAATGCAGGTGAATCAATAAGAAAAAAGTTAATGCTTTCCTTATGATTCCCCAGCGTTACCATGTCCAGCGGCACCGTAGACTCCCTGACTAGCCCTGACCCTAATGGTCGGCTATCTAAGGAGTGCACGGGGAAGGGGGAATCTATCGGCACCCGTGGAATGCCCAGCTTAATGGCAAGTCCACGGTCCATAAAGTTCCCAGCTGCGCCTGAATCGACTAGCGCCCTATGCTGGGAAGAGGGAAAAAATTTAGAAAATGAAACAGGCAAAAACACATGACCAACAGGGGGTTCTGGGCGAATCTGGTGCTGACTCACCTGAGGTGACCGAGAAGTGTTCTGCCTGCCTTCTCGACTCCCAGACTGGCTCCTCCAGCACCGGTCGGCCGTGTGTCCTCTCCGACCACAGCTGGTGCAGGAGGAGCCACCTCCTCCGGTGCCCCTTGGCACGGCCCCCCCTACCTCCATAGGGGTAGGGGCGGGGGTGCACGGGGGTGGAACGGGCAGGACCCTCTCCGAACGCCCGCGGGCAGCCAGCAAATTGTCCAACCGTATGGACATATCAATGAGTTCGTCCAGGGATAGATTGGTGTCCCTACAGGCCAGCTCCCTGCGGACGTCCGCCCGGAGACTACACCGGTAGTGGTCTATGAGGGCCCTGTCATTCCACCCCGCTCCAGCAGCCAAGGTCCTAAACTCCAGCGCGAAGTCTTGAGCGCTCCTCGTCTCCTGTAGGAGCAGGTCTGACGGTGGCCAGGTACAACTCTAACTGGAGAAGAAACCCCTTGCACCCAGCCGCCGTCCCATCGTACTCCCTCGGGAGTGCCAGGCGAAGCGCGCCAGAGCCAGACGTCGTAGGAGGAGGAGATGGTTGTATCGGGGGGGTGTAGGTGGAGAGAGGATACCACTCCTCTCCCATCGGTCCATCCTCTCCATCATCTGGTCCATGGCGGATCCGATGCGATGCAGGACCGATGTATTATGCTGGACACGTTCCTCCATTGAGGGTAGTGGAGTGCCCGCTGCTCCCGCTGATTCCATGCTCCTTGTGGTGCGGGATTCTGTAACGTCTTGTCTGTAGTGTGGCGGAAAGAAGCACAGGAAGCAGCGAACACTGTGTGTTAATTTTAATAAAACCACCTGTACAAAATAAAAGGTCTCCCAACAACAGGGAAAAATACAATTGACAAGCACAGTCGAACAAACGCAGTCGACACACAGAAAAACAATCCCGCACAATAGGGTGCGGGCCAGCTGAACTAAATAGCCCTCTTAATTGCCTAACTCAGGGCAGGTGAGAAAACATAAAAAAAGGGAAAAACAAAAAGGGAATCGGTGGTAGCTAATAGGCCGTCGACGACGACCGCCGAGCGCCACCCGAGCAGGAGGGGGCGCCACCGTCGGTAGGAATCGTGACACCGACTCACATGATGTCAAGAAGGGACCTGATGGCATATGCAGGGGACTCATATATGTCCAGGGGAGGTGGAGGGGTGTCATGGGGGACGGCATCAGCTAGGGGACCAGGAAGTTGGAGGGTCAGTTGTAAATGGTATGTTACCTCATTAACCCTTTGGAGGACCTTGAAGGGTCCTACAGCCAGGGTATCAGCTTCGGGCAGAGCAGGGCAGGCGGAGCGGGAGGTTCCTGGTGGAGAGCCAGATGCGATCACCAGGGTGGAACACAGGAGCCTCACTGCGGTGGCCATCCACCTGATCCTTCTGACGGTGGACAGCGCTGGAGCCTCACATGGGCGGCGTTCCACACCTCCTCTCCACGTCAGAACCCCTCATCCACTGCAGGGGCCTTGGTCTGGCTCGGAGTCGATGGAGCCAGGGCCGGCTGATATCCCAGGATTCACTGGAAGGGAGTCAACCCGATGGAGGTGTGATGAAGTGAGTTCTGGGCATATTCTGCCCAGGGAAGGAACCGAGCCAAATTAGGAACCTCCCCAGCTACTGGTTGTTCCCCTCCATCTGCCTGTTGGACTGAAGCCGATATCCGGATGTGAGGCTGGCCGTGGCCCGCCACCGTCGGAAAACAATGTCCTCCGGAAGGCCATAGTGCCAGAAGACCTGCTGGAATAGTGCCTCAGCGACCTGGAGAGTGGTAGGTAGACCAGAGAGAGGGATAAAACAGCAGGATTTAGAGAATCTGTCAACAACAAACAACCATAATAGTGGTAAAACCATCAGGAGTTTCCCTGCTGGAGCGTGGCGAGGAGATTTGGATTGGTTACATACGGTGCATGAGTTGACATAGTGGGCCACCAGTATTTATCGGAGAGGGATTGGATGGTGTGGGTGATACCTGGGTGTCCAGCAGCGAGGGATGTGTGTGCCCAGGTTGACAGCTGATCTCTTACCACCATGGGGACATAGATGCGCTCTGGAGGGAAGGTAGCTGGAGCGGGTTCCCTCTCCAGAGCCTGGTGAATGTCCACATCTATGTCCCAAAACACGGTGCCAACGATTTGGGAGGACAGATCGATAGGCTGGAGGGCACTCACAGGACCCTCCACCAACGTGGAACCACAGGGTGCTGGAAAGCAAGTTCTCCGGCATCCTGGTTCGCAGGCGATGATTCTCATCCTAAACCAGGAGATGGTGGGTTTATGAAGTTGGAGCCACGGGTGGCCGAGGATGTGTACAGCTGCGGTGGTGATTTGGAATGGAAGACTTTCCTGGTGCATGGTTCCCACGGTGAGGGTGAGTGGTGCTGTGATGTGCGTAATTGTGTCGGATCCCAATGGTCACGTATCCAGGGCTTGGACATGAAAAGGGGAGGAGAGCGGGTATGAAGTTAAGTTCAGTGAGGAGGCGAGGGCCTGGTCGTTGAAGTTCCCAGCAGCATCAGAGTCCACTAAAGCTGTAGAGACAACACTTGACATTCAGCGAGTGAAATAGGAACCATAAAGGGTTTGGAGGAAAATGATGGTAATGTAATACTCACGACTACACTGGGAGGCAGAAGGTCACGGGGCCGCAGCTCTGCTCTAGTGGACCCCGGGTTGGGACGCACCGGACACCACTGAAGCTGGTGCCCCTCCTGGCTGCAATAGGGACAGAGCCCCAGCTGTCTCTGGTGATGTCGCTCTGCCACGGAGAGGTGTGTGGCCCCTACCTCCATGGGTTCAGACTCTGCCTCAGGACAGCCAAAGGAGGGAGGCGAGTGGCGAGGAGGACACCGGCGTTCCCAAAGAAGGTTATCCAGACGGATAGCCATTGCAATGAGAGCATCCAAGGATATGTTGTCATCTCTACATGCCAACTCGGTCTGGACATTCTCAAGCAGTCCACTGCGGAATAAAGTGAGGAGCGCTGGCTCATTCCATCCGCTGGAGGCTGCCACAGTTCGAAAGGTGAGCACCTTGCTGGAGTTGGAAAAGTCGCTCACCTCCCTCTCTGCCCTCTGGAGGATGGTCGAAGATCGCCCTGAACAGAGCCATGAACCTCTCATAGGAACCCAGCTCCTCCTCTCCACTCTCCCAGACGGCCGTAGCCCACTCCAACGCCTATCTGGTCAGCAGGGAAATGACCATGGCAACATTGGACTTCGGGGGTGGGGGTTCCCGTCTGATAGGTGAAAAACAAGGAGCACTGGAGTAAGAAGCCATGGCACCTCGATGGAGTACCGTCATAGTTCTCTGGAAGGGACAGTCGGGCATTGCTGATCTGGGCGGACAGCTGGGTAGGCTAGGGGACTGGCTCACTGTGACGACCTATGGTAGGAGGCTATTTTCTATAGAGGAAGTAACGTACAACATCTGTAACGTATACGCAGATAGTCAGGAAACAGGTGCAGAAGATGAGATTAATAATAAGAAACATGACGATAACAAAACAGGAGTAGTGTACTGAACGTAAACAAAACCAATATGCCTAAAGACTGGGGCTAGTGAGGGCTAAATAAAGGGGAAGTAATCAAGGTAATGATGAAGTCCAGGTGTGCATAACGATGGGCAGCAGGTGTACGTAATGTTGTTTGCTAGGTGTGCGTAATGTGGGTTGCCAGGACCAGTGGTTAGTAGACCGGTGACATTGCGCATCGGAGAGATGGAACGGGAGTAGGCGTGACACTTCCTGCCAAATGTATGACCATATAAGAGACACATATTTCGCTCAGATTTCACAGGCCCACAATTTTTTTTTAATAAACTCCTATATCTATTGAGTGATATACCACTGTTGTGCCATCACAGCAACAAGATTTGTGACCTGTTGCCACAAGAAAAGGGCAACCAGTGAAGAAAAAACACTTATAAATAAAACCCATATTTATCTATATTTATTTTCCCTTTTGAACTTTACCTATTTGCACATCGTTACAACACTGTATATAGCCATAATATGACATTTGAAATGTCTCTATTCCTTTGGAACCTTTGTGAGTGTAATGTTTACTGTTCATTTTATATGGTTTATTATCTATTTCACTTGCATTGGCAATGTAAAAATACATTCCCCAAGCCAATGAAGCCCTTTGAATTTAATTGAATTGAGAGAGAGCGAGAGAGAAGAGTAGAGTAGAGTAGAGTAGATGTGTGAAGGAGCACACACAGCTGTGTGAACAAACACACACACATGCACAGTACATTACTGGTGCCGTGTTCCCATCCATCCAGGACATCTACTTGAAATGGTGCCTGAGGAAGTCCCGCAACATCATCAAGTACCCCACACACCACAGCCACGAGCTGTTTGCTCCCTTACTGTTGGGCAGACGGTATCAGAGCATGAGGTCTGATACCAATAGGCTCTGAGACTATCAGATTGCTGAACACTTGAACTGGACTGACAACCTGCACTGACTATCAAGCACGGACACAGACGCGCGCACACACACACACACACACACACACACACACACACACACACACACACACACACACACACACACACACACACACACACACACACACACACACACACACACACACAGTGACATGCACAGATCCACACACACACACCACACACACACACACACACACACACACACACACACACACACACACACACACACACACACACACACACACACACACACACACACACACACACACACACACACACACACAGACAGATCCACACACACACCTCCTTCTCCAAACAGCTAGGCTGGCCATGACAGCTGAAACAGAGTAGTACCTAGCCCATTGCTTTACCCTAGTTTTTGTCAGGCCCGCAATCTGGAGGCCACGCACTGCAAGCCTATGTACGTGGTTGAGACTGCCAAATGTCAGCGCCACCAGCTTGCAACTACACCCGAGGCTGTTCAAGCGTGCCACGATGGGCTGGTATTTAAGCAGCTTCTCTGCAAAGGCCTTCTCTATGTAGCTGTCAAATGAGCAGCCCACTTCCACAATGAGCTCCTCCCCCTGGCCTCCCCCAACAACAAAAATATCTGGTGTATTTGACACACAGGAAAACACATCATCATCAACATCAAACTAGCTTCCCCTTACACAAGAATGTTTATGCATCTGTGCTGTTGGTGAGACTACTTATCTCACCTCTCTGGCTATCAAGTCAACAAGGCGGTCATGTCTAGCAATGTACAAATCCTTGTATGAACAGCAGCAATTCACAACATGGGCAATGGACTCCATTACATTTGACTCATGTAGAATACAAAATGGGTCATGGTTTACAGGGTACCAGAGTGCTAGATCATAATTTGTTGGTAGAACGTGCAACTTCGCCTTAACAGCATAGGTGAGAATGTCCTCACCAATGTCAGCATTCTGGTATATGGAATGGGAGACAGAGTGACCAGCAAAGTCCAGAGCAGCGAGTTTCTCCTGCAGCCTCGGGCTCGTCCAGTTTTGCATTAGCTGCATCCGTCTGAAACCAATGAGTGTTGTCTTGGATATAGGATGAGATGTTCCATCATGGGTGACAGAAGCCTCCACAACAACACTGCGATCTGCCACAACTGCATCAGAGGCAGTCACTGGCTTAGTTCGCATATCAGTCCGTGTCCACCTGAGCTCCATTCCAGTCCGGTTGTACACAGGTTGAGGTCCGGCCAGTCTGACCAGACTCCAAAGCTAGCAGCACGAGTGTCCAATTTTCTGTTGGCCTTCTTCCTGAAGCCCAGGAAGTTGTCCTCAGTGTACCTGGCCAGTGGAACCTTCCTCCTCCGTAGGTCCAAAAGGGAGGAGGCTCTGGCTAACCCCTTAACTGTCACATCGTCACTGTTGAGCATGTTCAACAGTTGAGTCAGTCTGGTAGCAGTGTAAATCCTCTCAATATTCGGGACACCTAAACCTCCCTCTCTTTGGCTCAGTAAGACAACGTCATGTGTGATGTGTGTGTTTAAGCATAGGACTTTCTCCATACTTGAACAGTTATGTTATTAATTTCCCTTAGAACCTTCTGTGCGATATGCACATTTGCAAGCGGATGTTGAATATTTACTAGGGCCACTTCTCTCACAGATTCTAGCCTCATGACCACAGGCATAGGCGAAATGTCAATCATATCAAGCCTGATTGAATACTCATGGACAAGCTCCTCAACTTGATCCCCCCACACACAGACACAAGTTGGTTTTACTATCCAAGTGGGGACCAAAATAACATTTTTTCCCCCATTTAATATCCTATTTTCCCTAACCCTAAACCTAACCCTTAGCCTAACCCTAACCGTAACCTTAACCCCTAACCCTAAAACTAAACCTAACCCTAACTCCTACACCTAAAATAAAATGTTTCCTAATGGGTACTGGCGAAATGTCCCCACTTGTCAAATGTTCCTTGTTTAACTATCCTTGTGAGGACTTTTGGAACCCAAAAGGATACTAAAGTTAGACCACACACACAGTTTTGTATTGCTATCGTTGTGGGGACCAAACAATTGATTCCCATCCAAAATCATATTTTCCCTAATCCATAACCCTAAATCTAACCCTAACCGTAACCTTAACCATTAACCTAACCATAAACTTAACCCTAAGCCTAACCTTAACCCCAAACCCATAACCCTAACCGTAAAACTATACCTACCCCTAACTCCTAACCCTAACTGTAACCCCAACCTTAACCTTAATTCTAACCCTTATTGTATCCCTAAATATCACCCCTAAGCCTTTAACCTGTTAGGGCTAGGGGGCAGTATTTGCACGGCTGGATAAAAAAAATGTACCCGATTTAATCTGGTTACTAATCCTACCCAGTAACTAGAATATGCATATACTTATTGTATATGGATAGAAAACACTCTAAAGTTTCTAAAACTGTTTGAATGGTGTCTGTGAGTATAACAGAACTCATTTGGCAGGCAAAACCCTGAGACATTTTCTGACAGGAAGTGGATACCTGATGTGTTGTATTACCTTTAAACCTATGCCATTGAAAAACACAGGGGCTGAGGAATATTTTGGCACTTCCTATTGCTTCCACTAGATGTCACCAGCCTTTACAAAGTGTTTTGAGTCTTCTGGAGGGAGATCTGACCGAACAAGAGCCATGGAACGATGATGGCCCATTAGACACCTGGCGCGCGAGTTCATGTTGGGTACCCTCGTTCCAATACGTTATAAAAGAGTATGCATTCGTCCACCTTGAATATTATTCATGTTCTGGTTAAAAAAGGCCCTAATGATTTATGCTATACAACGTTTGACATGTTTGAACGAACGTAAATATATTTTTTCCCCTCGTTCATGAAGTGAAGTCCGGCGGGCTTAGATCATGTGCTAACAAGACGGAGATTTTTGGACATAAATGATGAGCTTTTTTGAACAAAACTACATTCGTTATGGACCTGTGATACCTGGAAGTGACATCTGATGAAGAGAATCAAAGGTAATGGATTATTTACATAGTATTTTCGATTTTAGATCTCCCCAACATGACGACTAGTCTGTATCGCAACGCGTATTTTTCTGGGCGCAGTGCTCAGATTATTGCAAAGTGTGATTTCCCAGTAAGGTTATTTTTAAATCTGGCAAGTTGATTGCGTTCAAGAGATGTAAATCTATAATTCTTTAAATGACAATATAATATTTTACCAATGTTTTCTAATTTTAATTATTTAATTTGTGATGCTGACTTGACTGCCGGTTATTGGAGGGAAACAATTTCCTCAACATCAATGCCATAGTAAAACGCTGTTTTTGGATATAAATATGAACTTGATAGAACTAAAAATGCATGCATTGTCTAACATAATGTCCTAGGAGTGTCATCTGATGGAGATTGTAAAAGGTTAGTGCATCATTTTAGCTGGTTTTATGGTTTTGGTGACCCTGTCTTTGAATTGACAAAACATTACACACAACTCTTGTAAATGTACTGTCCTAACATACTCTAAATTTATGCTTTCGCCGTTAAACCTTTTTGAAATCGTAAAACGTGGTTAGATTAAGGAGATGTTTATCTTTCAAAGGGTGTAAAATAGTTGTATGTTTGAAAAATTTGAATTTTGACATTTATTTGGATTCAAATTTGCCGCTCTTGAAATGCACCTGCTGTTGATGGAGTGCACCACGGGGGGGACGCTAGCGTCCCACCTAGCCCATAGAGGTTAAGCTATAGATATTTTTTGCATGGGCTGCATCTCAATCCATCGCATCCACCGATATTGCCCTTCCACATCTGCGGTGAAAGGTGACAGAGCTAGAGCAGTGTTTGTCAGAACATGGGACATCCTGAAAATCGGTCTTCTCACGAAGTCTGGTAGAGGCAGTTGTGATGTGTGTGTGTAGCATGAATGAAATGTGTGTGTGTGTTTGTGTGTGTTTTTCTTTAACTTTCCTTACGGGTACCAGAAGTCCTCACAACAATAGGTAAACAAGGGCAATTCGGACAATGGGGACATTTTGCCGGTCCACATGAGGAAAACTGATATTAAACAGACGGATTTTTGGGGGGATATTTTTGATATGTTATTTAGATTTCCGCGGTGGGGTGCGGCCATTGTAGAGCAAGTGTTAACTACTCATGGTGGGATTGTGGTAATGTACAGGAACTCAAGTCATTTTGTTTACCCGACCTAGATTACCTCACAATCAAATGGCGACCGCATTACCTCCCGATAGAAATCTCTTCGGTCATCGTCACAGCAGTATATATTCCCCCTCAAGCCGATACCACAACGGCTCCTTAGGAACTACATTGAACTTTGAGCAAACTGGAAACGGCATATCCTGAGGCCGCATTTAAAATACCTGAAAACTTTAATAAAGCACATCTGAGGAAAACGTTACCAAAGGTTTATCAACACATTGCTAGCGCCACTCGGGCTTCAATTCTCGACCATTGCTACTATCCCTTCCGTGACGGCTACAAGGACCTCCCTTCGGCGAATCAGATCATGTCTCAATCCTGCTCCTCCCTTCCTATAGGCAGAAACTCAAACAGGAAGTACCCGTGGTAAGGACTGTTCAACGCTGGTCTGACAAATCAGAATCCATCCTTCAAGATTGTTTGGATCACGTGGACTGAGATATGTTCTGGGTTGCCTCTGAGAATAACATTGACGTATATACTGACATGGTGACTGAGTTCATCAAGAACTGTATAGGGGATGGTGGCTGTCACGGCTCCTCCTCTGCAGTGCAAGGGCGGTTCCCCCTGCAGGCAGAGGAGGGTCGTTAGTGATTGCAGCCACCTGGGCTCAGCGTATTTATCAAACTGCTCCACTAACCTCTTGGTTCTCTCTCTCTCTCTCTCTCTCTCTCTCTCTCTCTCTCTCTCTCTCTCTCTCTCTCTCTCTCTCTCTCTCTCTCTCTCTCTCTCTCTCTCTCTCTCTCTCTCTCTCTCTCTCTCTCTCTCTCTCTCTCTCTCTCTCATCCTGTTTTGTTTGTTCCTTTGTTGGTTTATTTAGTTTCCACTCAGTCATGTTTACACACACATATTCACGCATCCATGCACCTTACATTATGACATTTCCACACCTCATTCCATTTTCTTTGTTTAGAGTTAATAGTTTTGTTTGATAATAAAGAACTTCTTTAATTGGCCTATACCGGTTGTTGATGTCCTATCATTTTTGCCACAGGCTATGAGCCGGCCTGTGACAAGTGGGGGCTCATCCATAAGTTAAGGTTAGTTGTACTTATAGTTATAGTTGGGTTAGTTTAGTTCAGATTGCCAAGTTTTTGTTTGAGAGGGATGTTTTGGTTGGCCAACATTGTTGGAGAGAGCATTGAGAGCCATGTGTTCTTTTGGTCGTTAACAAAAAACATAACATTTATTTTAAGAATTATAGATACAGAACTCCTTTATGCAATCGCTATGTCCGATTTTAAAATAGCTTTTCGGGCAAAAGCACATTTTGCAATATTCTGAGTAGATAGCTCGCCATCACGGGCTAGCTATTTTGACACCCACCAAGTTTGGCACTCACCAAACTCAGATTTACTATAAGAAAAATTGGATTACCTTTGCTGTTCTTCGTCAGAATGCACTCCCAGGGCTTCTACTTCAATAACAAATGTTGTTTTGGTTCAATATAATCCATAGTTATGTTCAAATATCCTCTGTTTTGTTCGTGCGTTCAAGACACTATCCGAAGGGTAACGAAGGGTGACGCGCCCGGCGCATATCGTGACAAAAAAATTCTAAATATTCCATTACCGTACTTCGAAGCATGTCAACCGCTGTTTAAAATCAATTTTTATGCGATTTTTCTCGTAAAAAAAGCGATAATATTCCTCCCGGGAAACCCTGTTTTCGTTCAAAGACTAAAAATCTAAAATGGACTCTTCACGTGCATGCGCGCCCCCGTCTCATTGTTCTCTGATCGACCACTTACCAAATGCTCTACTGTTTTTCAGCCATGGCCTGCAAAGTCATCATTCAACGTTCTGGCGCCTTCTGAGAGCCTATGGGAGCCGTAGGATGTGTCACGTTACAGCAGAGATCCTCAGTTTCCAATAAAGAGTGTAGAAGGCCAAGAAATGGTCAGAGAGGGCACTTCCTGTTTGGAATCTTCTCAGGTTTTTGCCTGCCATATGAGTTCTGTTATACTCACAGACACCATTCAAACAGTTTTAGAAACTTTGGAGTGTTTTCTATCCAAAGCTAATAATTATATGCATATTCTAGTTTCTGGGCAGGAGTAATAATCAGATTAAATCGGGTACGTTTTTTATCCGGCCGTGAAAATACTGCCCCCTAGCCATAACAGGTTAACAGTGAACAGGAGACTCCGGGATGCTGGCCTTCGAGGCAGAGTTGCAAAGAAAAAGCCATATCTCAGACTGGTCAATAAAAATATAAGATTAAGATGGGCTAAAGACACTGGACAGAGGAACTCTGCCCAGAAGGCCAGCATCCCGGTGTCGCCTCTTCACTGTTGATGTTGAGACTGGTGTATTGCGGGTAGTATTTAATGAAGCTGCCAGTTGAGGACTTGTGAGGCATCTGTTTCTCAAACTAGACACTCTAATGTACTTGTCCTCTTGCTCAGTTGTGCACCGGGGCCTCCCACTCCTCTTTCTATTCTGGTTGGAGACAGTTTGCGCTAATCTGTGAACGGAGTAGTACACAGCGTTGTACGAGATCTTCAGTTTCTTCGCAATTTCTCACTTGGAATAGCCTTCATTTCTCAGAACAAGAATAGATTGATGAGTTTCAGAAGAAAGGTCTTTGTTTCTAGCCATTTTGAGACTGTAATCGAACCTACAAATGCTGATGCTCCAGATACTCAACTAGTCTAAAGTAGGCCAGTTTTATTGCTTCTTTAATCAGACCAACAGTTTTCAACTGTGCTAACATAATTGCAAAAGGGTTTTCTAATGATCAATTAGCCTTTTAAAATGATAACTTGGATAACATAACACAACGTGCCATTGGAACACAGGAGTGATGGTTGCTGATAATGGGCCACTGTACGCCTATGTAGATATTCCATTAAAAATCAGTCGTTTCCAGCTACAATAGTGATTTACAACATTAACAATGTCTACACTGTATTTCTGATCAATTTGATGTAATTTTAATGGACACAAAAATAGCTTTTCTGTCAAAAACAAGGACATTTCTAATTGACCCCAAACTTTTGAACGGTAGTGTATGTATGTACAGTTTAAGTCGGAAGTTTACATACACTTATTTTGGAGTCAATAAAACTTGTTTTTCAACCTCTCCACAAATTTCTTGTTAACAAACTATAGTTTTGGCAAGCTGGTTAGGACATCTACTTTGTGCATGACACAAGTAATTTTTCCAACAATTGTTTACAGAAAGATTATTTCACTTATAATTCACTGTATCACAATTCCAGTGGGTTGGAAGTTTACATACACTAAGTTGACTGTGCCTTTAAACAGCTTGGAAAATTCAAAAAAAATATGTCATGGCTTTAGAAGCTTCTGATAAGCTAATTGACATCATTTGAGTTTGAATTTTGAGGTGTACCTGTGGATGTATTTCAAAGCCTACCTTCAAACTCAGTGCCTCTTTGCTAGAAATCATTGGAAAATCAAAAGAAATCAGCCAAGACCTCAGAAAAAAATTGGAGACCTCCACAAGTCTGGTTCTTCCTTGGGAGCAATTTCCAAATGCCTGAATGTATCACGTTCAGCTGTACAAACAATAGTACGCAAGTATAAACACCATGGGACCACGCAGCCATCATTCCGCTCAAGAAGGAGATGCGTTCTGTCTCCTAGAGATGAACGTACTTTGGTGCGAAAAGTGCAAATCAATCCCAGAACAACAGCAAAGAACCTTGTGAAGATGCTGGAGGAAACATGTACAAAAGTATCTGTATCCATAGTAAAACGAGTCCTGTATCAACATAACCTGAAAGGCTGCTCAGCAAGGAAGAAGCCACTGCTCCAAAACCGTCATAAAAATGCCAGACTATGGTTTGCAATTGCACATGGGGACAAAGATCGTACTTTTTGGAGAAATGTCCTCTGGTCTGATGAAGCAAAAATAGAACTGTTTGGCCATAATGACCATCATTATGTTTGGAGGAAAAAGGGGGAGGCTTGCAAGCCGAAGAACACCATCCCAACCGTGAAGCACGGTGGTTGCAGCATCATGTTGTGGGGGTGCTTTGCTGTAGGAGGGACTGGTGCACTTCACAAAATAGATGGCGTCATGAGGACGGAAAATGATGTGGATATATTGAAGAAACATCTCAAGATATCAATCAGGAAGTTAAAGCTTGGTCGCAAATGGGTCTTCCAAATGGACAATGACCCCAAGCATACTTCCAAAGTTGTGGCAAAATGGCTTAAGGACAACAAAGTCAAGGTATTGGATTGGCCATCACAAAGCCCTTACCACAATCCCATAGAAAATTTGTGGGCAGAACTGAAAAAGTGTGTGCGAGCAAGGAGGCCTACAAACCTGATTATGTTACACCAGTTCTGTCAGGAGGAATGGGCCAAAATTCACCCAACTTATTGTGGGAAGCTTGCGGAAGGCTACCCGAAATGTTTGACCCAAGTTAAACAATTTAAAGGCAATGCTACCAAATTCTAATTGAGTGTATGTACATTTCTGACCCACTGGGAATGTGATGAAAGAAATAAAAGCTGAAATAGATCATTCTCTCTACTATTATTCTGACATTTCACATTCTTAAAATAAAGTGGTTATCCTAACTGACCTAAGACAGTAATTTGTACTGGGATTAAATGTCAGGAATTGTGAATAACTGAGTTTAAATGTAGTTGGCTAAGGTGTATGTAAACTTCCGACTACAGCTGAATGTATGTATTTGTATGTGTATGTATGTATGTATGTATATATGTATATATGTATATATGTATATATATATATGTATTTGCAAACAATTATTTGCAAACATATATTTGCAAACAAATATATGGGTGATGCAGACAATTACATTGATGGAAGCTTCCATCAATCTGCAATATTACATCTGATCTACCCTCCCCCGCAAAAAAATATAAATAATAATAATAATATAAAATACAAGATGCACCTGAGCTCAATTTCGAATCTCATAGCAATGGGTATGAATACTTACGTGAACAAGCTATCAGGTTTTCATTTTAAATACATGTGACATTTTTTCTAAAGCCTGTTTTCTATCAGGAATCAAGTTAAGACTCAAGTGCAGACTGTGTGAAGTAACAATGTTTATTATAACACCAGGGGCAGGCAAACGACAGGTCAAAGCAGGCAGGCTCAGGGTCAAGGACAGGCAGAGTTCAGTAATCCAGAGCTGAAGCAAAGGTACAGGATTGTAGACAGGCTCAGGTCAGGGACAGGCAGAGTAGTCAGGCGGGCGGGTACAGGGTCAGGACAGGCAAGGGTCAAAAACCAGGAAGTTGAGAAAAAGAAAGGCAGGGAAAAGACAGGAACAGAGGACGAACGCTGGTAAGCTTGACAAAGAAGACTACCTGCCCCAGACAGATAGAAAACACAGGTAGAAATACCCAGAGGATAAGTAGGGAAGATGGGTAAACACCTGGAGGGGGTGGAGACAAGCACAAGGACAGGTAAAACAGATCAGGGTGTGACAGTACCCCTCCTCTTGGGACGCCACCTGGCGTGCCACCTGGGCTGACACCTGGTTGACTGGGGTGCCGACAATGAAAGTCTGCGATGAGGGTCCAGGATGTCTTTAGCGGGAACCGAGCACCTCTCCTTTGGGCCATAACCCTCCCAGTTGACCAGGTACTGGAAACCCCTGCCCCATGGTCAAACCCTCAGGAGGCGTCTCACCGTGTACGTTGGCTGGCCATCGATGACACGGGGGAGGGATGGACCTAGAAACAGAAGACAAGGGGCAGTCAGACATGGTTTTGATTCTAGACACAGAAAAGGTAGGAAAAATACGGAGGGTACGGGGCAATAGAGGACAAACAGCAGAGGGGCTAATGATCTTGGAGCGGGGGGGAAAGGTCTTGGCTTCAGGGCATGTAGCCACGGCACTATAGCTGCGTGCTAGTGCCTCAGTCTTGACCTTCTTGGATACCGGTCGGTGCTGCGGAAGTGAAGTGGCCCGGGCCTTACTGAACCCCTCCTGGAGGTCCTGGTACTCTGTGGAGCTGGCTGAGAGGTCGGGGCAATTTCCAAGCCCCCAGGTAGACGTCCCAGGGCAGGCAGAGCTGACTTCAGGCAATGATTGTGGCAGTACGGGCTCCAGCCCACGATGGCACAAGTAGCCCAGTCAATGGAGGGATTGTGTCGCTGGATCCAAGAGAATCCCAATACCACAGGAACCTGCAGAGACTGGGGTGCCTGGTTGACTGGGGTGCCGGTGGTGAAAGTCGGCGATGAGGGCCGGATCCAGGAGGGCTTTAGCGGGAACCCAGCAGCAGGAATTGGATTGTCTTACTGTGGTTCCCCGACACTCGTAGGTTGACGGGGTGGTCTGGTGGGTTACCCGGCCTATAGAGCACCCGTCCAGCGCTCCAACACCCATGGGAATGGAGAGGGGTTTTGTGGGGATGCCCAGCTCAGACACCAGGGTAACGTCCATGAGACTCACATCGGCCCCCGAGTCGATGAGTACCAGGAGAGACTTTGATTGGTCGCCCCACAGCAGGGTGACCTGGAGAGGGGGGCGAGTAAGGGGAGAAGAACAATCACCTTCAGGACCCACCAGTGTACTCACTCCAACGAATGAGCTAGGTCTCCTGAAGGGACAGGCAGACACAAAATGACTGGCAGTACCGCAATACAGACAAATCTGGGTCTCAAGTCTGCTTACACGTTCTGGAGACAGCCTAGCCCTGCCGAGCTGCATCGGCTCAGGAAGATGTGAATCGGCAGTCTCCGGAGGCTCTTGGAGGGATTCGTGCAAGCTCCGATCCTCTCGAGGACGTAGACGCCGGGGACTTCCGGAGCTTATCAGCTGCAAGGTGGGATCCCTGAATGAGTGATTGGTACCTCAATCAGACCTCTTCTCCCTCCTACATTCCTGTAGCCGACCATCGATCCAGATGGTTAACCTCTATGGGCTAGGTGGGACGCTAGCGTGCCACCCGTGGTGCACTCCATCAACAGCAGGTGCATTTCAAGAGCGGCAAATTTGAATCCAAATAAATGTCAAAATTCAAATTTTTCAAACATACAACTATTTTACACCCTTTGAAAGATAAACATCTCCTTAATCTAACCACGTTTTACGATTTCAAAAAGGTTTTACGGCGAAAGCATAAATTTAGAGTATGTTAGGACAGTACATTTACAAGAGTTGTGTGTAATGTTTTGTCAATTCAAAGACAGGGTCACCAAAACCATAAAACCAGCTAAAATGATGCACTAACCTTTTACAATCTCCATCAGATGACACTCCTAGGACATTATGTTAGACAATGCATGCATTTTTAGTTCTATCAAGTTCATATTTATATCCAAAAACAGCGTTTTACTATGGCATTGATGTTGAGGAAATCGTTTCCCTCCAATAACCGGCAGTCAAGTCAACACCGCAAATTAAATAATTAAAATTAGAAAACATTGGTAAAATATTATATTGTCATTTAAAGAATTATAGATTTACATCTCTTGAACGCAATCAACTTGCCAGATTTAAAAATAACCTTACTGGGAAATCACACTTTGCAATAATCTGAGCACTGCGCCCAGAAAAATCCGCGTTGCGATACAGACTAGACGTCATGTTGGGGAGATCTAAAATCGAAAATACTATGTAAATAATCCATTACCTTTGATTCTCTTCATCAGATGTCACTTCCAGGTATCACAGGTCCATAACGAATGTAGTTTTTTTCAAAAAAGCTCATCATTTATGTCCAAAAATCTCCGTCTTGTTAGCACATGATCTAAGCCAGCCGGACTTCTCGTCATGAACGAGGGGAAAAAATATATTTACGTTCGTTCAAACATGTCAAACGTTGTATAGCATAAATCATTAGGGCCTTTTTTAACCAGAACATGAATAATATTCAAGGTGGACGAATGCATACTCTTTTATAACGTATTGGAACGAGGGTACCCAACATGAACTCGCGCGCCAGGTGTCTAATGGGCCATCATCGTTCCATGGCTCTTGTTCGGTCAGATCTCCCTCCAGAAGACTCAAAACACTTTGTAAAGGCTGGTGACATCTAGTGGAAGCAATAGGAAGTGCCAAAATATTCCTCAGCCCCTGTGTTTTTCAATGGGATAGGTTTAAAGGTAATACAACACATCAGGTATCCACTTCCTGTCAGAAAATGTCTCAGGGTTTTGCCTGCCAAATGAGTTCTGTTATACTCACAGACACCATTCAAACAGTTTTAGAAAATTTAGGGTGTTTTCTATCCATATGTAATAAGTATATGCATATTCTAGTTACTGGGTAGGAGTGGTAACCAGATTAAATCGGGTATGTTTTTTTATCCAGCCGTGTCAATACTGCCCCCTAGCCCTAACAGGTTAAAGCGATGAGTGAGTCGAGATCTGTCTGTAGTTCTTGGGATGCAAGCTCATCCTTTACCTCCTCCGATAATCCGTGCAGGAACTTGTCGAACAGTGCTTCCAGGTTCCAGGTACCCTCCGCTGCTAGCATGTGGAACTCCACCACATTGTCTGTCACACTGAGGGTGTCCTGCCGAAGCTGGAGTAACTTCCAGGCAGCCTCTCTCCCGGACACCGGAGCCTCAAAAACTTTTCTCACCTCCGCCACGAATACCTCGAAACTGAGGCAGACGGCGGACTGTTGCTCCCACACCGACGTGGCCCAGGTGAGTGTCCTCCCAGACATCACCGTAATAATGTATGCTATCTTCGAGGGGAACGAAGAAGGCTGCTGCCCGAAAACGAGGGAGCACTGGGAGAGAAAGGCCGGGCAGGTTCTGGAATCTCCATCATAGCGCTCCGGGGGAGGTAATCGGGGTTCCCGGGAAACCAGGGTGACGGTGCTGCTACCAGCCGGGTTACAGAGGGGCTGGGAGGTTACCGTCGTGGTAGGCTGACTAGTAGGCAACCCACAGAATTGCTCCCGCAATGCGTCCAAGGCTAGGTCGTGATATTCGGCCACCGCCTGGAACCCTTCCATCAGACCGCAAAGCAACTCCTAGTGACTATCAATGGTGGCTCCTTGGGAGGAGATGGCATTGTGGAGCTGGTCCAAGTCTGCTGGGTCAGTCATGGCAAGTTCGTACTATCAGGAATCAAGGTAACACCCAAGTGCAGACTGTGTGAAGTAACAATGTTTATTGTAATGCCAGGGGCAGGCAAACGCCAGGTCAAGGTAGACAGGACGAACGTTGGTAAGCTTGACAAACAAGACGAATTGCCTCAGAAACACAGAAAACACAGGTATAAAATACCCAGAGGATAAATAGGGAAGATGAGCGACACCTGGAGGGGGTGAAGACAAGCACAAGGACAGGTGAAACAGATCAGGGCATGACAGTTTTTGCTTTGTCATTATGGGGTATTGTTTGTAGATTGCTTAGGAAAAAATTATTTGATCCATTTCAGGAAAAGGCTGTAATGTAACAAAATGTGGAAAAAGTCAAGGGGTCTGAATACTTTCCGAAGGCACTGTATATGAACTGCATACTCCGGAATATTTCTTAATTCCATTATTTTGCTCTTTAGATTTGTGTGTATTGTTAGTTATTGTACTGTTGGAGCTGGGAACACAAGCATTTCACTACACCTACAATAACATCTGCTAGGTATGTTTGTGCGGCCAATAACATTTTATTTGATGCACACATGCTTGGTACACCCAATTCACAAATTACCCACAATTCCATACAAACTACCCACAATTCCATACAAACTACCCACATTTTGCCCATAGACATCCGTAACAGCCATGATCACCCAAAACAGCCTCAAGGTCCCATCTACTCTGTTCTTGGTGTTTTAACTACCTTATAGTACACCAACAAACATCCACCACTAGACCTCTCGGTCTGTCTGTCTGTGTCTCTGTTTGACTGTCTGACTGTCTCTGTCTCCCTCTCTGTCTCACATTCTCTTTATTTTTCTCTTCCTATCTTTGTTTCTTCTTTTCATATTTCCCATGCCCCTCCTCTCTACACTAATTACAGTTATCCCATCTACTGCAGGCTCACTGGCTTCTATCTTTTTATCCTATTATATTTGTTAACCTCTCTCTCTCTCTATCTCTCTATCTCTCTGTCTCTCTGTCTCTCTCTCTGTCTCTCTCTCTGTCTCTCTCTCTGTCTCTCTCTCTGTCTCTCTCTCTTTTCATGCCTCCAAACTCAATCACAAAGCTGTGTGACGATGATTATTTTTAATCAGGTGAGCCCCAAAGGCCCTCTTCCCTCTTTCACACAGCACATTAGCTCTGGAGAAAAGAGAGGGATGATTGGATGGGTAAAAGAGGAGGAAGGTAGGGGAGAGAAGAGGAGAGGGGGAGGGATCGTCCCAAATTGGTATGGCCAGATAATCCCATCACTCTGGAGCAGCTGTACCCACCCTGCTCCAACCACTTTGCCCCCCTCCGTCCTCTCATGTCTTCCAACCTTCTCTCCTTCTCTCCCTCCCCCTTCCCCGTCTCCTGTCCCCCAGTGTTTGTAAACTAGGGGTAGTTTACAAACACTGTTCCCCTCTTTTGCCCTGGACATGGAGACTCTATGAATGGCAGCCATTGACTAGGGGATGAAGTGGGATATGGGTGAGAGGGAAAACAGTTTTAGCTCCTTTGTCCTGCAGCACAGAGCAATAATTGTTTATTTTCATGCAACATTTGACTCCTCATGGCTGTGAGGCCAGATATAGGGGCAGGAGGGGAGTGGATCACAGCGGCCTGGAATAAAGCTCCAGTACTATTAACGGTTACAGGACGGGCGAGGAGGGGTGGGGGGACAATTAATTTGTGAAAAAGAGAGGTTCCAGAGTAGTGCCAAAAAGACAACAGAGGGAGTGGGAGTGGGGGTGTCAGTGACCAAGAGAGAGAAGAACAGAGATGATACATTGGAACATGAGAGAGAGAGTTTGAAATAGAGAGAGAATTCAAGAGTGAGAGTATAAGAGCAAGGCAGAGAAAGAGAGAATGTAAGAGTGAGAGCAAAAGAGAGAGAGAAAGAGTTAGAGGTTTTAGTAATGGTGAACAGAGGGAGTGAGGGAGGAGAGAGCTCTCTGTGTGTCTGAGTTATAACAGTAATTATGGCTGGCTATTTCTCTGGGGCAGACCCTAGCTGATTGAGTTAAAGAGCAGGAGATAGGAGAGAGAGAGCAGGAGCGAAAGGGAAAGATGGAGGAATAAAGGATGGTAATTTCTGAAGCATGGATCAGATATTCCTCCACAGACCGTCTATCTCCCTACCATTCACTGACTCTTGTAATTACAGAGGCTCTCATGAAACCATCCATCGAGGGGTTACAAGCCTCTACTGGTCTCAGATCAGCTCTGACCCCAAAAGAGCTACTGTAAAACTTGAAGTTCTCCACTTATGTTTGCTGTATTACAGCCTGATCTATGAATGACATACCACAGTCGTCACCTGCCAAGGGAGTTTTTATTTATTTTTAACCTTCATTTAACTAGGCAAGTCAGTTAAAAAAAAATCTTAGTTGCAATGATGGCCTAAAAACAGTTGGTTAACTGCCTTGTTCAGGAGCAGAACAAATTATTTTACCTCATCAGTTCAGGGATTCGATCTAGCAACCTTTCGGGTTTCAGGCCCAACACTCTAACCACTAGGCTACCTGTCTAGTGGTTTGACTACCTACCTAGTGGTTTGACTACCTGCCTAGTGGTAACAGACAGAGAACATTTCTGAATCCTCCTGTAAACCAATGAGCTACAGTAAACAACTAGCCATTGAAAATACATTTTAAAGGGACCAAGCTGACTTACTGGGGGAGGGGAAGAAGAAGAAAAATAACCACCATGGTGTTACACAACAATGACAATGCACTCTTCAACCTAACTGTCTGTTTTCATGAACCCCTCTGAACAGAGTTTAATGATGACAAGAGAGTCAATGCTCAGCCCAACATATTATGTAATATGGAGTTCTTTTTCCGGAACAGCTGTCCATGAGGTCCAGGACAGAAGGGTCAGCCATACATAGATACACAAACTGTTAGAGCTGGCCAGCAGGTGGGAGCTGGGATTCACACAGAGGCTCCTTATGGGCCCTGCCTGCCTGGCACAGTAGAGCAGTCAGAGGTGTCACTGGGGTTCTACTACCGCGCCACAGTGTAGCAGTCACATATAAACAGCATGATCACTTTCCTCATAATTTCACATGTACCACCAAATGGGTGTGATCATTCTACAGTGGTCCCTGCAGCGTACGCTCAAACCGGTGTGATTAGAACCCTTATTTAGAACGGCCCATTTTGATTGAAGCAACGGTCAGCATTTGAGCTAGCCACACTGATTTTTCACAGAAACATTTTGCACAAACACAGTCTTTACAAAGTTATGTCCTGAATGTGACCGTTTTATTTTTTGATGCAATGTTCAGACATTCACAAAAGTAGCGACTGTATTCATAATCATCCAATCTGGAAAATGTAGGCTACATTAGTCCTTGCGCTAACTGAGTAAAACTGTACTCCCTCTTCACCCATGACTGCATGACCATGCACGCCTCCAACTCAATCATCAAGTTTGCAGACGACACTACAGTGGTAAGCTTGAGTACCAACCACGATGAGATGGCCTACAGGGAGGAGGTGAGGGCCCTCAGAGTTTGGTGTCAGGAAAATAACCTCACACTCAATGTCAACAAAACAAAGGAGATGATCTTGGACTTCAGGAAACAGCAGAGGGAGCAGCCCCCTATCCACATCGATAGGACAGTAGTGGAGAAGGTGGAAAGTTTTAAGTTCCTCGGTGTACACATCAAGGACAAACTGTAATGGTCCACCCACACAGACAGCGTAGTGAAGAAGGCGCAGCAGCGCCTCTTCAACCTCAGGAAGCTGAAGAAATTTGACTTGTCACCAAAAACACTAAAACTTTTACAGATGCACAATTGAGAGCATCCTGTCGGGCTGTATCACCACCTGGTACGGCAACTGCTCCGCCCACAACCGTAAGGCTCTCCAGAGGGTAGTGAGGTCTGCACAACGCATCACTGGGGCAAACTACCTGCCCTCCAGGACACCTACACCACCCGATGTCACAGGAAGGCCAAAAAGATCATCAAGGACAACAACCACCCGAGCCACTGCCTGTTCACCCCGGTATCATCCAGAAGGCGAGGTCAGTACAGGTGCATCAAAGCTGTTACCGAGAGACTGAAAAACAGTTTCTATCTCAAGGCCATCAGACTGTTAAACAGCCATCACTAATATTGAGTGGCTGCTGCTGTCACGGTTGTCGTAAGAACGGGACCAAGGCGCAGCGTGTGTAGAGTTCCACACCTTTATTCCAAAGTGAAACTTCAAGCAAAAGCAAAAACAAATAAATCAAATAAACAAACAACTAAACGTGACTACATGGTGCACAAACACAAAACAATATCCCACAAACACAGGTGGGAAAAATAGCTTCTTAAATATGATCCCCAATTAGAGACAACGATTACCAGCTGCCTCTAATTGGGAATCATACAAAACACCAACCTTGAAAATATAAACTAGAACACAACATAGAAATATTAAACTAGACTACCCCCTAGTCACGCCCTGACCTACTACACCATAGAGAAACAAGGGCTCTCTATGGTCAGGGCGTGACAGCTGCCAACATGCTGACTCAAATCTCTTGAATAATAAAAATTGGATGTAATAAATGTATCACTAGCCACTTTAAACAATGCCATTTTATATAATGTTTACATACCCTACATTACTCATCTCATATGTATATACTGTACTCTGTACCATCTACTGCATCTTGCCTATGCCATTCGGCCATCACTCATCCATATATTTTTATGTACATATTCTTATTCATTCCTTTACACGTGTGTATAAGGTAGTTGTTGTGAAATTGTTAGATTACTTGTTAGATATTACTGCATGGTCGGAACTAGAAGCACAAGCATTTCGCTACACTCGCATTAACATCTGCTAACCATGTGTGTGTGACAAATAAAATGTTATTCGATTTTTGATTTGAAATATGTTATGCTTCATACGTACATAAATACTGTATGCTACAGTAGAAACAACAACACAATATACAGAAAATAAGGCACTTACTTTGATAGGAACACATACATGTCCAAAGTTATTACCTATAAGGAAAACAACAACACAGGCATTGAGAGCACCAGCCAGAAAATGTGCCAGTTCGTGCAAGACTGTGCAATTGTCTGCATACTTGACCTGCGGAAAGACTTCAGAAGTGATTGGGCTCTCCTAGAAGAGAGAAGTTTGTCCAGCTCAGTAAAGCTTCAAACATAAATTGTCCACAACACTGAAATCGACTTCTTCTATGTGAATTAATAGGAGGCGGAATACACCTTAATTCAAACTGTTGTTAGAAAATAAAACTTGTTAGAAATTAGTTGAAATTGACAAGTTGAAACATAGCCTATAGATAATTAGCAGGTAGCATGTGTTATTAATAGTCCTGTTGCGTAAAAATCACATTTTGGAACAGTGAGTGCATTCTGACATCCCGTGCATAAAACAACTCACGCTGGGGAGACCTTTAGAGATATTTGGAACTCACATGTGAAAAGGTTCAGTCCTTCTCCTATCTACGCGCTCTCCGGTGGCAATACATTTATAAAACCAAACGCTAACCTAGACTTGGAAAAGTTCCCGTGTTGGATAGCCATCGCCAGCTAGCTAACATGGCATCCCTCTCTGTTTGAGCAGGGTGTTTAAGTAGGCTAAACTAGCTAGCTACTTTTGCTAGCTAAGTAAGTGAAAGGGGGAAAAAATGAAATATAGATTGCTCTCTCTCTTGCTTTCCTTCGTTTTTGAGTGAATTATTTTTTCAAAACAGTTCATCTATTGTCTTTCTCTCTCTTTCAGTCCACTACTCACCAAATTGTATACATTGCAGTGCTAGCTAGCTTTCAGTACTATATTCATTCTTTGTGAGAACCATGAGCCTCCTAGATTTTGTATTGAAGTCAATGTACCGAGAGGAGGACAGAAAATAGCTGTCCACCATGGTGCTACCCTACAGAGTGCTGTTGAGGCTACAGTAGAACTTCATTGTGTTTGAATATATTTAGTATAGTTTTATCTAAAAAGGACAACTTCTTTAATGTTTCACCCAAAAAAAATCACTGACATTTCTGAGCCTCCACTGGGTTACAGAGTGTGTATCTATGTGAATGTGTATGTGCGAGAAAGCGAAAGAGGGAGCGAGATCTAGAGAGAGAGAGAGAGAGAGAGAGAGTGACTGCGGTGGGAGATAGCAGTAAGACTCAATGTTTGTTCTCTTTCCTCTTTAGTTACCGCTCTCTCACTCAGCTACTGTACTCATATAACCTCTATTACACCAAGTACTAATCACCATGGCAACCTGGGCCAGGTCTATAGCTCCAACCTCCTCTCACCTGCTTGCCTCGCTGGAGCACAGGAGAGCAGAACATAATGTTCTGAAATCAATCACACACAGGCATCCACACACACACACACACACACACACACACACACACACACACACACACACACAGACGGACATACACATATGCACACACACACACACTGCATGCATACCAAGTGCACACACAAGTAGACAAACGCATGCTCACACAGCCACACTTTCAAGATAGTCATCATATTTTCATCTCTTTCCTTAAAATGATTTGGTAGCCTATTCAACTACACATGTGCCCTATTCCCTAAGCAACCCTGACTTCTTAAAGAGACCGAACGCGATCTTAACCTCAAGCTACCGACTGGGGTCATTTTGACACAAAAAGGCATATTTTTGATCATAGCCAAAGGTGGTTTATTCAATTCTTTACATTTTTCATGACCTCGCTGAACAATGTGTTCTGAAAAAATCTAAATCATTGTTTTGTGCTTCTGTATAAATGTATACTTTTGGTTCATTTTGACCCCAGCCAAAAGCACATAATTACTTGTATAGTCACTTGATAAATAGGATCAAATTAAAGTTGCTCTGGAGACAATTTATCCATACCACCAGAGGTTCCTGTATCAGGGATTTTGACCAATTGGCAGATAATCTGCAGATATACTGTAGAACCCTATTGACTCTCCGGAGATTGAACAGGTTTCTCTGGAGAAACACAATGAAGTTATACATATCATCAGAGGGTGGAGGGGGACCTGTATCAGGGATTTTGACCAGATACACATAACACCTGCAGAGATGGAGCACCTTATGTTTATAACTGTTTATAGGTATGACCATGCACAAATCTAAATTATCTTAGATATACAGTACAGTTTGGACACACCTACTCATTCAAGGGTTTTTCTTGATTTTTACTATTTTCTACAATGTAGAATAATAGTGAAGACATCAACATTATGAAATAACACATATTGAATCATGTAGTAATCAAAAAAGTGTTAAACAAATCAAAATATATGTTATATTTTATATTCTTCAAAGTAACCACCTTTGACTTGACACTCTTGGGATTTTTTTTAACAGCTTCATGAGGAATGCTCTTCCAACAGTCTTGAAGGATTTCCCACATATGCTGAGCACTTGTTGGCTGCTTTTCCTTCACTCTGTAGACCAACTCATCCCAAACCATTTCAATTGGGTTGATGTTGGGTGGTTGTGGAGGCCAGGTCATCTGATGCAGCACTCCATCACTCTCCTTCTTGGTCAAATAGCCCTTTCACAGCCTGGAGGTGTGTTGGGTCATTGTCCTGTTGAAAAAATATATATAGTCCCACTAAGCGCAAACCAGATGGGATGGCGTATCACTGCAGAATGCTGTGGTAGCCATGCTGGTTAAGTGTGCCTTGTTAAGTGTCGCCAGCAAAGCACTGCCACACCATCACACCTCCTCCCCCATGCTTCACGGTGGGAATCACACATGCGGAGATCATCTGTTCACCTACTCTGTGTTACGTGCCTCCTTAGAGGAGGGAGGTGCAGGAATCAGGAGTAGGAGAGCAAGGAAGTCCCAGTGGCACAATCGTTTATTAAAGAGTCCCAACTCAAAAACAATATGGGGGGAAACACACCCAAATGAAATCACCACACACAGGGAAGTAAGCGCTACACGCGGAAGAGAAACCTCTACTCCTAAACACATATCAAACGGTACAACTACCGTGAGAAAAGAAAACCTCGTGGTGCAGACATGCACCCCTAACAGAGTAACCACAGCAAACAATCCCGCACAAAGACTAACAGGCAGCGGAGGTAAATAAACCCAACGAAATCAACTAATCAGACACAGGTGTGAACAAAACAGACACAAACGAAAAGGAAAAATGGATTGGTGGCAGCTAGTAGGCCGGCGGCGACGACCGCCGAGCACCCCCCGAACAGGGAGAGGAGCCACCTTCAGTAGAAGTTGTGACACTCTGTGTCTCACAGACACAGTGGTTGGAACCAAAAACTTCAAATTTGGACTCATCAGACCAAAGGATAGATTTCCACCGGTCTCATGTCCATTGCTCATGTTTCTTGGCCTAAGCAAGTCTATTCTTCTTATTGGTGTCCTTTAGTAGTGGTTTCTTTGCAGCAATTCGACCATGATGGTCTGAGTCACGTAGTCTCCTCTGAACAGTTGATGTTGAGATGTGTCTGTTACTTGAACTCTGTGAAGCATTTATTTGGGCTGCAATTTCTGAAGTGCAGTTATCTTCTGTATACCACCCCTACCTTGTCACAACACAACTGATTAGCTCAAATCCATTAAGTAGGAAAGAAATTCCACAAATTAGCTTTTAAAAGGCAGACGTTAATTGAAATTAATACCGGGTGACTACCTCATGAAGCTGTTTGAGAGAATGCCAAGAGTGTGAAACCCTGGAATGAGTAGGTGTGTCCAAACTTTTGGCTGGTACTGTACACTGTGTACAAACGTTACACAGACCTGCTCTTTCCATGACATAGACTGACCAGGTGAATCAAAGTGAAAGCTATGATCCCTTATTAATGTCATGGATTAAATCCACTTCAGTCAGTGTAGATGAGTGGGAGGACACAGGTTAAAGAATGATTTTTATGCCTTGAGACAATTGCGACATGGATTGTGTATGTGTGCCATTCAGAGGGTGAATGGGGTAAGTGCCATGTGCACCGGTTTTAGTGTGTTAAGAACTGCAACGCTGCTGGGTTTTTCACGCTCAACAATTTCCCGTGTGCATCAAGAATGGTCCACCACCGAAAGGACATCCAGCCAACTTGGCACAACTGTGGAAAGCATTGCAGCATCACTGTGGAACACTTTCGACACCTTGTAGAGTCCATTCCCCGACGAAGTGAGGCAGTTTTGATGGCAAAGAGGGGTGCAACTCAATATTAGGAAGGTGGTCCTAAAGTTTTGTACACTTGGTGTATGTATTGGTGTGTATTTTCCCGAACAATGTTTATTATACTGAACATTTTACATGAATGCCAGAATTTCTATTATATCCTCCAATATTCTTTATGTCTAACTTGTTGTGATATTTGGGGTGCTATACCATGTGGTTTAAAGTAACTTAAAGGATTTGGGCATGCTTTTTGAAGCATCCTGCCTTAGCCCCTACCACTCCCGGAGATGCTAATGCTGGCTGTCGGGTAAGTAAAGGAAAATTAGCCATATTTTGAGTCAAAGTCTCTCAGGATCACTTTCTGAAGTGAATTGAATCACTTTTTGTCCGAAAAATTTGGTGTTTCAAATGTTGGTGTACTGCCCATTTAAATGGCAGTCATTTTTACTATATAAATATGACAGCATTTATGTTTTCTTCACAACTCTGAAAATGTAATTATACTATAATCAAATGATGGTACAAATTTAGCTTTTTAGTAATAATGTGGATTGTACATTATATAAAAGATAAATGTATATTTTGGTTTTCCAGAAAATGCAAATGAACTGTAATAACAGTCTGTTTGGTAAAAAAAAGAAATCACAAAAATGAATTACATGTCTAATGTTGTTTTGATAACAAATACGTTCATGTTTTGATGTGCTTGTTGCTTTTCTAATAGTTTCTCCTTGGGGTCAAAATGACCTCAGTTGCTGATCCACGTATGTGAAATATGATGGTAGTTTGAGGGAATTGGAATTCGTAACATATCATACGAAATGGATGACATTGTACACATTTTTTGAGGACACGTTTTGGTTTGCAAGTTTTACTTTCAAAACTACTCGGTGAAATGACCTCTGTTGCATCGATTAAATATCAGCCACACAGTAGTGTTGTTCTGACTGCAACCCACAGAGCCTTAAGTGACACATAAATATAGCTGGTCGTCGTGGTAATTACCACCAGCCCAACGTGAAGTCTATGACAACCAGACAGCAGCGCGCTAACGACCTTTAAGCCTGCTCTTAATAGACATGCATTAATTAATCATACTGTCACTCACCATACTGCCTGCTGCTCCAGAACTGGGTTCAAATACTATTCAAAACCTTTCAAATGCTTTAGCTCTGCTTGATTGAGCTGGCCTGGTGCAATGGAACGAAAAGGAGAGTCGCCAGACTGCAAACCCCACCCATCTGGCACTCCAGGAAGGCTAGAGCTAACGCTAAAACCATTTGAAAGACTTTAAATAGTATTTGAACCCAGATCTTCTCACTGCTGCTTAGAACAATACAACAATCACCTATAAAGGATGAAGATTGTCAGGCCAAGCTTCACGACTCATGCAGCTCTCCACCAATCAAACATCTCCTGTGGTGGGAGTAAGTGATGTGTGATATTTAATGAGTAACTGAATGTCGGCAATCATCTGGAACTGTGGACACCTGAGCCGCTGGCCAACATCATCTTTCCCTGGATTTATTGAAGCACTCAAACAGGGTTGGTGAGGACCGTTGGCACCTGAAAGAAAAACAAAATAGATTGTTGCTATTGGTAGACACACTGTAACGAGTGTCGTGTGTGGAGGACCAAGACGCAACAGGGAAGTGTATACTCATCTTCTCTTTTTAATATATAAGAAGGAGAAACAAAATAAACACGTATACAATTAACAGACACGACACTAACAGTTCTGTCAGGTGACAAGCACAAAACAGAATACAACTACCCACAATCCACAATACAAACACACCCCTAATTATAGGACCTTCAATGAGAGGCAACGATAGACAGCTGCCTCCAACTGAAGGCCCCAACACCAATTAACTAAACATAGAAATACAAATGACTAGACAGAACATAGAAATAAACTAACAGAGCAATAACCAAAACCCTGGACTAATAAATCAAATACCCCTCTCTACATGGACACATACACACAACCACCCTGAACCACATAAAACAAATACCCCCTGCCACGTCCTGACCAAACTAAACACCAACAAATAACACCTTTACAGGTCAGAACGTGACACACACCACTAATGTGGGAGACACAACACTGATGTGGGAGACAACACTGATGTGGGAGACACAACACTGATGTGGGAGACAACACTGATGTGGGAGACACAACACTGATGTGGGAGACAACACTGATGTGGGAGACACAACACTGATGTGGGAGACAACACTGATGTGGGAGACAACACTGACGTGGGAGACACAACACTGATGTGGGAGACACAACACTGATGTGGGTGACAACACTGACGTGGGAGACACAACACTGATGTGGGAGACACAACACTGATGTGGGAGACAACACTGATGTGGGAGACACAACACTGATGTGGGAGACAACACTGATGTGGGAGACACGACACTGATGTGGGAGACACAACACTGATGTGGGAGACACGACACTGATGTGGGTGACAACACTGACGTGGGAGACACAACACTGACGTGGGAGACACAACACTGATGTGGGAGACACAACACTGACGTGGGAGACACAACACTGACGTGGGAGACACAACACTGACGTGGGAGACACAACACTGATGTGGGAGGCACAACACTGATGTGGGAGACAACACTGATGTTGGAGACACAACACTGATGTGGGAGACACAACACTGATGTGGGAGACAACACTGATGTGGGAGACACAACACTGATGTGGCAGACACAACACTGATGTGGGAGACACAACACTGATGTGGGAGACACAACACTGATGTGGGTGACAACACTGATGTGGGAGACACAACACTGATGTGGGAGACACAACACTGATGTGGGAGACACAACACTGATGTGGGAGACACAACACTGATGTGGGAGACACAACACTGATGTGGGAGACACAACACTGATGTGGGAGACACAACACTGACGTGGGAGACAACACTGACGTGAGAGACAACACTGATGTGGGAGACACAACACTGACGTGGGAGACAACACTGACGTGAGAGACAACACTGACGTGGGAGACACAACACTGACGTGGGAGACAACACTGATGTGGGAGACACAACACTGATGTGGGAGACAACACTGATGTGGGAGACACAACACTGATGTGGGAGACACAACACTGATGTGGGAGACAACACTGATGTGGGAGACACAACACTGATGTGGGAGACAACACTGATGTGGGAGACAACACTGATGTGGGAGACACAACACTGATGTGGGAGACAACACTGATGTGGGAGACACAACACTGATGTGGGAGACAACACTGATGTGGGAGACACAACACTGATGTGGGAGACAACACTGATGTGGGAGACACAACACTGATGTGGGAGACACACACGCACAGAGGTAGATGGGAACATGACTGTTGATGTTGTTCTGTACTGTAACCAGCTGAATGGGCAGGAAATCACATTTTAAATGTATGTGAATGATATTAGTTGCCACAGCAGTGTGTGTGTGTGTGTGTGTGTGTGTGTGTGTGTGTGTGTGTGTGTGTGTGTGTGTGTGTGTGTGTGTGTGTGTGTGTGTGTGTGTGTGTGTGTGTGTGTGTGTGTGTGTGTGTGTGTGTGTGTGTGCGCGCGTCTGTGTGTGTGTCTGTGTGTGTGTAAAGTAGCTAGCTAGGAGCATTCTGCACGCGACATATTGCTCTCTACTCCTCTCCAGGGGACAGTGTGTCTCATCCTCTCCCTCTCTTCATCTCTTTGCCTCTCTCTCTCTCTCTCTCTCGCTCTCCCTCTCTTCCCCTCATCCTCTCCCTCACACGCACATACAAACACACACACAGTCTGTGGTCCCCGGGCTGGCAAATGAAATGAGGTGGAAATGTAGGAAGTCTAAAACAACCCCAGGGACGGCTTATGTGAAAGAGACACCACACGACTGAGCAGAGATGGAGAGAGGGGGAGGTAAGAGAGAGGGACAGAGACACCACACCACTGAGGAAAGGAGAGAGAGAGAGAGAGAGAGAGAGAGAGAGCATACAGGGCCAGAGACATGTTGAGAGGAGGATGGAGCAGATGAGGGTGAGGAGGAAGGAGACCACTACAGGAGAGTGGGATTGGTAGGGGAGGGAGTAGATTATGAGGGTAGAGGAGGAATATCATAGTAATAGAGACTCTCATATTCCACAGAGAGAGAATTGGAGGAGTCAGGGTACACCATAAGTGAGATGGCTTGAGCCTTCTTCAACATTATGTATGGACGAACAGTGATAGGTGATTATCACACTGACAGCTTCAATGGTGGGAGTATATCAAATAGCTAAAAAATATCCCCTTCCACTCTCCTCTCTGACACAAATAACATTATGTAAATCCCCCACGGCTTCATCACCTTACCACAAAACAGCTACAACCTGACCCCTGACCCCACACTCCAAGGTGCCTCTTTTTCACTGTCAGATATATGGGAGAGGGAGCGAGAGAGAGAGAGAGGTGGGGAGAGGGATGGAGAGAGAGAGAGGGGGAGTGAGAGGGGGAGGGAGATAGAGAGCGAGAAAGAGAGAAGGGGAAGAGAGGGATTAAACAAATTGAAAAAAGGGAGAAAGAAAGAGAGTGGGAGGGGGTGGTTGGGTTGGGGGGACTGCTGTATCTGTCTCTGCCCCGTCAGCCTCCCTGCTGCTAGCCAACCTGGACCAGAGCCTCTCACCCCCCAGCGAAATATCCTGCCCTCCACTGTCACAACACAGACTAGGGCTAAGACATTTAGAGAGAAGAAAAAGAGTCAACTCAGTTGCATAGAGACAAATAAAGGAAAAAGGATGGTAATGAACCTGACGAACTGTTGCTTGCTAGTGACATTGTTTGCAAATGGTTTACAATAAATATGTACATATACTATATTTTAAAGACATAAACATAATATTCATAGATATACTTTTACATCCATTATGTCTTTATCAATGGAAGTCAGTGATGCATGTGGGGATGGGAGAAGAAAAAAAACGTTCCAGAACAGATCTGGTCTCCATGGCAAAATGTTTCCATGTCAAGCATCACTTGTGGGAAAGCAGTCAGCTGTGCATGCCAATTATCCATACATGTGCAAAATTCTGGCTGGGAACCAAAGCTCTAGTCATGTGACCCTGAATCTGGCCCTGACTGGGGAATCATGCCCCCACTGCCAACCCCTCACCTAAATTCAACCAATCAGATCAGAGAAAATTGTGGTATATAATGTAGTGAGCAAGTTAACTACAGTAGCAATGAGAACACTAGAACAAACATCAGCCATTCATATACTGTGTCTATTCTTGTGGTTGTCACTGACAAACAGATCATTCTTTCACTTTTTGTTCTTTATTTTTTTGAAATCTTTTATCATCTCTCTCTCTCCCTCTATTCTGGACAATCAGGCATCTGCTGCTTTGTGTGTGAGGGGAGATAAAAGCATAGTTTGACATGTTATGAAGCTTTAGAGTGTTTTAGATGTTCTCTTCTTCCAATGATTGGGATACCACAGACAGACACTGACATGGACATAGACAGACAGGCACACAGTCAGACAGACACAGACAGATAGTGAGGGAAAAAAGTATTTGATCCCCTGCTGATTTTGTACGTTTGCCCACTGACAAAGAAATGATCAGTCTATAATTTTAATGGTAGGTTTATTTTGGTCTCATCTGACCACAACACTTTCACCCAATTGTCCTCTGAATCATTCAGATGTTCATTGGCAAACTTCAGAAGGGAATGTATATGTGCTTTCTTGAGCAGGGGGACCTTGCGGGGTGCTGCAGGATTTCAGTCCTTCACGGCGTAGTGTGTTACCAATTGTTTTCTTGGTGACTATGGTCCCAGCTGCCTTGAGATCATTGACAAGATCCTCCCGTGTAGTTCTGGGCTGATCCCTCATCGTTCTCATGATCATTGCAACTCCACGAGGTGAGATCTTGCATGGAGCCCCAGGCCGAGGGAGATTGACAGTTCTTTTGTGTTTCTTGTTGTCACCTTCTCACCAAGCTGCTTGGCGATGGTCTTGTAGCCCATTCCAGCCTTGTGTAGGTCTACAATCTTGTCCCTGAAATCCTTGGAGAGCTCTTTGGTCTTGGCCATAGTGGAGAATTTGGAATCTGATTGATTGATTGCTTCTGTGGACAGGTATCTTTTATACAGGTAACAAACTGAGATTAGGAGCATTCCCTTTAAGAGCGTGCTCCTAATCTCAGCTCGTTACCTGTATAAAAGACACCTGGGAGCCAGAAATCTTTCTGCTTGAGAGGGGGTCAAATACTTATTTCCCTCATTAAAATGCAAATCAATTTATAACATTTTTGACATGCGTTTTTCTGGATTTTGTTGTTGTTATTCTGTCTCTCACTGTTCAAATAAACCTACCATTAAAATTATAGACTCATCATTTCTTTGTCAGTGGGCAAACGTACAAAATCAACAGGGGATCAAATACTCTTTTTCCCTCACTGTAAAGGTTGACACAGAAAGACAGACAGTCAGACACAGGCACAGACACAAGGCACAGACAGACACACAAACATAGAGATGGGTAGAGCAGGCAGAGGTGACAGAGAGAGGGAGACAGACAGAGCTTGTTCAACACAATGCCTGGGATTTTAAATGTGGGTTTCTTTCACCATGGGGATACCACAGGAAATCTGTTCTCTCTCTGTCTAAATCTCTATCTCTCTCCTTATACTTCTCTGACTCGCTCGCTCGCTCTCACTCACTTTATCATCTTTTAAATACTTTGAGCATTTCATTGAGCCTATGTGATGTTGACAAGCGGACAGGTGTGCCTCTGGGCATCACACTCGCCCCAATACAAGCCCCACTCTCCCTTGTGGTATTTTTACATTTACCTGGCTCTGCATGTGTTCTGTACGCAGTGGTGGAAAAAGTACCCAATTGTCATACTTGAGTAAAAGTAAAGATACCTTAAAATGACTCAAGTAAAAGTCACCCAGTAAAATACTACTTGAGTAAAAGTCTAAAAGTATTGTGTTAAATATACTTAAGTATCAAAAGTAAATTTAAATCGCTAAAATCTACTTAAGTATCAAAAGTAAAAGTACAAGTATAAATTAATTCAAATTCCTTATGTTAAGCAAACCAGATGGCCACATTTTCTTGTTTTTATTTATTTATGGATAGCCTGGGGCACACTCCAACAGTTAGACATCATATACAAATGAAGCATTTGTGTTTAGTGAGTCCACCAGAACAGAGGCAGTAGGGATGACCAGGGGTGTTCTCTTGATAGGTACAGTTGAAGACGGAAGTTTACATACACTTAGGTTGGAAGTCATTAAATCTCATTTTTCAACCACTCCACAAATTTCTTGTTAACAAACTATAGTTTTGGCAAGTCGATTAGGACATCTACTACTGGTTTGCTTTACGGCGAAAGCAAACCATGCACTTATCTTAGGACAGCACCCCACCATACAAATGCATAACAATCATTTTCAACCAGACGACACAAAAGTCAGAAATAACGATATAATTCATGCCTTACCTTTGAAGATCTTCTACTGTTGGCACTCCAATATGTCCCAGAAACATCACAAATGGTCCTTTTGTTTGATAAACAAATTTTTTATATGCCCAAAATGTCCATTTATTTGGCGCGTTTGATTCAGAAAAACACCGGTTCCAACTTGCCCAACATGACTACAAATGAAATAAGTTACCTGTAGACTTTGTCCAAACATTTCAAACAACTTTCCTAATCTATCCTTAGGTATCCTAAAATGTAAATAATCGATACAATTTAAGACGGAATATACTGTGTTCAATAGCGGATCAAATCAAAGTGGAGCGAGCTACAGGTCGCGCGCCCCAAACAAAAGAGTCCACTTGGCTTGACTCTCATTCTGAATAGCCGTACTTCTTAATTTCTCAAAGGAAAAACATCAACCAATTTCTAAAGACTGTTGACATCTATTGGAAGCCATAGGAACTGCAACCAG
Organism: Salmo salar; assembly: GCF_965601325.2. Taxonomy (NCBI): domain Eukaryota; kingdom Metazoa; phylum Chordata; class Actinopteri; order Salmoniformes; family Salmonidae; genus Salmo; species Salmo salar. The sequence goes on from NC_138300.1 coordinate 43,365,320, forward strand.
GTGCCTCATAAATCTAGTTTACCATAGAAACCCAATTGAAAACACAGTGAACTCGGGGTTTCGCCTGCCAAATAAACTCTGTTATACTCACAGACACAATTTTAACCTCTTTTAACAGTTCTAGAAACGTTAGTGTTTTCTATCCAAATCTACCAATTATATGCATATCCTAGCTTCTGGGCCTGAGTAGCAGGCAGTTTACTTTGGGCATGCTTTTCATCCGGATGTCAAAATACCGCCCCCTATCCCAAAGAAGTTTTAAGACCGCAGGATATGTTTACCTTTATGCAGCCTGCATGGAGAGCACCTGCCTTGTTTATACTTTTGGGACTTTTCCTTTGGTCCCACTAAATCAAACTTAATCAAGAACACCGCATGTAAGTATTTGAAATAAAACCCATATCTGTTGAACATATTATTTTTTGTAATATTTTCCTCCCCTCCCTAATGACAGGTGTTAAATGCTTAATAAAGCATTAGGAAACACAGCACAGTTAACAGTGCAACATCTCCTCGTAATTTAGCCTCCTGTTCTCAGGCAGCAGGGCTCAGTTTACTCACTGAGCTCATTAGGCCTTGTTACGGTGTAACTGTGTGTGTCTGTGTTTTATGCCCGCCTGCATTACACTACAGCACCATGGCTACTCTATAGATATCAATCCACTGTTGTCTTGCTTTATGGTATTGGCATTGTCTTCCCCACTGTACAGGTGTCCCACCCTCACTGAATATCAGATTGCAGTCACCTTGCTGGGAAGCAGCATGTTGTGAAGATAGATTTCAGTCACCTTGCTGGGAAGCAGCATGTTGTGAAGAAAGATTGCAGTCATCTTACTGGAAAGCAGCATGTTGTGAAGATACATTGCAGTCACCTTGCTGGGAAGCAGCATGTTGTGAAGATAGATTGCAGTCATCTTACTGGAAAGCAGCATGTTGTGAAGATAAATTGCAGTCACCTTGCTGGGAAGCAGCATGTTGTGAAGATAGATTGCAGTCATCTTACTGGAAAGCAGCATGTTGTGAAGATAGATTTCAGTCACCATGCTGGGAAGCAGCATGTTGTGAAGATAAATTGCAGTCACCTTGCTGGGAAGCAGTATGTTGTGAAGATAAGGGTGACACCCTATTTATGCTCTATGCATGTGACGATCGTCCAATCATCTCTACCAATAATCTAAAGATATGCCTTATCTAAATGACCAGACATTGTTTATGGAACAGTTTATCAATAGCACATTTATTGATTGTATAATCAATAAAGCGATGTCCTCTTTATTGTAGATCACCTGTAATAAGAATAAACATGTGTGAGAGTTTGTCGGCGCGCAAAACCTTGTTGTGCGGGCGTCGCCTGGTAAATGTTACTTTCCTAATCATGCATGTAACAATCAGGAAGTGCAACTAAAATGTGATCAAGTAAAACGTGAAGGCAAAGCTTTAGAAATGTAATGCTTACCTTGTTTATCCTCGTTTATTGTAGAAGGTTATCTGACCATTTCCTGGTTGGAGGTTTCACCTGCTAACGGTGGGTGCATTTATGAGCACAGTTAATGAGAAGAGGGCGGCATGTTTTGCTCTTCGTTGTACTGTTTTTCGTTTTTATAAGAAACATTAATTTGTTGGAAATTCCAAATAGTTTACATAGTCAACTTACACACAGCACTGACACACTTACTCCACTAGACATGCCACTTTCACAGTCCCCAGTTCCAGAACAAATTCAAGGAAACGTACAGTATTATACAGAGACATGCATGGAACCCCTTCCATCTCATATAGTGCAAGTGAAAAGCAAACCTGGTTTCAAAAAACAAATACAGCAACATCTCAAGGCACAACGCCTCTCCCCCATGTGACCTACTTTTTGTAGGTACTAACATGTATGTGTAACTGATAGATGCACACACATGCACACTATATGTTAATGTTTTTAAATGTATGTAAATTGTAAAGTCTTTTGACTGTAATGTATTTTTCGCTATCTGTTTGACACCAGTAAGACTAGCCGTCGCTATTGGCGTAGGCTAATGGGGATCACAATAAAATAAAATAAACATTTAAATGAATGGTACTGGTAATGCGGTCGTAGCTTATCCCGGGGGGATTATTTGATTGTATCCCAGATGGTATTTATGTTAGCACATTTATTGAATTGTCTGCTTATGATGATATACAGTTGAAGACGGAAGTGTACATACACTTAGGTTGGAGTCATTAAAACTCGTTTTTTAACCACTCTACAAATTTCTTGTTAACAAACTATAGTTTTGGCAAGTCGGTTAGGACATCTACTTTGTGCATAACACAAGTAATTTTTCCAACAATTGTTTACAGACAGATTATTTCACTTATAATTCACTGTATCACAATTCCAGTGGGTCAGAAGTTTACATACACTAAGTTGACTGTGCCATTAAATATACTGCTCAAAAAAATAAAGGGAACACTAAAATAACACATCCTAGATCTGAATGAATGAAATAATCTTATTAAATACTTTTTTCTTTACATAGTTGAATGTGCTGACAACAAAATCACACAAAAAGAATCAATGGAAATCAAATTTATCAACCCATGGTGGTCTGGATTTGGAGTCACACTCTAAATTAAAGTGGAAAACCACACTACAGGCTGATCCAACTTTGATGTAATGTCCTTAAAATGAGTCAAAATGAGGCTCAGTAGTGTGTGTGGCCTCCACGTGCCTGTATGACCTCCCTACAACGCCTGGGCATGCTCCTGATGAGGTGGCGGATGGTCTCCTGAGGGATCTCCTCCCAGACCTGGACTAAAGCATCCACCAACTCCTGGACAGTCTGTGGTGCAACGTGGCGTTGGTGGATGGAGCGAGACATGATGTCCCAGATGTGCTCAATTGGATTCAGGTCTGGGGAACGGGCGGGCCAGTCCATAGCATCAATGCCTTCCTCTTGCAGGAACTGCTGACACACTCCAGCCACATGAGGTCTAGCATTGTTTGCATTAGGAGGAACCCAGGGCCAACCGCACCAGCATATGGTCTCACAAGGGGTCTGAGGATCTCATCTCGGTACCTAATGGCAGTCAGGCTACCTCTGGCGAGCACATGGAGGGTTGTGCGGCCCCCCAAAGAAATGCCACCCCACACCATGACTGACCCACCGCCAAACCGGTCATGCTGGAGGATGTTGCAGGCAGCAAAACATTCTCCACGGCGTCTCCAGACTCTGTCACGTCTGTCACATGTGCTCAGTGTGAACCTGCTTCATCTGTGAAGAGCACAGGGCGCCAGTGACGAATTTGCCAATCTTGGTGTTCTCTGGCAAATGCCAAACGTCCTGCATGGTGTTGGGCTGTAAGCACAACCCCCACCTGTGGACGTCAGGCCCTCATACCACCCTCATGGAGTCTGTTTCTGACCGTTTGAGCAGACACATGCACATTTGTGGCCTGCTGGAGGTCATTTTGCAGGGCTCTGGCAGTGCTCCTCCTGCTCCTCCTTGCACAAAGGCGGAGGTAGCGATCCTGCTGCTGGGTTGTTGCCCTCCTACGGCCTCCTCCACGTCTCCTGATGTACTGGCCTGTCTCCTGGTAGCGCCTCCATGCTCTGGACACTACGCTGACAGACACAGCAAACCTTCTTGCCACAGCTCGCATTGATGTGCCATCCTGGATGAGCTGCACTACCTGAGCCACTTGTGTGGGTTGTAGACTCCGTCTCATGCTACCACTAGATTGAAAGCACCGCCAGCATTCAAAAGTGACCAAAACATCAGCCCGGAAGCATAGGAACTGAGAAGTGGTCTGTGGTCACCACCTGCCGAACCACTCCTTTATTGGGGGTGTCTTGTTAATTGCCTATAAATTCCACCTGTTGTCTATTCCATTTGCACAACAGCATGTGAAATTTATTGTCAATCAGTGTTGCTTCCTAAGTCGACAGTTTGATTTCACAGAAGTGTGATTGACTTGGAGTTACATTGTAGTTTAAGTGTTCCCTTTATTTTTTTGAGCAGTGTAGTTTGAAAAATTCCAGAAAATGATGTCACGGTTTTAGAAGCTTCTGATAGGCTAATTGACATCTTTTGAGTCAATTGGAGGTGTACCTGTAGATGTATTTCAAGGCCTACCTTCAAACTCAGTGCCTCTTTGCTTGACATCATTGGAAAATCAAAAGAAATCAGCGAAGACCTCATAAAAATAAATGTAGACCTCCACAAGTCTGGTTCATCCTTGGGAGCCATTTCCAAATGCCTGAAGGTACCACGTTCATCTGTACAAACAGTAGTACGCAAGTATAAACACCATGGGACCACGCAGCCGTCATACCGCTCAGGAAGGAGATGCGTTTTGTCTCCTAGAGATGAACATACTTTGGTGCGAAAAGTCAAATCAATCCCAGAACAACAGCAAAGGACCTTGTGAAGATGCTGGAGGAAACATGTACAAAGGTATCTATATCCACAGTAAAACAAGCCCTATATCGACATAACCTGAAAGGCCGCTCAGCAAGGAAGAAGCCACTGCTACAAAACCGCCATAAAAAAGCCAGACTACGGTTTGCAATTGCACATGGGGACAAAGATCATACTTTTTGGAGAAATGTCCTCTGGTCTGATGAAACAACAATAGAACTGTTTGGCCATAATGACCATTGTTATGTTTGGAGGAAAAAGGGTGAGGCTTGCAAGCCAAAGAACATCCTCCCAACCGTGAAGCACGGGGGTGGCAGCATCATGTTGTGGGGGTGCTTTGCTGCAGGAGGGACTGGTGCACTTCACAAAATAGATGGCATCATGAGGACGGAAAATTATGTGGATATATTGAAGCAATATCTCAAGACATCAGTCAGAAAGCTTGGTCACAAATGGGTCTTCCAAATCCGCAATGACCCCAAGCATACTTCCAAAGTTGTGGCAAAATGGCTTAAGGACAACAAAGTCAAGGTATTGGAGTGGCCATCACAAAGCCCTGACCTCAAGCCTATAGAACATTTGTGGGCAGAACTGAAAAAGCGTGTGTGAGCAAGGAGGCCTAGAAACATGACTCAGTTACACCAGCTCTGTCTGAAGGAATATGCCAAAATTCACCCAACTTATTGTGGGTGTCACGTCCTGACCAGCAGAGGGAGTAGTTGTTTAGTATTTTGGTCAGGACATGGCAGAGGGATGTTTGTTTTGTATGGTGGGGGTTTTGTGTGTGTTGTAGAGGGGTGTTTGATTTATGTGTTCCTGGGTTTTGGGTGTATGTTCTAGGTTAGTATGTTCTAGGTTGTATTTCTGCATTCTGTCTAGATTATGTTTTCTATGTTTAGGTTTGGGTGCTGGACTCTCAATTGGAGGCAGGTGTTTCTTGTTGCCTCTGATTGAGAGTCCTATATATGGGTAATTGTTTGGTGTAGTGTTGTGGGAGATTGTTTCTTGTTTTGCCTGTGTGAGCCTGACAAGACTGTTTTGTTGTTTGTTAGTTCTTCGTTTTGTTATTTTGGTGTTCTCTTCATTTAAAATAAATAACAATATGAGCATCCACATTCCTGCTGTGTTTTGGTCCTCCATTCCCGATGAGAACCGTTACAGAATCTCCCACCAAATAATGACCAAGCAGCGGAGGAAGGAGCAACGGAGGGACGATTGTGAGAAGTGGACGTGGGATGAGATTATGGCCGGAGAAGGTCCATGGAGGAAGTGGAGCGATGACAGGGAACGCTACAGGGGAACATGACTGGCGTTTAAGCCCGAGAGGCAGCCCCAATAATTTTTTTTGGGGGGGCACATGGGTAGTTTGGCTGGGCGAGGATTGAGCCCCAGGCCAAATCCCCGTACCTTTTCTGGGCAACCAGTGACTGGACAGGTCCCGTGCTTCGGGGTAATGGGTACCGTGGCGAGGCCAAGTATTTTTAGGCTAGTACGCGCAATACCAGTGCCCCGCATTTGCCAGGGGGAAGTGGGCATCCAGCCAGTAAGAGTGATGCCAGTTCTGCGCTCGAGACCGCCAGTACGCCTCTACGGTCCAGTGTGTCAGCCCTGTCCGACTCGTCCTGTTCCCGCTCCCCGCACTAGCCCTGAGGTTCGTGTTCCCAGGCTGATACCTCCAGTACCAGCACATCGCATCAGGCTTCCAGTGCGTCAGCCCAGTCCGACTCGTCCTGTTCCCGCTCCCCGCACTAGCCCTGAGGTGCGTGTTCCCAGGCTGATACCTCCAGTACCAGTACCACGCATCAGGCTTCCAGTGCGTCAGCCCAGCCTCGAGAGTTTGTCAACAGTGTGCAGTCCAGAGTATCCGGCAACAGTGTGCAGTCCAGAGTATCCGGCAACAGTGTGCAGTCCAGAGTATCCGGCAACAGTGTGCAGTCCGGAACCGAGGGAGTCTGCCTGCGACCCGGAACCGAGGGGGTCTGCCTGCGACCCAGAACCGAGGGGGTCTGCCTGCGACCCGGAACCGAGGGGGTCTGCCTGCGACCCGGAACCGAGGGGGTCGGCCTGCGACCCGGGACCGAGTGAGTCTGCCTATGACCCGGAACCAAGGGAGTCTATCAGCAACCCGAAACTGTGTAAGTCTATTGACGATCCGGAACTAAATATGAGTAACTGTGTTTCAAATGAGTCTGCCTACAGTGTGGAACGGAAGAGGTTTGCCTACGATCTGGAACGAGGGGAGTCTGCCTACGGCCCGAAACTGAGCAAGTCTGTCTGCATTCTGGAGGACAGTAGGCCGGAGCCAGAGCCACCTCCAGTTTAGGTGGGTTGGGGAGGGGGGGGGGGGGTGTAGCACAGGTGCCGTCGTTGACGGCAGCCACCCTCCCTTCCCTCCCTTTAGTTTAGGGGGATTTTTTATTTTTTATTTTTTTCATTTATGAGGTGCATCCGGGGTATGCACCTTTAGGTGGGGGTACTGTCACGTCCTGACCAGCAGAGGGAGTAGTTGTTTAGTATTTTGGTCAGGACGAGGCAGAGGGATGTTTGTTTTGTATGGTGGGGGTTTTGTGTGTGTTGTAGAGGGGTGTTTGATTTATGTGTTCCTGGGTTTTGGGTGTATGTTCTAGGTTAGTATGTTCTAGGTTGTATTTCTGCATTCTGTCTAGTTTATGTTTTCTATGTTTAGCCTCTTGGGGCTAGGTGGGATGCTAGCGTGCCACCCGTGGTGCACTCCATCAACAGCAGGTGCATTTCAAGAGCGGCAAATTTGAATCCAAATAAATGTCAAAATTCAAATTTTTCAAAAATACAACTATGTTACACCATTTGAAAGATAAACATCTCCTTAATCTAACCACGTTTTACGATTTCAAAAAGGTTTTACGGCGAAAGCATAAATTTAGAGTATGTTAGGACAGTACATTTACAAGAGTTGTGTGTAATGTTTTGTCAAGTCAAAGACAGGGTCACCAAAACCATAAAACCAGCTAAAATGATACACTAACCTTTTACAATCTCCATCAGATGACACTCCTAGGACATTATGTTAGACAATGCATGCATTTTTAGTTCTATCAAGTTGATATTTATATCCAAAAACAGCGTTTTACTATGGCATTGATGTTGAGGAAATCGTTTCCCTCCAATAACCGGCAGTCAAGTCAGCGTCACAAATTAAATAATTAAAATTAGAAAACATTGGTAAAATATTATATTGTCATTTAAAGAATTATAGATTTACATCTTTTGAACGCAATCAACTTGCCAGATTTAAAAATAACCTTACTGGGAAATCACACTTTGCAATAATCTGAGCACTGTGCCCAGAAAAATACACGTTGCGATACAGACTAGACGTCATGTTGGGGAGATCTAAAATCGAAAATACTATGTAAATAATCCATTACCTTTGATTCTCTTCATCAGATGTCACTTCCAGGTATCACAGGTCCATAACGAATGTAGTTTTGTTCAAAAAAGCTCATCATTTATGTCCAAAAATCTCCGTCTCGTTAGCACATGATGTAAGCCAGCCGGACTTCTCGTCATGAACGAGGGGAAAAAATATATTTCCGTTCGTTCAAACATGTCAAACGTTGTATAGCATAAATCATTAGGGCCTTTTTTAACCAGAACATGAATAATATTCAAGGTGGACGAATGCATAGTCTTTTATAACGTATTGGAACGAGGGTACCCAACATGAAGTAGCGCGCCAGGTGTCTAATGGGACATCACCGTTCCATGGCTCTTGTTCGGTCAGATCTCCCTCCAGAAGACTCAAAACACTTTGTAAAGGCTGGTGACATCTAGTGGAAGCAATAGGAAGTGCCAAAATATTCCTAAACCCCTGTGTTTTTCAATGGGATAGGTTTAAAGTCAATACAACACATCAGGTATCCACTTCCTGTCAGAAAATGTCTCAGGGTTTTGCCTGCCAAATGAGTTCTGTTATACTCACAGACACCATTCAAACAGTTTTGGAAACTTTAGAGTGTTTTCTATCCATATATAATAAGTATATGCATATTCTAGTTACTGGGTAGGATTAGTAACCAGATTAAATCGGGTACATTTTTTTTATCCAGACGTGCAAATGCTGCCCCCTAGACCCAACAGGTTAAGTTTGGGTGCTGGACTCTCAATTGGAGGCAGGTGTTTCTCGTTGCCTCTGATTTAGAGTCCTATATATGGGTAATTGTTTGGTGTAGTGTTGTGGGAGATTGTTTCTTGTTTTGCATGTGTGAGCATGACAAGACTGTTTCGTTGTTTGTGAGTTCTTCGTTTTGGTGTTCTCTTTGTTTGAAAATAAATACAAGATGAGCATCCACATTCCTGCTGCGTTTTGGTCCTCTATTCCCGACGACAACCGTTACAGTGGGAAGCTTGTGGAAGGCTAACCGACACGTTTGATCCAAGTTAAACAATTTAAAGGCAACGCTACCAAATACTAGTTGAGTGTATGTAAACTTCTGACCCACTGGGAATGTGATGAAAGAAATAAAAGCAGAAATAAATCATTCTCTCTACTATTATTCTGACATAAAGTGGTGATCCTAACTGACCTAAGAGGGAATTTTTACTTTGAATACATGTCAGGATTTGTGAAACTGAGTTTAAATGTATTTGGCTAAGTTGTATGTAAACTTACGACTTCAAGTGTATGTATGTTTAGGATTCTGAATACTATACATGTGTTTATTGTAATGTGTGCCTTTGGATGGTAGTAGTGGAGGCCCATAAAGATGGCGGGTGCCAAGGACTTACCACAGATTCTTCATTTTGCCAAGTTCGCAATATTGTACATTGCTCTCCGTGTCTCTTTTTTTAATGTTCATTAACACAGTATATACATGGTCCAAATTCTAGCTCCAAGATGGTTGCAATAAAAAAAAAGAAAGAATTGATCGCGCTGATTTATTAGCATTATTGGCACTCTATGTTGCTCGCCGTAGTTTACAAACTCAATGAATTGTGCTAAAACAATGACGTCATGTCTGAATTATGCCATCTTTATGCACGTTCCCATTGATCATGATGTGAAATGTAATGTTCCCATTGGTCAGATGCATGATGGGTAGTCCTATTTAAACTCCTGTCATTTCTTTGTTTGCCAGAGAGACAGGTAACAGGTTGGCATGCTGCCGGGTTAATCAGGCATATTTGTGATCGACATGTACACATGTTCATGAAATACAATAGATGGCCATAATCACCGCCAGACACACCTGGCTAATTAGATGGGTCATGTAATAATCCGGCCGAAGTGGAGTCTTTTGTTTTGACATGTAGCTAGATAAACAATGAACCGGCATAATCCCATCTCATACTACTACCAATACAAACATTGTCATAGCTGTAGTATGAAGCTAAAAAACTAGGTTAAATGTTAGCTAGCGGACATTAGGCTATAACTAGCAATGCAAATGGGTTTCAGATTTGAATATTATTACTACACAGATCATACATGTAATGTTAGCTAGCAAGCCAGCAAGCTAACGTTCACTAGCTAAGTAACAGTACACTTTAACTTGCCATAAAAACAACTTTCTGACAAAATTAGAAACTTACATCTGAAAATGTAGCTAGACTCTAACCCGTATACATTGATGAACGCTTCACGGCAGACTGGAACCATTTAACCATTTAATTGTTTTGATTGTAGCTACTTCTTGTTTGGCCAGCGTTGTGTCAAGTCACTCTGGTTCTCACTTTTTCCAACTGATCTGTCGATAGCGCCTGCTAAATTTAGGACATCAATGTCATTGAGAAAAGTAGCAAAACTTTTGTAGTTCTCGATGGCTAACACTAGATCTTTTAAAAATGGTGCAGTAGAAAAGACTACCAACACATACTGAAAAGCCAACGTTACAGATAGAAGCATGCTAAATAGCAGACCAATTTAAACTCATCTCCCGGCATTTGCAGCCCATCCATTATCTCAGCCAATTATAGCTAGTGGGAAGGTTCCTGACTTTTTCCATGGCTAACCCAACTAGGCTCGTAATTTAACAATGTTATTCTAATTTATTGATGGAATACAAGTGTGTTATTAAGGAACATGAAAGTTCACATGAAAGAAAATTCATTTTGATAAAAAATGTATAAATGTTTACATTCAAATGCCTCTCCTTTGAAGTAGTGACATGCAACATATGCATCGTTGAAACAAGTCACATTTGAACCCTGGGTTTTTCTTTTGAAGAGCTTTATGTAATTCAGTTTAGTTTTGACTCTTTGTTCATCATCCTGTTTATTTGATTTTTGTAAATATTGTATAGGTCGCTGGCTTATATCTTCACGTTTGCAAATAAAAAGCCTCGCTCTGATCAAGAAAAGTCCAGATCTGCTGTCTGCCTCAACTGATTAAAATCCTACCGAATGGTCAACCTCACATGAACTATCTCACCTTTGACCAGGGCTAATGGGGCTTTGAAGAGAGCATTTTTGTACTGGATCTCTCTCAATGACGTCTTCATTTTATTTTTCCTCACTATGAGTTCACCATACACAAGCATTCTTCTCTCCGTCTCTGGTACTGATATTCATCCTGTATATGGATGTATCCCAAATGGCACCCTATTCCCTATTTAGTGAACAACCCCTTATTAAGGCTCTGGTCAAAAGTAGTGCACTACATAGGGAATAGGGTGACATCTGAGACTTTATCTGTATGATAATATTTGTAGCTACCCCCAGTCTAGGATGTGTATCTAACCGCCAATGCAGCAGCCGTAACCGTGGTGATGGGTACAGTAATCATAGAGGTCTTCATTTGTGTGGTCGGTCACAGAGACAGGGAATCTCAGGCTCTGATTCGATTATGTCTGGTCTAACCATGTTTGGGAAGCGAGAAGGACAGGTAGTGAAAAATGAAAACTGGCAGTTCTTATTGTCTAGATGGCTTGGTAACAAAACAGCTGTGGCACATAGCAACGAGACATGAAACAATTTACACAGCTTGTGATATATACACATTGTTTATACAAATTGTAGTTCAGGAGAGTAATCAGATGATTAAGGATCCATACGCAGGCATTGAATTCAGGCTAAGGGCAATATTTCAACTCATTATAAATGCAATACATGACACCCTAGGCACCTAGAGCGGTTTGTGGACCTCATCCTCCTTTGTGACATAATAATGGAGGCCTATCAAAGCCCCTCCCTTCCTCTCCAGATGGATTAATCTCTCTGCGTCCCAAATGGCACCATAGGGCTCTTGGCAAAGGTAGTGCACTATATAGGGAATAGGGTGCCATTTGGGACATAGACAGAGACTACCTTCCACTGTTAATGCACCAACCCTTTCAACATCTCAAGTGGTTCCTATTAATGTGGCTGGATGGGAAAGGGGCACTTTATGTATCTTCAATCTGTCATCTGTCCGTTTCTCTCAATCTTTCTCTTTTTGAGTAAACAGCACCTAAAAGGAGGGGATGGGAAGTGAAGGGGAGGTGGGGGAGTGAAACAAGCATGTCTTTAATTGTGCTTTCTCTCTCTCTCTCTCTCTCTCTCTCTCTCTCTCTCGCTCTCTCTCTCTCTCTCTCTCTCTCTCTCTGTGAGGATCAGAAAGAGATGGGCTGCTAGGGAACATCAACATATACCTGCACTCAGAAACAAAGTGCTATCTAGAACCTAAAAGGGTTCTTCAGCTGTCCCCATAGGAGAACCCTTTTTGGTTTCAGGCAGAACCCTTTTGGGTTCCAACCTTCTGTGGATGGGTTTTACATAGAACCCAAAAGAGTTCTACCTGGGGGTTCTCCTATGGGGACAGCCAAATAACTATTTTGGAAGCCTTTTTTCTAAGAGTGTGCATATAAACCAGCATATACAGTCGGGTCCGGATTATTGGATCCCTTGATAAAATATATATTTTTTTAAATGTATAAAATAAATTATACAAATACTGATTTTATTTTATTTATTGGGATCCCCATTAGCGACTGCTAGTCTTACTTGGGTCTGACACATAATTAAAAAGACATTACAGGCAAAAGACTTTACAATTTACATACATTTAAAAACATGAACATGTACAGTGTGTGTGTGTGTGTGTGTGTGTGTGTGTGTGTGTGTGTGTGTGTGTGTGTGTGTGTGTGTGTGTGTGTGTGTGTGTGTGTGTGTGTGTGTGTGTGTGTGTGTGTGTGTGTGTGTGCATCTATCAATTACACATACTTGTCAGTAAATACACACAACAATTAGATCACATGGGGGAGAGGTGTTGTGCCGTGAGATGGTGCTTTATTTGTTTTTTGAAACCAGGTTTGCTGTTCACTTGCGGTATATAAGATGGAAGGGAGTTCCATGCACTCATGGCTTTGTATAATACTGTACGTTTCCTTAAATTTGTTCTGGACCTGGGGACTGTGAAAAGACCCCAGGTGGCATGTCTGGTGGGGTAAGTGTGTGTGTCAGTGCTGTGTGTAAGTTGACTATACAAACAATTTGGAATTTTGAACAAATGAATGTGTCTTATAAGAACAAGAAGTAACACAGTCAGTCTTTCCTCAACTCTTAGCCAAGAGAGACTGGCACGCATAGTATTAATATTAAAAGAGGTGTGTTTCTGTTGTCCTTTGCTGAAGCTTGAATTATGTGCCGTGTGCGTTTGTCTCTTGAGTGTTTATTGTCTTCCCAGTGTTACTGTGATCCTTCCGTTACCGTTTCTCAGTAAAGTTTTATGTTTATCCTTAACCGCTGATTCCTTGTCAGGTGACTTCCGGCGCCGACAGAGATGGTCGCTTCGCGTTCTTAGGAAACTACGCAGTATATATATATTTTTTTAATGTATTATTTCTTATACTGTTACCCCAGGAAATCTTAAGTCTTAATACATACAGCCAGGGGGAACTATTGGATATAAGAGCAACGTCAACTTTCCAACATTATGACCAGGAATACGACTTTCCCGAAGCGGATCCTCTGTTTGTTCCACCACCCAGGACAATGGATCGGATCCCAGCAGGCGACCCAAAATAACGACGCCGCAGAAGGGGCAGACAGAGCGGTCTTCTGATCAGGCTCCGTAGACAGGCACATCGCCCACCGCTCCCGAGTATACTACTCACCAATGTCCAGTCTCTTGACAACATGGTAGACGAAATCCGAGCAAGGGTTGCCTTCCAGAGAGACATCAGAGATTGTAACATTCTCTGTTTCACGGAAACATGGCTCACTCGGGATACGTTATCAGAGTCGGTACAGCCACCTGGTTTCTTCACGCTTCACGCCGACAGAAACAAACATCTCTCTGGTAAGAAGAAGGGAGGGGGTGTATGCCTTATGATTAACGAGTCATGGTGTGATCATAACAACATACAGGAACTCAAGTCCTTTTGTTCACCTGACCTAGAATTCCTGACAATCAAATGCCGACCGCATTATCTACCAAGACAATTCTCTTCGATTATAATCACAGTCGTGCATATCCCCCCCCAAGTAGACACCTCAACGTCCCTGAAAGAACTTCATTGGACTCTATGTAAACTGGAAACCACATATCCTGAGACTGCATTTATTGTAGCTGGGGATTTTAACAAAGCTAATCTGAAAACAAGGCTCCCTACATTTTATCAGCATTTCGAATGTGCTACCCGGGCTGGCAAAATTCTAGATCATAGTTACTCTAACTTTAGCGACACATACAAAGCCCTCCCTCACCCTCCTTTCAGCAAATCTATAGACAGGAACTAAAACAGGAAACGCCTGTGCTCAGGTCTGTTCAACGCTGGTCCGACTAATCTGATTCCACGCTTCAAGATTGCTTCAATCACATGGACTGGGATATGTTACGGATAGCGTTGAACAACAACATTAATGTATACGCTGATTTGGTGAGCGAGTTTATTAGCAAGTGCATCGGTGATGCTGTACCCACGGCGACTATTAAAACCTTCCCCAACCAGAAACCATGGATTGATGGCAGCATTCGCGCAAAACTGAAAGCGCGAACCACTGCTTTTAAATCAGGGTAAGGCGACCGGAAACATGACCGAATACAAACAGTGAAGCTATTCCCTCCGCAAGGCAATCAAACAAGCTAAGCGTCAGTATAGAGACAAAGTAGAGTCACAATTCAACGGCTAAGACACGAGAGGTATGTGGCAGGGCCTACAGTCAATCATGGACTACAAAAAGAAAACCAGCACCGTCGCGGACCCCGATGTCTTGCTCCCAGACAAACTAAACAACTTCTTTGCTCGCTTTGAGGACAATACAATGCCACCGACACGGCCCGCTACCAAAACCTGCGGGCTCTCCTTCACCGCAGCCAACGTGATTAAAACATTCAAACGTGTTAACTTCTCTGGGCTAGGTGGGACGTGACCATCCCACACTATTCAACAGCCAGTGAAATAGCATGGCGTGAAATACAAAACAGCAAAAATCTAATTTCATTTTCTCAAACAATCAACTATTTTACACCATTTTGAAGATAAGACTCTCGTTAATCTAACCACATTGTCTGATTTCAAAAAGGCTTTATGGCGAAAGCATAAAATTAGATTATGTTAGGATATAAACTTCACAAGAAAAACCACACAGCCATTTTCCAAGCAAGGTCATGCATCACAATAACCAAAAGTACAGCTAAAATATTCACTAACCTTTGATGATCTTCATCTGATGGCACTCATAGGACTTCATGTTATACAATACATGTATGTTTTGCTCGATAAAGTTCATATTTATATCCAAAAACAGCATTTTACATTGCCGATGTTCAGAAAATGTATTCCCACCAAAACTTCCAGTGAATGTGCACATCAATTTACAAAAATACTCATCATAAACGTTGATAAAATTTACAACAGTTAGATTTGAAAGAATTATAGATACACTACTCCTTGACGCAACTGCTTTGTCAGATTTCAAAATGACTTTACGGAGAAAGCACATTTTCAATATTCTGAGTACACAGCTCAGCCATCGAAGCAAGCTATACAGCTACCCGCCAAGTTCTGGCATCAACAAAACTCTAAATTAGTATTATAAATGTTCTCTTACCTTTGCTGATCTTCGTCAGAATGCACTCCGAGGACTCCTACTTCCACAAGAAATGTTCATTTTGTTCGAAATAATCCATATTTATGTCCAAATACCTCCGTTTTGTTCGTGCGTTCAGATCACTATCCAAAGGCATAACACGCGAGAGCAGTACCAGACAGCCAATGGAAGCCTTAGGAAGTACAACTTGACCCCACAAACACTGTAGTTTCGATAGGGATTCAAAAGAAGAACTACAATTCTCAGATTTCCACCCTTCCTGGTTGGATTTTTCTCCGGGTTTTGCCTGCCATATGAGTTCTGTTATACTCACAGACATCATTCAAACAGTTTTAGAAACTTCAGAGTGTTTTCTATCCACATCTACTAATAATATGCAAATATTTGACTCTGGGCCCGAGTATTAGGCAGTTTACTCTGGGCACGCTTTTCATCCGAAATCGAAAATACTGCCCCCTATACCCTAGACGGCATCCCTAGCCGTGTCCTCAGAGCATGCACAGACCAGCTGGCTGGTGTGTTTACGGACATATTCAATCAATCCCTATCCCAGTCTGCTGTTCCCACATGCTTCAAGAGGGCCACCATTGTTCCTGTTCCCAAGAAAGCTAAGGTAACTGAGCTAAATGACCATCGCCCCATAGCACTCACTTCCATCATCATGAAGTGTGTTGAGAGACTAGTCAAGGATCATATCACCTCCACCCTACCTGACACCCTAGACCCACTCCAATTTGCTTACCGCCCCAATAGGTCCACAGACGACGCAATCACAATCACACTGCACACTGCCCTATCCCATCTGGACAAGAGGAATACCTATGTAAGAATGCTGTTCAACCGATTACAGCTCAGCATTTAACACCATAGTACCCTCCAAACTCATCATTAAGCTCGAGACCCTGGGTCTCAACCCAGCCCTGTGCAACTGGGTCATGGACTTTCTGATGGGATGCCCCCAGGTGGTGAGGGTAGGAAACAACATCTCCACCCCGCTGATCCTCAACACTGGGGCCTAAAAAAATAACCTAACACTCAACATCAACAAAACAAGGAGATAATCGTGGACTTCAGGAAACAGCAGATGGAGCACCCCCCTATCCACATCGACGAGACAGTAGTGGAGAAGGTGGAAAGTTTTATGTTCCTCGGCGTACACATCACAGACAAATATAAATGGTCCAACCACACAGACAGCGTGATGACGAAGGTGCAACAGTGCCTCTTCAACCTCAGGAGGCTGAAGAAATGTGGCTTGTCACCAAAAACACTCACAAACCTTTACAGATGCACAATTGAAAGCATCCTGTTGGGCTGTATCACCGCCTGGTACAGCAACTGCTCCGCCCACAACCGAAAGGCTCTCCAGAGGGTAGTGAGGTCTGCACAACGCATCACCGGGGGCAAACTACCTGCCCTCCAGGACACCTACACCACCCGATGTCACGGAAGGCCAAAAGGATCATCAACCACCCGAGCCACTGCCTGTTCACCCGCTGTCATCCAGAAGGCGAGGTCAGTACAGGTGCATCAAAGCTGGGACCGAGAGACTGAAAACCAGCTTCTATCTCAAGGCAATCAGACTGTTAACTTCTCTAGGGTAGGGGGCAGTATTTTGACGTCCGGATGAAAGGCGTGCCCGTAGTAAACTGCCTGCTACTCAGGCTCAGAAGGTAGGGTATGCATATTATTAGTAGATTTGGATAGAAAACACTCTGAAGTTTCTAAAACTGTTTGAATGATGTCTTTGAGTATATCAGAACTCATATGGCAGGCAAAAACCTGAGAAGAAATCCAACCAGGAAGTGTGGAAATCTGAGGTTTGTAGTTTTTCAATTGATTGCCAATACAGTATTCAATGACTTAGGGTTCATTTTGCACTTCCTAAGGCTTCCACTAGATGTCAACAGTCTTTAGAACCTTGTTTTATGCCTCTACTGTTACTGGGGAGAGAATAAAGCTGACTCAAACAAGTGGACTGCCTGAGGCAAATGAGTTGTTTACTGCGCGGTCACTCAGGCGCGCCGTTCCTTCTTTTTCCTCTGTAATGAATACTCTATTGTCCGGTTTGAATATTATCGAATATTTATGATAGAAAGACCCTTAGGATTGATTGTAAACATCGTTTGACGTGTTTCTTTTCGTCTCGGGTTTTGCGCTCGCGCATTTTGACTTTGGATAGTGATCTGAACGCATGAACAAAAGGAGGTATTTGGACATTAATATGGAGTTTATCGAACAAAGCGAACGTTTCTTGTGGGAGTCCTGGGAGTGCATTCCGACAAAGATCAGCAAAGGTAAGTGAAGATTTATAATACTATTTCTGAGTTTTGTTGACTCCAGAACTTGGCGGGTAACTGTATAGCTTGCTTTGATGGCTGAGCTCTGTACTCAGAATATTGAACAATGTGCTTTCGCCGTAAAGCTATTTTGAAATCTGACACAGCGGTTGCATTAATAAGGAGAAGTGTATCTATAATTCTGTGCATAACACTTGTATCTTTTATCAAAGTTTATGAGTATTTCTGTAAATTGATGTGCTCATTCACCGGAAGTTTTGGAGGCAAAACATTTCTGAACATTACACGCCAATGTAAAATGGGTTTTTTGGATATAAATATGAACTTTATCGAGCAAAACATACATGTTTTGATGAAGTCCTATGAGTGCCATCTGATGAAGATCAAAGGTTAGCGTCCCACATACCCCAGAGAGGTTAAACAGCCATCACTAACATTGAGTGGCTGCTGCCAACATACTGACAAATCTCTAGCCACTTTAATAATAAAAAATGGATGTAATAAATGTATCACTAGTCACTTTAAACAATGCCACTTTATATAATGTTTACATACCCTACATTACTCATCTCATATGTATATACTGAACTCTATACATCTACTGCATCTTGCCTATGCCGTTCAGCCATCGCTCATCCATATATTTATATGTACATATTCTTATTCATTCCATTACACTTATGTGTTTTAGGTAGTTGTTGTGAAATTGTTAGATTACTTGTTAGATATTACTGCATGGTCAGAACTAGAAACACAAGCATTTCGCTACACTCACATTAACATCTGCTAACCATGTGTATGTGACCAATTTGATTTGATTTGGTCTCTTCTCTGCACCTGGGTTCAACCTCCCCATGTTGTAGGCTGAAGCTTGCTGTGACATGGTGAGGTTGGACTCAGGTGCAAATAAGAGACCAGACGAGGAATCAGGGGTTAACCTGTCTGGGCTAGGGGGCAGTATTTTCACGGCCGGATGAAAAACGTACCCAATTTAAACAGGTTACTACTCTGGCCCAGAAATGAGAATATGCATATTATTATTGGCTTTGGATAGAAAACACCCTAAAGTTTCTAAAACTGTTTGAATGGTGTCTGTGAGTATAACAGAACTCATAAGGCAGGCAAAAACCTGAGAAAAAGTAAACTAGGAAGTGGAGGATCTGAGAATTGTAGTTCTTCTTTCTAGTCTGTTTCGAAACTACAGTATCCGTGGGGTTACGTTGCACTTCGTAAGGCTTCCATTGGCTGTCTAAAGCCTTCAGAAAGTTGTTTGAGCATTCTCCTGTCACTGGGCGGATAATAGGAGCTCAGTTACTGAGTGGTCTGCCTGGCAACAAAGGGATTGGATATGCGCAGTCACCCGAGCACGCCGTTCCTTCTTTTTCTTCTTGAATGATTATGCTATTGTCCGGTTGGAATATTATCGCAATTTTACGTAAAAAATACCATAAAGATTGATTTTAAACAGCGTTTGACATGCTTCTAAGTACGGTAATGGAACATTTTGACTTTTCGTCTCTCGTTTTGCGCTCGCGCGTTATGCCTTTCGGAGGTATTTGTAAATAAATATGGATTATTTCGAACAAAAACAACATTTCTTGTGGAAGTATAAGTCCTGGGAGTGCATTCTGACGAAGATCAGCAAATGTAAGAGAATATTTCTAATACTAATTCTGAGTTTAGGTTGCCCCGAACTTGGCGGGTGTCTGAATAGCTCACCGTGATGGCTGAGCTATGTACTCAGAATATTGAAAAATGTGCTTTCTCCGTAAAGCTATTTTAAAATCTGACACAGCGGTTGCATCCAGGGGTAGAGTATCTATAAATCTTTAAATAATTGTTATATATTTTGTCAACATTTATGATGAGTATTTTTGGAAATTGATGTGCACATTCACCGGCCGTTTTGGTGGGAATACATTTTCTGAACATCACGCACCAATGTAAAATGCTGTTTTTGGATATAAATATGAACTTTATCGAACAAAACATACTTGTATTGTGTAACATAATGTCCTAGGAGTGTCATCTGATGAAGATCGTCAAAGGTTAGTGCTTCATTTCGCTGTGTTTTGGGTTTTATTGACACATGTCCTTGCTTGGAAAATGGCTGTGTGATTATTTTTGTCTATGTACTCTCCTAACATAATCTAATGTTTTGCTTTTGCTGTAAAGCCTTTTTGAAATCGGACAATGTGGTTACATCAAGGAGAAGTGTATCTTTCAAATGGTGTAAAATAGTTGTAGCTGGGAAAGTTGAATTATGACATTTTGTTGTAGCCCATAGAAGTTAAGGATGAACATAATACTTTACTGAGAAACCCAGCAGAGATCACCCAGATCAAGAATGTTGTATCCCACCAAGGAGCACTTCTGGGGCGTCAACAAGAACAACTCTTCCAGGTATCAGAAACCCTCCGGGCACTTACCGACTCCCTCAAACCACAGTCCAACCGCAACCCAGGAGGAGCGAATGCCCAAGTCTCATCACCCAGTGCTACAGGCATCTCCATAGTTCCTCCAGGAAACCTGCATCGGGATCCCAAGATCCCAGCCCCCAAGCGGTTTGACGACCACCCGGTAGGATGCAAGGGGTTCTTCACCCAGTGCTCTCTGGTGTTCGAGCTACAGTCCTCCTCATTCCACAATGATCGGGCCATGATCGCCTACATAATCTCTCTAGTCTCGGGCAAGGCCCTGACATGGCAATGGCGGTGTGAGAACAGCAGCCACCATCCTGCAGCTCCATGTTATCCTTCCCTGCCGAGCTATGCCGAGTCTTCGACCACCAAGTCGGCAGACGAGAAGCGGCCAGCTGACTGTTCAACATCCACCAAGGGGCCAGACCAGTGGCTAACTTCGCCATTAAGTTCCACACCCTCGCCACCGAGAGTGATTGGAATATGGAGGCACGGGTAACTTCTTTCCACCAGGGATTGTCTAACTCCATCAATAGTGAACTGGGAGAGGACGTTGAGTCCCTGATAACGCTGGCAATCAGGATGGACAACCGCCTCAGAGAACGTGTGAGACAGTGCTTTTTTTGGCACCACCCCAGTATTCCGGATTCCTGAGCACCCCAAGCCCCGAAAACCCAGCATTGAGGTGCCCATGCAGCTGGGACACACACGTCTGAACCCACATGAGCGTGACAGGTGCATGCGCGAAGGCTGCTGCCTCTACTGCGGAGGTCTCGGCCATCTCTGTGCTACATGCCAAGAGCTGACGGGAAACGCCAGGGCTCGCCAGGACAAGGGGAGACCCTGATAAGCTGTGCAGTTACCCCCCGGCTACCCAGTCACGGTCTGTCACTACCCGCAACCCTCCACTGGGACAAATATCAGCACCAGATTCAAGACTTTGTGGACTCCAGGGCCACAGATAATTTCATTGATCAAGACTTTGCCAGAGAATTACAAATACCCTGTGTGAAATATCCCATTCCTCTGCAGATTCAAGCCCTCGATGGACGCCCCATTGGAATATCAGACCAAGCACATTCTACTGCAAGATGGGGTGAATCACTTAGAGTCTCTTAGTTTTCTTTTGATCATGGCTCCCAAGATACCCCTTATCCTATGGTTCCCTTGGCTAGCGCTACATAACCCACTACTCTCCTGGTCCACGGGACACCTACTAGACTGGGGTAAGAACTGCCAGACTAAATGTCTAAGACCCCCCACCTAGAGCCTTGCTGCGTCCCCCTGCATCCATTGAAGACCAAGACTTCTCCGCTCTCCCTCCCGAATACTTCGACCTCCAATTCTTCACCAAATTGGACCTCCGCAACACTTACAATCTGGTGAGAATCAGGGAGGGAGATGAATGGAAAACTGCCTTTAACACCCCTAATGGCCACTCTAAGTATTTAGTCATGCCATTCGGATTATCGAACTCACCAGCAGTCTCCCAAGCATTGGTCAAGGACACTCTTAGCGATATGTTGAATCGGTTCATCTTTTTTTTTTATCTCGACGACATCCTGATCTTCTCCAAGTCCCTTCCAGAAACACATCCTGCATGTCCGCCAAGTCCTGAGATGCCTCCTGCAACTATATGTCAAGATTGAGAAGTGTGAGTTCCATGTATCCCAAGTCTCTTTCCTGGGCAACATTATCTCTACTGCCGGCATCCAAATGGACCCTGTTAAGGTTAGGGCGATCACTGACTGGCTCTGTCCCACCTCACTCAAACAAGTCCAGAGGTTCCTCGCGTTTGCCAATTTTTACATGCATTTTATACTGAACTTTGGTGCGGTGGCAGCGCCTCTCACAGCCCTAACACGCAAGTCCCAGACCCATTTTGGCTGGAGCCCCGAGGCTGACAGGGCATTCACGGAGCTCAAGGGAAGTATCACCTCCGGACCCATCCTCGTTCATCCTGATCTTACTCGTCCCTTTGTGGTAGAGCAGGGGTGGTCCTTTCACAGCGGAATGAGGGGGACAAGAGAATGCACCCATGTGCCTTTCTTTCCAAGCGGTTCTCACCAGTGGAACGCAGCCTGGGAGCTCTTGGCATTGAAGTGGGCCCTTGAGGGGTGGAGACACTGGTTGGAGGTGGAACCTCATCCTTTCGTGATCTGGACGGACCATAAGTACTTGGTCTCCATTCAAGAACCCAGGAGGTTGAATGCTCGCCAGGCTAGGTGGGCTCTGTTTTTTAACAGGTTCAACTTCACTCTAGCCTATCGCCCAGGATCCAAGAATCAGAAAGCAGATGCCCTGTCATGCCAACCCGATGTCTCTAACGAGGAGAGTGACTCCGAGCCCATCATCCCCAGCTCCCGAATTTTGGCTCCCGTGTTATGGTATGGAGTATAGGGACCACGGTATGACAAGCCCAGTCCCACTAACAGACTTTATGTTCCGCGATCAGCCCGTTCTCAAGTGCTACAATGGGGACACTTCTCTAAATTAACTGGGCATCCAGGGGTTAATTAGAACACTGGAGTTCCTGAGGCAGAAATTATGGTGGCCCAACATGATTGAGGATGTGAGATCCTTTGCTGCGGCCTGTTCCACCTGTGCCCAAATCAAGTCCTCACGACAGCGCCCGGCTGGGTTGCTACAAACTCTGCCCATCCCCAGCCGGCCCTGGTCCCACCTGTCCATAAACTTTATCACAGGGTTACCTCCATCCCAAGGGCCTACCACTATCCTGGTGGTCTTTGATTGGTCCTCCAAGGCAGCCCCTTTCATTGCCTTACCCAAGTATCCCTCAGTGAAGGAGACTGTTGATCTTATGATTACACATGTCGTTTGACTACACAGACTTCCCCACTTCCCAAGTTCGTGGGCCCCAGTTCGTCGCATGGTATTGGAAAGCCTTCTGCTCCCTGTTGGGGGCATCGGTGAGTCTCTCCTCTGGCTTCCACCCACAGTCGAATGGGCAAACGGAGCGGGCCAACCAGGACCTGGAGAAGTTCCTCCATTGTTTCGTCTCCACCCAGGCCAGGAATCCAGTGATTCCTAATCTATGTCTACAGGCAGCAGCCTCTGATTTTATTTTTTATTTCACCTTTATTTAACCAGGTAGGCCAGTTGAGAACAAATTCTCATTTACAACTGTGACCTGAACAAGATAAAGCAAAGCAGTGCGACAAAAACAACAACACAGTTACACATAAACAAACGTAAAGTTGATAACACAATAGAAAAACCTATGTACAGTGTGTGCAAATGTAGAAGAGTAGGGAGGTAAGGTAATAAATAGGCCATGGATGCGAAATAATTACAATTTAGCATTAACACTGGAGTGATAGATGTGCAGATGATGATGTGCAAGTAGAGATACTGGGCTGCAAAAGAGCAAGAGGATAAGTAACAATATGGGGATGAGGTAGTTGGGTGTGCTATTTACAGATTGGCTGTGTACAGGTACAGTGATCGGTAAGCTGCTCTGACAGCTGATGCTTAACTTACATCTAGACGTTCCACTAGCGGAACACCTGCTCCAATATCCAATGATAGGCGTGGCGCGAATTACAAATTCCTCAAAAATACAAAAACTTCAATTTTTCAAACATATTACTATTTTACAGCATTTTAAAGACAAGACTCTCCTTTATCTAACCACACTGTCCGATTTCAAAAAGGCTTTACAGCGAAAGCAAAACATTAGATTATGTCAGCAGAGTACCCAGCCAGAAATAATCAGACACCCATTTTTCAAGCTAGCATATAATGTCACAAAAAACAAAACCACAGCTAAATGCAGCACTAACCTTTGATGATCTTCATCAGATGACAACCCTAGGACATTATGTTATACAATACATGCATGTTTTGTTCAATCAAGTTCATATTTATATCAAAAACCAGCTTTTTACATTAGCATGTGACGTTCAGAACTAGCATTCCCACCGAACACTTCTGGTGAATTTACTAAATTAGTCACGATAAACGTTCACAAAAAACACAACAATTATTTTAAGAATTATAGATACAGAACTCCTTTGTGCAATCGAGGTGTCCGATTTTAAAATAGCTTTTCGGTGAAAGCACATTTTGCAATATTCTGAGTAGATAGCCCAGCCATCACGGCTAGCTATTTAGACACCCACCAAGTTTAGTCCTGACCAAACTCCGATTTACTATTAGAAAAGTTTGATTACCTTTGGTGTTCTTCGTCAGAATGCACTCCCAGGACTGCTACTTCAATAACAAATGTTGGTTTGGTTCAAAATAATCTATTGTTATATCCAAATAGCGGCGTTTTGTTCGTGCGTTCAAGACACTATCCGAAGTGTAAATAAGGGTCACGTGCATGACGCATTTCGTGACAAAAAATGTCTAAATATTCCATTACCGTACTTCGAAGCATGTCAACCGCTGTTTAAAATCAATTTTTATGCCATTTTTCTCGTAAAAAAGCGATAATATTCCGACCGGGAGTGGTGGTTTTCGTTCAATGATAAAACATGGAGTCCACTCGTGCACGAGCCTGAGTCTCACAGTACTGTGAGCAGCCACTATCCAAACGTGCTACTTTTTTTCAGCCAGAGCCTGCAAAGCCACGATTCAGCTTTTTGCCCCCTTCTGAGAGCCCATGGGAGCCGTAGGAAGTGTCACGTAACAGCAGAGATCCACTGTAATGGATAGAGATATATACTCACAGACACCATTCAAACAGTTTTAGAAACTTTGGAGTGTTTTCTATCCAAAGCTAATAATTATATGCATATTCTAGTTTCTGGGCAGGAGTAATAATCAGATTAAATCGGGTACGTTTTTTATCCGGCCGTGAAAATACTGCCCCCTAGCCATAACAGGTTAAAGTTAGAGAGGGATATATAAGACACCAGCTTCAGTGATTTTTGAAATTCGTTCCAGTCATTGGCAGCAGAGAACTGTAAGGAAAGGTGTCCAAAGGAAGTGTTGGCTTTGGTGGTGACCAGTGAAATATACCTGCTGGAGCGCGTGCTACGGGTAGGTGTTGCTAGTGAGCTGAGATAAGGTGGGGCTTTACCTAGCATATACTTATAGGTGACCTGGAGCCAGTGGGTTTGGCAACGAATATGTATTGAGGGCCAGCTATCGAGAGCATACAGGTCGCTGTGATGGGTAGTAATGGGGCTTTGGTGACAAAACGGATGGCACTGTGATAGATTACATCCAGTTTGCTGAATAGAGTGTTGGAGGCTATTTTGTAAATGACATCGCCGAAGTCCTGGATCAGTAGGATAGTCAGTTTACGAGGGTATGTTTGGCAGCATGAGTGAAGGAGGCTTTGTTGCAAAATAGGAAGCCGACTCTAGATTTAATTTTGGATTAGAGATGCTTAATGTGAGTCTGGAAGGAGAGTTTACAGTCTAACCAGACACCTAGGTATTTGTAGTTGTCCACATATTCTAAGTCAGAACCGTCCAGAGTAGTGATGCTAGTCGGGTGGGAGGGTGCGGGCAGCAATCGGTTGAAGAGCATGCACTTAGTTTTACTTGCATTTAAAAGCAGTTGGAGGGATCGGAAGGAGTGTTGTATGGCATTGAAGCTCGTTTGGAGGTTTGTTACCACAGTGTCCAAAGAAGGGCCAGATGTATACAGAATGGTGTCGTCTGCGAAGAGGTGGATCAGGGAATCACCAGCAGCAAGAGCGACATCATTGATATATACAGACAAAAAAGTCAGCCCGAGAATTGAACCCTGTGGCACCCCCATAGAGACTGCCAGAGGTCCGGAAAACAGGCCCTCCGATTTGACACACTAAACTCTATCTGAGAAGTAGTTGGTGAACCAGGCGAGGCAGTCATTTGAGAAGCTAAGACTATTGAGTCTGCCGATAAGATTACGGTGATTGACAAAGTCGAAAGCCTTGGCCAGGTCAATGAAGACAGCTGCACAGTACTGTCTTTTATTGATGGCAGTTATGATATCGTTTAGGACCATGAGCGTGGCTGAGGTGCACCCATGACCAGCTCAGAAACCAGAATGCATAGTGGAGAAGGTACGGTGGGATTCGAAATGGTCGGTGATCTGTTTGTTAACTTGGCTTTCAAAGATTTTAGAAAGGCAGGGCAGGATGGATATAGGTCTATAACAGTTTGGGTCTAGAGTGTCTCCCTCTTTGAAGAGGAGGATGACCGTGGCAGCTTTCCAATCTTTGGGAATCTCAGACAATACAAAAGAGAGGTTGAATAGGCTAGTAATAGGGGTTGCAACAATTTTGGCGAATAATTTTAGAAAGAGAGGATCCAGATGGTTTAGCCCAGCTGATTTGTAGGGATACAGATTTTGCAGCTCTTTCAGAACATCAGCTGTCTGGATTTCGGTGAAGGAGAAGCGGGGGGGCTAGGGCAAGTTGCTGCAGGGGGTGCTGAGATGTTGGCCAGGGTAGGGGTAGCCAGGTGGAAAGCATGGCCAGCCGTAGAAAAATGCTAATTGAAATGATTGATTATCGTAGATTTATTGGTGGTGACAGTGTTTCTTATCATCAGTGCAATGGACAGCTGGGAGGAGGTGCTCTTATTCTCCATGGACTTTACAGTTTCCCAAAACTTTTTGGAATTAGTACTACAGGATGCAAATTTCTGTTTGAAAGAGCTAGCCTTAGCTTTCCTAACTGACTGAGTATATTGGTTCCTGACTTCCCTGAAAAGTTGCATATCGCGGGGTCTATTCGATGCTCATGCAGAACGCCAAGGGCAGTCAAGTCTGGGGTGAACCAAGGGCTATATTTGTTTTTAGTTCTACATTTTTTGAACGGAACATGCTCATTTAAGATGGTGAGGAAAGCATATTTAATGTGCAACCAGACATCCTCTACTGATGGGATGAGGTCAATATCCTTCCAGGATACCAGGTTGATTAGAAAGGCCTACTCGCTGAAGTGTTTCAGGGAGCGTTTGACAGTGATGAGGGGTGGTCGTTTGACCGTGGACCCATTACGCACGCAAGCAATGAGGCAATGATCGCTGAGATCCTTGTTGAAGACAGCAGAGGTGTATTTCGAGGGCAGGTTGGTCAGGATGATATCTAAGAGGGTGCCCATGGTTACGGATTTAGGGTTGTACCTGGTAGGTTTCTTGATCATTTTTGATGGCATCTAGCTTAGATTGTAGGACGTCCAGGGTGTTAAGCATGTCCCAGTTTAGGTCACCTAACAGTACGAACTCTGAAGATAGATGGGGGACAATCAATTCACATATGGTGTCCAGGGGGGGCTGAAGGGGGTCTATAACAAGTGACAACTGTGAGAGACTTGTTTCTGGAAAGGTAGATTTTTAAAAGTAGAAGCTCAAATTGTTTGGGCACAGACCTGGATAGTTATGACAGAACTCTGCAGGCTATCTCTACAGTAGATTGCAACTCTGCCCCCTTTGGCAGTTCTATCTTGTCAGAAAATGTTATAGTTAGGGATGGAAATTTCAGGGTTTTTGGTTGCCATCCTAAGCCAGGATTCAGACATGGCTAGGACATCCGGGTTGGCCGAGTGTGCTAAATCAGTGAATAAAACAAACTTAGGAAGGAGGCTTCTAATGTTAACATGCATGAAACCAAGGCTTTTACGGTTACAGAAGTCAACAAATGGGAGCGCCTGGGGAATGGGAGTGGAGCTAGGGGCTGCAGGGCCTGGGTTAACCTCTACATCACCAGAGGAGCAGAGTAAGATAAGGGTACGGATAAAGGCGATAAGAACTGGTCGTCTAGCACATTCGGAACAGAGAGTAAAAGGAGCAGATTTCTGGGCGCGGAAGAATAGATTCAAGGCATAATATACAGACAAGGGTATGGTAGGATGTGAATACAGTTTAGGTAAACCGAGGCATTGAGTGATGGTTTTGTCTCTAGAGGCACCATTTAAGATAAGTGAGGTCACCGCATGTGTAGGGGTGGAACAAAAGTGCTAGCTAAGGCATATTGAGCAGGGCTGGAGGCTCTACAGTGAAATAAGACAATAATCACTAACCAAAACAGCAATAGACAAGGCATATTGACATTAGGGAGAGGCATGTGTAGCCGAGTGATCATAGGGTCCAGTGAATAGCTAGGCAAGCTGGAGACACGGCGATTCAGACAGCTAGCGGGCCAGGGATAGCAGGCTAGCAGATGGGCCTTCGGGGGATGACGCAATGGAAGAGGCTGTTGAAACCCCCTCATACATTTACATTGGCAGACCAGTCATGATGGATCGGCAGGGCTCTGTGTCAGCAGTAAAAGGGTCCAGGCCAATTGGCAAAAAAGTTATTGTAGCCCTAGAATTGGCTAATGGACCTCTTCAGCTAGCCGGGAGATGGGCCTAGCTCGAGGCTAGCTCCAGGCTAACTGGTGCTTGCTTCGGGACAGAGACGTTAGCCAGGAGTTGCCACTCGGATGGCAGCTAGCTAGCTGCGATGATCCAGCGTAAAGGTTCGGAGCTTGCGGTTGGACTCCTGAGATGTGGTAGAGAAAAAGCAGTTCGATATGCTCTGGGTTGATTTCGCGCTGCGCAGACTGGCAGGAATTGACCGGGCTGAGGCTGGCTGATGTCTGAGTTAATGGTGATGACTGTTATCAGTGGCTAACAGACTACTAGCTAGTAGCTAGTTAGCTGGCTAGCTTTTGATGGGGGTTTTGGTTCTAAAGTGGAAACAAAGCAGATCCATACCACATTGGGTGAAGCAGGTTGCATGAGAGTATGTTCGTCCATAGATCGAATTTCAGATTTAGAAAATGAATTAAAAATATCTACGAAATATATACGAAGAAAAATATACAGTTGAAGTCGTAAGTTTACATACACCTTAGCCAAATACATTTAACCTCAGTTTTTCACATTTCCTGACATTTAATCCTCGTAAAAATGTTATTTTAAGAAAGTGAAATGTTAGAATAATAGTTGAGAGAATTATTTATTTCAGCTTTATTTCTTTCATCACATTCCCAGTGGGTAAGAAGTTTTCATACACTCAATTAGTATTTGGTAGCATTGCCTTTAAATTGTTTAATTTGGGTCAAACATTTTGAGTGGCCTTCCACAAGCTTCCCACAATAAGTTGGGTGAATTTTGGCCCATTCCTCCTGACAGAGCTGGTGTAACTGAGTCAGGTTTGTAAGCCACCTTGCTCGCACACGCTTTTTCAGTTCTGCCCACAAATGTTCTATAGGATTGAGGTCAGGGCTTTGTGATGGCCACTCCAATACCTTGACTTTTTTGTCCTTAAGACCTTGTAATCAAGGCTTATGCTCACGTCAAATGTTTCAAGAATGTCACAAATGTTAAATTGTATAATTTTTCCTTTTTTTTATTTTTTATTTAATCACAGTCATTTCAAAAGTCATTCAAAAGTCTAACCACCCTGAGGATTCATCCATGATTGAGTTATCATCATCCCTTTCAAAGGGGGGAGGGGTTGTTGGAACAACTTTAGGGGTGCTGTAGCTCATTGAAGGTTTTTGTTTTAAAGTTTGAATCTGTTGATGAAGCTTATAGTTGGGTACACCCAAGTGGGGAATGTTGTGGATTGCCAGGGCCTTAAGAAACTGACGCCACCCGGGAGGTCTTCGGTCATCAGCAACCTTGTGGGCTGCCGTGGTACTTTTAAGCAAGGCAAGCATATGTGAACCCTTGACAACAGCGCCCTGAAGGATAAACTCTCCTTTATCATTCCAAGTAGCGGTCCCCTTTGAGTCTTTTATCTTGTTCATAATGCATAGAATATTTTTCCTGTTACGTGCCCGGAACATGTGTCAACATGTCATGCATAACGTTATCTTCAACAGGCATTTGATCTTACATTTACATTTACATTTACGTCATTTAGCAGACGCTCTTATCCAGAGCGACTTACAAATTGGTGCATTCACCTTAGGATATCCAGTGGAACAACCACTTTACAATAGTACATCTATATCTTTTTTGGGGGGGAGGGTAGGGGGGTGGGTTAGAAGGATTACTTTATCCTTTCCCAGGTATTCCTTAAAGAGGTGGGGTTTCAGGTGTCTCCGGACGGTGGTGATTGACTTCGCTATCCTGGCGTCGTGAGGGAGCTTGTTCCACCATTGGGGTGCCAGAGCAGCGAACAGTTTTGAGTGGGCTGAGCGGGAACTGTGCTTCCGCAGAGGTAGGGAGGCGAGCAGGCCAGAGGTGGATGAAAGCAGTGCCCTTCTTTGGGTGTAGCGACTGATCAGAGCCTGAAGGTACGGAGGTGCCGTTCCCCTCACAGCTCCGTAGGCAAGCACCATGGTCTTGTAGCAGATGCGAGCTTCAACTGGAAGCCAGTGGAGTGTGCGGAGGAGCGGGGTGACGTGAGAGAACTTGGGAAGGTCTAACACCAGACGGGCTGCGGCATTCTGGATGAGTTGTAGGGGTTTAATGGCACAGGCAGGGAGCCCCGCCAACAGCTTGTTGCAGTAATCCAGACAGGAGATGACAAGTGCCTGGATTAGGACCTGCGCCGCTTCCTGTGTAAGGCAGGGTCGTACTCTGCGAATGTTGTAGATCATGAACCTACAGGATCGGGTCACCGCCTTGATGTTAGCGGAGAACGACAGGGTGTTGTCCAGGGTCACGCCAAGGCTCTTAGCACTCTGGGAGGAGGACACAATGGAGTTGTCAACCGTGATGGCGAGATCATGGAACGGGCAGTCCTTCCCCGGGAGGAAGAGCAGCTCCGTCTTGCTGAGGTTCAGCTTGAGGTGGTGATCCGTCATCCACACTGATATGTCTGCCAGACATGCAGAGATGGGATTCGCCACCTGGTTATCAGAAGGGGGAAAGGAGAAGATGAATAGTGTGTCGTCTGCGTAGCAATGATAGGAGAGACCATGTGAGGATATGACAGAGCAAAGTGACTTGGTGTATAGCGAGAATTGAGAGGGCCTAGAACTGAGCCCTGGGGGACACCAGTGGTGAGAGCACGTGGTGCGGAGACGGATTCTCGCCACGCCACCTGGTAGGAGCGACCTGTCAGGTAGGATGCAATCCGAGAGTGAGCCGCGCCGGAGATGCCCAACTCCGAGAGGGTTGAGAGGAGGATCTGATGGTTCACAGTATCTCTTCAGCCGGTAAGATCGAAGGTACAGGCATTACAGGGGCTTGGCTCTCTCTAGGCGCGTCATCTTTTGAATTTTTTTAATTTGGTCAGGGTGAGTGAAATGCGTCCTTTGAGAAGATTCAAAGCAATCTCACATAGGGATAATATGAGATCTGAAGAACAGTGACCCAAGATGGCCTTCCGTTCTTTAGCGGTAGCCCCAACTAGACTTCTCAAGAGGGGCAGGTTTCTTTTTAAACGCAGAGACATAGAGGTAACTTTTTAGGAATGTACGCCGCCGGCCACTCCCACGGGAACAAGCCGGTTCGAAGCCTCAGGTGTTCTGGAGTATTTGATTTTAAATCCACGATTAAATAAGAAAATGGCGCTTTGGTAGCGTCCTCATAGCTCCCCATGAAGTAGGATTTCCTTCTCGGGTACATCTGCTGAGTTAGAGTGTTTGTCACGTCCTGACCAGCAAAAGGGGTTATTTGTTATTGTAGTTTGGTCAGGGTGTGGCAGGGGGTGTTTGTTTAGTGTGTTTCGGGGTTTTTGGTTTATGTTCTATGTTTTCTATTTCTATGTGGTTTTTCTAGTTTTTCTATCTCTATGTTAGTTTTGTCAATGACCTCCAATCAGAGGCAGCTGTTTGTTGTTATCTCTGATTGGAGGCCATATTTAGTTGTGTTTGTTTCACTTGTGTTTTGTGGGTGGTTATTTTCTGTTTAGTCGTTAGTGTCCTGACAGAACTGCTGGCTGTCGTTTTCTTGTTTTGTTTATATTGTGTCAGTATAATAAATACGAATATGAGCAGTCAACACGCTGCGCCTTGGTCTACTCCCTTCAACGGCCGTGACAGTGTTATTAATTTGTAGTTTATCTCTAGGGTTTTTGAACAAAACCATGTAATTGGCGTTCAAACTAATGGAATGGCTATTTTTACCTTAGTGAAACACATTCTGCACCAAGTAAAGCACGGACAGGTTTCTATGATGAGTATATTGGGTAAAAGCTTGTGCAATTTCAGGATGTTCGCTACCTGCAAATAGCATATCGTCCAAAACCAGCAGATTGTTTTTATGAGGAGGTAAAAGTTCATCATCAGACAGGGATTCTTTTAGTACAGTGGGGGGGAAAAGTATTTGATCCCCTGCTGATTTTGTACGTTTGCCCACTGACAAAGAAAGGATCAGTCTATAATTTTAATTGTAGGTTTATTTGAACAGTGAGAGACAGAATAACAACAAAAATATCCAGAAAAACGCAAGTCAGAAATGTTATAAATTGATTTCCATTTTAATGAGGGAAATAAGTATTTGACCCCCTCTCAATCAGAAAGATTTCTGGCTCCCAGGTGTGTTTTATACAGGTCATTACTGAGATTAGGAGCACACTCTTAAAGGGAGTGCTCCTAACCGCAGCTTGTTACCTGTAAAAAAGACACATGTCCACAGAATCAATCAATCAATCAGATTCCAAACTCTCCACCATAGCCAAGACCAAAGAGCCCTCCAAGGATGTCAGGGACAAGATTGTAGACCTACACAAGGCTGGATTGGGCTACAAGACCATCGCCAAGCAGCTTGGTGAGAAGGTGACAACATTTGGTGCGATTATTCGCAAATGGAAGAAACACAAAAGAACTGTCAATATCCCTCGGCCTGGGGCTCCATGCAAGACCTCACCTCGTGGAGTTGCAATGATCATGAGAACGGTGAGGAATCAGCCCAGAACTACACGGGAGGATCTTGTTAATGATCTCAAGGCAGCTGGACCATAGTCACCAAGAAAACAATTGGTAACACACTATGCCGTGAAGGACTGAAATCCTGCAGCGCCCACAAGGTCCCCTTGCTCAAGAATACATATACATGCCCATCTGAAGTTTGCCAATGAACATCTGAATGACTCAGAGGACAACTGGTGAAAGTGTTGTGGTCAGATGAGACCAAAATGGAGCTCTTTGACATCAACTCAACTCGCCGTGTTTGGAGGAGGAGGTATGCTGCCTATGACACCAAGAACACCATCTCCACCGTCAAACATGGAGGTGGAAACATTATGCTTTGGGGGTGTTTTTCTGCTAAGGGGACAGGACAACTTCACCGCATCAAAGGGACGATGGACGGGGCCATGTACTGTAAAATCTTGGGTGAGAACCTCCTTCCCTCAGCCAGGGCATTGAAAATGGGTCGTGGATGGGTATTCCAGCATGACAATGACCCAAAACGCACGGCCAAGGCAACAAAGGAGTGGCTCAAGAAGAAGCACATTAAGGTCCTGGAGTGGCCTAGCCAGCTGCAGGATTAACTCACCTTCAAAAAGCTCCATGGGGAAGGATTCACAGATTATCTTTTAGCTGCTCGGTCTTCCGCTCTTCTGGGCTGTTAGCCGGGGGTTTGGAGTTGCGTTAAAGTCGGTCGTACAGAAGATTTGAATACTGTCTGTTTCACCAGGACCTCTGTCATGACCGAGAGATAGTAGGGAATAAGTTAACAGAGTGGGGGTGACGTTTTTCTGGGGCGCCATCCTGTATGCCAAAATGGACCTGTTGTACCCCAAATGTTTAGAGGCCAAAACAATGATTTAAAACATCAGGAGGGTGTCTCGCCGTATTCTGTCTGGCTGTATAGCCTTTATGCTTCATAGCACCTCAGGGGAAACAGCTTGGGGGGTGTCCGATGTAAATTTACAGACCGGGGTGGGGGGACCGTTAGTATCGGTGCTGATTAGAAACAATGTTTTTAACCCCAGGGGTAGGTCTAGACATGATATATTCCGGCTGTGGGCTTTGACGTTTGAGCCCCCACATCCTCTGGGGGGTCAATAAAATCGGATTTGAAAGGCTTGTGTGTTAATGAATTGAAAGTGCATATATTGTTTTAACCCTTTTTGATGGGGTAGACAGATATCTAGACAGAGAGAGAGAGAGAGAGCCTTAAGTGCAAATGCCAGGGCATTGTTGAACACACACCACCGAAAACCCTTTGTTTTGAAACACACATGCATACACGCTCGCACGTGCACGCACACACACACGCACACGTCTTTCCCGAAAGCCTTTTTTCTCCGGGACATGCTTGGTGATAGAGAAAAAAAAAACATATTCCTTTCGTTAAAAGGTGAGATATTGCTTTAAATTCCTTTATTTAATTCTATATCTTTAGTACAGACCTTTTTAAAACATGTTGTAATTAATTAAACAATTTTACTATTCCTTTCTTACAGATAAAGGGCACGGTTATAGGTTTATACACCCATCCGTTTCCAATTCCCCGTCGTCAAGGCAGGCTCTCTTGCTTCGCAGGATATCCCACACAAGCCCCGCTCCGTAAGTTTTCACTCCATGGATAGATCAAACGTCTTGCATGTAGACCCTGGGTATGTCTTAAGGATAGAAGCGGCCAGCTACTTAATTGTTCACGATTTTGGAAAAGACTGTCCCGCTTTTTCATCATGGTTATGAATATTTGGTAATCACGCCATTTAAAGCTAAACACAGGCATAAAATAGTTTACATCCTTGCATGCTTTGGAAAATACATATGAACTGACAGACTTTGGCGCATTTGTACTATCATATTGTTCACATGCTAAAATTGTCACTTTGGAGTCGGGGCTATACGCCATTGAAGAGATTCTTATGGCTTTCAAATCATCGCGCCCGCACACCAACTCTTCCAACGCATAGCCTGGTAGGGATGTACCACTCAGGGCCTGTTCAATTTGACATAGCGCTAGCCGTATCTTAAGCCATTCTCTCATACGCAGTGCAGGAGAAAAACTCCAGGGTTTTGCTTGATAAAGGGGGCTGGGGACGCTGTCTGTGAAAATCTTCAACGTTGAATCCTCAGGTTGGAATATGTAAGCCATATGTCCATCGCTCGTATCCAAAACTCCTTTAAAACATTTAGGGGCCTCACACAAAATGTCCTCAATGCTTTTATCATTGGGTTCTTGTCACGAGGCACATAGCACCCCCAGAATTGGCCTAGGAGACATAATTTTCTGTTTAATATTCTGGGTTTATTTTGAAAATCTTGTTTAGTGTTCTGGGGCGCATGTGCTGTTCTAGGGCGATTTATAATGCGTCTGCACCCCCTAAACCCCCCGATATTCCTGTTTCATAGACAACAGAACTAAGGGCAATAAAAACAGGGGGTGTGGGGGCCATACTCTTGAAATGTTCAAACACATCCTCCCCAGTTCAACGAGGTCCCTACACACCAATCATCATGACAACTTCAAAGGAATAGATGCAATATATGCATAAATTAACACTCACTCTAAGGCGTGAGAACCGGAACAGGATGCCCTTATATGGGCATAACCACGTGATAACTTCCCGCTGGGATGTCCTGACAGGATGCCCAAATATGGGCATGCACACGTCACCCGGACATAGGGTCATAAATCAAACGTTTGACGCGTGCCATGTACTGTATTCTCTCTTGCTGATGTGCTGGAGATGGCTGTTTAACAGTCAGTGGTGTAGTATAGAATACAATATAGTATATACATATGAGATGGGTGATGCAATATGTAAACAAAATTTAAGTGACTAAGATATCGTAGAATAGTGTGGAGTGCAGTTTATACATATGAGATGAGTAATGCTAGATACTGAATCATTACTAAAGTGGCTAGTGATCCATTTCTAAAAGTGGCCAGTGATTCCTATTCTATGTCTATAGGCAGATGCCTCTGGTGTGCTAGTGATGGCTGTTTAGCAGTCTGATGGCCTTGAGATAGAAGCTATTTTTCAGTCTCTCAGTCCCAGCTTTGATGCACTGACCTCGCCTTCTGGATGATAGCATGGTGAACAGGCAGTGGCTCGGGTGGTTGATGTCCCATACAGTTCTGCAAGGCTCTGAATAACTGATTTTCAAACTCTCTTACCTGATCGTGATGGATTTTTGACACAAAGA
Source organism: Salmo salar (assembly GCF_965601325.2). Classification (NCBI taxonomy): domain Eukaryota; kingdom Metazoa; phylum Chordata; class Actinopteri; order Salmoniformes; family Salmonidae; genus Salmo; species Salmo salar. Next base: position 43,401,401 of record NC_138300.1, read on the forward strand.
GAAACTTTGGGAAAAAGTCCTCAAAGCTTTTTTGCGACAGTTTTCCCTGACTTATTTCTGGTGGTTTAGGCTTGAGCAAATGTATCTAAAATAACTCAAATGTACTCGTAGCCCCCTCTGCTTTTCTCCAAATGCACATAGTCAATTGAAATAACCTCAAAAGGGGCTGTAGCCCGTACATTTTGCATTGGGGCCCTAGTTATTACACTGGGTTTGTTTTGTTTGATACACTTACACACTTTAGTCATAAAGTGTTCGATGTCATGTTGCATGGGCGGCCAATAATTGCATTTCAACACTCCTAGATGGGCCATTTCAGTCTGTAAGTACTTGTAATTTTGTGTTCTATACTGACTTGGTACCACAACTTGTGTCTTTTCGCTGTTTTCCTTTGTAATAATCCCTCTGGTGAGACATTGAGTTTGTTCCACTCTTGCAGTAACTGTTTGACTTGGCATGACTCTTGTTGACATTCTATGGTTTTGGCCAAAAGTCTGCATCAGTGTTTACCCTTCCTGGATGATACTTCAGTGTGAGATTGAAGTCAGACAACTCCGCCACCCAGCGATGACCGGTGGCATTCAGTCTCGCTGTAGTTAGTACATATGCCAAGGGGTTATTATCACTGTACACTGTCACAGAGGGAGCATAAAATAGGTAATCTTGGAACAACTCAGTCACTGCCCATTTGAGGGCCAAGAATTCCAGTTTCCCAGAGTGAAGGTAATAGTTTCTCTCTGCTTGTGTCAGGGTGCGGGGAACATATCCAATGACCCTCAGTTTGCCACTTTGTCGTTGGTATAATACACCTCCCAATCCCTCTTCAGAGGCATCAACATGCAGGATAAAAGGCTCCTTGAAATCTGGGTCAGCAAGCACAGGTGGATTAGTCAACACACTCAACAAGTGTTCTAATGCTCTCTGGTGAGCATCTTCCCATATAACTTTCTGGTGGGGTGGCGCCTGTCCCGACTGCATAGCTATCTTGGTCCTTCGTTTCCCGGATGCTGGGGTCTCCGACTTCACTGCTAGTAAGTCATAGAGACATTTTGCATGTTGTGAGAAGTTCTGTAGATAACCCCTGTAGTACCCTAGAATCCCCAGTAGTTTCCTCAGCTCACTCACATTTGTTGGTGACCTGTTTACCAGTTCTTGCACTGCTACAATTTCTTCAACATCCATTCTGTAACCCTCAGCAGAAATATTTTTCCTAAATAACGGACCTCATTCTTGAATAAGTCACATGTATCATCCCTGAGTTTAATACCCCATTTATTTTGCTGCCTGAGTACCTGACGGACATCTTCCACATGTTGTTCAAATGACTGACTAAAAATAAGCACGTCATCCAAATATTGTATACAGAATCTATATCTTATGCCCTCTAAACTTTCCTCCATGCTTTGTTGGAAGGCAGAGCGACTGTTAGATAAGCCAAAGGGAATTCTGTTCCTTTCACTTAAGGCCCAAGGAGTGCTGAAGGCAGTGCACTTTCTGGGCTCCTCTCCCACAAAGCCTTGGTGGTCTGTCTTTCCTTGATCTAAAACTGTAAACCAGAAGTTTCCTCCCAAACCATGAAGTATTTCCTGTATACGGGGTACGGGAGGCCTGTCCAGAACAGTCTTCTTGTGCAATCCCCTGTAATCAACACAAAGTCTTAAACTGCTATCCTTTTTCCGTACGCAGACCAGAGGTGATGCGTATGATGACTTTTACTGAACCTCTTTGGGACATGTGGGATGCTAGCGTCCCACCCGCGGGACACACTATTCAACAGCCAGTGAAATAGCAGGGCGGCAAATTCAAAACAACAAAAATCTCATAATTAAAATTTCTCAAACATACAACTATTATATCCCATTTTAAAGATACACTTCTCGTTAATCCAACCACATTGTCCGATTTCAAAAAGGCTTTACGGCAAAAGCATAACATTAGATTATGTTAGGACAGCGCCGAGACAAGAAAAACCACACAGCCATTTTCCAAGCAAGGAGAGGCGTCACAAAAACCAGAAATACAGCTATAATTAATCACTAACCTTTGACGATCTTCATCAGATCACACTCCCAGGACTCAATGTTACACAATACATGTATGTTTTGTTCGATAAAGTTCATATTTATATCCAAAAACCCCATTTTACATTGGCGTGTAATGTTCAGAAACGTTTTGCCCCAAAACTTCCGGTGAATGAGCACATCAATTTACAGAAATACTCATAAACTTTGATAAAAGATACAAGTGTTATGCACAGAATTATAGATACACTTCTCCTTAATGCAACCACTGTGTCAGATTTCAAAATAGCTTTACGGCGAAAGCACATTGTTCAATATTCTGAGTACAGAGCTCAGCCATCAAAGCAAGCTATACAGTTACCCGCCAAGTTCTGGAGTCAACAAAACTCAGAAATAGTATTATAAATCTTCGCTTACCTTTGCTGATCTTCGTCGGAATGCACTCCCAGGACTCCCACTTCCACAAAAAATGTTTGTTTTGTTCGATAAACTCCATATTTATGTCCAAATACCTCTGTTTTGTTCGCGCGTTCAGATCACTATTCCAAAGGCATAATGCGCGAGCGCAAAACCCGAGACAAAAAGTAAAAAAGTTCCATTACCGTTCATAGAAACATGTCAAACGATGTTTATAATCAATCCTTAGGGTCTTTTTATCATAAATCTTCGATAATATTCCAACCGGACAATAGCGTATTCATTACAGAGGAAAAAGAAGGAACGGCGCACCTGCATGACGGCGCAGTAAACAACTCATTGGCCTCAGGCAGTCCACTTGTTGAGTCAGCTCTTATTCTCTCCCCAGTAACAGTAGAAGCATGAAACATGTTCTAAAGACTGTTGACATCTAGGGGAAGCCTTAGGAAGTGCAAAATGACCACACAGACACTGTAGTTTGGATAGGCAATCACTTGAAAAACTACAAACCACTTCCTGGTTGGAATTCTTCTCAGGTTTTTGCCTGCCATATGAGTTCTGTTATACTCCCAGACATCATTCAAACAGTTTTAGAAACTTCAGAGTGTTTTCTATCCAAATGCATATCCTACCTTCTGAGCCCGAGTAGCAGGCAGTTTAATTTGGGCACATTATTCATCTGAATTTCCGAATACTGCCCCCTGTCACCAAGAAGTTACGTTTTTGTTCAGGAGCCCCTGGAGTTGGCTTTTGACCTCAGCATACAAGGGATGTGTCACACCATTGTATTGCTTTGCCACTGGTATGTTATCAGTACATTTTTCTTCTATTTGGAGATTTTCAATGCACCCTATATGATCTTTGGCAAAAATGGCTGATTCCTCTTGAGCATGTGTTTGACTAATTATTGTTGTTCTTGATTCAAGTGCTGTACATCTACAGGTAGGTCTGACCACTCTATGTGACCGGTGTCCGGGTCAGGCTCCGGTGGGGATCTGTCCTGAACCTGTGCTACAGTAACCCTTTCTCCACTTGGCACAGGAACCGGGTAACGCGCTACCACTCTCTGTAAAGTCCCTATCACTGTTTGTCTTGGTAAGCTAATGTCATGTTAGGTAGTATTCACTATTGCAATGTCAACTTTTCGAGATGGGCGTTTAAATGTTTTCATGACTTGACTTTGTAGATCCAGGCCCCAGATCACGCTCACGCGCTGGTTCAAATAACAAAATGTCATAATTGAAGGGGGCCTGGATCTTCATTTTGTTTGTCCACTTGGAATGACAATGTTACATATGCCTGCTGTAAGCAAGCATTCCTCCGTGTACTCCGAGTGCTGAAGCAGAAGCAGATTGAGTGGAGTCTTTGCCTTGCCCTGTCCTAGTTTAAGTGCATTTCTTAGCATCTTTACATCAGCTGAGGGCTCATTGTTACTTTTTGTTTTTACTATTTCTTCAAATACATTAAACCCAATGATTGATTTCTCCAGTCTTTCATTTGTGACTAATATAGGAACCCTCCATATAACACCACACTTTGTCCTGGGGTAGCTGGAGTAGTTGCCCCCACTCTCTCTATGTCATGGGACAAGGTGAGTTGTGTTCTTTCATTTTGCGGGCAAGGTGAGTCTTACATGTATGTTGGGGCTGTTTCCAATGATCCTGTTGGCACACTTTGGAACAATAGGCATCTTTATGACACAATGAACACAACTTCAAACCTGAGGTTCTCTCTCCCTTTGCACTGCAGCCGCTGCAACACTGGATGGAACTAGATGTATCTGAGGTCACTCCCCGTTCCATGGTTGTGACCCCCAGGCGTTTCCCGATGGCTGTGCGTTGCCCCTGATTCTACATGCTACTACCCAATTTTATTTAACCTTTATTTAATTAGGCTATGGCTATCACTGCCACATTTGTAGCAATGCTGGCAAGTCTGATGACCAGTCTGATGACTAGTCTGATGACCAGTCTGATGACCAGTCTGATGGCCAGTCTCACAAGAACTTTTGCATTTTCTTTTCTCTCTATTGGCTGTACTTGGTTTTCTGTTGGTTGATTCCTAACTGAACTGTCACTCTGGCCCTGCACTGACTGTACTAATGATGCTACAGTACCTGACAGGTCACTTCTTTGATTGCTTCATTGCTCGCATCAGTTTTACTCAGGAAGGGATTGTATTTATTTAGTTTTCGGAATGTGGTCTGTGGGGGCTCTGCCTGTGCACATTCCTCTCCTCCATCCCAGTTTTCCTCACTGTACTGCGTTCACTCGTGTGGGTGTGAATTTACATGAAACCCTGGCCTTTTGCATTTTCTCAATCAACAGTTCATCACTGGTGTCAATATTCTGGAGATGCACTCTCATCTCTGCCCTGACTTTATCATTTGTTAAAACTTCTCAACATCCGGTGAAATTGTAGAGTGCCAAATTCAAATTAAATTATTCTAAATATTTAACTTTCATAAAATCACAAGTGCAATACATAAAAAAAGCTTATCTTGTTGTTAATCCAGCAGTCGTGTCAGATTTCAAAAAGACTTTACTGCGAAAGCATACCATGTGATTATCTGAGGACAGCGCTCAGCACACAAAACATTACAAACAGTAACCAGCCAAGTAGAGGAGTAACAAAAGTCAGAAATAGCACAGAAATTAATCACTTACCTTTGATGATCTTCATATGGTTGCACTCACAAGACTCCCAGTTACCCAATAAATGTTTGTTTTGTTCGATAAAGTCCCTCTTTATTTCCAAAAACCTCCGTTTTGTTAGCGCGTTTTGTTCTGTAATCCACTGTCTCAAACAACATCCGGTGAAATTGCAGAGCGTGAAACTCAACAAAACAGAAATTCTCATAATAAACATACATAAAAGATACAAGTGTTATACATCAGCTTAAAGATAAACTTCTTGTTAATCCAACCGCTGTGTCAGATTACAAAAAGGCTTTACGGTGAAAGCAAACCATGCAATTATCTGAGAACAGCGCCCAGCAGACAAATCATTACAAACAGTAACCAGCCAAGTAGAGAAGTAACAAAAGTCAGAAATAGCGATAAAATGTATCACTTACCTGTAACGGCCGTCGTCAGAATGAGACCAAGGTGCAGCGGAGGATGTGTGTTCATCTCAGAAATTTTATAGAAAAAGAGAACACTGTACTGCGGCGGCGGCTCTGGTGCGGGACGTGGATCCCGCTCCACCTTTGGCGGGCGACTCTGGCTGCGCCCTGCTGGCAGGCGACTCTGGCGGCTCCGGACAGGCGGGCGGCTCTGGACAGGCGGGCGGCTCTGGCGGCTCCGGACAGGCGGGCGGCTCTGGCGGCTCCGGACTGGCGGGCGGCTCTGGCGGCTCCGGACTGGCGGGCGGCTCTGGCGGCTCCGGACTGGCGGGCGGCTCTGGCGGCTCCGGTTTGCCTGGCGGCTCTCGCGGCTCCGGACCTACGGGCGGCTCTGGCGGCTCTAGCCCAGGATTCACCAGGCTGGGGAGACATGCAGGAGGCCTGGCTCTGGGCGCAGGCACAGGACTCACCAGGCTGGGGAGACCCACAGGAGGCCTGATCCTGGGAGAAGGCACAGGATAGACCAGGCTGGAGAGACCCACTGGAGGCCTGGTCCTGGGAGGAGGCACAGGATAGACCAGGCTGGAGAGACCCACTGGAGGCCTGGTCCGAGGAGGAGGCACAGGATAAACCGGGCTGTGGGGGAGCACTGGAGTTCTGGTGCGTAGGCTTGCCACCCAAACTCCAGGCTGAATGCCCACCTTTGCCCGGCACGGGCGGAGCGCAGGCATAGGCCGAACTGAGCCCTCTCAGCGCCCCGGAGACACAGTGCGCAGCGCCGGTGCAGGATAGCCTGGACCGAGACAGCGCACCGGAGACCAGATGCGCTGAGCTGGAACACTCCAACCTGGCTCGATGCCCACTCTCGTATGGCACTTGCGGGGGGCTGGCATGTAGCGCTCCGGGCTATCAATGCGTATTGGGGACACCGTGCGCTTTACCGCATAACACGGTGCCTGACCAGTACTGCGCTGCCTCCTGTAAGCACGGGGAGTTGGCTCAGGTCTCCAACCTGACTCTGCCACACTCCCCGTGTGCCCCCCCCAAAACATTTTTGGGCTGCCTCTCGTGCCTGTTGCGCTCCCTTGCCTCATACCAGCGCCTCTCAGCTATCGCTGCCTCGATCTCCCACTGCGGGCGGCGATACTCCCCAGCTTGAGCCCATGGTCCTTTACCATCCAGTAATTCCTCCCATGTCCACGACTCCCGATAGCTCCTCTCCTGGTGCTTCTCCTTCCTCCGCTGCTTGGTCCGTTTTTTGGTGGGTGATTCTGTAACAGCCGTCATCAGAATGAGACCAAGGTGCAGCGGAGGATGTGTGTTCATCTTAGAAATTTAATAGAAAAAGAGAACACTTTACAAAAATAAACCAAAGATGACAGCAAAACAGTCCTGTCAGGAAAAACTCTCAACAGAAAACAATCACCCACAAACCCCAAAGGAAAAACAGGCTGCCTATGTATGACTCCCAATCAGCAACAACGAACTACAGCTGTTCCTGATTGGGAGCCACACACGGCCAACCAAAGAAACAAACTAACATAGAAAAATAAACATAGAACGCCCACCCATGTAACACCCTGGCCTAACCAAATTAGAGAACAAAAACCCCTCTCTATGGCCAGGGCGTTACATTACCTTTGATGATCTTCATATGGTTGCACTCCCAAGACTCCATGTTTCACAATAAATGTTTGTTTTGTTCGATAAGGTCCCTCTTTATGTCCAAAAACCTCCGTTTTGTTGGTGCGTTTTGTTCAGTAATCCATTGGAACAAAACGCGGTCACAGCAGAGCAGACGAAAAATAAAAAAAGTACCATAAAAGTTTGTAGAAACATGTCAAACGATGTTTATAATCAATCCTCAGGTTGTTTTTGTCATAAATAATCGATCATATTTCAACCGGACAATAGCTTCGTCAATAGAAAGGGAAAAACAAGAAAGGCGCGCTCCCGGTGACACGCAGGACTCATGCCTGGAAATTTCCACTGTCCTCTCATTGAAAGTGGTGTTTCTCCCTCATTTCTCAGAGTAAAAGCCTGAAACAATGCCTAAAGACTGGCCACATGTAGTGGAAGCCATAAGGATCGTGAACTGGGTCATAAGTCTTTGTATGGTGGATAGGCTTTCAATGGAATAACAGCCATTTCAAAATAATAGCATTTCCTGGATGGATTGTCCCTAGGTTTTTGCCTGCCATATCAGTTCTGTTATATTCACAGACATTATTTTAACAGTTTTGGAAACCTTGGAGTGTTTTCTATCCAAATCTACGAATTATATGCATATCCTAGCTTCTGGGCCTGAGTAGCAGGCAGTTTACTTTGGGCACTCTTTTCATCCAAAATTCCAAATGCTGCCCCCTATCCCAAAAAGTGAATCCAGTAACAATGGCCTGCAGGCATTGGCTCTTAACTAACTCTGTGCCATATTTCAGTCCTGATTGGGCATGAGCAGAGGTTGATAACACTTTCTGTCTCAGGTCGAAGACTCGGACTAGGAAGTCCAAGGCAGACTCTCCCGGCTCTTGTGCTGCCTTAGTCAACTTGTGTTACAGTTCAGTGGCGTCCTTCTCTGCATAATGTGTCCTCAAGATTTGCCTTAGTGTGTGAGACTGCATTCACAGTAAACACTGCATATGTCAGCGAGTGTGTGTGTGTGTGTGTGTGTGTGTGAGAGAGCGAGAGCGGGAGAGAGAGAGAGAGAGAGAAAATGGGTGAGGAAGAGGGAAGAAAGAAAAGACAGAGAGAGAGAGAGAGAGAGAGAGAGAGAGAGCAAAATAATCCGCAGAGAGAGAGAGAGAGCAAAATAACACGCAGAGAGAGAGAGAGAGAGAGAGAGAGCAAAATAACACGCAGAGAGAGAGAGAGAGAGAGAGAGAGAGAGAGAGAGAGCAAAATAACACGCAGAGAGAGAGAGAGCAATATAACACGCAGAGAGAGAGAGAGAGAGAGAGAGAGAGAGCAAAATAACACGCAGAGAGAGAGAAAAATAACACGCAGAGAGAGAGAGAGAAAGCAAAATAACTCGCAGAGAGAGAGAGAAAGCAAAATAACACGCAGAGAAAGAGAGAGAGAGAAAGCAAAATAACACGCAGAGAGAGAGAGAGAGAAAGCAAAATAACATGCAGAGAGAGAGAGAGAGAGAGAGAGAGAGAGAAAGCAAAATAACACGCAGAGAGAGAGAAAGAGAGAGAGAGAAAGCAAAATAACACGCAGAGAGAAAGAGAGAGAGAGAGAGAGAAAGCAAAATAACACGCAGAGAGAAAGAGAGCGAGAGAGAGAAAGCAAAATAACACGCAGAGAGAGAGAATGAGAGCGAGAGATGAAAGATGGCAGTCGCTGGTTTCCTCGGCCCAGCCCTGCCTGAGTAATGTGTAATGCTCAGCCGTGTGCAGCAACAGCTATCACGTTATTTGCAGCCAAGGACTTATTGTTTACGTCCCAAATAGCACCCTATTCCCTTTGTAGTGCATTACTTTTGACCAGGGCTCATAGGGCTCTTGTCAAAGGTAGTGCACTATATAGGGAATATGTTGCCTTTTGGAACACACAGAATGTATCAGCCAGTAATGAGCAGGGAGCCAATGGCCTGTACTCTGAAGCCCACTCATTCACTCACTGCATTAAACAACAGGCAGCACAGCAAGGCCAGTCTGTCGTTTCAGAAACAAAGCAATCACTTTCTACTTTCTCTGTATTTTCAACGCTCTGACCGGTTCTGATGATCATGTGTGTGTGGGGGAGGGGTGTGTGTGTGTGTGTGTGTGTGTGTGTGTGTGTGTGTGTGTGTGTGTGTGTGTGTGTGTGTGTGTGTGTGTGTGTGTGTGTGTGTGTGTGTGTGTGTGTGTGTGTGTGTGTGTGTGTCAGAGCGAGAAGTAAAGCCCTTATTAATGTGAATGTAGTTTCTGACTCCAAACACAAACACGTAGATATATAACTGTCATGACTCACCGCACTCCTCTCCTCCATTCAGCAATACATTTGCCTGTCTCTATAAGAAGCAGGTAGCACAAACACCAGACATTAACAGCGCAGGAAACACTGCCCCCTTGTGGTTAAAAACTATAAGGGCAGAGCAGGTAATAAAAGAGTGTGCAGTACTTGCTGTAATAGAGAAAATGAGATGGAGAAAGGGGCAACCATAAGGAACCTTACAGTAAGAGAAAGTATACATTGTGAACACATGAAATGCCATCATATGGATTTATTGACACATGGCCCTTTATTCAACCTGATCTTCAGCCAACTCCGGTCCAGGTCTTTAGTAGGCCACAGTAGTCTAAAAGAAAAGGAAGAGAGGGAGTTCTTTACAACAAAACTTTGGGAAAAAAAACGTACAACTAACTGGTCCTACAGGAGTGGCACATGTTGTGTATGTACAAGCATGTGTGTATGTTTTCTCTACCAGACTGTGCCTGCTGACCTCCTCTGACACTATAGAGAAGGTCCTGGCACGTCTCAGATTGCTCCAACTGCACTTTCTGGACCAGTTCTCCCAGCATGCTTAGGGACCGAGAGCCACAGTCTGCAACAGACATCTCCAGGACAGGGAACTGGACTGAACAGAATGTTCTGAACACATACTACTGGACATCTACCAAAGAGAGAGACGAAGGCCATATAAATGATTAATTATGGTGAACCTCTGAGTAAACAAAAACAGTAAATGTTTATGAACGAAATGCCCTGATATTTACATTGTTAAAGATTTACATGCACATACATGAGATTTGTTTGGAAAATGGACACACATCAATACAGTACCAAAACATTGGCATGTTTGTTTTACTTCTCATGTGCAATTCATGAATGGAATCGATTGATTGATGAGTCAGGGTATTGATACTGAAGATGTAGGATTTTAATTTGATCACTATTTTATAGATGACAATTGGAAGGAAATGCAAACGTGTAGTGTATTCAAGGTTTTAAAGGCTTTTAAAGTTTGTAATTACCACTTTAAAATGTCAAACTTGATTTGCCCTAACGAAAAATGTATCAACCCCTATAAAAAAATGTCCTGATGCTGCAGTATTATTTTCCTACTGTAGTAAACTTGCTCAAATTAAGATCATACATCTGTACTGTATTTATATATATATATAGTCTATGCGTTAGTACTAGTAGTGTTGAATATTGAATTGTCTAAACCACCTGTGTGACAGTGTGGTGATCTGTCTTTGGGCTACAGACACTAGGCTTTATAAGGTTGTGGCTGCTGTTGACAGGTGGGGCACTGTGCGTGGATTCCCAGGTTAGAGGGGCTGTCGCAAAGGGAGTGGACATGTGTGGACATATCATAGGAGTATAGGGCAGACTTGGGTTCAAATACTATTTATAATAATTTGAAATACTTTAGCTGTACTTGATTGAGCTTGCCTGTCCCCAAAAGTGCAAAGCCCGCCCACTTGACACTACTGGGAGGCCAAAGCAAACACTCAAAGTATTTGAAATATTTCTTGTAGTATTTGAGCCCAGGTCTGGTGTGTGGACAAGGTTAGTTGAGGGTATAAAACCCCAGGGCCAGACCCGGCTCCGCACTCTGGAAGGAAGATGATGAAACTGAGTCTAGTCCTTCTGCTGGCTGCCTACGGTGAGTAACCTACCTACTACCTTTAACCCCTCACATATCCATACTACGGTCCTATGTAGCTACATTTGAAATGTTGTTTTTTACATTGGATGAAATGAGAGACTTAGAGCTAGAAAACAGTATATCATATACTGCAGTTGAGAAGCAATGGGAAAGTAATTCTGCTTTGAAAGTTGATCAACTTGTAACCCCACTTTTGCAAAAATGCCCCGTGAATGTTTTGGTACAGCAACTGGAGTGCTCTTCTTTGTCTACACCCATTCAATATTGTTCACACCCTCTTAAGCCTCACCCATCTCTTTAAGGATTCACATGTGAGGCCATGTGCTAAACAGAGTAAATAAGGTAGTGTAATTACAACCAAATGTTTCAAGACTAAAAGTGGTGAAAGTAGTAGCAAAAAGTAGCAGTAAAAATCCACTTTATTTAGTCCTAGGCCTATATCCTAAACTGACTTTGGTGGAGATCATGTTGTTCTTCGTAGGTCAGATTCCCATACTAGTCTATCCTAGTGGTTTTATATATCCTAGTGGTTGCATATATTGTTATTTTTTACTGCTGCTCTTTAATTACTTGTTACTTTTATCTCTTAAATTCTTATCCGTATTTTTTTAAACTGCACTGTCGGTTAGGGGCTCGTAAGTAAGCATTTCACTGTAAGGTCTACACCTGTTGTATTCGGCGCATGTGACTAATAAAATGTGATTTGATTTGATTTGATTTGGTACACTGACCATCCACATATTGCTCAGATCTAACCATAGCTGAGGAACCTGGGAGATATACATACATAAACATATACATTTACAAACATAAACTATTCAGTTCTAAAACTTCCCCTTCACAGTGCATTTTGAAGTTTTATCAAGAAAGAACGACTGAATCGAACTGTAGATACATGTGAAATGTGTGTGTGTGTGTGTGTGTTTACAGATCTCTCTGCAGTACCGTAGTGGCTCTAACTACTACCACACCTGAAGAGGCACCCTGATTGCTAACAACTGGGTCCGGACTGCTGGACACAGCATCTCATGAGTCAACCAACCTATCAGAGACTATCATCATTATCATCTCTCTAACAGTGTTACGTTGGGCTGACTGGGATCTTTGATGTATGTGTGTATGTGTGTCAGGGATCATTGTACCTACTGTGTGGTGCTGGGAAAGTATGACCTGACCCAGACGGAGAACAACGAACAGATCAGAGGTAGAGACAATCGTTGTGCATCCCGGCTGGAACGACAACTGTGTGTCCTGCAGGTGAGGGTTACACACACACACAAACACCATCCTGATGGCTTCCACTGCTGTCTCCCTGCTCAGTGATGACGTTGCCCTGATCAAGCTGGCCTCCCCTGCAACTCTGAATGATAAGGTCCACACCTGCTGTCTGCCTCCCAGTTGAGAGATCTTGACCCACAACTACCCCTGCTACATCAGCAGCTGGGGCAGAATCTACAGTAACGCGGGGGTGTGTGTGTGTGTGTGTGTGTGTGTGTGTGTGTGTGTGTGTGTGTGTGTGTGTGTGTGTGTGTGTGTGTGTGTGTGTGTGTGTGTGTGTGTGTGTGTGTGTGTGTGTGCGTGTGCGTGTGTGTGCGTGCTTCTGTAAGTCGCTCTGGATAACAGTGTCTGCTAAATGACTCAAATCAAATCACATTTTATTTGTCACATACACATGGTTAGCAGATGTTTATGCGAGTGTAGCGAAATGCTTGTGCTTCTAGTTCTGACCGTGCAGTAATATCTAACAAGTAATCTAACAATTTCAGAACAACTACTTTATACACACAAGTGTAAAGGAATGAATAAGAATATGTACATATAAATATATGGTTGAGCGATGGCTGTGCGGCATAGGCAGTAGATGGTATTGAGTACAGTATATACATATGAGATGAGTAATGTAGCGTAATATATATATAATGTATATATATATAATGTACATATGTATATATATATGTATATAATAATAATGTATATATATAATATATATAATATATAATGTAAACATTATATAAAGTGGCATTGTTTAAAGTGACTTGTGATACATTTATTACATCCACATTTTTTTTATTAAAGTGGCTAGAGATTTGAGTCAGTATGTTGGCAGCAGCCGCACAATGTTAGTGATGGCTGTTCAACAGTCTTAAGGCCTTGAGGTAGAAGCTGTTTTTCAGTCTCTCAGTCCCAGCTTTGATGCACCTGTACTGACCTCGCCTTCTGGATGATAGAGGGGTGAACAGGCAGTGGCTCGGGTGGTTGTTGTCCTTGATGATCTTTTTGGCCTTCCTGTGACATCGGGTGGTATAGGTGTCCTGGAGGGCAGGTAGTTTGCCCCTGGTGATGCGTTGTGCAGACCTCACTACCCTCTGGAGAGCCATACAGTTGTGGGCGGAGCAGTTGCCGTATCAGGCGGTGATACAGCCCGACAGAATGCTCTCGATTGTGCATCTGTAAAAGTTTGTGAGTGTTTTTATTGACAAGCCGAATTTCTTCAGCTTCCTGAGGTTGAAGAGGAGCTGTTTCGCCTTCTTCACCACGCTGTCTGTGTGGGAGGACCATTTCAGTTTGTCATTGATATGTAAGTCAAGGAACTTAAAACTTTCCACCTTCTCCACTACTGTCCCGTCGATGTGGATAGGGGGTGCTCCCTCTGCTGTTTCCTGAAGTCCTCGATCATCTCCTTTGTTTTGCTGATGTTGAGTGTGAGGTTATTTTCCTTCCCTGGATGGTTTGTCCTCGGGGTTTCGCCTGCCATATCAGTTCTGTTATACTCACAGACATTTTAACAGTTTTAGAAACTTTAGAGTGTTTTCTATCCGAATCTACCAATTATATGCATATCCTAGCTTCTGGGCCTGAGTAACAGGCAGTTTACTTTGGGCATGCTTTTCATCTGTAGGTGAAAATACTGCCCCCTACCCAAGAGAGGATAAGAAATGGCTGAGAATTAAATGATGTGCCACAGAATGCTGCAGCAGCACGCAGGGTGTGCCACAGTAGGACGCAACTTTTAATGAAAGAACCACCGTACATGCTCCAGGTGTATGTACTGTATATGGGTCAGTCAACTTATTTGAATTACATTTGGGGGGGGGGGGGCAGGACCGAGTTTGGGAAACCCTGGACAAGGCTACTAGCTACTACTAATGTCAGACAACATTTTCACATTTTGTCATAAATTTTTGTTCATCAGTTTCACACACATCCATGTGCTTTTATGGGAAAAATATAAATTAAGTCCTTTCAACATGTAAGTTTATCGTACATAATTTTTTTTTTTTAAATGTATGGGTTTGTCAAATAGCAGTTATGTAGGCTGTCACTGTCTTCATTGCTTCTCGGTGGCACACACTGCCAAAGTGATTGACTTGCAATTTTTTGTGCACTTTTACTGTAGGTTCGAGCCCCCCTCGCAGCAAATTGTTTTTGTTGAGGAAAGAACAGTTCATTGCCGGTCCTTGATGCTCAATTCAAAACATGTGAAGAAGTGAATGATTATAATAATGCATAGCTTATAAAAAGTTGTAGCCCTACATTTAGGTGTACACGTCCATGTAATATAGCCTATGCAATATGATTATTAGGCAATAGCAGTGTGTTTGTGTGCAAGGCTGAAGAGGTAGTTCCTTATTAAATTAAATACATTTTCATGGTGTTGGCTGTAGGCCTTTTCAACACAATTACAGTGCTTTACTTGGGCAGGAGCTCACCAGAACTGAGTACCGGCACATCAAATGTTCTACTGCTTGAATTCCTGCACCTTTAAAAAAATATATTATATCAAAAGTATTGTACAGTTCCTGTACCTAAACATAAACAATACCGGCACCAAAAATGAGTGCCAGCATCTATTTTAGTCCCAAGTCAAGACTGCATACTAACACAATACATGTACACTGAACAAATATAAACACAATGTGTAAAGTGATGGTCCCTTGTTTCATGAGCTGAAATAAAAGATCCAAGAAATGTTCTATATATACAAAAAACATATTTCTCTCAAATTGCATGCACACATTTGTTTACATCACTCTTAGTAAGCATTTCTCCTTTGCCAAATTAACGCATCCATCTAACATGTGTGGCATATCAAGAATCTGATTAAACAGCATGATCATTACACAGGTGCACCTTGTGTTGGGGACAACAAAAAGGCCACTCTAAAATGTGCAGTTTTGTCACACAACACAATGCCACAGATGTCTCAAGTTTTGAGGGAGCATGCAATAGGCATGCTGATTGCAGGAATGTCCACCAGACTGTTGCCAGAGAATTGAATGTCATTTGCCTACCCTTATTTTAAAGAATTTGGCAGTACGTCCAACCGGCCTCACAACCGCAGCCCACATGTATGGCATTGTGCGGGTGAGTGGTTTGCTGATGTCAATGTTATTAAACAGAGTGCCCCTTGGTGGTGGTGGGGTTATAGTATGGGCAGCCATAAGCTACGGACAATCAAAACAATAGCATTTTATCAATGACAATTTGAATGCACAGAGATACCGTGACGAGATTCTGAGGCCCATTGTCGTGCCATTCATCCGCCGCCATCACCTCATATTTCAGTATGATCATGCATGGCCCCATGACACAAGGATCTGTACACAATTCCCAGAAGCTGAAAATGTCCCAGTTCTTCCATGGCCTGCATACTCACCAGACATGTCAGCCATTGAGCATGTTTGGGATGCTCTGGATGAACGTGTACGACAGCGTGTTCCAGTTCCCACCAATATCCAGAGACTTCAAACAGCCATTGAAGAGGAGTGGGACAACATTCCACAGGCCCCAATCAACAGCCTGATCAACTCTATACGAAGGAGATGTGTCACGCTGCAGGAGGCAAATGGTGGTTACACCAGATACTATCTGGTTTTCTGATCCACATCTATAATTTTTTTTAAGGTGTCTGTGACCAACAGTTGCATATCTGTATTCCTAGTCATATGAAATCCATAGATTAGGGCCTTATGAATTTATTTCAAATGACTGATTTCCTTACATGAACTGTAACTCAGTAAAATCTTGAAATTGTTGCAAGTTGCATTTATATTGTTGTTCCGTATAAATCAACATTTCAAAGCGGGGGGGAAAATTCATGCGATTTTCAAACCCTAGCAAAAAGTCTACGTCAAATAATTTCACCAGTCACTCAAATACACGTGATAGTTGCTTTGATCGTCAGAACATGTTGTTGGACTTATGTATGTTAAGGACACTTCCATGCATAAAAAAGTGTTGGAACACGTCCAACTACCTCAATGATTTTAATTGGCTAATGCACTTATGCCAGGATTTAATCAGTGCCACTTCTACCATGTTATCTGATGGCACCAGCAATAATTTAGTGTTCTGTCACATGCAAGTAAATCAACTAACTCTTTCAAATCAAATCAAATTTGATTGGTCACATGCGCCGAATACAACCTTACAGTGAAATGCTTACTTACAAGTCCTAACCAACAATGCAGTTCAAAATAATAAGGATAAAAAAATAACAATAAGAAATAAAAGTAACAATTAATTAAAGAGCAGCAGCAAAATAACAATAGCGAGGCTATATACAGTGGGGTACCGGTACAGAGTCAATGTGCGGGGGCACCGGTTAGTCGAGGTAATTTAGGTAATATGTACATGTCGGTAGAGTTATTAAAGTGACTATGCATAGACAATAACAGAGAGTAGCAGCAGTGTAAAATAGGGAGGAAGGGGGGGCAATGCAAATAATCTGGGTAAAAATTTGATAAGATGTTCAGGAGTCTTATGGCTTGGGGGTAGAAGCTGTTCAGAAGCCTCTTGGACCTAGACTTGGCACTCCAGTACCGCTTGCCATGCGGTAGCAGAGAGAACAGTCTATGACCAGGGTGGCTGAGTCTTTGACAATTTTTAGGGTCTTCTACTGACACCACCTGGCCCTGGATGGCAGCAAGCTTGGCCCCAGTGATGTACTGGGCAGTATGCACTGACCTCTGTAGTGCCTTGCGGTCAGAAGCTGAGCAGTTGCCATACCAGGCAGTGATCCAACCAGTCAGGATGCTCTCGATGGTGTAGCTGTAAAACCTTTTGAGGATCTGAGGACCCATGTCAAATCTTTTCAGTATCCTGGGGGGGGGGGAATAGGTTTTGTTTTGCTCTCTTCACGACTGTCTTGGTGTGCTTGGACCATGTTGGTTTATTGGTGATGTGGACACCAAGGAACTTGAAGCTCTCAACCTGCTCCACTACAGCCCCGTTGATGAGAACAGGGCGTACTCGGTTCTCCTTTTCCTGTAGTCCACAATCAGCACGATTGTCTAAAAGACAAGGGAGCGTGAACCATTAGAGAACAAGACTTTGAAATTAATGTGCTTGGCTCATTTGCAAAAAAGAACTGTCATGTCAGCTACACCAACTGCCAATTTAAAAATACCATTAATTCCAGATTTGTGTCTTTGAATGATATACTTGAACAATGGTGTGCAGGGGTGGACTGGGACCAGAAATCAGCCCTGACATTACTAACACACCAGCCCATTATTTTTCCTCAAGGCGCCGAAGCTGACCCATTTCCTTTCCTGAGCCCCCCCCCCAAAAAAACATTATTAGCTAAATCATTATAATTTGAACCAAGATCCTGTGTTTGAAAGGTGGAAGGAGACTCAAGTTGGTGATCCAATTAGTGAAAGAGGAGGTACGAGTAAAGACTGTTGGTGCCTCTACAGGGTGTCACAGCCATGGGACGACACAAAGCTGGTCACACTATGGACCATTTACCACCAGCACCCTTACAATTCCGAGGACCCCCAAAGTCCCCCTGGGGGGGAGAGAGAGAGAGAGAGCGAGGGGAAGGGAGGGAAAAATCGAGAGGGGGAAGGAGAGGTAGAGGGAGAGAGAGAGATTGATACAGAGAGAAACAAAGTGAGTGTAAGAGAGATCTACAGAGGGAGAGAGAGAGATAAAGAATTCAAAAACAAACCCGATTTTGATAAACTCCCATATCTACTGGGTGAAATACCACAGTGTGCCATCACAGCAGCAAGATTTGTGACCTGTTGCCACAAGAAAAGATCAACCATTGAAGAAAAAACACTATTGTAAATACAACCCATATATATATATATATATATATATACATAATATGACATTTGTAATGTCTTCATTCTTTTGGAACTTCTGTGAGTGTAATGTTCACTGTTCATTTTTATTGTTTATTGCACTTTTTTATATTATCTACTTTACTTGCTTTGGCAATGTTAACATATTTTTCCCATGACAAAGCACCTTGAATTGAAATGAGATACAGAGACAAACTAAGTGAGAGAGATACAGAGAGAAACAGAGGAAGAGCGAGAGATACAGAGAGAAACAGAGGGAGAGCGAGAGAGCTACAGAGAGAAACAGAGGGAGAAAGGGAGAGATACAGAGAGAAACAGAGGGAGTGAGAGAGAGCAACAGAGAGAAACAGAGGGAGAAAGGGAGAGATACAGAGAGAGACAGAGGGAGTGAGAGAGAGCTACAGAGAGAAGCAGAGGGAGAGCGAGAGAGCTACAGAGAGAAACAGAGGGAGAGAGCGAAATACAGAGAGAAAAAGAGGAAGAGCGAGAGACAGATATAAACAGAGGGAGAGAGAGAGAGAGGTGTAGACCTTTCAGTGAAATGCTTACTTACAGGCTCTAACCAATAGTGCAAAAAAGGTATTAGGTGAACAATAGGTAAGTAAAGAAATAAAACAACAGTAAAAAGACAGGCTATATACAGTAGCAAAGTTATAAAAGTAACGAGGCTACATACAGACACCGGTAAGTCAGGCTGATTGAGGTAGTATGTACATGTAGATATGGTTAAAGTGACTATGCATATAGGATGAACAGAGAGTAGCGTAAAAGAGGGGTTGGCGGGTGGTGGGTGGTGGGACACAATGCAGATTGCCCGGTTAGCCAATGTGCGGGAGCACTGGTTGGTCGGGCCAATTGAGGTAGTATGTACATGAATGTATAGTTAAAGTGACTGTGCATATATGATAAACAGAGAATAGCAGCAGCGTAAAAGAGGGGTTGGGGGGGGGGGCGCACAATGCAAATAGTCCGGGTAGCCATTTGATTACCTGTTCAGGAGTCTTATGGCTTGGTGGTAAAAACTGCTGAGAAGTATTTTTGTCCTAGACTTGGCACTCCGGTACCGCTTGCCATGCGATAGTAGAGAGAACAGTCTATGACTTGGGTGGCTGGGGTCTTCAACAATTTTTATGGCCTTCCTCTGACATCACCTGATGTAGAGGTCCTGGATGGCAGGCAGCTTAGCCCCAGTGATGTACTGGGCCGTACACACTACCCTCTGTAGTGGCTTGCGGTCAGAGACTGAGCAATTGCCATACCAGGCAGTGATACAACCAGTCAGGATGCTCTCGATGTTGCAGCTGTAGAACCTTTTGAGGATCTCAGGACCCATGCCAAATCTTTTTAGTTTCTTCAGGGGGAATAGGCTTTGTCGTGCCCTCTTCACGACTGTCTTGGTGTGCTTGGACCATTCTAGTTTGTTGGTGATGTGGACACCAAGGAACTTGAAGCTCTCCAACTGCTCCACTACAACCCTGTCGATGAGAATGGGGGCGTACTCGGTCCTCCTTTTCCTGTAGTCCACAATCATCTCCTTAGTCTTGGTTACGTTGAGTGATAGGTTGTTATTCTGGCACCACCCAGCCAAGTCTCTGACCTCCTCCCTATAGGCTGTCTCGTCGTTGTCGATGATCAGGCCTACCACTGTTGTGTCGTCTGCAAACGTAATGACGGTGTTGGAGTCGTGCCTGGTCATGCAGTTGTGGGAGAACACGGAGTACAGGAGGGGACTGAGCACGCACCCCTGGGGAGCTCCAGTATTGAGGATCAGCGTGGCAGATCTGTTGCTACCTACCCTCACCACCTGGGGGCAGCCCGTCAGGAAGTCCAGGATCCAGTTGCAGAGGGAGGTGTTTAGTCCCAGGATCCTTAGCTTAGTGATGAGCTTTGAGGGTACTATGGTGTTAAATGCTGAGCTGTAGTCAATGAACAGCATTCTCACATAAGTGCTCCGTTTGTCCAGGTGGGAAAGGGTGGTGTGGAGTGCAATAGAGATTGCATCATCTGTGGATCTGTTTGAGCGGTATGCAAATTGGAGTTGGTCTAGGGTTTCTGGGATAATGGTGATGTGAGCCATTACCAACCTTTCAAAGCACTTCATGGCTACAGACGTTAGTGCTACGGGTCTGTAGTCATTTAGGCAGGTTGCATTTGTGTTGTTGGGCACAGGGACTATGGTGGTCTGCTTGAAACATGTTGGTATTACAGACTCATTCAGTGACATGTTGAAAATGTCAGTGAAGACACCTGCCAGTTGTTCAGCACATGCCCGGAGCACACGTCCTGGTAATCCGTCTGGCCCCGCAGCCTTGTGTATGTTGACCTGTTTAAAGGTCTTTCTCACGTCGGCTACGGAGAGCATGCCTCAGTGTTGCTTGCCTCGAAGCGAGCATAGAAGTGATTTAGCTTGTCTGGTAGGCTCGTGGCTCGCGTCTGTGCTTCCCTTTGTAGTCTGTAATAGTTTGCAAGCCCTGCCATATAAGACGTATTGACGCTTTGCCTGTATGATGTTCGTCGCAAGGGCATAGCAGGATTTCTTGTAAGCTTCCGGGTTAGAGTCCCGCACCTTGAAAGCGGCAGCTCTGCCCTTTAGCTCAGTGCGAATGTTGCCTGTAATCCACGGCTTCTGGTGGGGGTATGTACATACAGTCACTGTGGGGGACATCCTCGATGCACTTATTGATAAAGCCAGTGACTGATGTGGTGTACTCCTCAATGCCATCGGAAGAATGCCGGAACATGTTCCAGCCTGTGATAGCAAAACAGTCCGGTAGTTTAGCATCTGCTTCATCTGACCACTTTTTTATAGACTGAGTCACTGGTGCTTCCTGCTTTAATTTTTGCTTGTAAGCAGGAATCAGCAGGATAGAGTTGTGGTCGGATTTACCAAATGGAGGGCGAGGGATAACTTTTGTACGTGTCTCTGTGTGTGGAGTATAGGTGGACTAGAATTGTTTCCCTCTGGTTGCACATTTAACATGTTGATAGAAATTTGGTAGAACTGATTTAAGTTTCCCTGCATTAAAGTCCCTGGCCACTAGGAGTGCCGCCTCTGGGTAAGTGGTTTCCTGTTTGCTTATTTCCTAATACAGCTGACTGAGTGCTGTATTAGTGCTAGCATCTGTCTGTGGTGGTAAATAACCTCTTACATCTAGATGTTCCGCAAGCGGAACGCCTCGCCAATATCCAATGATAGAGCGTGGCGCAAATTACAAACTCCTCAAAAATCCCCAAAAAGTTCAATTTTTCAAACATATTACTATTTAATACCATTTTAACCTCTTGACGGTCGCCTAGGATACGGGGCGCTACAGCGATTTTTGAAAAAAATTAGTGCCCATTTTAAACGGCCTCCTACTCAAACTCAGAAGCTAGGATATGCATATAATTAATACTTGTGGATAGAAAACACCCTAAAGTTTCTAAAACTGTATGAATGGTGTCTGTGAGTATAACATAACTCATATGGCAGTCAAAACCCCGAGACAGATTGTAACAGGATGTGGAATTCTGAATTGCGGACTCAACTTCATCACTTTGCCTATAAATCACACCGTGAGCTATGGTTCATTGAGCACTTCCTATTGCTTCCACTAGATGTCCCCAGTCTTTACAAAGTGGTTTGAGTCTCCTACTGTGAAAACTGACAGAATGAGAGTCTGTGGAAAGTGGTCACATGGAGAGGGCCATCACCATTATGACGCCGGCGCCCCTGGCTACCCTCCCCTTTCGAAACGTTTGGAAAGACAATGCAACCGTCCCCCTTGAATCTTATTGGAGCTCTGGTTGAAAAAGGCCCTAAAGATTTATGTTATACCATGTTTGACATGTTTGAACGAACCTAAATAAAAAAAAATGCATTTTGTTGAGAGAGAAGTCCCGCGAACGACGGTACTTTTGGAGCAGCCTTCAGAATGCGCTAACAACAACAACAAGCTATTGGGACATAAAGGATGAACTTTTTCGAACGAAAATACATTTGTTGTGGACCTGGGATTCCTGGAAGTGCCTTCTGATGAAGATAATCAAAGGTAAGGGATTATTGACAATAGTATACAAGAGTAGATGTGATATGCGATTGTGCCAAGATGGCGCTGACCTGTAATGGTAGCCTATTTTTCTGAGTATCGCATCCCCTTTTATCACAAAATGTGATTACCCAGTAAAGTTATTTTTAAATCTGGCATTACAGGTGCTTTCAAGAGATGCTAATCTATAAATCTTCGAATGACAATATTACATTTTAAAAATGTTTTCGAATAGTAATTTAGTAAATTGTAGCGCTGTTTCACCGGACGCATTTGAGGGAAAATAGTTAGTCAATGTCACGCACCGATGTAAAATGCTGTTTTTATATATAAATATGAACTTTATCGAACAAAAGAATGCATGTATTGTGTAACATGATGTCCTAGGAGTGTCATCTGATGAAGATTGTCAAAGGTTAGTGCTGCATTTAGCTGTTTTTTGATTATTTGTGATCCATGTGGTTGGTCGGAAAATGGCTATGTGGCTACTTTTACGATATACTTCTCTAACATAATCTAATGTTTTACTTTTGCAGTAAAGCCTTTTTGAAATCGGACAACGTGGTTCGATTCAGGAGAGGTGTATCTATAAAACGATATAAAATAGTCCTATATTTGAAAAAATATATATATTAAATTTTGTTATGCTAATTGGGATAGGATTTTTCGCTGGATGTCCGTCCCGTATGCGGACGGACAGCCCGTCCAGAGGTTAAACACAAGACACTCCTTTATCTAACGACATTGTTGTAACGGCTGTCGAAGAGATGAGACCAAGGCGCAGCGGGTACCTGAATACTCATACTTTAATATTATTATTTAAAGTGAGTAACGGGAAAAAACAAGAAACAGAACGACAGCTAACAGATTTGCAGGCTAAACAAACAGCAGTGCAAATACAACTACCCACAAAAACCCAAACCAAACACACACCTATATATAGGACTCTCAATCAGAGGCAACTAGAAACACCTGCCTCCAATTGAGAGTCCAACACCCAAACCTAAACATAGAAAAACTAAACTAGACAGAACATAGAAATACATACAAAACACAAATCCTCTGCCACGTCCTGACCAAAACTAATACAATTACTCCCTCTGCTGGTCAGGACGTGACAGTACCCCCCCTAAAGGTGCAGACCCCGAATGCACCTAAAAGAAAAGACAAAAACCCCCAAACAACAAAAATATCCCCCTAAACTAAAGGGAGGGAAGGGAGGGTGGCTGCCGGCACTGTGCTACACCCCCCCTCCCCAACCCACCTATATCGGAGGCGGTTCAGGTGCGGGACGTGGACCCCGCTCCACCCTCGGCGTCGCCCACTTAGGTGGCGCCCCTGGCCGCGTCGTAGGACTGGTGGGCGACCCTGACTGCGCCCGGCTGGCGGGCGATTCCTGCTGCGCCCGGCTGGCGGGTGACCCTGGCTCCGCCCGGCTGGTGGGCGGCTCTGGCTGCGCTCGCCTGGCTGATGACCCTGGCGGCTCCGGCCTGGCTGGCGGCTCTGGCGGCTCGAGACTGGCGGTCGGCTCTGGTGGCTCCAGACTGGCTGGCGGCTCTGGCGGCTCCAGACTGGCTGGCGGCTCTGGCGGCTCCAGACTGGCGAGGCTGGGCTGACACACTAGAAGCCTGATGCGTGGGGCTGGTACTGGACGTGCCAGCCTGGAGACACGCACCTCAAGGCTAGTGCGTGTAGCGGGAAACACTGGACCGTAGAGGCGCACTGGCGGTCTCGAGCGCAGGGCTGGCATCACCCCTACTGGCTG
Organism: Salmo salar; assembly: GCF_965601325.2. Classification (NCBI taxonomy): domain Eukaryota; kingdom Metazoa; phylum Chordata; class Actinopteri; order Salmoniformes; family Salmonidae; genus Salmo; species Salmo salar. The sequence continues at coordinate 43,425,389 of NC_138300.1, forward strand.
GATGCCCACTTTCCCCTGGCACATGCGGGGCGCTGGTACTGCAGAGTCCTCATTCTCCGTTCTGGCGCCTTCTGAGAGCCTATAGAAAATGTCACGTTACAGCAGAGATCCTCTATTTTCCATAAAGAGGCTATAGAAGGCCAAGAAATGGTCAGAGAGGGCACTTCCTGTATGGAATCTTCTCAGGTTTTGGCCTGCCATATGAGTTCTGTTATACTCACAGACACCATTCAAACAGTTTTAGAAACTTTAGGTTGTTTTCTATCCAAATCAAATAATTATATGCATATTCTAGTTTCGGGGCAGAAGTAATAACCAACATAGGATATTACAGTTTTTGATGTCCCGTTGGTAGGATAATCGTGATCGTACCTCGTCTAATTTATTGTCCAATAATTGCACGTAATAATTGCACGTTGGCGAATAATATTGATTGTAACTGCAGCTTTCCCACTCGCCTTCTGCGGGTCCTCACGAGGCATCCCGCTCTGTGTCCCCTGTACCTGTGTCGCTTCCTCTTGAAAATAACAGGGATGTTGGCCCTGTCCGGTGTTTGGAGAATGTCCTGTGCATCTTGCTTGTTGAAGAAAAAAAATCTTTGTCTAATTCGAGGTGAGTGATCGCTGTCCTGATATCAAGAAGCTCTTTTTTTGCCGTAAGATACGGTTGCAGAAACATTATGTACAAAATAAGTTACAAATAACGTGAAAAACCCCCACATAATAACACAATTGGTTGGGCACCTGTAAAACTGCTACCATTTCTTCTGGCACCATTTTATTTGATAGAGTGAGAAACAGAGAGTGAGAGAGATACAGAGAGAGCGAGAGATGCAGAGAGAGCGAGAGATGCAGAGAGAGCAAGAGATGCAGAGAGAGCGAGAGATGCAGAGAGAGCAAGAGATGCAGAGAGAGCGAGAGATGTAGAGAGAGCGAGAGATGCAGAGAGAGAGAGAGAGAGAGAGAGAACTAGAGAGAAAAAGAGGGAGATAGCTACAGAGAGAAACAGAGGGGGAGAGAGAGAGAGCTACAGAGAGAAACAGAGGGGGAGAGAGAGAGCTACAGAGAGAAACAGAGGGAGAGAGAGAGCTACAGAGAGAAACAAAGGGAGAGAGAGAGAGCTACAGAGAGAAACAGAAGGAGAGAGAGAGAGCTACAGAGAGAAACAGAAGGACAGATAGAGAGCTACAGAAAGAAACAGAGGGAGGGAGAGAGATACACGGAGAAACATTGGGAGAGAGAGAGAGAGCTACAGAGAAACAGAGGGAGAGAGAGACACAGAGAGAAACAGAGGGCGAGGGAGATACAGAGAGAGACAGATACAGAGGAAGAGCGAGAGCTACAGAGAGAAACAGAGGGAGAGAGAGACAGCTACAGAGAGAAACAAAGGGAGAGAGAGATAGCTACAGAGAGAATCAGAGAGAGAGAGAGATACACGGAGAAACAGAGCGAGAGAGAGAGAGCTACAGAGAAACAGAGGAAGAGAGATAGAGCTACAGAGAGAAACAGAGAGAGAGAGAGAGAGCTACAGAGAGAAACAGAGGGAGGGAGAGAGAGATACAGAAAGAGAGAGAGATACAGTGAGAGCGAGAGATACGGAGAGAAACAGAGGAAGAGAGAGATACAGAGGGAGAGAGAGAGACACAGAGAGAAACAAAGGGAGAGGGAGATATAGAGAGAGACAGATAAATAGGAAGAGTGAGAGCTACAGAGAGAAACAGAGGGAGAGAGACATAGCTAAAGAGAGAAACAGAAAGAGAGAGAGATACACAGAGAAACAGAGAGGGAGAGAGCTACAGAGAGAAACAGAGGAAGAGAGAGAGATACAGAGAGAAACAGAGGGGGAGAGAGAGCTACAGAGAGACACAGAGGGAGAGAGCGAGAGCTACAGAGAGAAACCGAGGGAGGGAGAGAGATCTACAGAGAGAAACAGAAGGAGAGAGAGAGAGCTACAGAGAGAGAGAGAGAGCTACAGAGAGAAACAGAGGGAGAGGGAGGGAGACAGAGCTACAGAGAGAAACAGAGGGAGAGAGAGATACAGAAAGAGAGAGAAACAGAGAGAGAGAGATACAGAGAGAAACAGAGGGAGAGAGAGAGATACAGAGAGAGACAGATACAGAGGAAGAGAGAGAGATACAGACAGATACAGAGGGAGAGAGAGAGAGATACAGAGAGATAGATACAGAGAGTGATACAGAGCGAGAGAGGGAGATACAGAGAAAAACATAGAGAGCGAGAGAAAGACAGAGAGAAACAGAGAGAGCGAGATACAGAGAATCGAGAGATAGAGAGAAACAGAGGGAGAGAGAGAAACGGAGGGAGAGAGAGATAGAGATAGAAACATAGGGAGAGTGATACAGAGGAAGATCGAGAGATAGAGAGAAACAGAGGGAGAGAGAGAAACAGAGGGAGAGAGAGATAGAGAGAGAAACCTAGTGAGAGTGATACAGAGGGAGAGATTGAGAGATACAGAGAGAAATAGAGGAAGAGAGAGATAGGGAGAAACAGAGGGAGAGAGAGATATAGAGAGAAACAGAGGAAGACAGAGATAAAGATAGAAACAGAGGGACAGAGAGATACAGAAAGAGAGAGATATAGAGAGCGCAAGAGATACAGAGAGAAACAGAGGGAGAGAGAGATACAGAGATAGACAGATACAGAGGAAGAGAGAGAGGGAGATACAGACAGATACAGAGGGAGAGAGAGAGAGATAGAAAGACAGATTCAGAGAGAGATACAGAGAGAAACAGAGGGAGAGAGGGAGATACAGAGAGAAACAGAGAGCGAGAGAAAGACAGAGAGAAACAGAGAGAGCGAGATACAGAGGATCGAGAGATAGAGAGAAACAGAGGGAGAGAGAGAAATGGAGGGAGAGAGAGATAGAGATAGAAACATAGGGAGAGTGATACAGAGGGAGAGAGAGAGAGATACAGAGAGAAACAGAGGGATAGAGAGAAAGCTATGTAGAGAAACAGAGAGAGAGAGAGAGAGAGAGAAACACGGAGAAACAGAGGGAGAGAGAGAGCTAGAGAGAAACAGATGGAAAGAGAGAGAGAGAGCTACAGAGGGAGAGAGAGAGAGCTACAGAGAGAAACAGAGAGAGAGAGAGAGAGAGAGAGAGTGAGAAACATGGAGAAACAGATGGAGAGAGAGAGATAGAGAGAAACAGATGGAAAGAGAGAGAGAGAGCTACAGAGAGAAACAGAGGGAGAGAGAGAGAGCTACAGAGAGAAACAGAGGGAGAGGGAGGGAGACAGAGCTACAGAGAGAAACAGAGGGAGAGAGAGAGAGCTACAGAGAGAAACAGAGGGAGAGAGAGAGCTACAAATAGAAACAGGGAGAAAGAGAGAGAGCTACCGAGAGAAACAGAGGGATAAAGAGAGAGCTACGGGGAGATACAGAGGGAGAGAGAGAGAGCTACAGAGAGAAACCGGGAGAGAGAGAGAGAGATACAGAGAGAAACAGAGGGAGAGAGAGCGCTACAGAGAGATACAGAGAGAGAGAGATAGAGAGAGAGAGATAGAGAGAGAGCTACAGAGAGAAACAGAGCGAGGGAGAGAGCTACGGAGAGAAACAGAGGGAGAGAGAGAGCTACAGAGGGAGAGAGAGAAACAGAGGGAGAGAGAGAGATAAACATAGGGAGAGTGATACAGAGAGAAACAGAGAGAGAGAGAGAGATACACGGAGAGACAGAGGGAGAGAGAGAGCTAGAGAGAAACTTATGGAAAGAGAGAGAGAGCTACAGAGAGAAACAGGGGGGAGAGAGAGAGCTACAGAGAGAAACAGAGGGAGAGAGAGAGCTACAGATAGAACAGAGGGAGAGAGAGAGCTACAGAGAGAAACAGAGGGAGAGAGAGATACAGAGGGAGAGAGAGAGATACAGAAAGAGAGAGAGATACAGAGAGAGCGAGAGATACAGAGAGAAACAGAGGGAGAGAGAGATACAGAGAGAAACAGAGGGAGAGAGAGATACAGAGAGAGAGATACAGAGAGAAACAGAGGGAGAGAGGGAGATACAGAGAGAAATAGAGTGAGAGAGGGAGAAAGGGAGATACAGAGGGAGAGAAGGAGATACAGAGAGAAACATAGAGAGCGAGAGATACAGAGGGAAACACAGAGAGAGAGAGATTCAGGCAGATACAGAGGGAGAGAGAGAGAGATACAGAGAGAGAGATACAGAGAGAAACAGAGGGAGAGAGGGAGATACAGAGCGAAAATTAGAGAGCGAGAGAAAGACAGAGAGAAACAGAGGAAGAGTGAGATACAGAGAGAAACAGAGGGAGAGAGAGAGAGCTACAGAGAGAAACAGAGAGAAACAGAGGGAGAGAAAGAAACAGAGGGAGAGAGGGATAGAGAGAGAAACATAGGGAGAGTGATACAGAGGGAGAGAGAGAGAGATACAGAGAGAAACAGAGGGATAGAGTGAAAGCTATGCAGAGAAACAGAGGGATAGAGAGAGAGATACATGGAGAAACAGAGGGAGAGAGAGAGCTAGAGAGAAACAGAGGGAGAGAGAGAGAGCTACAGAGAGAAACAGAGGGAGAGAGAGAGCGCGCACAGGGAGAAACAGAGGGATAGAGAGAGAGCTATGGGGAGATACAGAGGGAGAGAGAGAGAGAGAGAGAGCTACAGAGAGAAACAGGGAGAGAGAGAGCTACAGAGAGAAACAGAGGGAGAGAAAGAGCACTACAGAGAGAAACAGAGGGATAGAGAGAGAGCTACAGAGAGAAACAGAGGGAGAGCAAGCGAGAGCTACAGAGAGAAACAGAGGGGGAGAGAGAGAGCTACAGAGAGAACAGAGGGAGAGAGAGAGAGCTACAGAGAGAAACAGAGGGAGGGAGAGAGAGCTACAAAGAGAAACAGAGGAACAGAGAGATAGGGAGAAACAGAGGGAGCGAGAGATACAGAGGGAGAGAGAGAGAGATACAGAAAGAGAGAGAGATACAGAGAGAGAGAGAGATACAGAGAGAAACAGAGAGAGAGAGATACAGAGAGAAACAGAGGGAGAGAGAGATACAGAGAGAAACAGAGAGAGAGAGAGATACAGAGAGAGACAGATACAGAGGAAGAGCGAGAGTTACAGAGAGACAGATGCAGAGGAAGAGCAAGAAATACAGAGAGAAACAGAGAGAGTGATACAGAGAGATACAGGGGAGAGAGAGAAAGCTAGAGAGAAAAACAGAGGTAGAGAGAGAGATACAGAGAGAGAGAGAGATACAGAGAGAGACAGATACAGAGGAAGAGCGAGAGATACAGAGAGACAGATGCAGAGGAAGAGCGAGAAATACAGAGAGAAACAGAGAGAGTTATATAGAGCTACAGGGGGCAGAGAGAGAGATACAGAGAGAGAGTTACAGAGAGAGAGATACAGAGAGAAACAGAGGAAGAGCGAGAGATACAGAGAGAAACAGAGGGTGAGAGGGAGATACAGAGAGAAACAGAGAGTGAGAGAGATACAGAGAGAGCGAGAGATACAAAAAGATACAGAGAGAGCGAGAGATACAAATAGAAACAGAGAACGTTAGAGATACAGAGAGAGCAAGAGATACAGAGAGATACAGATAGAGTGAGAGATTCAGAGATATACAGAGAGAGCGAGAGATACAGAGAGAAACAGAGAAAGCGAGAGATACAGAGAGAGAGAGAGATACAGAGAGAAACAGAGAGAGAGGGAGAGAGATACAGAGTAAAAGAGGGAGAGAGAGAGAAAAGACAATAAGATAGTTCTTTAACCAGGGGCGGGGCCTTCGCCAGGGTTGCAATCTGAGCCCTGCACTCTTCAATATTTACATCAACAAATTGGCCACTATTCTAGAAAAATCCTCAGCCCATGGTGTTAGTCTCCACAATTCAGAGGTTAAATGCCTACTCTTCGCAGATGACCTATGCCTGCTGTCACCCACAGCACATGGCCTACAGCAGAGCCTGGACCTACTATAGCAGTACTGCCAGACCTGGGCCATGGCAGTAAACCCCAAAAAGAGTAAAATAATGATTTCCCAGAGAAGATCCAGATCTCAGGGAATTAGACCAAAGTTCTCAGTTGGTACAAAATATATAGAGTACTGCACTCACTACAACTACTGAGGTTTAAATATATAGAGTACTGCACTCACTACAACTACTGAGGTTTAAATATATAGAGTTCTGCACTCACTACAACTACTGAGGTTTAAATATATAGAGTACTGCACTCACTACAACTACTGAGGTTTACATATATAGAGTACTGCTCTCACTACAACTACTGAGGTTTAAATCTAAATATATAGAGTACTGTACTCACTACAACTACTGAGGTTTAAATATAAATATATAGAGCACTGCACTCACTACAACTACTGAGGTTTAAATATAAATATATAGAGTACTGCACTCACTACAACTACTGAGGTTTAAATATAAATATATAGAGTACTGCACTCACTACAACTACTGAGGTTTAAATATATAGAGTACTGCACTCACTACATCTACTGAGGTTTAAATATATAGAGTACTGCACACACTACAACTACTGAGGTTTAACAAGATGCTCAACTGGACACCTTAATGAGGCAGGGAATGAACTGAGAGAAAAAGCACGCCATTAAAAAACAAATTCAAATTGAAATACATATTAAAATTTAGCTTAATCGAATTGAATGTGTCATTGAACCAATTGGACTTCATGGCTGCGAGGTGTGGGGTCCACTTGCAAAACAAGATTTCACCAAATGGGACAAACACCCCATTGAAACCCTGCATGCAGAGTTCTGTAAGGTTCTCCTACATGTCCGGAGGAAAACTACAAACAATGCATGTAGGGCAGAATTAGTCCAATATCCACTAATAATAAAAACGCAAAAAAAGAGCAATTCAGTTTTGGAAACATCTAAAATACAGTGACCCCCTCTCATATCATTACCAAGCCCTGCAATGCCAAGACACACTGAAGTCTCAGGAACAGAACATCAAATCAATCAGAATTAAACAAATTACAACACAATCTAAACAAAACTACATTGCTTATTGGGAAACACAAGCACAAAGCAAAATGCAGTGCTATCTGGCCCTAAATCAACAGTACACCATGGCAAACTATTTGACCATGGTTGCTGAGCAAAACCTTAGAAAAACCTTGACAAAGTACAGGCTCAGTGAGCACAGCCTTGCCATTGAGAAGGGTAGACACTGAAAAAACCTGGCTCCCTGTAGAGGAAAGGCTGTGCAACAACTGCACAACAGCAGAACCTGAGACAGAGCTGCATTTCCTGACAAAATGTCAAACATATAAAACAATTAGAGTGTCATTTCCCCAAATTTGAAACTCTTATTCAAGGTTTCAAAGACCTCTCTGATGAGGATAGGCTACACGTCCTGTTGGGGGAGGACACAGAGAGCTGTGGGTTGGCAGCGCACTACATTGCTGCCTGCCATAAGATGAGGGACAGTGTCTGACAGACCAATCAACCTGCACATGTCATCTACTGTATAATTATTGTTATTGTTTAATGTATGGTTATTTTGACCCTTGGTTATTGTTGTTACTGTTGTCCCGTTGACAATTTTGATTCTTACTGTCTTAATATTGTAAATATCCAAAGTAAGCTTTGGCAATATGTACATTGTTACGTCATGCCAATAAAGCAAATTGAATTGAGAGATACAGAGCGAAACAGAGGGAGAGAGATACAGAGAGAGAGATACAGAGAGAAACAGAGGGAGAGATACAGAGAGAAACAGACGGAGAGATACAAAGAGAAACAGAGGGAGAGAGAGCGAAACAGAGAGAGCAATAGATACAGAGAGAAACAGAGAGTGTGAGAGATACAGAGGGAGAGAGAGAGCTACAGAGGGAGAGAGAGAGAGCTACAGAGGGAGAGAGGGAGAGAGAGAGAGCTGCAGAGAGAGAGAGAGCTGCAGAGAGAAACAGAGTGAGAGAGTGGGCTACAGAGAAAAACAGAGAGCGAGAGAGATACAGAGGGAGAGAGAGAGAGCTACAGAGAGAAACGGAGGGAGAGAGAGAACTACAGAGAGAAACAGCGGGAGAGAGAGAGCTACAGCGAGAAACAGGGAGAAAGAGAGAGCTACAGAGAGAAAGAGATATAGAGAGAAACAGAGGGAGAGAGAGAAAGAGCTACAGAGAAAAACAGAGGGAGAGAGAGAGATACAGAGAGAGGGAGAGAGAGCTACAGAGGGAAACAAAGTGAGAGCGAGAGAGATACAGAAAGAAACAAAGTGAGAGAGAGAGATACATACAGAGAGAAACAAAGTGATAGAGAGAGAGAAACAGAGGGAGAGAGAGAGCAACACAGAGATAAACAGAGAGAGGGAGATACTGAGATAAAACAGAGCGAGAGAGAGATTCCGAGAGAAACAGAGATACCGAGAGAAACAGAGAGAGATACCGAGAGAAACAGAGAGAGAGATACCGAGAGAAACAGAGAGAGATACTGAGAGAGAGAGCGAGAGAGAGATACTGAGAAACAGAGAGAGAGAAACAGAGAGAAACAGAGAGAGAGATACAGAGGGATATAGGGAGATAGAGAGAGAAACAGAGGGAGCGAGAGATACAGAGGGAGAGATGGAGAAATGGTGAGATGGTGGGAAAAAGTACTGGTTATTACCAAGCTCCTTACTATATGACAACATATTACCTTATAATGTTGCGATATGTAGTAGAAATCTACAGTAAGGGAGGAAACTCACATTGCAGACAGCCTTTCTGTCTCCACCACCACAGATCATGGAGGGCTTGACAGAGCCTCTCCACCAATCACTCTGGCTGCAGGTCTCATGGGCCACCACGGGTAGCAGGGCCTGCTGCAGCTATTTGGCAATGGGACCGCCAGCTACAGGGGAGAAGACATGGTCAAAACACACAGTCATAAGACGGGCATAGTATAACACAGTCGTAACACGGTGACGTTATAAACACACACACACATGTGGTAAGATGGCCAGACAGGGAAAAAAAGAAGAAAGTGGAACCAATTCTGAATAAATTTCTATTGGGCATTGCACCAGCCTTCTGGGAGATCTGGTGAAGGACAAGATGGAGGACAAGGAAAAAAGGAGAAAAGTGGAATATGTTTTGAGTGAATATGGAATGGAGGATCTCACAGAACTTTTGGAAGAGCTTGAGGAGGAAATTGAATGTGATGAGTGAGGATGAATTAACTGTGGTGGCAGGTTCAGTGATGACTGCTGAGAAGTTGAGTGTAGAGCGAGATAGTGAGGTGAAGAATGTGGGCGTCAAGTGCAAAAAGAGGGATACGTGCTCCAATAGTTCAGAGACGGAACCTGGTGAGAGTGAGGATGAAGTACCTGCACTGAGGACCGCTGAGATCAGACCTTGTACAGAGGATGATAAGGGTGATTCTGGCCCAGTGGGATTTGTAGAGAGAATGGATCCTTGAATTTTGGGTGATCCATATATGATGTCAGGCTGACTGGAGGAGAGGTTGGGATGGGTGGAGGATAGGATGACTGGAGGAGAGGCTGGGATGGGTGGAGGATAGGATGACTGGAGGAGAGGCTAGGATGGGTGGAGGATAGGATGACTGGAGGAGAGGCTGGGATGGGTGGAGGATAGGATGACTGGAGGAGAGGCTGGGGACTGTTGAATTGGTGAAGATAACTCGGAGTGGACTCGTGATGATTTATTGTGTTTCCTCCACCCAGAGGGAGCGGGAGCTCCGGATTACACGATTAGGGATAAGATTTGTGACTTGCTTTGCTCTCCGGAGCAGGGCCCTGATGAAAGGAATGATAAGTGATTAAGTGTTGAGGAGGAGCAGTTGAAATGGAAGATTCCTGGTGTATGTGATGCTCGCCGTTTGGTGAGACGTAGATCCGGTGGAGGGCATAGGGAAACAGAGAAGACTGTCTGTCATGCTGAGTTTTGATGCAGTCTTTGCCAGATAAGGTCAAGGTAGGAAGTGTCAGTTATCCTGTGAGAGCTTTTGTTCTGAAAATACTATGGTGTTTTAGATGACAAGTTTATGGGTATGTTGCAGCAGAGTTTAGGAGGGAGATGCCTTGATGTGAGAAGTGTGCAGGAGGGCATGAGATGAGGGAATGTGTGGTATCAGTGGAGAAAGTTGTGTGTGCTAGTTATGGGGGTGCCCAGCGGGCTGGAGATTGGAGGGGTCCATTGAGAGAAAGGCAGATTGAGGTTGCCAGGGTTAGATTAGAAGAGAGAGTGTCATATGCCAAAGCAGTAAAGAGAGTGGTAGAGGAAGATGGGTACAGGGTGAGGGATCCTGAGAGGATTCCTGTGAGTAGGCAGAGACCAACAGAGAGTGATGGGAAGAATGTGTTTCAGTAAAGTGGGCTTTTTAGCATTTATAGCCATGGTTGTTCATTGTACTGCAGAAATGGATGGAAAGTCACAGAAAATAAAAGGCTGTGGTGGCAGCGGCAGACAAGTACTTGGGATTGTGAGGATTTACTGCAGAACAGCTGAGGGGGTGTTGAGTGGTAGTGTTATGTTGGTCTGGAGTAGGGTTAGATAGGGTTAAATAGTGGAATTGAGTGGTGTTTTTAAAATATATATATTTTAGAGAGGGCTAATAGTTGATAGTACAATTTTCCTTTGTCCCAATTTTGTATTACCGTAATACAATTTTGTATTACCATATTTTATGTAGGTAGGCCGTGAATGGCCTCACACACCAGTACACCAGTACAGTAGATGGCGGTGTATGCACCAAAAGTTTCATGCGCTCTGCCAACCAAATCCCCAAGAAGAAGAAGAAGAATTCTCATCAGCAGCCTATACTTTAGCCTAATGCACCAAATGAACATAGGCATTAATATTTAACAGACAATGAATAAGTTAAACTATATATGGGAATAGAAATTTCATTTAAGAAAATGTAGCCTATTTCAGAACAATGTAGCTGTCACGTTCTGACCTGTAAAGGTGTTATTTGTTAGTGTTTAGTTTGGTCAGGACGTGGCAGGGGGTATTTGTTTTATGTGGTTCAGGGTGGTTGTGTGTATGTGTCCATGTAGAGAGGGGTATTTTATTTATTAGTCCAGGGTTTTGGTTATTGTTCTGTTAGTTTATTTCTATGTTCTGTCTAGTCATTTGTATTTCTATGTTTAGTTAATTGGTGTTGGGGCCTTCAGTTGGAGGCAGCTGTCTATCGTTGCCTCTGATTGAAGGTCCTATAATTAGGGGTGTGTTTGTATTGTGGTTTGTGGGTAGTTGTATTCTGTTTTGTGCTTGGCACATGACAGAACTGTTAGTGTCGTTTCTGTTAATTGTATACGTGTTAATTTTTGTTTCTCCTTCTTATATTTTAAAAAGAGAAGATGAGTATACACTTCCCTGTTGTGTCTTGGTCCTCCACACACGACACTCGTTACAGTAGCCATTTTAATTCGCTCTAGAAATACATGGGAAAATGTAAATACCGAGGATATGGCTTTTGCAGCACCAACATCCTTCTCGAAAAAGTTGACATTCCCAAAATGTGCACATTCATTAATAACACACATGTAAAAACGAAGGTGCAGTCTGATAAAAAAAAAACGAAAGCGTCGGAAGAATGCACTGACACATAAGACCAATATGTTCTTCATGTTTCGTAGAAGAGCTGGCTGAAGACATTAAAGTTGTTCTGGCTGATACACTGTAGTTACAGGCAGTGAACTATTCAAGTGTCAGAATATCATTCAGAGTACCTGCACTTTTACGCTTGCTTTGTGGAGGCAGAGAAATGTATCCCTCCAGTATCTCTCCAAATACTGCGCCTTAACCAAGTTGGAGAAGTTGTTGGGTTGTAATTTCTACAGTGAATAAAAATATGCTAGCCATTTATGTTCTGAAAATAGTCAACATTTCCCCCTCTACATTTTCTGATATAAAATGGCAATCATACTCATATGTTCATAACTATGTGTTGATTGATGTGGTCTTGTTATTATACCTACACACTGAAGATGGCTGTGAAGCTGAAAGTATGTGTGCACTATCATTGAGTAATGAAGTAAGCTTTAAGCAACATATTTTTGAGTGAGGACCCATTCCACATTTTTGTTTGTCTGAATTTGCAGATTTTACGCACCAGCAAGCTTCTGGGAGAGCGCACTGGTTCTCTTCTGATTAGCTATATCCTCTACAACCTTCTACGGTGGAAGCATTCTTCTGAGACAGAAAAAAATGTTTTTTTTTATTTCCAATGGCTGTCTATCCTGTCTTTGTGTTCATAATTTAATGTTTAATTTAAGGTTTTGATGAATACTTGTCTGAAAAGAGCATCCCAGTGCGGTGTTGGGGGTTCTTTTTTCAAGCGATATTTTGATTTGAATTTTTTTCGGGTTGGATTCATAGCCTCTCCCCTTTAACTGTCCTAATTGCCCCATTGTTATAACCTTTGATGGTCAGGGATTGAGTCTGTTGGAGAGGATCAGCTTGAGCAAAGTGAGGTGTAGAATCACTGACCTACAAATACAGTAGTATTCCCTTCCAAATATTAGGTTTTGTGCAATTAAGATTTGTATGCTACGCCTCAGTATTAGGCAACCGCCCCCCACACACACAACTCTTTAAATAAGTTCCTCATTGCTTTAAGCCACACCCAAACAAGAGCATACGTACAGTACAGTACCTCAAAGTCCGTACAAGAACGTTCAACAACATTTTTGGGAAATGTGTTGTTCAGTACAAACCGTTCCACAACGTAGCAAACCAAGCGAACTGAACACACCACAGACATTGAATGATTGATTGGAGACAGCTTGTTAAAGAACATTTCTGCCTGCAGTAAACCCAGTGGATAATGCTGGAAATACCGGTCAAAGAAAATACCCCCAAAAAACGACCAAAACGCCTGGCACTAGTCATGTAGTAGCCTCAACCTATCGATGTTACATTGAGCTGGGTGAATGGAATATGTATGACAGTCATCCAATATGATCATCATTTTTTTTAAATGTCATCGCTAATCTTGAACTGCACTAACCACCACCGTATTATATGCATGTACTGTATGTGAGGGGCTGAAGGTAGTAGGTAGGCTACTTACCATAGTGTAGATATGTGAGGGGCTGAAGGTAGTAGGTAGGCTACTCACCATAGTGTGGATATGTGAGGGGCTGAAGGTAGTAGGTAGGCTACTCACCATAGTGTGGATATGTGAGGGGCTGAAGGTAGTAGGTAGGCTACTCACCATAGTGTGGATATGTGAGGGGCTGAAGGTAGTAGGTAGGCTACTCACTGTAGCAGTGGTGTAAAGTACTTAAGTAAAAATACTTTAAAGAACTACTTAAGTCATTTTTTGGGGAGTATCTGTACTTTACTATTTGTATTTTTAGACCGCTTTTACACCATTACAATTCTAGAAAATCTGTACTTTACTCCCATACATTTTCCCTGACACCAAAAAGTACTAGTTCCATTTGTAATGCTCAGGCAGGACAGCATGGTCCAATTCACACACCTAGGAACCTTACGCCTCGTCATCCCTACTTCCTCTGATCTGGTGAACTCACTAAACGCAAATACTGCATTTGTAAATGATTTGACTGTTGGAGTGTGACCCCGTCTGGCCGTATATAAAATAAATGCAAAAATGGTGCCGTCTGGTTTTCCCTTATATAATGAATTTGATGTATAGCATTTAAATTGTACTTTTACTCAAGTATGACAATTGTTTTGCTTTTTCCACCACTGTACTTAAGTACATTTAAAACCAGATACTTTTACTCAAGTGGGCTCCCGAGTGGTGCAGTGGTCTAAGATACTGCATCTCTATACAAGAGGTGTCACTGCAGTACCTGGTTCAAATCCAGGATGCATCACATCTGGCTGCGATTGGGAGTCCCATAGGGCTGTGCACAACTGCCCCAGTATCATCTGGGTTTGGCTGGGGTAGGCTGTCATCGTAAATAAGAATTTGTCCTTAACTGACTTAGTATTGACTAGTAAAAAAGTTGTATTTTAACGCTCCCGTCAACTCATACGCCCTGCCTCCACACGCAGCCCTTCTAACCTGGGAATTGACGCCCACTGCCCCACCTGCTTCTACACCAGCGACTGACCTTATGAGCTAATTGTCTGTAGCTCAGTGTCAGACTAACGCTGTCAAACCAGGAGAGTCGGAATTTAATATTCAACACTATTAATATGAACACTATCATCACTTTTGTTTTGGAAGTTAATTGTTGTGTTTCCATTTTCCAAACATGCATATCATGCATGTGAACCTCAAACAAAATGTCAAGGAATTTAGTTCTTACACAGTTACTGTTTTGTTAGGAGGTTAATATTTATTGTCATGAGTTTTGCTCTGGAGTCAGCTCTGCGGAGTGGTCACTAGCTGGCACAGCAGTCACTAGCTGGCACAGCAGTCACTAGTTGGCACAGCAGTCACGAGCTGGCACAGCAGTCACGAGCTGGCACAGCAGTCACGAGCTGGCACAGCAGTTACTAGCTGGCACAGCCACAAAGTCCTAAAATCAGATGTTAAATCTAACCTTAACCACACTGCTAACTAATGCCTAACCCTATCCTTAAATTAAGATTAAAAAGATCATTTTGTGATAGACAATTTTGACTTTGCAGCTGGCCCATCTAGCGGAAACCGCTCAGTTCTACCTTCAGGGGAAGACTCATGACAATAATCGCCAACCTGCATTTTGCTACTCAGAGACACCTACCAACAAACTGAAGGCTGTAAAGCAGAAACGTCTGTGTATGATATCCCTGATGCAGTGAAAATAATATAACAAATCAAAAAATGAACTAAGCTGTGTGAATTTTTTTTAACTTTATGCGAAATAGAGTCCAGACCTATTACATTTGTTTACTCAGAGGTTCACTATAATTAATCATGTATATGGCCTTCGTCTCTCTCTTTGGTAGATGTCCAGTAGTATGTGTTCAGAACATTCTGTTCAGTCCAGTTCCCTGTCCTGGAGATGTCTGTTGCAGACTGTGACTTTCGGTCCCTATGCATGCTGGGAGAACTGGTCCAGGAAGTGCAGGTGGAACGAGCCGAGGCGTGCCAGGACCTTCTCTAGAGTGGCAGAGGGGATCAGCACGCACAGTCTGGGAGGGATGACGCACAAACAAACATTTTAATTTACACACACTCAGGGGTGTCTTGCACCACAAAAATCTGAGAAGGCAAATCGTAGGCCCCATGTCCATAACTTTTTTTTGCGTTTTTCAAACAAACACCTGAAACGTTTTTTTTTTCTTCAATCTAGAGCCATAATCATTATGCTTAATTATATGTAAAAAATAATATATTTATTTTTCTGTATATCTAAGCATAGCTCTTGAGCTCTCTATATCGTCCTGACTGGTGGTTATGTTGTTAAAGAAACTACAAATCTGGGTAAAGAATGAAAGGACTGAGTCTTATTCAGTACATTTAGAAATTGCTTGCTTTTCTAAAGTCTACCAACCTTGCCAGCAGGAATGCCAATTAAGATAGTTATACAAGCTGTCTAACTTTATTGATAGCCTCAAGTGTCTTCTTTGTAGCTAGTTATGAGGTTGGGAACCTATCTGGGCTAGCTAAAGACAACTTCATACAATTACTAGGTGGCAAGTAGTATTACAGAGAGAAATATACAGTACCAGTCAAAGGTTTGGACAAACCTACTCATTCAAGGGTTTCTTTATTTTTGCTATTTTCTACACTGATTGTGTAACATCTCCTTCTAACTGATTCACAAACACTGAACGCAGCTCACTCTCCAGATCCCAATCAATTGAATTCTAATCACCTGTTCACACACCTGTATGTCATTATCACACACTATTTAGTTCAGTTTTTTTGCACTGCATCCCTGTGAGGTATTGTTTGTTTTGTGACACTTTTTGGAGTGCTGTTTCTCCTGTGTTTACGCCTCCCGTGTATGATAGTGAGGCAGGCAGGCAAAAACTAACGGTGCCTTTTGCCTATACTTTATTGGATTTCCCGTTATCTACCTATTGCCTGATCTCTCGGACTACGTTACTAGCCTTTTCTAGCCTTTTCCCTGCCTGTACTGTTGCCCTTTTGGATCCCCTGTGTATGACCTTCTGCCTGCCCCTGGACCCAGCTACCTGCCTCCTCCTGTGGTCCTTTGCAACAAACACCTGCTGCGCCCTGCGCTTGACACCAGCTCCGTCTCCCCTCGTGTTCATTACAGATTGAGCCAATCAGTTGTGTTGTGACAAGGTAGGGGTGGTATACAGAAGCTAGCCCTATTTGGTGAAAATACCAAGTCCATATTATGGCAAGAACTACTCAAATAAGCAAAGAGAAACGACAGTCAATCATTACTTTAATAAGACATGAAGGTCAGTCAATCCGGACATTTAAGAACTTTGAAAGTTTCTTCAAGTGCAGTCGCAAAAACAACCAAGCGTTATTATCAAACTGGCTCTCATGAGGACCACCACAGGAAAGGAAGACCCAGAGTTACCTCTGCTGCAGAGGATAAGTTCATTAGTGTTAACTGCACCTCAAAATTGCAGCCCAAATAAATGCTACAGAGTTCAGAGGACACTGCTTGAATCAGGCCTTCATGGTTGAATTGCTGCAAAGAAACCACTACTAAAGGACACCAATAAGACACCTGGAGGTATGTTGGGTCATTGTCCTGTTGAAAAACAAATGATACTCCCACTAAGTTCAAACCAGATGGGATGGCGTATCGCTACAGAATGCTATGGTAGGCATGCTGCTTATGCTGAGCACTATTGTTTAACAAAACAAATCTGAGGGGCATGTGCCCCTGTGGGCATGGTGCCTCTGCACACACTCACAATTACCTGATGTGGTATTTGTCCTCTCTCTGCCCATGCTCACACCCTGCTCCCACACACACACCCTCCTCATCGAGTAGGGTCTGACTGTATAGCACATCTGCCTCCAGTCCGTCAGACTACAAAGAGAGGGAGCGGAGAAAAAATGTAATTAAAAAAAGAGGGAGATGAAGACTACTACCTGTAACCAATCACTGTAAGACGAATGTGACACTTGATAAAAGGCAGCTAATGTCACGTCCTGACCAGTAATAGGGGTTATTTGTTATTATAGTTGGGTCAGGACGTGGCAGGGGGTGTTTGTTTCATGTGGTTTGGGCTATGTATTTAGATAGAGGGGTATTTGTTTTATATGGTTCGGGGTGTGTGTGTATGTAGAGGGGTGTTGGATTTATGTGTTCTGGGGTTTTTGGTTTATGTTCTTGTTTTGTATTCTAGGGTTTCTATGTTGTGTATTTCTTTGTTGGCCTGGTGTGGCTCTCAATCAGGAACAGCTGTACATCGTTGTTTCTGATTGAGAGTCATACTTAAGGAGCTTGTTTTCCACCTGTCCCTTTGTGGGAGATTGTTTTTGCACTGCTGTGTATAGCCTGCGAAACTGTCGTTTATAGTTTTTTCGTGTTCTCATATAAAATAATGATGAGCACGCAACCCGCTGCGCCTTGGTCTAATACCTTTGACTATCGTGACAGCTAACCTAACATAATTTGACAACCTGCAGGTTAATACTGCAATATTAGTTTTACTGTTGTCATGTGTAGGTCGGCAGTGTATTGGTGCTACAGAGGGGTATAGTGGAAGTCTATGTGCCCACCTTGGCCTGTTCCACTGCCTCAGGGGGAAGGCTCAGATGGGGGTAGATAAAAATACCTCCCGTCACTGGCTGACAGCTCACCCCCGGAAGACCAATCAGAAACTCCCAAGCCCGCTGAGCATTCTGGGCCAGGGTGATCCGATTGGTCAGAATCTCCTTTAGTGGAGACAGAGAGAGCAGTAACTAACACATCACACCTTAACACAGTTAATATATAATACTGAACCTGTGTAATGATTACCTCCTAACATTCGAGTGACTATGAGACTAAGAATTATAGGAGACTACTGTGACTAATGCAGGAATTCCTTACTCATAAGTACCTGTGTATACTTGTTATGGGAGGGGTCTCCAGGTCTGGGAGGGTTAACCATTATTTCTAGGGCGATCTGTCCTATGACGGGAGTACTGATGTCAGTACACAGGAGGGTCTCAGCAAACACCATCACTGCTGGGTCCACATTCACCAGCTCCATGTACCCTGCACGCAGCCCACACCTACACACAGCCAGGGGGAACAGGAGGCAAAGGGCATGGGGCACATAGGGGACACAGAAGTTTAACAGGGCAGAAAAGCTACAATGATTATAAATCATCAGAAGGGTTAGGGCTAAGCATTTGCCTTTTACTTTAATTTGTAAACATTTTGGTATTTCATTTAATAAATCATCTCCAGACATTGATCACTTTTTGACATGGCCAACTATAGTATGTGGATGAAGTGGATCTACTGCAAGACTCACTCTCCCATGATGCCATTGGATATGGAGTGAAAGGAGGCCAGCTCTACCATCTCAGAGTACTGCTGACCCATTTCAAACAGGACCCTCTTATAGGACACAAACTCCCTGCCCTCCCCATACACACAGTCCTGATACACCTAGACAGAGCAGGAAGGACAAGTAAAGAGATGAAGGCTGGAAAAGTGAGAAACAGTGAAATAGTGAAAAAAGCCATCAAGCCAATTCTCTCCCTCTGCTCTTCCTAATGTGTTACAGGTGTTCAGGCAACTGTAAAGTAGACCTACCAGTTGTTAATTTCATGCACTACCAAACCAAAAGTGTAGTTCTGATATTTGGACATCCTGTGTAACCTGCACCCACAGCCTAACCCCCAGGACCTCATTTATAAACTATGTAAATACAAAAAAGACCCCAAAACATGTTTGTGCCAGTTCACACAAAAGCTGGCATTCATAAAACTTTATGTGACAATGTGCTCACCTTCCCGCAAACTTAGACCATGCATACGCACAGTTTCTAGTGGTTGAGGTAACGCATTGAAAGCACTCAAGTAGATTGGTATTTTGTGAAAATGGGGGATAGCCTATGATGGACACACTTACTCATAACAATATACAGGTTAATAACAAGATGCAATCATTTGCTGTTAGTGAGAAGAGAGAAAATCCATTTTGTTTATATTTGCATTTTTTAAATAATTAGAAAGGCATCTACTGTATTTCCCAGGCTATTATTTATTTCCATGATCATTGCATAATACATTCATCACCTTTTCTGTGATGGTTTCAAATTCACGAGGTAGCACAGGCCTACAACAAAGATAATATTCGTCCCATCTCTCGTTTAATTGGACCCCCTTCACAGTAGCAAATAGATAAGCCATTTCAAGTACTTTTCTCTATGCCATCTGATCCGGAGTGCAGCTTATTAAAGGTAGATCGTCTGAATACTGTAATTTCAAATTTTACCAGGAAACAATATTGCATTCATACACATAATACATATTTTCATAACCATTGCAGAATAAATTATTCACCTTTTCTGGCAATGATGGGTTCATATTCCCGAAGTAGCCTTAGCCTACAACAAATTACCATGTCATCTCTGATTTAATTGGGCCTATTAGATACGCTATTATTTCAAGTATGTTGCTCTACGCATCAGAAAGGAAGCGTGGTTTATAACATACAGTAGAATTTAACAGGTGAACAGACAGTTGATTTGTGTGTAGGCTGCCACTATAAGTAGACAATGTTTTAGGATTCGCCCACTGCAGCATAAGTTGGATAAAAAGTAAACTCATAACATTAGGCCCTATTAAATTCAAATGATCTGTTTACAGGTCCACAGCAATTTGCAAATGTGGTTGTCTTTCATAAACTTTTTGTCTGTTAGATAGCCTAGGCCTACAGCAAACGTCACTGCAAAAGTTGAACATTCTTCCATCACCTCCAAATAAATGTAGGCTATTTGATCAAGTTTGCTATTGCCTTTAGAAAACTACATCGGCCTAATTCGAATACTTCCAAAGTATACAACAAATAATGGCATTATTGTTACCATGAAAGGGGAATGATCAGCATTTTAGTGCTCGTTAACGAGCCACAGTTTCAGGACAGGTCTGATTTATAACAGGGAAAAATGCATATGTATGGCCTGCACCAAGATAATAATTCTCAATATTTTTGTACTTGTGCAGTCCATTCAGAAATGGCGCATGCAGATACTTAGTGTGCAATTTACGCAACGGTTATAAATGACCCCCTGATCTCCAATAATTATCAATATCACCTCATTGACCAATAGGAAGAGCCTCTCTTCTGCAGCAAACTGAATCACCCATTCTATAGATTTCCTGCTCTGTACATGACCTGTTAGGAGGGAAAATGACAGTATGGTGAGATAGTGATAATATCATCTTAAAGATAAAATGTCACAGGAAACTTTCAAGGGCATGTTGCCAAAGAAAACACCTAGCTATCACACAATACCAGGGCTGGCTCGAGGAATAAGTGGCATAAGTGGTTGCTTAGGGACCCTGGCCGCTTACTGTTGAGAGTTAGAATAGTTGGGGCCCTGACCTCCTGGGGCCCCCCCATTTATTTTGTTAGGCACTCACTCAGATATCATGGTTTAAGTCATGTCAAAACGTGTAGAATTGCAGGAAATTTGCTTTAGAACGACAAAATATGTATTTCTACCCCATTGCAAAATGAGTAGAATTGCATGAAATTAGTTATAAAATTGCAAAAACCTATCCCCGCCTCATGGCAAAATTTGTAGAACTGCATAAAACATGCTTTAAACCTGCAAAAATGTCTAAGCCGCATGGCAAAATGTGTGAACTACAGGAAATTAACTTACATTTTTCCCTCCAATGTCAACCGAATCTTGCTTAAGGCCCCCAAAAGGCTAGAGCCCTGCATGCTACGATTAAAATGTGATCTATAGAAAGACCTATGGGCTCAAGACTTTGTTAAACTTCAAACTATTTGGCTAAGTCAATTTAATAGCTTATAATTTAATAAAATCTATTTCAAAGCATTACACACAATGACATCCAAACTTGACTACAGACCAGTGGGGTTACCAGGGTTGCTGATGTAGAGCGCTCTGGGCCTGCAGTGTCCTCTAGAGGCGGTGAGGGCTCGGTGCAGCTCCCCCAGCTCCAGGGCCCAGCCCTGCTCCTCTCTCAGCTGGTAGGGCACCAGGACAGCCCCTACCTCCTCCAGCAGCATGGGCAGGGTGTGGGGGCAGGGCTGGGGGGTCAACACACCCGTTTGGGACACACCCTCCCCTCTCACCAACAGCTTTACCATCACCTGTAGAAGGGTCGTGGGGAGGATGGGGAATTATAAGGGCATCATAAATGCTCATCACAAATCTTACTATGCATTATAACTGCATCATAGTGCATTATACCTGCAGGCTGTACAATCTTACCAATATATCTATTGAAAATAGAAGTCTACAGTAGACATCTGGTTGGTATGGTCGTACAGTTTAGAGTGAAGGGGTTGGGGTTGTTATATTCTTACTTTCAGAGCTGTCTGTGAGCCAGCAGAGATGAAGATGTTGCGGGGATAGGAAGGCACTCCTCCGTCTCGCCCAGTGATGAACTCTGCAACGCTGCGCTGAACATGAGGCAGCCCACAGGAGTCTGTGTATGAACCTTTTACAAAACAGCCAATTAATGAATCAACCAACCAGATTGATCACTAAAACAAATAAAACCTTTAACAGAATTTAAACCAAATATACCATAAGTTGGCCTACTGCTGTATTCACTGCCTAAGTGATGAGATGAGAGTATGACGCATAAACAACCAACTTACCCACACTGCCCCCATCACACTCTCCCAGCAGCCTCTGGGCTCTCTGCCTGACGTCCCCAGGAAGTGTGTCATCATGCAGGAGCTCAGGGTACAGACAGACCGACAGGACCTGACAGACAGCACACAGACACAGAGCTGAAGACAGAGACTGCAAGATACTTGGTCATAGACAGATATCCACAGCGAGAGCAGAAAAGAGTGAGCGTGAGTGAGCAAAAGAAAGGGCAGAAGAGCAAGTGTGCGTGAGAGGGAGTGAGACAGAGAG
Source organism: Salmo salar (assembly GCF_965601325.2). Lineage (NCBI taxonomy): Eukaryota > Metazoa > Chordata > Actinopteri > Salmoniformes > Salmonidae > Salmo > Salmo salar. Next base: position 43,447,301 of record NC_138300.1, read on the forward strand.
AAAGATAGAGACCACACCTGTCGCACAAAGGAGATTGGTTTTATCCCGGTCTTGTGTGAATCACCTGAGCTAATGTCAATAACTTCCTTGAATGGTTTCTGCTCTCCCTGTAGAGAAGACAGAAAGGGGACTACATGGAACAAAAATATAAATGCAACATGTAATGGGTTGGTCCCATGTTTCATGGGTTGAAATGTCCATACACACAAAAAGCTTCTCTCAAATTGGGCACAAATTTCTTTACATCCCTGTTTGTGAGCATTTTTCCTTTGCCAAGATAATCCATCCATTTGACACGTGTGGCATGTCAAGAAGTGGACTAAACAGCATGATCATTACATTGGTGTATCAGTATACAACAGTATGACATGACTAAATCTATCCTTCAACACGTTATATGCAGTTTAATCATTTTGGAGAAAGCTAATATTTAACAGAAATTAAATTAAATTAAAACCCACATCCTGGTTTGGTAACCTGAATATAAAAAAAATATTTATGGTGTGTGCAGGGCCGGCCCCAGGCATAAGCAACATAGGCAATCGCCTAGGGCCCCTGGCTGCTAGGGAGCCCCCAACTCCAACAAAACTCAGTTGGGGTCTCAACTTACTGTTGAGAGTTTGACTTACTATTCTCTCTCACGCAGATGTCATTAATATGACATAAGTCATTTCAAAATGGTTAGAAAACTGCAAGTTGTTTCTCTTCCCTATGGCAAAATTAATAGAATTGCATGATGTGTTATACAGTACAATAGCAACATTCTCTCCTCACCATTGCAAAATGTGAAGAATTGCAGAAAACATGCCTAAACAAATATTTCTTAAAAAAAAAAATAAGTATGTGCGTGATGACAGTGCACAAAAATTACTTGTGGTTAAATTCCCATGTAATGATCTTTTTTTTTAATGGGTTTCAATCACATTTTCAACTCTGATGGTTGTCACAAAAACTGTTGCATTAAAACCTTTTAGGGCTAGTTGTCCCGCTAGCGGAACTGGAGCGCGCCCTCCAGTGGAACCCACGTGGGTGACTGAAAGATGAACGAGGTCAGTGGCGGTAATGCACCTAATTTATGAAAGTTGCCAATTGCATTATAAAGTCAAGAGAAGAAAAAGCCTGAAAGGAGAAGAGATGACCAGAAACGATTTGTTTGACCGTTTTGTGTGTGGATTAATTGTCGGAGTAGAGGACTTTGTGCATTTCACGTAAAATAACAACAATGTTTATATCAAAGGACAAATTAGCTAGCAACAGGAAGCTAGCTAGCTAAATTGCCATAAATGTTTAATGCTTTTCGACCTGTCCCCAAATTACTGTAATTGGTTCAGAGTTTGTTTTGATATTTTAACCTGCGTGTCGTGATCGCGTTTGGTGTGGGAGGACAAAATATATTTATGCACGATGGCGCGCGATGGCTTTAAAATTGTTTAACTTGGGTCAAACATTTCAGGTAGCCTTCCACAAGCTTCCCAGAATAAGTTGGGTGAATTGTGGTCCATTCCTCCTAATAAAGTCTGGTTTGCAGGCCTCCTTGCTCGCCCTCGCTTTTTCAGTTGTGACCACAAATTATCTATAGGATTCAGGTCTGGCTTTGTGACGGCCACTCCAATACCTTGACTTTGTTGTCCTTAAGCCATTTTGCCACAACTTTGGAAGTATGCTTGGGGTCAATGTCCATTTGGAAGACTCATTTGCGACCAAGCTTTAACTTCCTGACTGATGTCTTGAGATGTTGCTTCAATATCCACATAATTGTCCCTCATGATGCCAGCTATTTGGTGAAGTGCACCAGTCCATCCTGCAGCAAAGCACTCCCACAACATGATGCTGCCACCCCAAAAAGTACGATCTTTGTCCCCATGTGCAGTTGCAAACGTAGTCTGCCTTTTTTATGGCGGTTTTGGAGCAGTGGCTTCTTCCTTGCTGAGCGGCCTTTCAGGTTATGTTGATATAGGCCTTGTTTTACTGTGGATATAGATACTTTTGTACCCATTTCCTCCAGCATCTTCACAAGGTCCTTTGCTGTTGATCTGGAATTGATTTGCACTTCTCACCAAAGTACGTTTATCTCTAGGAGAGAGAACACATCTCCTTCCTGAACGGTATGATGGCTGCGTGGTCCCATGGTGTTAATACATGCGTACTGTTGTTTGTACAGATGAACGTGGTGCCTTCAGGTGTTTGGAAATTGCTCCTAAGGATGAACCAGACTTGTGGAGGTCTACATTTTTTTGTCTTGGCTGATTTCTTTTGCTTTTCCCATGATGTCAAGCAAAGAGGCACTGAGTTTGAAGGTAGGCCTTGAAATAATTCCACAGGTACACCTCCAATTGACTCAAATGATGTCAATTAGCCTATCAGAAGCTTCTAAAGCCATGACAATTTTCCAAGCTGTTTAAAGGCAGTCAACTTATTGTATGTAAACTTCTGACCCACTGGAATTGTGATACAGTGAATTATAAGTGAAATAATCTGTCTGTAAACAATTGTTGGATACATTACTTGTGTCATGCACAAAGTAGATGTCCTAACCAACTTGCCAAAACTAGTTTGTTAACAAGAAATTTGTGGAGTGGTTGAAAAACAAGTTAATGAGTCCAACCTAAGTGTCTGTAAACTTCCAACTTCAACTGTATAACTGTCTTATATCAGTTGAAAGCTTTAATTCTTGTTAATCTAACTGCACTGTCCGATTTACAGTAGCTATTACAGCGATAGCATGCCATGCGATTGTTTGACGACAGTGCCCCACATCAAAATATTTTTCCACCGGCACAGGTTTCTTAAATTCACAAATTGTGATCTGATCTGTGTCCCTGTTGTCACGTCCTGACCAGCAGAGAGTGTTGTTGTGTAGTTTTGGTCAGGACGTGGCAGACTATGTCTGTGTATGTGTGTTCTGGGTGTTGTATTTCTATGTGGGTCTGTGTGGCTCCCGATCAGGGACAGCTGGTTATCGTTGTTCCTGATTGGGAGTCATATAATTAGGAGTATGTTTGTCACTTGGGGTTGTGGGTGGTTGTGCTAACACTGCTTGTCTTTTGGTATGTACGTAGCCTGTTAGCCTGTTGTTAGTCGTTTTTGTTTATTGTTTTTTTTTCCCGTGGATACTTTGCTCTTATATATTAAAAAGATGAGTATCTACATTTCACCTGCTGCAGTTTGGTCTCTTCAACACGGCTGTAATTATGACACCTGTACTAAAACTGGTATTTCTTAGTTTTGGAAGTTACAAGCCTGAAACCTTGGACAGACTGCTGACACCCTGTGGAAGGAATTGCATCCAGCGAGCTAATTTTCAAAATTACCTCATATTTGAGGATGGTCTCTCTCAAAAGAAATTCTGGTTGGTTTTTCTTTGGATTTTCTCCTACCATATCTATTGTTATATTCTCCTACATTATTTTTAAATTAATACAAACTTCTAAGTTTTTTCTTTCCAATGGTACCAATTATATGCATATCCTGGCTTCGGGGCCTGAGCAACAGGCAGTTTACTTTGGGCATGTGATTCAGGTGAAAATTGGGGAAAAATGGGCCTAGCCCTAAGAAGTTTTTAAATAGCCAATGTGCCCACTCTGGTCTTGGAATGTGTGCTCTAGCCAACAGCTCGCAGATACAGTGCGGGTTGGCTAGTCTACATGAGATTTTCATTTGTCAAACTACAACGAAGCATCACCAGAATAAGACCCTTGATATTTATTGGAAAGGAACATCAAGCACTTTGCACTTTCACCACCCTGTGAAGTTCATCATAACTTATTTATTCTCTAGCCTAATACTGCATGGTTTCCTGAGTTGTAGTGGGAGTACCACACAACATATCGCGTGACTCCAAGTTTAATTCGATATGATGGTTATTATATCAATATTTGCTCATAAAGGTGTTTCCACCGACCATTTATCGCATAATACATTTTACAGATAAAAGATTCCACCAAAATGTATAGAATTTTACCGACATTTCCTGTTTCAGCCTGGTCGTGACTTTCTTCATGCGTTAAGTAATTCTTCCTCATTAAATGGTTGGATGGAAACATGGTTAGTGACTCACCTGTTGGAGTAGTGCAGTGATCTGTTCTGAACGTCTCTGTAGCGCGCTCTGTGGTGAGACTCTGATCCTTCTCACCATGGGGTTCACATTTCTCAGGGAATACATCCCTCACCACACAGGACCTCCAAAGCCTCAACTAGCACCGTCTATAGACCAGAAACCCCCAACTAGCACAGTCTATAGATCACCAAAGCCTCAACTAGCACCGTCTATAGACCAGAAACCCCCAACTAGCACAGTCTATAGATCACCAAAGCCTCAACTAGCACTTTCTACAGACCTCCAAGCACTTTCTACATTGACAGAAAAAAAGTAGTCTCTTTCTGTCTATGTACACCCAAAACCCTCAAGTAGTCTACAACTGTCGGTGTTGACCTCCAAGGACTCAAGTAGCACTGTCTATATTCCAAACCCTCAACTTGTCTAGAACGGTCTATACAAGCTGAAACTTGGCACAGTGTTTAGTTTTTGGATAATGGTTCATTTTCAAGTCTAATTTTTCACTTTAGGATTGAGACAGATCTATACAGTACAACAACCATATAAAGACTTGGCACTTAGTCCTGGAAATAATACATTAACCAAGCTCCTTCAGTTAGTTTCAGCTGCAACATAACCATTTCATTACACCTTGTTTGAAATGATTAATAATGTTCTGAGTATTTTGGTCATTCTCAGCTACATTTTTACATATCTCAGACACAGCACAGGGGAAAGGTTAGAGCTATCCCAATTCTGGACTTTGGGTGTGCGTCTCGGGTCTGGGAGCTTGGACAGGGTAGTATGACAGACTGAGGCTAACCAACCAGCCAGACAAATGTTGAATTTCCTGAAGATAATTACCTAGAAGTACAATAACATCTTTAGCAAGAAATAAATTGAATGTGGTTTTGGAGGAAGTTCATATGAAACAGAACCTATGTAAAATAATAAATTTCCCCAAATGAATAGTGATTACACCCGTATGCTCTTATATACACAGCAACATATGCACCATATTGCCCCACAGAGTAGTGTTGTGGGCACACAGAAGGATGGCATAGATAATAATTATCTGACAACATTTTCCAGGAAGACCAATGCCCCCTACATTTGAGATCATTGTGAGGGGAGGTAAAATCCCCTCACAATGATCTCAAATGTGTTTTTAATACACAATGAAATTTAACAGACTACCACTTGGTAATCAGTAAACTCTCAGGTATGTTTTGATGGACTGCCATTACAATAATTTCACGGTAACCTGGTAAAATTTATGTATGTAGTGTGGATAGCCACTGAATGGCTCTAAATTCACTGTCTCAAATCATATCCTGATATTGACAGCAGATGGGAGTTGGTTAGTTTAGCTAGCTTCTTCGGGCGAAAGGGCAGTATTTTCACGTCTGGATGAAAAGCGTGCCAAAAGTAAAATGCCTGTTACTCAGGCCCAGAAGCTAGGATATGCATATGCATGGAAGTATTGGATGGAAAACTCTAGAGTTTCTAAAACTGTTAAAATAATGTCTGTGAGTATAACAGAACTGATTTGGCAGGCGAAACCCCGAGCACAATCCATCCAGGGAAAAGATTTGAGGTCATTGTGTTTTCCAATGTTTTTTCTATGGGAAACCTGGTTTATTAGGGCCCAGATTGCAGTTCCTATGGTTTCCACTAGATGTCAACAGTCTTTAGAAATTGTTCGATGTTTATCTTTTGAGAAATTAAGAAGTAGTCCTATTCTTTCCATGTGTCACTCAGATGGACTCAAGTCTTTTGGTGCGCGTGAACAGGAGCGCGCTCCTCGTTATTTTTCTCCAGTATTGGACATTTTACGATTATTTACATTTTAGGGTACCTGAGGTTGGATTAGAAACGTTGTTTGAAATGTTTGGACCAAGTGTACAGGTAACTTATTAGATACTTTGTAGTCATGTTGGGTGAGTTGGAACGGGTGTATTTCTGAATCAAACGCGCCAAATAAATTGACATTTTGGGATATAAAGAAGGAATTTATTGAACAAAACGACCATTCATTGTGTCACCGAGACATTTGGGATTGCAAAAAGATGAAGATCTTCAAAGGTAGGGCATTTACTATATCGCTATTTCTGACTTTCGTGTCACACCTGCCTGGTTGAAAAATTACTCATGTTTTTTATGCAGGGCGCTGTCCTCAGATAATTGCATGGTGTGCTTTTGCCGTAAAGCCTTTTTAAAATCTGACACCGCGGCTGGATTAACAAGAAGTTAAGCTTTATTTTGATGTATTACACTTGTATTTAAATGAATGTTAAATATTTATATTTCTGTAGTTTGCATTTGGCGCTCTGCAATTTCACCGGATGTTGTCAAATCTATCTGCTAACGGGATTTGAGTGTTAAGGGATCCCTAAGAGGCTCTAGCTAACAAACATTTAGAGAAAACAAGTTGTATTAAAAGGTCTGCAGCCATTTTTATCTCAATATGAAATCATTTCTGGGTAAAAATGAAGTACCTTACTAGGATTGTTTCAATTAAAATAGTAAAAAAGAAACAAATAGCTTCTTAGCAAAGTGCAATTTCTCAAGCAAGAATTCCAAGCTTTGAAACTATTATTGGTATATTACACAATTAACCGCCTGGTGATGGACAGGTTTGTCACCAAATGCTGGATGTAACTAGGCAGGCCAAAACTTTCTAACCAAAACAGGCCAAAATTTATTTTCAAGCAGCTCTTACACTAAAAGGGTACAATTTCACAGTATTATTCCAACCTGTGTGGAAATCTATATAAAACATAGGAAAATCAAGTTGACTGCACTGGGCCTTAAGTGTCTAGCTAGATAGCTAGAATTAGCAATATTTGGTGATCAATGAGACTGTTCTCTAGCTCAGCTTGTTAGCTAGTGCTCAATGTAACAAAAGTCTAATTTCAGATTCTAAAAATACTCATCAGCAGGCTCTGTATTTCAGGATTTATACCATCAAGTACTCTTTGTGCACTGTTCATTTAATTAGCCATTACATTTTTTAAAGAAAATTACATTTTGTAACTGGCTTTCATCTGTTTCAAATGTGAGCTTGTCCAAGGTGGAATCGACAGTTGCTATCCATTGGCGCACTGCGATTGGTTGTCCAACATTCTGGGGCTGGGCTTAGCGAAGGGTCAATCCTCAGCCACTAGATGATGGCAATGGGGAGACTCAGCAGCAGCAGAGCTCAATCCCATAGTTCTGCTACACAGGCTCTTCTCACAGCAGCCGGGTAAACATTATAGTAGTTACTGGTCAGACAAAGGACACGCACAAAGTAGCTACAGTTAAATAGGAAGTTTACATACACTTAGGTTGGAGTCATTAAAACTCGTTTTTCAACCACTCCACAAATTTCTTGTTAACAAACTATAGTTTTAGCAAGTTGGTTAGGACATCTACTTTGTGCATGACACAAGTCATTTTTCAAAAAATAGTTTACAGACAGATTTCACTGTATCACAATTCTAGTGGGTCAGAAGTTTACATACAATAAGTTGACTGCCTTTAAACAGGTTCGAAAATTACAGAAAATGATGTCATGGCTTTAGAAGCTTCTGATAGGATAATTTACATCATTTGAGTCAATTGGAGGTGTACCTGTGGATGTATTTCAAGGCCTACCTTCAAACTCAGTTCCTCTTTGCTTGACCATGGGAAAATCTAAAGAAATCAGCCAAGACATCCTTGGGAGCAATTTCCAAACGCCTGAAGGTACCACGTTCATCTGTACAAACAATAGTATGCAAGTATAAACATCATGGGACCACACAGCAGTCATACCGCTCAGGAAGGAGACGTTCTGTCTCCTGGAGATGAATGTGCTTTCAATCCCAGAACAACAGCAAAGGACCTTGTGAAGATGCTGGAGGAAACAGGTACAAAAGTGTCTATATCTGTCACGACTCCTACCAAAGGTGCCCCCCCCCCCTCCTGCTCAGGTGGTGCTCGGCGGTCGTCGTCACCGGCCTACTAGCTGCCACTGATTCCCTTTTTTGTTTTCCCCCTTTTCATTGTTTGGTGCACCTGTTCCTAGTTGGGCTGATTACCCGGCTTTATTAGCCAGCAGGCCCGCTTGCTCTTTGTGCGGGATTGTTTCTGTTGTACACTTTGTTTTGTAGTGCGCTCTGAGCACCGTTTGGGTTGGCTTGTTGTTTTAGCTATTGTGCCTAAGCCAAAACCCTGCATCGCTGCTTCCTGCACTTGATTCCTCGTCAGCTACACCCACGCCTTACAGAATCCCGCACTATTATGGAGTCAGCAGGAGCAGCTGACAACCCCCTTCCTTCGATGGAGGAACGTGTGCTTCATCACACCTCAGTCCTCCATCGGATTGGTTCCGCGATGGACCAAATGATGGAGAGGATGGACCGATGGGAGAGGAGTGGTCTCCTCTCTCACCCTCCAGCTCCTCTGACTCCGCCACCTTCTCATCCCACTGCGTCCGGCTCCGGCGCGCTTCGTCTTGCGCCCCCGAGGGAGTATGATGGAACGGCAGCTGGGTGCCAGGGATTTCTGCTCCAGCTGTACCTGGCTATCGTGAGACCTGCTCCCTTGGGGGAGGAGAGTGTGAGTGTCCTCGTTTCCTGCCTGACGGGCCGAGCTCTGGTGTGGGCCAATGCCATCTGGAATGGTCCGGACTCGGCGAGGGACCACTATCCGGAGTTCACCCGCCGCTTTCGGGCCGTGTTCGACCACCCTCCGGAGGGAAGAGCGGCGGGTGAGCGGCTGTTCCACCTCAGGCAGGAGACGAGGAGCGCACAGGACTTCACGCTGGATTTCAGGACCTTGGCCGCTGGGGCGGGGTGGAACGACAGGGCCCTGATAGACCATTACAGGTGTAGTCTCCGGGCGGACGTTCGCAGGGAACTAGCGTGTTGGGACACCGCTCTCTCTCTTGATGAGTTGTCCGACATGTCGATTCGACTGGACAATCTGTTGGCTGCCGCGCGCGGGCGTCCGGAAAGGGCCCTGTCCGTCTCACCTCCGTGCACTCCCGCCCCTACCCCTATGGAGTTAGGGGGGGGCCGTACCGAGGGGTACCGGAGGAGGTGGCTCCTCCTGCAACAGCTGTGGTCGGAGAGGACACATGGCCGACCGGTGCTGGGGGAGTCAATCTGGGAGTCGAGAGGGCAGGCAGAACACTTCTCGGTCACCCCAGGTGAGTCAGCACCAAACTCACCCAGAACCCCCTGTTGGTCACATGTTCTTATTCATTTTGTTTTCTGATTTTTCTCCCTCTTCCCAGCATAAGGTGCTAGTCGATTCAGGCGCAGCTGGGAACTTTATGGATCGCGGACTCGCCATCAAGCTGGGCATTCCGCTATTGCCGATAGATTCCCCCTTCCCCGTGCACTCCCTAGATAGCCGGCCATTAGGGTCAGGGTTGGTCACGGAGGCCACGGTTCCACTGGACATGGTAACGCAGGGGAATCATAAGGAACGGATTAGTCTCTTTCTTATCAATTCACCTGCGTTTCCAGTGGTGCTGGGGGTTCCCTGGCTGGCTGATCACAATCCCCGGATTTCGTGGAAACAGGGGGTTCTCCAGGGGTGGTCAGAGGAGTGTTCAGGGAGGTGTATAGGAGTTTCCATAGGTGCCACGTCGGTGGAGAGTCCAGACCAGGTTTCCACCGTGCGCATTCCCCCTGAATATGCCGATTTGGCGATCGCTTTCTGTAAAAAGAGTGCGACTAAATTACCACCTCATCGACAGGGGGATTGTGTGATAGATCTCCAGGTAAATGCTGCGCTTCCAAAGAGTCACGTGTACCCATTGTCACAGGAGGAGACGTTGGCTATGGAGACATATGTCACGGAATCTCTGGGACAGGGGTACATTCGGCCCTCCATTTCACCCGCCTCCTCGAGTTTCTTTTTTGTGAAGAAAAAGGAGGGAGGTCTGCGTCCGTGCATTGATTACAGAGGTCTAAATTCTATCACGGTGGGGTTTAGTTACCCGCTACCTCTCATCGCTACGGCAGTGGAATCATTTCACGGAGCCAGATTCTTCACAAAACTTGACCTCAGGAGCGCGTATAACCTGGTGCGTATTAAGGATGGAGACGAGTGGAAGACAGCATTTAGTACCACATCGGGCCATTATGAGTACCTCATCATGCCGTATGGGTTAAAGAATGCTCCAGCCGTCTTTCAATCCTTTGTAGACGAGATTCTCAGGGACCTGCACGGGCAGGGCGTGTTGTCTATATCAATGATATTCTGATATATTCCGCTACCCGCGCCACGCATGTGTCTCTGGTGCGCAAGGTGCTTGGGAGATTGCTGGAGCATGACCAATACGTCAAGGCTGAGAAGTGTGTGTTCTCCAAACGAGCAGTCTCCTTCCTGGGTTATCGCATTTCCACCACGGGGGTGTGGATGGAGTGTGACCGAGTTAAGGCCGTGCGTAATTGGCCGACTCCAACCACGGTGAAGGAGGTGCAGTGGTTCTTAGGGTTTGTCAATTACTACCGGAGGTTTATCCGGGGTTTTGGCCAGGTAGCGGCTCTCATTACCTCACTGCTGAATGGGGGGGCAGTGCGTTTGCGGTAGTCGCCTGAGGCGGACTGCGCATTCAACAGGTTGAAGGTGCTGTTCACCGAGGCACCCGTGTTGGCACACCCGGACCCCTCTCTAGCATTCATAGTGGAGGTGGATGCATCCGAGGCTGGGGTGGGTGCCGTGCTATCACAGCGCTCGGGTGTGCCGCTGAAACTCCGTCCCTGCGCTTTATTTTGAAGAAGCTCAGTTCGGCGGAGCGCAACTATGATGTGGGGGACAGGGAGTTGTTAGCGGTGGTAAAAGCCTTGAGGGTGTGGAGACACTGGCTTCAGGGGGCTAAGCACCCCTTTCTCATCTGGACCGACCACCGGAACCTGGAGTATATCCGGGCAGCTAGGAGACTGAATCCGCGTCAGGCAAGGTGGGCCATGTTCTTCACCCGGTTTAGGTTCACCATTTCCTATAGACCAGGCTCCCTTAACATGAGGGCCGACGCGCTGTCACGCCTCTATGAGACGGAGGATCGGCCCATCGATTCTACTCCCATCATTCCGGCTTCTAGGTAGGTGGCACCGGTGGTATGGGAGTTGGACTCGGACATCGAGGGGGCGTTAAAGGCGGAGCCCGCGCCATCACAGTGGCCCACGGGCCGCATGTACGTGCCGCTTGGTGTCCGTGATCAATTGATTCGGTGGGCCCACACACTACCCTCTTTGGGTCATCCTGGTGTAGCGAGGACAGTGCGAGGTCTCAAGGGGAAGTACTGGTGGCCCACCTTGGCTAAGGACGTGAGGTTCTACGTCTCTTCCTGTTCGGTGTGCGCTCAGAGTAAGGCTCCTAGGCATCTCCCAAGAGGGAAGTTACAGCCCCTCCCCATTCCACAACGGCCATGGTCTCACCTGTCAGTGGACTTCCTGACCGATCTCCCTCCGTCTCAGGGGAACACTACGGTTCTGGTCGTTGTGGATCGGTTTTCAAAGTCCTGATACGTCTCCTCCACTTGCCCGGTCTCCCTACGGCCCTGCAGACTGCGGAGGCCCTATTTACCCACGTCTTCCGGCACTACGGGGTGCTGGAGGACATTGTTTCTGATCGAGGTCCCCAGTTCACGTCCAGGGTATGGAAGGTGTTTATGGAGCGTCTGGGGGTCTCGGTTAGCTTGACCTCCGGTTAACACCCCGAGAGTAATGGGCAGGCGGAGAGGGTGAACCAGGAGGTGGGCAGGTTTCTGCGGTCGTATTGCCAGGACCGGCCAGGGGAGTGGGCGAGGTACATTCCATGGGCTGAGTTGGCCCAGAACTCACTTCATCACTCCTCCACTAACCTGTCACCTTTTCAGTGTGTGTTGGGTTACCAGCCGGTCCTGGCACCATGGCACCAGAGCCAGACCGAGGCTCCTGCGGTGGAGGACTGGGTGCAGCGCTCCAAGGAGACCTGGAGAGCCGTCCAGGAATCTCTGAAGCAAGCCAGTGGATGGCAGAAGAGGAGTGCTGACCGCCACCGCAGTGAGGCCCCCATGTTTGTACCGGGGAACAGGGTCTGGCTCTCGACCCGGAACCTGCCCCTCTGCTTGGACTGCTGGAAGCTGGGGCCGCAGTGTGTGGGGCCCTTCAAAGTCCTGAGGAGGATAAACGAGGTGTGTTATAGGTTACAACTCCCTTCCTATTACTGTATTAACCCCTCGTTTCATGTGTCTCTCCTCAGGCCGGTGGTAGCTGGTCCCCTGCAGGAAAGTGAAGTGCCGGAGGTCCCTCCGCCCCCTCTGAACATCGGGGGCTCCCCGGCGTACAGCATAAGGGCCATTCTGGACTCGAGACGCCGGGTGAGGGGCCTGCAGTACCTCGTGGACTGGGAGGGGTACGGCCCGGAGGAGAGGTGCAGGGTACCGTTGGAGGACGTCTCGGACCCGTCCCTGTTGAGGGATTTCCATCGCCTCCACCCGGAGCGCCCTCGAGGCCAGTGTCGGCGCGCAGTGGGTGGCTAGCCCTGTGGTGCGTGTCACCAGTCTGGCGCCTCCAAAGTCAGCCCCACGCACCAGGCCTTTAGTGTGTCTGCCCAGTCCAGTATGTCCTGTTCCTGCTCCTCGCACTAGCCCTGTGGTGCGTGTCACTAGTCTGGCGCCTCCAAAGCCAGTCCCACGCATCAGGCCTTCAGTGTGCAGTCCCCGTCTAGAGCTTCCGGCGACAGTGCCCCGTCTAGAGCTTCCGGCGACAGTGCCCTGTCTAGAGCTTCCGGTGACAGTGCCCCGTCTAGAGCTTCCGGCGACAGTGCCCTGCCTAGAGCTTCCGGCGACAGTGCCCCGTCAAGAGCTTCCGGCGACAGTGCCCCGTCCAGTGCTTCCGGCAACAGTGCCCCGTCCAGTGCTTCCGGCGATGGCCCACAGTCCGGAACCGACAGCGACGGCCCACAGTCCGGAACCGACAGAGACGGCCCACAGTCCGGAACCGACAGAGACGGCCCACAGTCCGGGACCGACGGCCCACAGTCCGGAACCGACGGCAACGGCCCACAGTCCGGAACTGACAGAGACGGCCCACAGTCCGGAACCGACAGAGACGGCCCACAGTCCGGAACCACTTTCCAGAGCCTTCAGCGGTGGGCTACAGCCCTGAGCCTTCAGCAGGGGTGGACAGGTTAGAGTGGGGACTACGGCCGGAACCAGAGCCACCTCTGTAGGGGGGAGTATTGGGGTTTTTGTTGTGGGTTGTTGTTGGTGTCTTATGGTTAAGGTGCATTCGGTGTCTGCACCTTTGGGGGGGGGGGGGGGTACTGTCACGTCCTGACCTGTAAAGGGGTCATTTTGTTATTGTAGTTGGTCAGGACGTGGCAGGGGTGTGTTTGTATTGTGTTGTTGGGTTTTTGGTTTATGGACACTTACCACACTGCGTATTGGTCCGATATTTCTTCCTCCTCAGAAGACGAAACTTATGACAGTCAAGGTATTGAAGTGGCCATCACAAAGCCCTGACCTCAATCCTATAGAAAATTTGTGGGCAGACCTGAAAAAGCGTGCGCGAGCAAGGAGGCTTACAAACCTGATTCAGTTACACCAGATCTGTCAGGAGGAATGGGCCAAAATTTGTTTGTGGAAGGCTACCCAAAATGCTTGTGGAAGGCTACCCAAAATGTTTGACTCAAGTTAAACAATTTAAAGGGCAATGCTACCAAATACTAATTGAGTGTATGTAAACTTCTGACCCACTAGGAATGTGATGAAAGAAATAAAAGCTGAAATAATTCACTACTATTATTCTGACATTTCACATTCTTAAAATAAAGTGGTGATCCTAACTGACCTAAGACAGGGGATTTTTACTAGGATCAAATGTCAGGAATTGTGAAAAACTGAGTTTAAATGTATTTGCTAAGGTGTATGTGAACTTCCAACTTCAACTGTATTTACTTTATGACGGAGTACAAGAAAAACAAAATGTTAAATATACATACTTCGATGATTTAATGATTTTGTATTTTATGTCAGTGTCATACACCATAACGTGCCCAGCCCATATGGGGTCACAAGACACTGTTCATCAAATACTATGGGATTTGGTGTGGCTGAAGATTAGCACACCTTTTTCACCTCAGCAGCAGTCTTCAGTTCCAACACATGACAAATATGTCACAGACACGGTCCTCTCCACGATTGCAGGTGTAACATAGTAGTTCACTGGGTTTGTCACCAAATGCTGGAACATAAGTGACGAAAACAATTGCTAGTTGTTGTAAATGTCATTCTGTGGTGACAACTAAACTTTTTTACACATGAATCAAATGTTGTTTTTAATGTGCATTATAACTGCATGGTTCCAATAAAATATATACTCTTACTGTATGTATTGCATGCACTAATTTGCTTATACTGGTGCGGTTGAGGTTGCTCTGAATTTGTGCTGCCCTGCAACCATAGTCTTTCCTGATCAGTCACTGATACAGACACTATGGACATTCCTGATTTTGACTGGGAGAGCCTTTATGATTGATGTTCTTACCATGGGAGGGTGTCTTTGTTGCAGCCTGTAGAGTGCCAGATGAGCGAAAGTATCCCAAGTGTAGTGAGTCATTGAATGTTTCATTCAGTAAAGGGCGGCCGTTTGCGAGGTTGGTAGCATCTTGGTAATTCTTGAGAGAATATCCTAATGGAGAGATGACATAAAACACCAAATGGAATTAATAATGTATATTAAACATGTATCAGGTTTGACATAGAAAACTCATTTTTTTCAATTATTATATACATTTCTGGGATACTGTACGTTTATGTTAATATACTGAATGTTTGAAGTACTTGACAGCACACAAAATAAATAAATACATTTTCATTAATCTGCTTACCTGGAGGATCTTCAACACTTGTTGTAGCTGAACATACAGTGCTTTCAGAAAGTATTCTGTGCCTCGACAATCCTGTCTCCGAGCTCTTTGGACAATTCCTTCGACCTCATGGCTTGGACATGCACTGTCAACTGTGAGACCTTATATAGACAGGCGTGTGCCTCTCCAAATCATGTCCAATCAATTGAATTTACCACAGGTGGACTTCAATCAAGTTGTAGAAACATCAAGGATGATCAATGGAAACAGGATGCACCGGAGCTCAATTTCAAGTCTCATAGCAAAGGGTCTGAATACTTTTGTAAATAAGGTATTTCTGTGGATTATTTTTAATACATTTACATATATTTCTAAAAATCTGTTTTCACTTTGTCATTATGGGGTATTGTGTGTAGCTTGATGAGGATTTTGTTATTGAATACATTGTGGAATAATGCTGAAAAGTAACAAAATGTGGAAAAAAGAAAAGGGGTCTGAATACTTTCCGAAAGCACAGTATACACTGAGTGTACAAAGCATTAAGAACACCTGCTCTTTCCATGACATTGTATGGTGGAAAAATTACAAGATTATGTTATAATACTTTTATTGCTTCAAATGGTTGTTTTATGCAACAGAATAGAGTATTCTATATATTGTGTGTTTGTTCTACTGAAGATGGGCCTCTGGGAGATAACACTGACAGGAGATTTATTATGTTTTTTGGGGGGATAAAACCTAAAGAGCATTCCAGAGCATGAGTTAATGTTTCTGTTCTATACGGGGCCAGACACTGGTCTCTACACAATGAAAACTGTTGACACAGCAGATACTGTCTGCTATGTATTATAGGTATCTTTCATACAAATCTTAACCTTGTGACCCATTCAATATATCTGTTGTTCGTCATGTCAAATCAAAGTTTGTCACGTGCTCCGAATACAACAGGTGTAGCCCTTACAGTGAAATGCTTACTTACAGGCTCTAATCAATAGTGCAAAACATTTATTAGGTGAACAATAGGTAAGTAAAGAAATAAAACAGTAAAAAGACAGTAGCGAGGCTATATACAGACACCGGTTAGTCAGGCTGATTGAGGTAGTATGTACATGTAGATATGGTTAAAGTGACTATGCATATATGATGAACAGAGAGAAGCAGTAGTGTAAAAGAGGGGTTGGCGGCACACAATGCAGATAGCCCGGTTAGCCAATGTGCGGGAGCACTGGTTGGTCGGCAGAAATTGAGGTAGTATGTACATGAATGTATAGTTAAAGTGACTGTGCATATATGATAAACAGAGAGTAGCAGCAGCGTAAAAAAGAGGGGTTGGGGGGTTGGAGGGGGGGGGGTCACACAATGCAAATAGTCCGGGTAGCCATTTGATTACCTGTTTAGGAGTCTTATGGCTTGGGGGTAAAAACTGTTGAGAAGCCTTTTTGTCCTAGACTTGGCACTCCGGTACCGCTTGCCATGCGGTAGTAGAGGGAACAGTCCATGACTGGGGTGGCTGGGGTCTTTGACAATTTTTAGGGCCTTTCTCTGACACCACCTGGTGTAGAGGTCCTGGATGGCAGGCAGCTTAGCCCCAGTGATGTACTGGGCCGTACACACTACCCTCTGTAGTGGCTTGCGGTCAGAGGCTGAGCAATTGCCGTACCAGGCAATGATGCAACCAGTCAGGATGCTCTCGATGTTGCAGCTGTAGAACCTTTTGAGGATCTCAGGACCCATGCCAAATCTTTTTAGTTTCCTGAGGGGGAATAGGCTTTGTCGTGCCCTCTTCATGACTGTCTTGTGGTGTTTGGACCATTCTAGTGTACGTATGTATGTAGTGTAGTCTACGAGCTCACAGAACAGGGCTCCGGGCAGCCGAGCGGAAATGGAGGAAAACTCGCCTCCCTGCGGACCTGGCATCCTTTCACTCACTCCTCTCTACATTCTCCTCTTCTGTCTCTGCTGCTAAAGCCACTTTCTACCACTCTAAATTCCAAGCATCTGCCTCTAACCCTAGGAAGCTCTTTGCTACCTTCTCCTCCCTCCTGAATCCTCCTCCCCCTCCCCCCCCCCCTCCTCCCTCTCTGCGGATGACTTTGTCAACCATTTTGAAAAGAAGGTTGACGATATCCGATCCTCGTTTGCTAAGTCAAACGACACCGCTGGTCCTGCTCACACTGCCCTACCCTGTGCTTTGACCTCTTTCTCCTCTCTCTCTCCAGATGAAATCTCGCGTCTTGTGATGGCCGGCCGCCCAACAACCTGCCCACTTGACCCTATCCCCTCCTCTCTTCTCCAGACCATTTCCGGAGACCTTCTCCCCTTCCTCACCTCGCTCATCAACTCATCCTTGACCGCTGGCTACGTCCCTTCCGTCTTCAAGAGAGCGAGAGTTGCACCCCTTCTGAAAAAACCTACACTCGATCCCTCCGATGTCAACAACTACAGACCAGTATCCCTTCTTTCTTTTCTCTCCAAAACTCTTGAACGTGCCGTCCTTGGCCAGCTCTCCTGCTATCTCTCTCAGAATTACCTTCTTGATCCTAATCAGTCAGGTTTCAAGACTGGGCATTCAACTGAGACTGCTCTTCTCTGTGTCACGGAGGCTCTCCGCACTGCTAAAGCTAACTCTCTCTCCTCTGCTCTCATACTTCTAGACCTATCTGCTGCCTTTGATACTGTGAACCATCAGATCCTCCTCTCCACCCTCTCCGAGTTGGGCATCTCCGGCGCGGCCCACGCTTGGATTGCGTCCTACCTGACAGGTCGCTCCTACCAGGTGGCGTGGCGAGAATCTGTCTCCGCACCATGCGCTCTCACCACTGGTGTCCCCCAGGGCTCTGTTCTAGGCCCTCTCCTATTCTCGCTATACACCAAGTCACTTGGCTCTGTCATATCCTCACATGGTCTCTCCTATCATTGCTATGCAGACGACACACAATTAATCTTCTCCTTTCCCCCTTCTGATAACCAGGCGGCGAATCGCATCTCTGCATGTCTGTCAGACATATCAATGTGGATGACGGATCACCAGCTCAAGCTGAACCTCGGCAAGACGGAGCTGCTCTTCCTCCCGGGGAAGGACTGCCCGTTCCATGATCTCGCCATCACGGTTGACAACTCCCTTGTGTCTTCCTCCCAGAGTGCTAAGAACCTTGGCGTGATCCTGGACAACACCCTGTCGTTCTCCACTAACATCAAGGCGGTGACCCGATCCTGTAGGTTCATGCTCTACAACATTCGCAGAGTACGACCCTGCCTCACACAGGAAGCGGCGCAGGTCCTAATCCAGGCACTTGTCATCTCCCGTCTGGATTACTGCAACTCGCTGTTGGCTGGGCTCCCTGCCTGTGCCATTAAACCCCTACAACTCATCCAGAACGCCGCAGCCCGTCTGGTGTTCAACCTTCCCAAGTTCTCTCACGTCACCCCGCTCCTCCGCTCTCTCCACTGGCTTCCAGTTGAAGCTCGCATCCGCTACAAGACCATGGTGATTGCCTACGGAGCTGTGAAGGGAACGGCACCTCCATACCTTCAGGCTCTGATCAGGCCCTACACCCAAACAAGGGCACTGCGTTCATCCACCACTGGCCTGCTGGCCCCCCTACCTCTGAGGAAGCACAGTTCCCGCTCAGCCCAGTCAAAACTGTTCGCTGCTCTGGCACCCCAATGGTGGAACAAGCTCCCTCACGACGCCAGGACAGCGGAGTCAATCACCACCTTCCGGAGACACCTGAAACCCCACCTCTTTAAGGAATACCTAGGATAGGATAAAGTAATCCTTCTAACCCCCCCCCCCCCCTTAAAATATTTAGATGCACTATTGTAAAGTGGTTGTTCCACTGGATATCATAAGGTGAATGCACCATTTTGTAAGTTGCTCTGGATAAGAGCGTCTGCTAAATGACTTAAATGTAAATGTAATGTAGTGTGTTGTTGATGTGGACACCAAGGAACTTGAAGCTCTCAACCTGCTCCACTACAGCCCCATTGATGAGAATGGGCGTGCTCAGTCCTCCTTTTCCTGTAGTCCACAAGCATCTCCTTTGTCTTGGTTACATTGAGGGATAGGTTGTTATTCTGGTACCACCCGGCCAGGTCTCTGACCTCCTCCCTATAGGCTGTCTCGTCGTTGATCAGGCCTACCACTGTTGTGTCGTCTGCAAACTTAATGATGGGATAATGGTATTGATGTGAGCCATTACCAACCTTTCAAAGTACTTCATGGCTACGGACGTGAGTGCTATGGGTCTGTAGTCATTTAGGCAGGTTGCCTTTGTGTTCTTGGGCACCAGGACTATGCTGGTCTGCTTGAAACATGTTGGTATTGCAGACTCAATCAGGGACGAGCATCGGAACCGGTGTAGTATGATTCAATCTTAGCCCTGTATTGACGCTTTGCCTGTTTGATGGTTCGTCGCAGGGCATAGCAGGATTTCTTGTAAGCTTCCGGGTTAGAGTCCCGCACCTTGAAAGTGGCAGCTCTACCCTTTAGCTCAGTGTGAATGTTGCATGTAATCCATGGCTTCTGGTTGAGGTATGTACTTACAGTCACTGTGGGGGCGACGTCCACAATGCACTTATTGATATAGCCAGTGACTGATGTGGTGTACTCATCAATGCCATCGGAAGTATCCTGGAACATGTTCCACTATTCCATGTAGGTTGAAAGGGGTGTATCTTGTCTATAAAACACCTTTGTACTTTTGTTTCGGGGCTCTCAACGAGTCATCTGACTGTGAATCGTCGACCAGCCATCATTATCGTAGAGCACTCAATCGATTCACTTTATATGTGTGCGTTGTATTGACCTGCTCCCTTATTAATAAGTAATTAAAGATTTAGTTTAAGTATAACTCTGACTTGTGTGATAAGTTTGTCTCTCCTCATTTGATAGTAAAGAAATTAACCACCACAATGGACTGACCAGGTGAATGCTATGATCCCTTATTGATGTCACTTGATAAATTCACTTCACTCAGTGTAGATGAAGGGGAAGAAAGATTTTTACACCTTGAGAAAATTGAAACATAGTTTGTGTATGTGTGCCATTCAGAGGGTAATAGGGCAAGACAAAATATTTAAATGCCTTTGAACAGGGTATGGTAGTAGGTACCAGGCACGCCATTTTTTGTCAAGAACTGCAACGTTGCTTGGTTTCATGCTCAACAGTTTCCCATGTGTATCAAGAATGGTTCACCAGCCTAAAGACATCCAGCCATTGGAGTCAACATGGGCCAGCATCCCTATGGAATGCTTTCAACACCTTGTAGTCCATGCCCTGACGTTGTTCGTAATGTTTGTATATCCTGCACTACAATTCTGCAAGGTTGGGTTTGTACATTTTGAGTCTGATTCTGTGTCATCCTCACAGTAGTAGCATATCAGCATGTCCGCTGTAAAACATATCAAATAATTAAAGCACACAAATAAAAGTTGAAACAAAGAAAAGTGAAAAACATGTGATAGATGTGCCCAAATGATTGTCAAACAAACATTATACTTTTATTTGAAACATCACTGTAACATTTTGTCCCCAAAGGCCTTCGATAGAATGAAAGTAATTAGAATGTGTTACCTGTGTGGAGCAGTGCATGGGTGAGTCAGGATGAGCCTCATGTGGGTGAGAGAGTCAGGATGAGCCTCATGTTGGTGAGAGAGTCAGGATGAGCCTCATGTTGGTGAGAGAGTCAGGATGAGCCTCATGTTGGTGACCGGCCAGGTGAGCAGTAAAATTCCTTCGACCTCATGGCTTGGTTTTTGCTCTGACGTGCACTGTCAACTGTGGGACCTTATATAGACAGGTGTGTGGCTTTCCAAATCATGTCCAATCAATTGAATTTACCACAGGTGGACTCCAAAAGAGTTGGAGAAGCATCTTAAGGACGATCAATGGAAACAGGATGCACCTGAGCTCAATTTCGAGTCTCATAGCAAAGGGTTGTAAATAAGGTACACTACCAGTCAAAAGTTGTAGAACACCTGCTCATTCAAGGGTTTTTCTTTATTTTTACTATTTTCAACAATGTAGAATAATAGTGAAGACATCAAAAATATGAAATAACACATATGGAATCCTGTAGTAACCAAAAAAGTGTTCAACAAATCAAAATATATTTTACATTTGAGATTCTTTAAATACCCAGCCTTTTCCTTGATGAAAGCTTTGCACATGCTTGGCATTCTCTCAACCAGCTTCCCCTGGAATGCTTTTCCAACATTCTTGAAGGAGTTCCCACATACGCTGGGCACTTGTTGGCTGCTGTTCCTTCACTCTGTGGTCTGACTCATCCCAAACCATCTCAATTTGGTTGAGGTCGGGGGATTTTGGAGGACAGGTCATCTGATGCAGCACTCCATCACTCTCCTTCTTGGTCAAATAGCCCTTACACAGCCTGGAGTTGTGTTGAGTCATTGTCCTGTTGAAAAACAAATGATAGTCCCACTAAGCCACAAACAGCGTCACCAGCAAAGCACCCCCACACCATAACACCTCCTGCTCCATGCTTTACAGTGGAAAATGCAGATGTGGAGATAATCCGTACACCCTCACCGCGTCTCACAAAGACACAGCGGTTGGAACCAAAAATCTCAAATTTGGACTCCAGACCAAAGGACAAATTTCCAACAGTATAATGTCCATTGCTCATGTTTCTTGGCCCAAGCAAGTCTCTTCTGCTTATTGGTGTCATTTAGTAGTGATTTCTTTACAGCAATTCGAACACGAGGGTGTGATTTACACAGTGTCGTCTGAAGATTTAATGTTGAGATGTGTCTGTTACTTGAACTCTGTGAAGCATTTACTTGGGCTGCAATTTCTGAGACTGGTAATTCTAATGAACTTATCCTCTGCAGCAGAAGTAACTCTGGGTCTTCCTTTCCTGTGGCGGTCCTCATGAGAGCCAGTTTCATCATAGCGCTTGATGGTTTTTTCTCTTTGCTTATTTGAGCTGTTCTTGCCATAATATGGACTTGATCTTTTACCAAATAGGGCTATCTTTTGTGCACCCCCCCACCTTGTCACAACATAAATTATTGGCTCAAACGCATTAAGAAGGAAAGAAATTCCACAAATTGACTTTTAAGAAGGCACATCTGCTAATTGAAATGCATTCCAGGTGACTACCTCATGAAGCTGTTTGAGAGAATGCCAAGAGTGTGCAAAGCTGTCATCAAAGCAAATGGGTGGCTATTTGAGGAATCTCAAATATATTTTCATTTGTTTAACAGGTTTTTAGAAATTGTAGCAAATTTATTATAAATAAAAAACAGAAATACACTACCGGTCAAAAGTTTTAGAACACTTACCCATTCAAGAGTTTTTCTTCATTTTTACTATTTTCATTGTAGAATAATAGTGGAGACATCAAAACTATGAAATAATACATATGGAATCATGTAGTAACAAAAAAGGTTTTGTCATTATGTTATTTTGTGTAGATTGCTGAAATTTTTATTTATTTAATCCATTTCAGAAGAAGGCTGTAACGTAACAAAATGTGTGAAAAAGTCAAGGGGTCTGAAAACTTTCCAATGCACTGTTAATATACTGAACAAAAATATAAACGCAGCATGTGAAGTGCTGGTCCCATGCTTCATGAGCTGAAATAAAAGATCCCAGAAATGTTCCATATGCTCGAAAAGCTTATTTCAAAAAAAAAAAATGACATCCCTGTTATTGAGCATTTCTCCTTTGCCAAGATAATCCATCCACCTGACACGTGTAGTATATCAAGAAGCTGATTAAACAGCATGATCATTACACAGCTGCACCTTGTGCTGGGGACAATAAAAGGCCACTCTAAAATATGCTGTTTTTTCACACAACACAATGCCACATATGTCTCAAGCTCTGAGGGAGCGTGCAACTGGCATGCTGACTGCAGGAATGTCCACCAGACTGTTGCCAGTTAATTTAATGGTATTTTCTCTACCATAAGCTTTCTCCAACTGAATTGTTGAGAATTTGGCAGTACGTCCAACCAGCCTCTCAACTGCAGACCACGTGTAACCATGTCAGCCCAGGACCTCCATATCCAGCTTCTTCGTCTGAGACCAGCCACCTGGACAGCTGATAAAACCTAGGTGTATTTATGTCTGTAATGAAGCCTTTTTGTTTGGGAAAAATTCATTCTGATTGTCTGGGCCTGGCTTCCCAGTGTGTGGGCCTATGGCCTGCCAGGCCCACCCATGGCTGCTCCCCTGCCCAGTCATGTGAAATCAATAGATTCGGGCTTAGTGAATTTATTTCAATTGACTGATTTTGTTATATGAACTGTAACTCAGTAAAATCGTTGAAATTGTTGCATGTTGCATTTATATTTTTGTTCATTATAGTTTATACTGTCCACTGTCAAACCAAATGTACAGTTGGCTTGGCAAACTATATCTGCTGGTGCCATTTACCAGCATCATTTTAATGCACAGTATATTTTATTTACGCCAAAAGCATGTGTATGTGTTATTTACACAAAGCTTGCTTTCATATAATTTTTTAAAAGGTATTGGAATGGGATTAGTGTGGTGTGTGAAGAATACAATACTTTAACTTGTATGCAATACAAATCACATTGTTGTGGGAGCACCTCCTCTAAGAGTATGAATTAGGCTGTTTGAGAAGGTTTGAATACTAAGCAACCTGCATACACATTGTTTGAAGTACAATATACCAACATTACTGCTGTAGTAGGTCAAAGCTGTTTGCTGGAAAACCTTGGTAGAGTGGGCATTGTGGTGTTTGTGAATTGACTTTACTTTTCAGCTTCAGACCAATGCCTACTTCTCACTTATTTTCAATTTTTAGTAGAATTGATTGTTTCCTGATTTCTGTTAGGTTGAATGTCCTGCATTATTTTATAAGATGCATAATAGAATGAGTCTCTAGTGACCTCTAACGGTGAGTGCACACAGTTCAATGCCCAAATCAGTTCACAATACCTCATCTTTGCGTGAAACTACTGAGACCATGGTCCTTCATTAATTATATTAAATCTTTAAAACATATATAGTGTAAGGAGCAGCAAGACATGTTTATTTGAAAATATCTGATGTTGTGTACAGACCGGGAGTAGAAGAGACGAGTAACAGGCATGATACTTCAACACCACTAGAGAGCAGTATGTTATTACAGTAATATCCTGGAGTTCAATCAGCCATCTCCATCTCTCAGGCACGCCTAAAGACCCACCTCTTCATCACGGACTAACCCCCCCATCCACACACACACACACACACACACACACACCACCTAGGAAAAGTAAAGGAAATATGGTAAAAGAAGAAAGTTTATATAAGGGTCGTGGTTAGGGTAAAGTAAAGGTAAAGTAAGATTGCTAAAGACTTAAGGAATTAAAATGAAAACAGATTTAATCTACATCAATTTTGAGATGTTGCCACAGATGCTATTGAAGAAATGCTGTGCAGTCATTATGTAACCCCTTTTCCCCGGAAAAAAACTATGCACAAAGGGGAAGGGTATGAACTCTGGGTTGTTATGTTAGTAGGTCACACCTAGTTACATGGGCAAGCATGAACACACACAACTGTGGTTATCATGACATTACCTTGGAAGCAGAGAGATAGGGAGCAGGTTACAGAAAAACCATTAGCAAATTCATTCCTATGTTAAGTTTCTGTGTGCTTTTTTGAGTCAGTGTCATTTGCAGTAAGATGAGCAAATTACTGCACTCTTCTATCTTGGAATGGCTGGACATTAAGACTATTTCGATTTTCCTCTGTGTTTTTTTGGTACTTGTCGACCTCCTGAAAAACAAAACTCCAAAGAATTTTCCTCCTGGACCTTGGTCATAGTCTTCGTTGGCAACATGTTTCAGTTTGATCCTGCTAAGATACACCTTCAGTTGGAAGAGGTGGGTTTACTAAACGCTAGCTCGAGTGCCAGTCTGTTAGTACTATCATCCCAACTCCTTGTCACACATTGTCCTGCCAAACAATTGTTTGGCTTGTCAATGAGCAATGGCGTTGGTAAGAGCATAATCAGATCTGGGACCAGGCTAACTAAATGCTCTTTTTGAGTAAACAATGTGACAAACTGTATTTCTTATCATTATTCTTGTAGTGTGCAAAAATAAATATGGAAAAATGTTCAGTCTTCGAATTCCTTCGGCAAACCAAGGGCCAAAGTGGGTTGTCCTGAGTGGATACGAGATGGTGAAAGAGGCCTTGGTCAACAATGGTGACAGTTTCGCGGATCGGCCCTCCCTTCCCTTATTTGAAGATATATATATATATATATATATATATATATATATATATATATATATATATATTGGAAGTCAAGCATCGGGAAGTAAAGGTAATTAGGTGAAGGCTATTATGATTCAATTATGGTGCTGGATGACTTGTTTTTATTGGAAAGGCAGGACATTGTCCTTACCTTACAGTATGTCTATTGACTGATAATTGATGTGACCATATTGGTAATAATTATCCCTATCTCCGTGCAGTATATAATTATCCCTATCTCCGTGCAGTATCGAAGAGCCCTCACTGCTGCTCGATCAGCCTATTTTTCCAACTTAATTGAGGAAAATAAGAACAATCCAAAATTTCTTTTTGATACTGTCGCAAAGTTAACTAAAAAGCAGCATTCCCCAAGAGAGGATGGCCCTCACTTCAGCAGTAATGAATTCATCAACTTCTTTGAGGAAAAGATCATGATCATCAGAAAGCAAATTACGGACTCCTCTTTAAATCTGCGTATTCCTCCAAAGCTCCGTTGTCCTGAGTCTGCACAACCCTGCCAGGACCTAGGATCAAGGGAGACACTAAAGTGTTTTAGTAATATATCTCTTGACACAATGATGAAAATAATCATGGCCTCTAAACCTTCAAGCTGCATACTGGACCCTATTCCAACTAAACTACTGAAAGAGCTGCTTTCTGTGCTTGGCCCTCCTATGTTGAACATAATAAACGGCTCTCTATCCACCAGATGTGTACCAAACTCACTGAAAGTGGCAGTAATAAAGCCTCTCTTGAAAAAGCCAAATCTTGACCCAGAAATTATAAAAAACTATCGGCCTATATCGAATCTTCCATTCCTCTCAAAAACTATAGAAAAAGCTGTAGCGCAGCAACTCACTGCCTTCCTGAAGACAAACAATGTATACGAAACGCTTCAGTCTGGTTTTAGACCCCATCATAGCACTGAGAATGCACTTGTGACGGTGGTAAATGACCTTTTAATGACGTCAGACCGAGGCTTAGTGCTGCTTTTGATACCATTGATCACCACATTCTTTTGGAGAGATTGGAAACCCAAATTGGTCTACATGGACAAGTTCTGGCCTGGTTTAGGTCTTATCTGTTGGAAAGATATCAGTTTGTCTCTGTAAATGGTTTGTCCTCTGACAAATCAACTGTAAGTTTCGGTGTTCCTCAAGGTTCCGTTTTAGGACCACTATTGTTTTCACTATATATTTTACCTCTCGGGGATGTCATTCGAAAACATAATGTTAAATTTCACTGCTATGCGGATGACACACAGCTGTACATTTCAATGAAACATGGTGAAGCCCCAAAATTGCCCTCGCTAGAAGCCTGTGTCTCAGACATAAGGAAGTGGATGGCTGCAAACTTTCTACTCTTAAACTCGGACAAAACAGAGATGCTTGTTCTAGGTCCCAAGAAACAAAGAGATCTTCTGTTGAATCTGACAATTAATCTGGATGGTTGTACAGTCGTCTCAAATAAAACTGTGAAGGACCTCGGCGTTACTCTGGACCCTGATCTCTCTTTTGAAGAACATATCAAGATTGTTTCAAATACAGCTTTTTTCCATCTACGTAACATTGCAAAAATCTGAAACTTTCTGTCCAAAAATTATGCAGAAAAATTAATCCATGCCTTTGTTACTTCTAGGTTGGACTGCTGCAATGCTCTACTTTCCGGCTACCCAGATAAAGCACTAAATAAACTTCAGTTAGTGCTAAATACGGCTGCTAGAATCCTGACTAGAACCCAAAAATGTGATCATATTATTCCAGTGCTAGCCTCCCTACACTGGCTTCCTGTTAAGGCAAGGGCTGATTTCAAGGTTTTACTGCTAACCTACAAAGCATTACATGGCCTTGCTCCTACCTATCTTTCGGATTTGGTCCTGCCATACATACCTACACGTACGCTACGGTCACAAGACGCGGGCCTCCTAATTGTTCCTAGAATTTCTAAGCAAACAGCTGGAGGCAGGGCTTTCTCCTATAGAGCTCCATTTTCATGGAATAGTCTGCCTACCCATGTGAGAGACGCAGACTCAGTCTCAACCTTTAAGTCTTTACTGAAGACACATCTCTTCAGTAGGTCCTATGATTAAGTGTAGTCTGGCCCAGGGGTGTGAAGGTGAAAGGAAAGGCTGGAGCAACGATCCGCCCTTGCGGTCTCTGCCTGGCCGGTTTCCCCTCTTTCCACTGGGATTCTCTGCCTCTACCCCTATTACGGGGGCTGAGTCACTGGCTTACTGGTGTTCTTCCATGCCGTCCCTGGGCGGGGTGCGTCACTTGAGTGGGTTGAGTCACTGACGTGGTCTTCCTGTCTGGGTTGGTGCCCCCCCTTGGGTTGTGCCGTGGCGGAGAACTTTGTGGGCTATACTCGGCCCGGGATGGTATGTTGGTGGTTGGAGATATCCCTCCAGTGGTGTGGAGGCTGTGCTTTGGCAAAGTGGGTGGGGTTATATCCTACCTGTTTGGCCCTGTCCGGGGGTTTCATCGGATGGGGCCACAGTGTCTCCTGACCCCTCCTGTCTCAGCCTCCAGTATTTATGCTGCAGTAGTTTATGTGTCGGGGGCTAGGGTCAGTCTGTCACATCTGGAGTATTTCTCTTGTCTTTTCCGGTGTCCTGTGTGAATTTAAATATGCTCTCTCTAATTCTCTCTTTCTCTCTTTCTTTCTTTCTTTCTCTCTCTCGGAGGACCTGAGCCCTAGGACCATGCCTCAGGACTACCTGGCTTGATGACTCCTTGCTGTCCCCAGTTCACCTGGCCGTGCTGCTGCTCCAGTTCCAACTGTTCTGCCTGCAGCTATGGAACCCTGACCTGTTCACCGGACGTGCTACCTTTCCCAGACCTGCTGTCCCAGACCTGCTGGAACCCTGACCTGTTCACCGGATGTGCTACCTGTCCCAGACCTGCTGTTTTCAACTCTCTAGAGACAGCAGGAGCGGTAGAGATACTCTCAAAGATTGGCTATGAAAAAGCCAACTGACACTTACTCTCATGTTACTGACTTGTTGCACCCTCGACAACTACTATGATTATTATTATTATTTGACCATGCTGGTCATTTATGAACATTTGAACATCTTGGCCATGTGCTGTTATAATCTCCACCCGGCACAGCCAGAAGAGGACTGGCCACCCCTCATAGCCTGGTTCCTCTCTAGGTTTCTTCCTAGGTTTTGGCCTTTCTAGGGAGTTTTTCCTAGCCACAGTGCTTCTACACCTGCATTGCTTGCTGTTTGGGGTTTTAGGCTGGGTTGCTGTATAGCACTTTGAGATATCAGCTGATGTAAGAAGGGCTATATAAATACATTTGATTTGATTTGAATAATATAATATTGTGGAAATATTACATCCTTGTACCTTTGAGTGTATTAGAGTGTCTTAAATTGGACGTTTAGGGGTTCGATCCCCGGTCTACTCATACTAAAGGCAAAACATTTGACCTGGTGCCTATTTTCTTGGATTGGGGTGGTAAGAAGCCTGCGACAAATAGCATCCTATCCAGGAGGTGTACCTACTTGAACATCAAGCTGCCTCACACTACAGAAACAGGGAATGGGCCGTTCTAACTCAGACAAGGATATTTGTCCAATGCTTTCTTAGTTACATTTGAGTGTATGGTACAAGTTTTTGCTTCTTCACTGATCACTGAAAACTTTTCGTACACTTAAGTGTGATTATGTCGAATGGGTATCCATGGAAGCAACAGAGGAGGTTTGCACTCTCTACACTGGGGAACTTTGGACTGGGCAAGAAGAGTCTGGAGCCATCCATCCAGATCGAAGCACAGTGTTTGAATGAAGCCTTTCAGAGTGAACAAGGTACTTGATATGCTTACAGTTCAATTCAAATGTTATTGTCCCCACAAGAAAATTTGTGTACTTTTCAAAACAGATTTGAGTATACACTACACTGACATTGTTATTGTTAAGTTTACACTTGAGAGGCCTCTGTTTTGGACGTAAAAAACACGCATCGATAAATAATGTATTGATTTATATGGTGACAGATTCAGTTGAGATCAGGAGTGCTCACACCAATAAATATTTTTGGGACAAAACTGTATAAGCTATGGTGCTTACCCAGAAAAATTATTTCAGACTGAAGTTCAGTGTAAGGATATGACTCACACAAAAAAATTATGTTTGTGGTGAGCCATGTTGCTTTTGTCCCATGCAGGAAAACCCTTTAACCCCCAGATGCTGATTAACAACGATGTCTCCAATGTTATCTGCTGTCTTGTGTTTGGTGACCGCTTTGAATACAGCAACGGACAATTCCAAACCCTCATGAAGACTGTCAATGAGATTATGTATTTGGAAGGAGGCATTTGGGCTGAAGTAAATCTCTCTCTCCTTTTTCTTAACATTAATTTATATTATATTATATTTAGAATAATCATTAACCTGTTAGGGCTAGGGGGCAGTATTGACACGGCCGGATAAAAAACGTACCCGATTTAATCTGGTTACTACTCCTGCCCAGTAACTAGAATATGCATATAATTATTGGCTTTGGATAGAAAACACCCTAAAGTTTCTAAAACTGTTTGAATGGTGTCTGTGAGTATAACAGAACTCATATGGCAGGCCAAAACCTGAGAAGATTCCATGCAGGAAGTGGCCTGTCTGAGAAGTTGTGTTTCATCTTGGCTCTTTTTATTGAAGACTGAGGATCTTTGCTCTAACGTGACACTTCCTATGGCTCCCATAGGCTCTCAGAGCCCGGGAAAAAGCTGAACGATATCGAGGCAGCCTCTGGCTGAAACACATTATCGCTTTTGGCAAGTGGCCGATCAGAGTACTATGGGCTTAGGCGCATGCCCGAGTCGACCCCATGCTTTATTTCCTTTCGTCTGTTTACCTAAACGCAGATTCCCGGTTGGAATATTAGCGCTTTTTTATGAGAAAAATGGCATAAAAATTGATTTTAAACAGCGGTTGACATGCTTCGATGTACGGTAATGGAATATTTAGATTTTTTTTGTCACGAATTGCGCCATGCTCGTCACCCTTATTTACTCTTTCGGATAGTGTCTTGAACGCACGAACAAAACGCCGCTGTTTGGATATAACTATGGATTATTTTGAACCAAACCAACATTTGTTATTGAAGTAGAAGTCCTGGGAGTGCATTCTGACGAAGACAGCAAAGGTAACAACATTTTTCTTATAGTAAATCTGACTTTGGTGAGTGCTAAATTTGCTGGGTGTCTAAATAGCTAGCCCTGTTATGCCGGGCTATCTACTGAGAATATTGCAAAATGTGCTTTCACCGAAAAGCTATTTTAAAATCGGACATATCGAGTGCATAGAGGAGTTCTGTATCTATAATTCTTAAAATAATTGTTATGCTTTTTGTGAACGTTTATCGTGAGTAATTTAGTAGATTCACCGGCAGTGTTCAGTGGGAATGCTAGTCACATGCTAGTCACATGCTAATGTAAAAAGCTGGTTTTTGATATAAATATGAACTTGATTGAACAAAACATGCATGTATTGTATAACATAATGTCCTAGGGTTGTCATCTGATGAAGATCATCAAAGGTTAGTGCTGCATTTAGCTGTGGTTTGGGTTTATGTGACATTATATGCTAGCTTGAAAAATGGGTGTCTGATTATTTCTGGCTGGGTACTCTGCTGACATAATCGAATGTTTTGCTTTCGTTGTAAAGCCTTTTTGAAATCGGACAGTGTGGTTAGATTAACGAGAGTCTTGTCTTTAAAATGGTGTAAAATAGTCATATGTTTGAAAAATTGAAGTTTTTGCATTTTTGAGGTTTTTGAATAACGCGCCACGGGATTACACTGGCTGTTACGTAGGTGGGACGATTTGGTGCCACCTACCCTAGAGAGGTTAAATATGATTGAACTAGACAGGCGTTCATATTAGCATTGACCCTAGAAGAGGACTGGCAACCCTTCTGAGCTGGGTTCCTCTCTAAGTTTCTTTATAGATTCCTTCCTTCTAGAGTTTTTCCTGGCAACTGTGTTTCTACTTCTGCATTGATTGCTCTTTGGGGTTAAGGCTGGATATCTGTAAAGCACTTTGTCACAACTGCTCATGTAAAAAGGGCTTTATAAATAAATGGAATTGAGTGATTGATTGTCTGTCCTCAGATGTATAACATGATGCTGTGTGTCATGCGTCAGGTTCCTGGTCCTCACAGAAGGATCTTCTCTGGCTGGGAGGAGGTCATCTCCTTCATCAAGATCAGGATTCAGGAGCACAAGAAGGACTGCTTCCTCAACGAGATAGAGAAGATGATGGGGATGATGATGATGATCGTGATGATGCTGAGGATGATGATGACTATCACTGATGTAGTGGTAAAAAAAAGTAGTCGGGTAAACACTGATGCCGTTCACAGTGAATATAGTAATTCTCCAGATATTATTATTATTTTTTATAATTGTATAATTTTTTTATAATTGTATTTTAGTGTATAGAAAATACACAAATATACATATACAAAGATAATAGACATTTAACATTTGACAAACATAGATCCAGTAAACTAAACATGACGTTGGCAGGGACTTTCAACATAGAGAAAAAAGATGAATAAAGACAAAAAACACCAACTCAGAAGTACATGAACTTCAACAAACATTAATGACATCACACTTGCTCAGACCCACATGCTCCCACCGTATTCATACCCATCCTGTCCCATCTCACAATAACATCCTTTCCCATTTCTCATCTTGTGGATATCTCCAGTACTTGTAACACTTTATGCCATATGGCTTCAAATTGCACTATTTTGTTTTTCTCTCTAGCCAACATTTGTTTAATATTTAAATACTAATGCATTTGATTCCTCCAATGTCTTAACAATGGATGATCATTTGATTTCCAGTTCTCAAGTAGATCTTTTTTTTAATGATTGATGACAAAAGTATGGTCCAACCCATATTTTCTCCCTATATTTTCAATGCCTTTTGTATGTTTACCCTCCACTACACTGCTGATGATGTTGATGATGATGATGTGGGACTGGAGAAGAGTTACATAAAAAATGTGTATTAGGGAGTACTTTTAGATAAGCAAGTAGTTGTACTATTAGAATATTTTAGGCTGCAGGCCGGGCACACTCACTGTCACACTCTTCGTCGTCTGATAATGAGAAATCACTGTCGGACCAATATGCAGCGGGTTGCGTGCTCAACATCATATTTATTAAATACGTTGAACACGGAAAAAACAAGAAATGCAGAAAACACGACAGGAGACAGTTTTGCAGGCTATGACAACTAGCAGTGCAAAATCAACTACCCACAAAACCCCAGGTGAAAACAAGCTCCTAATATATGACTCTCAATCAGGAACAACGAAGTAAAGCTGTTCCTGATCGAGAGCCACACAGACAACAAAGAAATACACAAACCAGAAAACCCCTAGACAACCAAAAACCAGAACATACACCCAAACCTCGGAACACATAAATATAACACCCTTCTAACCTACACATAACCCCCGGACCACATAGAATAAATACCCTCTGCCACGTCCTGACCAAACTACAATTACAAATAATCCCTAATACTGGTCAGGACGTGACACTCACTATCCAAATAATGGGGATTCAAAGCTATTATTTGTATTGCAGTACATGTCCATATTTTTGTATCACATTTTCTTCTTGACACATTGGTAAATCTGCTTCAGCATCATCAATAAGTTAAATTGTTAAATATTTTTATAAAGTATCTAGTTTGTTGTGTTTTGTTGCACAGTGGGAAGATGACACAAGGGCTGGGTTTAACTTGGAGAACTTGTCCTTCTGCACTCTGGATCTATTTGTATGGTGGTGGCAGCATCATGCTGTGGGGATGTTTTTCATCGGCAGGGACTGGGAAACTGGTCAGAATTGAATGAATGATGGATGGCGCAAAATACAGAGAAAGTCTTGAGGGAAACCTGTTTCAGTCTTCCAGAGATTTGAGACTGGGATGGAGGTTTACCTTCCAGCAGGACAATGACCCTAAACATACTGCTAAAGCAACACTCACGTGGTTTAAGGGGAAATATTTGAATGTCTTGGAATGGCCTAGTCAAAGCCCAGACCTCAATCCAATTGAGAATCTATGGTATGACTTAAAGATTGCTGAACACCAGCAGAACCCATCCAACTTGAAGAAGCTGGAGCAGTTTTGCCTTGAAGAATGGGCAAAAATCACAGTGGCTAGATGTGCCAAGCTTACAGAGACATACCCCAAGAGACGTGCAGCTGTAATTGCTGCAAAACGTGGCTCTACAAAGTATTGACTTTGGGAGGGGTAAATAGTTATGCATGCTCAAGTTTTTTGTTTTGTTGTCTTATTTCTTGTTTGTTTCACAATAAAAAATAAATTGCATCTTCAAAGTGGTAGGCATGTTGTGTAAATCAATTGATATGAACCCCCCAAAAATCTATTTTAAATCCAGGTTGTAAGGCAACAAAATAGGAAAAAATGCCAAGGAGGATGAATATTTTCGCAAGCCACTGTAAGCCAGGCAAAATCAGCATTATCAGCTCATTGTTATGGATGTATCCAAATGAATGTCAATAGAAAATGGCTACTATCCTCTTACTTTGGCTGCAGAGATTGTGACTGTGTTATCTGTAGCTAGCTAGATAAGAACATTGCCAGTGAGCATGGCAATGGAACATAAAGAACGAATAACTGGGTCGCGTCCATAAATATAGAACTAATCGAGTGAACGACTGGATCGCGGGTCTATGGCAAACCAAAAGTTGAGAAAGTATGAATTTGCTTACATAAATGAAACTATCAACGGAAATGTTTTATTTCTACCGGTAAATGTGTGCTTAGTCTTGTTTTCTTTGGCAACTGTGGTATAAGCAGGATAAACAGCTAAAACAAATGTGACGCAATAAACTTTGCTTTTATTCTGGCTGCAGAGGTTGTGACTATGTAGCCGTAGCTAGTAATCTAACTAGCAGCAAGCAAGGGATAAGAACGTTGCCACTGAGGAGGGCAAAGGAAAAATCGATTTGATTTATTAGGATCCCCATTCGCCGACGCCAATGGCGAGAGTTAGTCTTACTTGGGTCCAACACATAACGAAAAATACATTACAAACCAAAGACTTTACTATTTACATCTATTTAAAAACGTGAACATGTAGTGTGTGTGTGTGAGTGCGCATCTATCAGTTCCACATAAATGTCAGTGCATGCACACAACAAGTAGGTCACATGGGGGAGAGGAGTTGTGCAGTGAGGTGTTGCTTTATTTGTTTTTTAAACCAGGTTTGCTGTTCACTTGAGCTATATGAGATGGAAGGGACATCCATGCACTCTTGGCTCAACATAAAACTGTACTTTTCCTTGAATTTCATCTGGACCTGGGGGCTGTGAAATGTCCCCTGGGAGCATGTCTGGTGGGGTAAGTGTGTGTGTCAGTGCTGTGTGTAAGTTGACTATGCAAACAATTTTGAATTTCAAACACATTAATGTTTCTTATAAAAAAACAAGAAGTTATGTATTCAGTCTTTCCTCAACTCTTAGCCAAGAGAGACTGGCATGCATAATATTAACATTGGCATTCTCATTACATTGGCGAGCAAGACGTGCAACTTAACTAGATATTTCTTTGCAGCACTTGACCCTATGACTGGACAATAATCAAGATAAGATAAAACTAGAGTCTGCAGGACTTACTTTGTGGAATGTAGTGTCAAAAAAGCAGAGCATCTCTTTATTACGGACAGACCACTCCCCATCTTTACAACCATTGAATCTATATGTCTTGACCATGACAGTTTACAATCTAAGGTAACCCCAAGTAATTTAGTCTCCTCAACTTGTTCAACAACCACACCATTCATTACCAGATTCAGCTGAGGTCTAGAACTTAAGGAATGATTTGTACCACATACAATCCTCTTAGTTTTAGAGCTGTTCAGGACCAGTTTATTACTGGCCACCCATTCCAAAACAGAGTGCAACTCTTTGTTAAGGATTTCAGTGACTTCATTAGCTGCGGTTGCTGATGTGTATATGATTGAATCATCAGCATACATGGACACACATGCTTTCTTTAAAACCAGTGGCAGGTCATTGGTAAAAATAGAAAAGAGTAGAGTGCCTAGAGAACTGTCTTGCGGTGCACCACACTTTACATGTTTGACATTAGAGAAGCTTCAGAAAACCCTCTGAGTTACACAATCGTTAAAAAGTTTGGGGTCACTTAGAAATGTCCTTGTTTCTGAAAGAAAATAAAAATGTTGTCCATTAAAATAACATCAAATTGATCAGAAATACAGTGTAGACATTGTTAATGTTGTAAATGACTATTGTAGCTGGAAACGGCTGATTTTTAATGGAATATCTACATAGGCGTACTGAGGCGCATTATCACCAACCATCACTCCTATGTTCCAATGGAACATTGTTTTAGCTAATCCAAGGCTCAAAATGGCCAGAAACAAATAACTTTCTTCTGAAACTCGTCAGTCTGTTCTTGTTCTGAGAAATGAAGGCAATTCCATGCAAGAAGGGAGTAGTACACAGCGTTCTACGAGATCTTCAGTTTCTTGGCAATTTCACGCCTGGAATAGCCTTCATTTCTCAGAACAAGAATAGACTGACGAATTTGAGAAGAAAGTTATTTGTTTCTGGCCATTTTGAGCTTGTAATCAAACCCACAAATGCTGATTCTCCAGATTCTCAATTAGTCTAAAGAAGGCCAGTTTTATTGTTTCTTTAATCAGGACTACAGTCTTCAGCTGTGCTAACATAATTGCAAAAGGGTTTTATAATAGTTTTAGTGTTATTTAATAGTGGTATTTCATTTTTTTGATGTCTTCACTATTATTCTACAATGTAGAAAATAGTAAAAAATAAAGAAAAAACAATTAAATGAGTAGGTGTACTAAAGCTTTTGACCGGTGGCGTACGTTTTCTCAACAACAGATTATGGTCAATAATATCAAAGGCTGCACTGAAATCTATTAGTACAGCTCCTACAATCTTCTTATTATCAATGTATTTCAACCAATCATCAGTCATTTCTGTCAGTGCAGTACATGTTGACTACCCTTTTCTATAAGCATGCTGAAAGTCTGTTAATTTGTTTACGGTGAAATACCATTGTATTTGGTCAAATGTATTTTTTTCCAACAGTTTGCTATGAGCTGGCAGCAATCTGATAGGTCTGCTGTTAGAACCAGTAAAGGCCGCTTTACCACTCTTGGGTAACGGAATGACTTTGGCTTCCCTCCAGGCCGGTAGACAAAGACTTTCCTCTGGACTCAGATTAAAGATACTGTATGACATATCGGAGTGGCTATAGAGTCAGCTACCATCCTCAGTAGCTCTCCATCTAAATTGTCAATGCCAGGAGGTTTCTCATTATTGATTAATAACAATAATTTCCCCACCTCTCCTACACTAACTTTACAAAATTCAAACTTACAATGCTTTTCTATCATATTTTTTTTAATTTTTCTGCATGAGTACGATGGCTCACTGTTCAGTGTTGGCATTTCCTGCCTAATTTTGCCCACTTTGCCAATGAAGTAATCATAAAAATAACTGGGAACATCAAATGGTTTTGTGATGAATAAGCAATCTGATTCAATGAAAGATGGAGTTGAATTTGTCTTTCTGCCCATAATTTAATTTAAAGTACTCCAAAGTTTTTTGAACTTGGCTTCATAAAACAGATTCTTCTTGTTTTTGTTTGAGTTTAGTCACATCATTTCTCAACTTGCAGTAAGTCAACCAGATGTGCAATCAGACTTATTTGCCACTCCTTTTGCCCCATTTCTTTCAACCATGCAGTTTTTCAATTTCTCATCAATCCATGGAGCCTTAACATTTCTAACAGTCAGTTTCTTAAAACAGGGGCATTTTTATCAATAATTGGAAGAAGCAATTTCATAAATTCATCAAGTGCAGCATCTGGATGCTCCTTATTAATCACATCAGACCTGAGCTGTATTGCAAAAAAAAAAGTGACAAATGGTATTATTTTATACTAATTACATTTCTCAGAGAAAGAGATTTGGTTTAACAAGTAATACCTTTTTTTAAGATAGGGGTCAAAATGATTGGATCCCCAGTTTTCAATACTCCAGCACCCTTCCCTTGTGAGGATAACGACACTGAGCCTTTTTCTGTCACGTTTGTCGTAGGATGAAGGAGCGGACCAAAGCGCACCGTGTGTAGTGTATCGTTCCACATTTTCTTTATTAAACTGTGAAACTATGCAATACATACAAAATAAACTGAATAAACAAAAACAACAAACCGTGATGAAGAGTTAACATACACGTACTCAAAAACAATCTCCCACAAACCCAGGAGGGAAAAACGCCTACTTAAGTATGATCTCCAATTAGAGACAACGATGACCAGCTGCCTCTAATTGGAGATCATCCCAAACAAAAACCCAACACAGAAATACAAAACTAGAACATAGAAAATCTAAACTGGAAATAAACCCTGTCACGCCCTGACCTACCATAGAAAATAACAGCTTTCTATGGTCAGAACGTGACAGTACCCCCCTCCCCCCAAGGTGCGGACTCCGAATGCACCTAAACAAACACGAAAAAAAAGCAAAAAAGGGAGGGTTAGGGAGGGTGACTAATGTCTATGACGGCTCTGGTGCAGTACGCAGAACCTTCTCATCCCGCAGATCCTCCAGCAGAGGAGGCGGCTCCGGTTCGGGGCGTAACCCCGCTCCGCCCGCTGATCCCTACGCTTTTGTGTCACCGGATCCTGGATCGTCGCCGAAGGACCCGGACCGTGGATCATCACCGGAGGTTCCGGACCTCGGATGGCCGCTGGAGGTTCCGGGCTGCGGGCCGTCTCTGGAGGTTCCGGGCTGCGGGCCGTCTCTGGAGGTTCCGGGCTGCGGGCCGTCTCAGGAGGCTCCGGACTGGGAACTGTCGCCGGAAGCTCCGGACTGGGAATGCACACTGGAGGCCTGATGCGTGGGGCTGGCACTGGTGGCGCCAGACTGGTAACACGCACCTCAGGAACAGGAACAGGACACACCGGACTGGAGAGACTCACTGGAGGCCGGGTGCGTGGAGTAGATACAGGTGGCGCCAGACTGGTAACACGCACCTCAGGGCAAGTACGGGGAGCTGACTCAGGTGGCACCAAATTGATAACACGTTCCTTTGGGAAAAATCTGTGCATCCTCCACCAACTCAACAACTCTCCCATATCTCTCTTCTCCTGGATTGGCTTTGGTTCCCTCCTCGGCTCCGCCGACTGTTCCATGTGCCCCCCCCCCCCCCCCCCCAAAAAAAATAATAAAATATTGGGGTTTCTGTGGCCTTCCTTCCCGACTTCATAGCTGTCCCTCCTTCGCTGCTTCCGCCTGCTTCCCTGGCAGGCTCTTGTCTCCTGCCACTATTCCTTCCAAAGTCTAGGATATACTCCTCCTAATCTCCTCAAAAGTCTACTGGTCCATACCACGCTGCTTGGTCATATTGTGGTGGGAGATTCTGTCACGTTTGTCATAGGATGAAGGAGTGGACCAAAGTGCAGTGTTTGTATTGTTCCACACTTTCTTTATTAAACTGTGAAACTATGCAATACATACAAAATAAACTGAATAAACAAAAACAACAAACTGTGATGAAGAGTTAACATATACGTACTCAAAAACAATCTCCCACAAACCCAGATGGGAAAAACACCTACTTAAGTATGATCTCCAATTAGAGACAACAATGACCAGCTGCCTCTAATTGGAGATCATCCCAAACAAAAACCCAACATAGAAATACAAAACTAGAACATAACAACAAAGAAAATCTATACTAGAAGAAAAAAAACTGTCACGCCCTGACCTACACTATCACAGAAAATAACAGCTTTCTATGGTCAGGACGTGACATTTTCTAAAATGTTTTATGAAACATTGGAAGAGATCCTAAACCATTCCTCCATATAGAATCTTTCCAGATACGTGATATCCTTTGTCTGCGCTTATGGACTGCCCTTTTCAATTCAAACCACAGGTTTTCAATGGGGTTCAAGTTCGGAGACTGAGATGCCATTGCAAAATGTTGATTTTGTGGTCATCTCACCATTTCTTTGTGGATTTTGATGTGTGCTTGGGGTTATTGTATTGCTGGAAGATCTGCTTGTGGACAAGTGTCAATCTCATGGCAGAGGCAACCAGTTTTGTGGCTGAAATGTCCTGGTACTTGATAAAGTTCATGATGCCGTTGACCTTAACAAGGGCCACAGAACGAGTAGAAGCAAATTCTCAGGGTTTTATCCATATACTGTACCTTTGATGTGGAAATGTCCAATTCACCTCCATACATTTTTTGGCCTGGTATCGGGTTTCCTTTAGATGAGTCCCGTGACACTTGTGGGGATCATAGAGAAAAACACCATCACGTTCGTGAGAGTCTCATCTTTCCATAGATGGGTCAAATTCGTTTGTAGCCCAAACCATTCGGACGCTACAGACGTTTTCTTGAGAATACCAATTTTCGGGATGTCTCTCTTTCTCTGAGCAATTGTATTTGTATAAAATAATATAATTATCCACATTTTTTGGAGCATATAATAGAACTTAGTATTTACAGTTTTTCAATACATGGAGCCTTAACAGTTCTAACAGTCAGTTTCAGTGTGATGCATGTTGGTGCATGTTTATCAATCATTGGAAGAAGCAATATCATAAATTCATCAAGTGCAGCATCAGGACGCTCCTTATTAATCACATCAGACCAACAAATATTTTTAACATCATCCACATAAGAGTCACAGCAAAATATTTTCTATGATCTCTTATATGCTTCTTTAGGTCCAGCTTTTGGGACTTTGGCTTTTCTGAATATAGCCACTAAATTGTGATCACTGCATCCAATGGGTACGGATACAGCTTTAGAACAAAGTTCTATAGTATTAGTAAAAATGTGATCAATACATGTGGATGATATTTTTTTTGTTATTTTTTTTTTTATTATTATTTTTTTTTTGCAGACGCTCTTATCCAGAGCGACTTACAAATTGGTGCATTCACCTTATGATATCCAGTGGAACAACCACTTTACAATAGTGCATCTAAATCTTTTAAGGGGGGGGGGGGTTAGAAGGATTACTTTATCCTATCCTAGGTATTCCTTAAAGAGGTGGGGTTTCAGGTGTCTCCGGAAGGTGGTGATTGACTCCGCTGTCCTGGCGTCGTGAGGGAGCTTGTTCCACCATTGGGGTGCCAGAGCAGCGAACAGTTTTGACTGGGCTGAGCGGGAACTGTGCTTCCTCAGAGGTAGGGGGGCCAGCAGGCCAGAGGTGGATGAACGCAGTGCCCTTGTTTGGGTGTAGGGCCTGATCAGAGCCTGAAGGTATGGAGGTGCCGTTCCCTTCACAGCTCCGTAGGCAATCACCATGGTCTTGTAGCGGATGCGAGCTTCAACTGGAAGCCAGTGGAGAGAGCGGAGGAGCGGGGTGACGTGAGAGAACTTGGGAAGGTTGAACACCAGACGGGCTGCGGCGTTCTGGATGAGTTGTAGGGGTTTAATGGCACAGGCAGGGAGCCCAGCCAACAGCGAGTTGCAGTAATCCAGACGGGAGATGACAAGTGCCTGGATTAGGACCTGTGCCGCTTCCTGTGTGAGGCAGGGTCGTACTCTGCGAATGTTGTAGAGCATGAACCTACAGGATCGGGTCACCGCCTTGATGTTAGTGGAGAACGACAGGGTGTTGTCCAGGATCACGCCAAGGTTCTTAGCACTCTGGGAGGAGGACACAAGGGAGTTGTCAACCGTGATGGCGAGATCATGGAACGGGCAGTCCTTCCCCGGGAGGAAGAGCAGCTCCGTCTTGCCGAGGTTCAGCTTGAGATCTTGTTCCTGCAGTGTTTGTAAACACCCTGGTAGGTTGATTAATAACCTGAACCAGATGACAGGCACTGGTTACAGTGAGAAGCTTCCACTTGAGTGGACAGCCTGATGAAAACCAGTCAATATTCAGATCCCAAAGAAAATAGACCTCGCTGTTTACATCACATACACTAGCAAGCATTTTACAAATATTATTTAGATACTGACTGTTAGCTCTTGGTGGCCTATAGCAAAACCCCAAAAGAAAAGGCTTTAGATGTGTGAGGGGAACCTGCAACCACAACACTTCAATAACATTTGACATAAAATCTTCTCTGAACATTACAGGGATATGGCTCTGACTATATACAGCAACACCTCCCCATAAGAACGAACGACTGTGTAGAGTCCGTAAATATCAAACTAATTGAATGAACAACTGGTCATGTCTCTAGCAACCAACAGATGAGAAAGTATGAATTTGCTTATAAAAATATCAATATCAACGAAAATAAAGTATTTCTACCAGTAAATGTGTGCTTTCATATTTTTTTATTTGGCAAATGTGGTATAACCGCGATAAA
This sequence comes from Salmo salar, assembly GCF_965601325.2. Classification (NCBI taxonomy): domain Eukaryota; kingdom Metazoa; phylum Chordata; class Actinopteri; order Salmoniformes; family Salmonidae; genus Salmo; species Salmo salar. Next base: position 43,488,800 of record NC_138300.1, read on the forward strand.
TACCTCCGTTCTGTACATTACCTTGGAAAAATTAACTCAGCTGGGTCATCCATGACATTAATCCCTTACTTATCCACCTCATTTTCAAACGCTTTCAAAATATGAAAGTCAAACGTGGAAACTATGAATACAACTCCTCCACGCTGGTGCATTGCCATAGAAATCCCTGCATTAGCATGTTTCTGTTAGCTAATACATCATGACAAAATACACCATATTACTGTCCTGCTAATGTGCCTGGACCTTGTAGGCTAAATTGCTGAGAAAACCCCCATAACTGATCCAAATCTAGATGCACTTATTTCGAAATGAATATACATTCAAAACACCTAAAAAACTGAGCTTCAATTGACATACGCGATTCACTGCAGTTTACAGCCTAGGCTAGCCCTTACAAAACGATTGCAGTATTGAAACTGCAGCAACTGCCGTCGACTGTGGTATTTCGGACGTAGTAACTGCAGATTAACTGCAATGTATTGCAGTTGAACTGTTGTTATACTGAGCTGTAACTGCATTACTGCAGTAAAAAAAACTGTTATTTTGGACGCAGTATTTGCAGCATACTGCAGTTATACTGCACTCTGCACATTTTTTCTCTAAGGGAGAGTTTTGCACTCACTTGAAAAAAATAACATTCTTAATTGCATTGTGTTGTTGTAGCCTAGGCAGGACACATTTCTTGTCCCTAAAAAACTGAAACAATATGGATATTTTCGAGCTGCATACCCAGGGACTGTGAAGGAGCGCACTCGGGGCAGCATCCACGACGCACATAGGTTAGGCTACTGTTTTGTTATCTGATTAACCGTTAACTTATTTTCCGCTGTGTAAATTGACTGGTTATAGTCACTCCAGTATTAAGCCTAGCACTGAGTTTATGAATGATGGGCTAATATGCTTAGCCTGCGTTTCTAATTTAGGATATAGGCAACATCTCGAGCCTGCCTGTCTTCATTGCTCTGTTTCGCAATTACACATTTTATTTAGTTTACTAATAGCCTATTAGAAGAGAGATGCACGCTTGCTCTTGCTTGCTGAATGTGAAATAGTGTAGGAAAGGTGAAGGCCGACATTCCACGTCTCGTGATATCCCAGGAAAGTCTATAGGCTACAAAGCTAAAGAACATGTATTTATACTAGGCCTACTAGTCTATTTGGGGAACGAAGTTGGTTTGCTCTTGCTAATTGCTGGAGGTGAAACAGGCCTTCAGCGTAGAAAATGCATGTTGCACGGATGCATTGCAAATAGTTGCACAGGACATACAGTGATGATCACAGTGAAAAAGAAGACCCAAAGGAATTGACAACCATTAGACAAATGGAAATCACTTGCAAACCATTTGAGCAATGAGGCCATTACATGCTGTAAAATATGTGCAGGCCAAACAGTGTTTGTTGTTGAATTGCTACATTTAAATACAAGTTACTACATTATTTTTCATTAGACCTACATTTACATTGAAGTATTATTTGCAGTTGTCACTATGACAACAAACACATCCTGAAAGCACTGAATGGTTTGAATCAATATATATGTGTTAGAAACCTCATGAATGGTCTTGTGTTACCACATTATTCATAGGCAGAAGTAGGATGCATTGATCCGTTGATTGACATGTGTAGGACTGTAGGAATGTAGAACTGTAAAACAATAAACGATCAACTTTCCTCTAGTGTGGATGCTCAACAAAGTTTTATAGTTATGTAGCCTATATTTTATCATTACATGTATCATTAGGCTATAGTTATTGGCTTGGTGGACGGCCTGGGCCTTAATTAACTCTACCACAACACAACTAACTGTCACGTCCTGGCCATAGTAAGTTGTTATTTTCTACGGTAGAGTAGGTCAGGGGGTGTTTGTCTATGTTTTGTATTTCTATGTTCAGTTTCTAGTTTTGTATTTCTATGTTGGTTTTGTTTGGTATGATCTCCAATTAGAGGCAGCCGGTTGTCGTTGTCTCTAATTGGAGGTCATATTTTAGTTGATGTTTGTCCCACCTGTTTTTGTGGGTGATTCGTTTCTGAGTAGTGTGTTTTCTCTCTGCATCACAGTTTTTTTTTTTTGTGTATTCAAGTATTTCATGTATTGCATTTAGTTTCACGGTAAATAAAATATGTGGAACTACGAACACACTGCATTTTGGTCCGATCCTTTGAACAGCCGTGACACTAACATTATTAGCACAACAGAACTAGCCTACTAGTAGGTCTAGCTAATGTTAGCGAACTTGAATTAAATAAAAATAATATTACACATACACTTGTTTACATTACTTTATAAATTGACTCCTTCAAATAATTTACTCTGGCAGGTTTGCCACTGGAGTGCTGCAGTTTAGCAAATCCATCTGTCGAATCCATCACTTCCTTTGTTTGACTGTGTCCATAAGAATATTCGAAAAAGAGTTAGATACCACAGTGTTGTTCAATACTCGTTTCTGATTGGCTAAAAGGGCATTCTAGAATGGGCATTAAAACCAGATAACAAGACAGTTGGAAAAAAGATATCAGCATAGTTGGAAAAGATATCAGGACACTTTGAAATCATGACACAATATGCGCCTACACATAACCAGTAAATTTATGCTTGAGTATTGTTTTCTTTGACAACTGTGGTATAAGTGGGATAAACACTACCGTTCTATACATTATGGAAAAATGAACACCGCAAATGGACTCGGGAGCGTTGCCCATCATTTCCAAGGTAATGTACATACATAAAGCTTTGTTGCCATAAAACTGTGTACACTGTGTGCTAGTTGTATCTAATAAATAAAACAGTGAGTTAATGAGATCATGTCTGTTTTGTTGTCCCCTTAGAACACCATGGTGTTAGGTACCCTCCAGTCTGTCCTGTTTGATGAGTCAGTAGGAGACCCCTCACACCTTCAACCCTGCACACTTCCTGGATCAGGAGGGCAAGTTCAGGAAGAGAGACGCATTCCTTCCATTCTCTTTAGGTAATACTGTGCTACATTTATCCTACCGTTCTCTTTAGGTAATATGGTACTACATCTCTTCCATGTCATTTGACCCCAGATTGGTGCCAAATGATTCTGCCCTACAGGAAATAGCACATGTACAACTCATCTTCCTTACATAGTAATACCTGACTCGGTTTGACTGAAGTTGAATCATTGACTTGTCTCTATATCTAGAGTATGTTAGTTCTAGCATAGTTACTGTTCTATACTTTACACTGAGAGTTAGAGAAGGTGTTCTGTGATTGATTCTCCCCTCAGCTAAGAGGGTGTGTCCTGGGGAGCAGCTGGCTAAGATGGAACTTTTCCTGTTCTTCACCTTCTTGTTCTTCACCTCCCCGCTGCAGAGTTTCACCTTCTCCTCTCCCCCAGGGGTGGAACCCAGCCTGGACTTTAAGTTGGGGTCTACACACAGTCCCAAGCCCTACCAGCTGTGTGCAACACTTGGATGAGGCCCCCACAGCATTTTGCAGGGGTGTCAAACTCAATAGAAACTCCCTTCACCTGGTTGTCTGACACAAATTGTAAGGAAATAGCAAAAACCAAAGTGTAATTCTTTTATCACACCAAAAAAACTGAAAGGGCTACAGATAGAGAAAACACACTTATGTAATGATAATAGTACTAATACAATTAGGTAATGACACTGCATATACCACTAATAGCCTACATATCAAGGTCTCAAACCATGTTTTGTAGTCCTAGCTTGAACTTGATGAAGAAGGGAAGATTAGATTGATAATGCAGTAGTGTGTTTTAGACTTTCAATGTAAATAATGTACTTCATTTACAACAGGGATGGGCAACAGGCGGTGACCCCCATTTTGTAGGCCAGCGGACGAATAAAAAAAGATATACATGTATATACATTTTTTTTGTGGAACTCAGTCGGTGTCTCAACTTACTGTTGAGAGTAAGAATAATAGAATACGCAACTGTCACGTCCTGACCAGCAGAGGGAGTAGTTGTTTAGTATTTTGGTCAGGACGTGGCAGAGGGATGTTTGTTTTGTATGGTGGGGGTTTTGTGTGTGTTGTAGAGGGGTGTTTGATTTATGTGTTCCTGGGTTTTGGGGGTATGTTCTAGGTTAGTATGTTCTAGGTTGTATTTCTGCATTCTGTCTAGTTTAGGTATTCTATGTTTAGGTTTGGCTGCTGGACTCTCAATTGGAGGCAGGTGTTTCTCGTTGCCTCTGATTGAGAGTCCTATATATGGGTAATTGTTTGGTGTAGTGTTGTGGGAGATTGTTTGTTGTTTTGCATGTGTGAGCATGACAAGACTGTTTCGTTTTGTTATTTTGGTGTTCTCTTTGTTTGAAAATAAATACAAGATGAGCATCCACATTCCTGCAGCGTTTTGGTCCTCTATCCCCGACGACAACCATTACAACAATGTGCAATTTTGAAATTTGGTTGTGCATCAGCATTCACAATTTGCCAATGTCAGCTAAAGATTTTTAGATTGATAAGTTAGTATAGCGGACAGCTATCTTAACTTGTAGTAAGCAAGGTCGAATTACCGACCGAGGTGGGTCCCATTGATCATCAGTTACCATATTAAAAGCTGCAAACATTTGCCTCCATCCTATGACAAAATGTGTTTAATTGCATGAAATTAGCTATAAAATTGCTAAATATTCTCTCAGCAAACTTGCTTTAAAATGGCAAAATGTTCTCTACGCCCTATGGCAAAATGTGCAGAATTGCAGGAAAATATCTCTTGTTTTCAGAGAAAGGTGTGTGTGGGGGGGGGGGGGGGAGTTTAAATACACTAATCAGAATCCAAGGCAGGTTGGATAAAAGTCTGCGATGTTAATGTGGGCTAATTGTGGTCTCCTCCCTGCTGCCTTCAAGCTTGATTGAATTTAAGGCTTACAAAGCACTGTTAATTGGATATCCCTAATTAGTGTTAGACCACACTTCATATATTTTCATGAGTTTGGAAAAATAATTGTCCGTTCTCAATGTCAATGTGCAACACAGTAAAGATGCTGTGAGTGAATATTATCATTTTAAAACATTGACATTACCAATTCCCGAACCATTTCAAATAAAAGCCTGTAAACCTAAAGCTGATTAAGAAATAAAAAACTATTCTGTTTTGAATAGTTTTTGGGCAACTTTGATGGGGATGGGAACACAAAAAATCAGAACTCACTGCAATGGGATGTAGAGAAAATGTTGTTGTTTTAAAGCTAGCTTGCTGCAATTCTACACATTTTGCCATGGGGCGGAGAGAAGATTTTGGAATTGTATGACAACTTTAATGCAAATGTTTAAGTTTTGGTGTTAATTTGTGCAATTCTAATTATTTTGCCATGGGGTGGAGAGCAAAATGAGCAGTTTTACAGCAAATTTCCTGCCATGAGAAATGTTTGCAGTTGTTAATATGATATTTATTACGTTTTTTGGGAGGGGTAACACAATCAGAATGTGTTATCGGACAGCTAGATATACCTACTTACATTCTGGAAGCTAATAGACTGCATTTAGTTAAAATATTTTGCAATCAGAATACAATATTAACATCTGTAACTTGTGAAATCTCTTAACTCTGGAAATGTAAAACAAGGGAGAAATATAAATGTAATCAATAAGAAACTGACAAGGACTACTTCTTTTGATCTTTATTCTTGCTCAGCTTTTTGGACACACTGGAAATCACAGACTGCAAGGAGAGGGGACTAAGTGGTGAGGAAAGACTTGATCAAAAGCCTGGTGAAACTAGACCTTGTGCTTGATGTGCAGAGAATTTTCTTGCAACAATGGTACATGTAGAAATAGAATGAATAGAAAGGACTACTGTATTATGCTCTATTACTCATGAAATGCAATCTATGCATGGCATTTCTATATGTGACATTATGCAGCATCACTGTGCATTGCAGAAGTTACTGTTAAGTACACCATGATTTCCCCCAATGCATTTAACCATTAGAGGGAGCATACAGTAAAGCAGTAGAATAGGAGAGAGAACCCCCTTAGCTTTGAGGTCACCTTGGCAGCATGGTACAAACCACACACACACACACAACAGTAGCAGCTCTTAGCCCTTAGTAGTGAGGTAATACAGAATGAAAGGCTTCAAATATCATTGGGTGCATTTGGGACGTCTCCATTGCTATACATAATATTATAAAATATATCAGAACTGTAAGCTCTTGCTGAGATTGAAGATTGAAGTCACGGGGAGCATTTGGAAAGACACGGTACACATAGAAGTTATTCATCTGAAATATGTAACACGTGAAATAAAAATAAAAATGTGTGAAATACGCATGCACATGCACATCTTCATCATGTGTTTTTTTGTGTAATATAAATCGTAGTTTCCATAGAATGAAATGACCTTGGTTTCACCAGTTATGTGTTACAACGTCAAGAGAAAAAAACAAATATTGTCTCACCCTCATATTGTACCTGGAACGTTATGATTTTGTAGAGATCACATCTTGCTCATGGATAGGAGCTAAATTGAATTGATCGTCACTGCACTTCAACCACTACACTGTACATTTAAGACTGTGTGTGTGTGTGTGTGTGTGTGTGTGTGTGTGTGTGTGTGTGTGTGTGTGTGTGTGTGTGTGTGTGTGTGTGTGTGTGTGTGTGTGTGTGTGTGTGTGTGTGTGTGTGTGTATGTGTGTGTGTGTGTGTGTGTGTGTGTGTGTGTGTGCGCGTGTGTGTGTGTGTGAACGAGAGATTAGTCACAGTCAAATATTTGGATCACATTTAGAGAGTGCAATGTGTACAGGTAAAGGCTTACCAAGAACAAGCCACAATGATGAGTGACAGGATGGTGAAATTCAGAAAAAGAATCAGTCCACTCCAATTGTTAGTTATTCCTCTGAGAAAAACTAACTGTTTCAGATCATCCTCACCGTGATGATGAATCCAGTTCAATGTCAAACTTTTGCATCCAGTGCTGTAAAATTGTCCATCTCCTTTGTTTTAAGACTTTTCAATACTTTTTGTCCTCATTTTAACAACCTCATGACAAACATCAGACGATGCCACTGCTGTACTGTAATGGACAGTGGATATCGGTTTGTGATAGACTAGGTTGCTCCATTTATGAAGGAAACCCAAGCAAACTGTCTGTTTCCTTTCCCTCTTATCCGATATCAGATGACTGTTGTGTCCAAGGTTTAGGTCCCAGTGTGTGTATCCCGGGGCAGCTGTAACGTCTCGTCTATGGTCACTATCAGCTCTTCTGGTTGGGCAGTCGCCCCCAGGCAGTTACTGTGGTTACAGGTAATGTAGTTCATCTCTACCAACCGTGGCCTTTCGCTCATCTCACTCATCTCGTTCACGCTGTTGGTGATACAGTTTATGTCACTCTTACTCCTGTTGGTCACTCTGCAGCCACCAAACAACCTGCAGTCTAGAGGAGACAGAGAGAGAGAACATTTCTCAAGCCTCGTTTATTCATGGGACTAACATGCGTCCTTTGTCCTGATCTTATCCACATTCTGATTGTTCCCACATTTTCCGACATGTGTCTACACATGGTATTAAAATGTGTCTCATCCATCCACTGTGTCTGCATTGTGACCAGATTTCCTGGTCCCTTCCTTTATGTCAATTATTTTAAAGATATTATTTCAAAATAATATGCGTTTATTCATGTATAAATATCCACCATGGATTTTTAGTAGGATTTAAATGAATTTATTTGAGATATTTTTGTCACTGATTTACACAAAATACTCAATAATGTCAAAGTGAAAAGAAAATTCTATAAATGTTTACAGATTCATACACAATAAATAACAAAAATGTATTGGTGATATATGGTACGTATTTAACCCCTTTGTTATGGAAAATGCTAATTAGTTCAGGAGTAAAAAAATGCTTAATAAATCACATAATAAGCTGCATAGATTCACTCTGTGTGCAATAATAGAGTTTAACATGATTTATGAATGACTACTCTGTCTCTGTACCCTCCACACACAATTATCTGTAAGGTCCTACAGACTAGCAGTGATTTTCAAGCACAAATTGAAGCACAAAGACCAGGGAGCTTTTCCAAAGAAGGTTACCTATTGGTAGATGGGTAAAAAAATATATATATACCTTTGAGCATGGTGAAGTTACTAAGTAAGCTTTGGATGGTGTATCAATACACACAGTCCCTACAAAGATACAGGTGTCCTTCCAAACTGACTAATACTGCAACAACAAAAACTGAATACAAAGTGTTATGTTTGGGGCAAATCTAACACAACACATCACTGAGTATCACTCTCCATATTATTTGTATTTTATTTTTGTATTTTACCCGCTTTTTTCTCCCCAATTTTAAAGGGCAAATATTGCACAATCCAGGTGTGCAAAGTTCTTAGAGACTTACCCGAAAGGACGCACAGCTGTAATTGCTGCCAATGGAGTCTCTAACATCTATTGACTCAGGTGGGTGAATTCTTATCTAATAAAGACATAATAGTGTTTAATTTTTCATTCATTTTTAAAGAATGTTGGAATATTCTTCCACTTTGAAGAAACATTCCAACATTACATAGTATTTTGTGTAGATCATTGACAAAAAATGACAATTACAACCCTTGTAATCACACTTTGTAACACAACAAAATGAGAAGAAATCTGAGGGGGTGAATAGTTATGATAGGCACTGTACTGCTCACACTGCATGCTAATGGCTTCCAATACCACACACAGCAAACAAACACACACAAACTCCACACATAGCATTCATAGATGATGTGCTGCTGTGGACTACATGAGGAGTACAGGACAATAGGAAATGCCTGCAGCTGAATGTGAATGTGAGAAAGCCTTAAATTCATGACATTCAAAAGAACAAGACTGCAAACTTCATTTGACGCAGAGTTATGATTGCTTTACTATTCGTAATTCCATTAGAGGCAAAACACCATCAAATTGAGTATGACACAAATGGCACCCTATTCCCTATAAAGTGCACTACTTTTGACCAAACAATCTTGCACTATGTAGGGAATATGGTACCATTTAGGATGCAGTTTTTAAATTGTTTCTGGGGAAACGCCTCACCCGCCTGCCTGCCTGCCATTCACACACACCACACACCACCCCATCATGTGGGGGAGAGATCTTGATTGGAAGACATCAATCATTGGGGTGTCAGATAGGGAGCTGGAATTAAGGCAGACAGACAATGGAAAGAGCAGACAGAAGGATGAGTGTATTGTGAAATTGTGTTCTTCAACTCGGTCCCACACACTCGAACATGCATGTACACATGCATACGCACCACCCCACACACACACACACACACACACACACACACACACACACACACACACACACACACACACACACACACACACACACACACACACACACACACACACACACACACACACGTCTGACATACTGTTAGGATGTGCTGTAGGGTATTTGCCCTTGCTTTAGCAGACCCAGCAAACCGGAACATTCCCAGAACATTAGTTACGATTCCAATTAAGTTCAAGATAGGGTTTTATGTAACATTGGGATGATAACATCGCAAAAACATTTTTAAAAAGATTTTAAAAGAAATATCCTTTGAATGTTCTCCTAACATTCATAAAAATGTGCACAACATTTGTAACAAACACTACAGAACATTCCCCAAAAGTTCTCATTAAGTTTCCAGCTAATGTAGTACCACAATGTACCACTAATGTTTTCCCAGCAAACCAAAATTGTGACCTGATTCAAGAAAGTAGTTGTATGTCGCAAGTCACAACTTTACAGGAGAGCCACTTGAAAGTAAAAAGATTTTAACAAACTTGTATGCCATCTGTAAATACAAATAAAAATGTTAAATTACGAGCCTTGTTGGTTAAGCCACAGAAAAAGAGAGATAATGAGTGGGCTGGACATCCCGAAAGAGAAGTTCCGGATTGGTCTGCCATATATAAGGCTTCTGTCTATTTGAGCTCGTCAGTCTGTGTTGGTATTCCTGTCGAACGCAGCTTTTTTTAAATGCATTGTGTAGTGGAACTGCATAAGTGTTGCTCTCCACTTTCTGGGGATCAAATTTTGAAATCAGTGGAATTGGAGTATGATAGCTAAAGAGATGGAGAAAACACCTGTCTCTGGATTACATCTTCAAACTAAGGGCAACCGTTGTATGGCATTCCTGACAGGGAGATGCATCCATCATGCATGATGATGTATACAGGTAAGATAGTCTACCGTTAGCAAGCTACATTTTCAGATATTACATGTTTCTAATTTTGACAGAAAGGGATTTAATTTCAAGATAAAGGGTACTGTTAACTAGGTAGCTAACATTAGCTGGCTGGCTCCCTAGCTGACGTTATATATTAGTTTCCCAGAGCCATTTGCTTTTCTAGTTAGAGCCTAATGTTAGCTAGCTAACATTGTACCTGGTTGGTTAGCTCCCAGCACTGTGACATTGTTGGCACTTTGTTCATTATTGTTTAACTAGTTAACGTTAGCTGGCTGGCTCGTTAGCTAACGTTACGTGATGTGTGTAAACTTACACTTTGTTTACCTAGCTAAGTCCATTGTTTACCTAGCTAGCTAGCTATATGTCTTGAGCTACAGTGTACTGTTAGCTAGCTAGCTAACGTTACCTGGCTGGCTCACTAGCTGACGTTATTATTTGCTTCCCAGAGCCGTTTGTTTTTCTAGTTAGAGCCTAATGTTAGCTAGCTAACATTGAACCTGGTTGGTTAGCTCCCAACACTGTGGCATTGTTGGCATTGTTCATTGTTGTTTAACTAGCTAACGTTAGCTGGCTGGCTTGTTAGCTAACATTACATGGTGTGTGTACAACACCCGTTGAATATGGCCTTTGTCAGTAAACGTCTGCAAAAAAACGTAATGCAATTGTTGCCAGCAGAAATGGTTAGGCTGTTTTCATGTTATCCAGAGGTAAACAAATCATTGGCCAGAGTGTCAAGTGTGCGCTCCGAGGGCGAAACAAGATGGGTGGAGCTAAAGCTTAGGTGGTTGTGAACGATGCTGAATGAGAAAAGACAAAGAAGAACTCTTCACTAGATACCAAAACATTAAAAGGCGACTTTCTCAAAAGTGAGTTTACAAGTTGATCAACTTTAAAAGCAGAATTACTTTCCCATTGTTCCTCAAATGCATTGTATGATATACCATTTTGTAGCTCTGAGTCTGTACTTTTATCCAATCTAAAAAACCCAAATTCAAATTTTGCTACATAAGACCGAATCCAGGAGCCACAATTGGGTCTGTGAAAGTTCCCAGAACATTCGCTAGGTTGAAGCAAATGTTTTCATAATACAAAAACTGTCCAGTTGTGCTGATGATTATACAATGTTTGTATAAAACATTCGCCTGATGTTGCAAGAACTATCCAAGAACACATTTTGTCTGTTCTTTAAAGGTTCCCAGGATGTTTCATTAGATTGTGAGAACAGTTTGGTGGGAACATTTCGGGGACATCACAAAAGATATGTTCTCAGAACATAAAAACTGTCCAGTTGTGCAGGTGATTATACAATGTTTCTTTTAGGTTGCAAAAAAACATTCACCTAATGTTTTTGCACTATTGGTTAGAGCCTGTAAGTAAGCATTTCACTGTAAGGTACCTGTTGTATTCAGCGCACTTGACAAATAAACTTTGATTTGATTTGAACATGTTCTTTTATGTTCTTTAAAAGTTCCTAAAACATTTATTGATGTTGTGGGAACATTGTGGGCATATGACAAGAGAACTGTCCAGTTGTGCTGACATTCAGATAATGTTTGTGTCAGTGTAGGGGCAGCGATAGCTTAGCTTGAGGCTGTATGGTAGACGTGCATCACTCACTCTAGTTAAACAACCACGGACTAAATACTTAATTCCACAGATTTCCAGTATGTAAAGGTATCCACAGATTTTAAGGTAAACTAAAGGTAAATAGCTTCAGGTAAGTACAAATATTTCCACAGGGATAACAAAGTTAGGACACGGTCAAAAAAACGTATGGCTCCCCAGCCTACGACTGACAAAAAGTGACAGTTACAACTAGCATTCTAAATTTGTTCAAATTAGAGTGAGCACAAGCCGCTGCATCATCTCTTAAAGAGACTATATCCAATTACAAAAAAGAATGAGACAACTGAAACAATGTAGCCTATTGTAACAAAATGTAACGAGGTTAACCAATAAATGTATCCTGTACTACAAATTTTGGCAAAATCCTAAATTGGCTCCCACAACCAGGGTGTACAAAACATTCCTTTGATATTGCAAGAATGTTGACAGAACAGCCTTTCTGAGTTCTTTAAAGGTTCCCAGAACATTTAATTTGGTTGTGAGAACAGTGTAGGTACATTACAAGAGATAGGTTTCCAAAACACAAAATATGCTCAGTTATGATGACATTCATCGGTGTCCCTTCAACGGGACGGTTGAGCTAACGTAGGCTAATGCGATTAGCATGAGGTTGTAAGTAACAGGAAAATTTCCCAGGACATAGACATATCTGATATTGGCAGAAAGCTTAAATTCTTGTTAATCTAACTGCACTGTCCAATTTACAGTAGCTATTACAGTGAAAGAATACCATGCTATTGTTTGAGGAGAGTGCACAATTTTGAACATGAAAAGTTATTAAATATACAAATTAGGTACATTTGGGCAGTCTTGATACAAAATGTTGAACAGAAATGCAATGGTTCATTGGATCAGTCTAAAACGTTGCACATACACTGATGCCATTTAGTGGCGAAAATCTAAATTGCACCTGGGCTGGAATAATACATTATGGCCTTTCTCTTGCATTTCAAAGATGATGGTACAAAGAAATACAAAAGAACGTTTATTTTTTCTTTGTATTATCTTTTACTAGATCTATTGTGTTATATTCTACTACATTCCTTTCACATTTCCATAAACTTCAAAGAGTTTCCTTTCAAATGGTACCAAGAATATGCATATCCTTGCTTCAGGGCCTGAGCTACAGGCAGTTAGATTTGGGTGTGTCATTTTAGGCGAAAATTGAAAAAAAGGGCTAATCCTTAAGAGGAGTGCATTACCGCAACCAACTGGACTGGAGTGTGGACCTTGTTCATCCTTCAATTACCCACGTGGGTATATGCTCGTAAAAACCACTGGGTAATGGGAGAAGCGGGACTTGAGCGCAAAAGCAGTTTGGATAAAATTAAGTTAGGTTGAACAGGACATTCCATTAATATTGTAAGAATGTTGGCAGAGCACCTATCTTTCAAGGTTCCCAGAACATTTAATTAAGTTATGGGAGTTGTCTGAGATGTTGCAAGAATATTCTTGTGATATTTAGGAAGGCTATACAGAACATTCCCACAATGTTGCATGATGTTCCACAATTTCCAAATAAGTACATTTTTATGACATTCATAGCATGTTTGCTTTAGGTTTAACATAATATTAAAATCAAATCAAATGAGCGTATATAGTGTGTGTGTGTGTTGGAGTGTCAGTGTAGTAAGTGTGAGTGTGTGGGTAGAGTCTAGAGAGTGTGCATCGAGCCTGTGCAAAAGAGTTAGTGCAAAAAATAAAGATATAAAAATAAATATTAAAAGGGGGTCAACGTAAATAGTACATGTAGCCATTTGATTAACTATTCAGCAGTCTTATGGCTTGGGGGTAGAAGCGCACCGGTGCGTCGGTGCGTCAATCAATTCTAGGGGGTCTTACTCACATTGGCTACTGAGAGCGTGATCATACAATTGTCCTAAACAGCTGGTGCTCTTAGGCATGGTTCAGAGTTGCTTGCCTCAAAACGAGCATTGATTGTCTGGTAGGCTGGCATCACTGGGCAGCTCTCTGCTGGGCTTCCCTTTGTAATGAGTGATATTTTGCCAGCCCAGCCACATCCGACGAGCATCACAGCCAGTGTAGTAGGGTTCAATCTTTGTCCTGTATTGACCCTTTGCCTGTTTGATGGTTTGTCTGAGGGCATAGCGGGATTTCTTATAAATGTCTGGATTTGTGTCCTGCTCCTTGAAAGCGGCAGCTCTAGCCTTTAGCTCAGTGTGGTTGTTGCCTGTAATCCATGGCTTCTGGTTGGGATATGTACGTACGGTCACTGTGGGGACGACGTTGTCGATACACTTAATTGTGATGGAGAGCAGCCTTTCCCAAAACCCATTCCGCGGCATATTTGTCTTAAATATGATTGGTTGTTTTTTTTGGGGTCCACGGCATATTTGATTCAAATAAATGTTTGTTACAGGCCTACTTGCGCAATGTGCTGAACTATGCATGCTGCCATAAACAAATTGTGTTGAAATGACGAAGTATAGCTACATCACAGACAGAAGGGGAAACCCAGACACGTCACAGGGGCTATAAAGTGTAGAGAGGAGCAGGAAGGAGGCAGTCGCAGGTTTAGAACTAATGAGATTATTAAAGCACTATATATATAAAAGCCGGATGAAACCCAAAGCGCAAAATAATAAAGTACTCAGAAAATAGTAGGAGAGATTCCTCTCAGGAAAACAAGCAACATTTACAATGACCGACAAGGACAAATGACAGAGGGAGTATATATACAGTGATAGAGTGGGGATTGGAACCAGGTGTGTGTAATGATGACGAGACAAGTCCATGGTTGATGAGTGAAGGACGTTTGCCAGCAGCAGCTTCTGCAGCAGCTAGGTCGGCGACGACGAACGCCTGAGCTGGACAGGAGGGGGTGCCAAAGCGAAGGCTGCTGTGACATGAAGCATCCGTTTAGAATGTTTTCTTACGACCAAATGTGGTTGTGAGAGGAAGTCCAGTTGCGGTTAGTGGGAGAGGATGGAGCTAGGTGAAACTGGGCCGATAATCTACTAACTTTCTCATTAATAACTTTCTCATCAACATCTGATCTCAATACATTTTTCTGTCCCCAAAACTAAAATCTGTGACGAACACAGAGCACTACGTTTTATAAACTTGACGAATTGTGTTGTTTAGAAGGAGTGCAAGGTTGAATTGAGTTTGTGCACATGCGCACTTAAGAGGTGTTCCCTAACGGAAATATGTGAATTCATGCTGTAACGAGCCAATAGGATCTCTCTAGCTCGTGCTTAGCTTTGCCCACCTCCTTGCTTGTTCTGCCCACGATGCTTCATTTGTTCCCCCTGTAAACAACACAGATTAACTATCTTGTGTTGGTTATAAATATCTTTGACCAAACGCACACACAAGCTAGCCCTGCTGCGCAGCCTGCACGCTGTCTCGCTCTCCCTGTTAGCTAACCAAACAGCCAATAGCCATGTCCTGCTCTAAACAAAAGCGACTCGATTTTTATTTTAATGTGAAAGAAGTGGACCAAACAAATTAATCTGAGGCAAAATTAACAAACAAACCTAGGGCTCCCGAGAGGCACAGCGGACTAAGGCACTGCATCTCAGTGCTAGAGGTGTCACTACAGACCCTGGTTTGATTCCAGGCTGTATCACATCCGGCCGTGATTGGGAGTCCCATAGGTTGGCGCACAATTGGCCTAGTGTCTTCCGGGTTAAGGTTTGGCCGGGGTAGGTCGTCATTGTAAATAAGAATTTGTTCTTAATTGACTTGCCTAGTTAAAAAAAAACCAGTATTGTCCATTCACTTGTAAGTACAATCCATGCTACATCAAGTTTGGATTTCTTTCAAATAACAGCTGCCCTCCTAAATTTGTCTGTGTGATATTTCAGACTTGCCTCAGCAACGATTGGTCATCACTAGATAACAAAGCCACAAAGTCAGAAGGCTGCCTACTCGACCAATCAGATGAGGGAGTGTGATGAGATGTATGCTAGTTTACAGTTCGTGGAACCGACCAATCAGATGAGGGAGTGGGGTGACCGTATGCCAACTGGCTTGGAGGGGCAGACAAGAGACATGTATTTCTTTTATCTAGTGCTCCATCAATGATTTGGTTATTGATTAGATATATCAAAACCAACTGTTATAAATGCAAAGTGTTATTCAAATTCAGCTTGCAAGCTTATTATGATGTTTACCCTTACTGATTGTTACTTCTCTTAACCCAAAATAGGTTTACACCAATATCTACATTGTTTTTAAAATGGCATGTACACAAACAAATGGACAAATCTTGAGTTTATTTTTTAATTTACAAAATCCTCAAGTAAAACATACAGTTTCACAAAAATGTTCACAGAAATTGGCTGATTTTTGGCTGATTTAAGATGAAAACTTCACCCCTGTTACTTTATTAATATTACTTTACATTTAGGATTCTGAGTGGCCCAGCGTCATCTGGGTTAGGGGAGGGTTTAGCCGGGATAGGCCGTCATTGTAAATAAGAATTTGTTCTTAACTTTTTAAGGTATAGGGGGCAGTATTTTCGATTTCGGATTAAAAGAATTCCCAGAGTAAACTGCCTAATACTCGGGCCCAGAGTCAAATATTTGGATAGATTTGGATAGAAAACACTCTGAAGTTTCTAAAACTGTTTGAATGATGTCTGTGAGTATAACGGAACTCATATGGCAGGCAAAAACCTGAGAAAAATCCAACCAGGAAGAGGGAAATCTGATGCTTGTAGTCTTTTCAAGTCATTGCCTATCTAACACACAGTGACTTAGGGTTAATTTTGCACTTCCTAAAGCTTCCACTAGATGTCAACAGTCTTTAGAACCTTGTTTCAGGCTTTTGCAGTGAACAGATAGCGAACAAGAAGGCCGGGTGGTTGGTGACTCAGAAAATGACATGAGTTCAGTGGCGCGCATTCACGTGATGAGGTAGCTGTGTTCCATAAAATTTTTCAAGACGTTGGAATATCATTGAACTTTTATGTTACAAAGGCCCTAAATATTGATGCTATACAACGTTTGACATGTTTCTACGAACATAAATATAACTTTTTTGACTTTTCGTCGTGAAATTTTCAGTAGCTTACTGAACGCGCAAACAACAAGGAGGTATTTGGACATAAATTATGGACTTTATCGAACAAAACAACATTTATTGTGGACCTGGGATTCCTTGAAGTGCCTTCTGATGAAGATCATCAAAGGTAAGTGAATATTTATAATGCTATTTATGATTTTAGATGACTCCAAAATGGCGGGTATCTGTATTGCCTGATGTATTTTTCTGAGCGCCGTACTCAGATTATTGCAAAGTGTGCTTTCCCCGTGAAACTTTTTTGAAATCTGTCACAGCGGTTGCATTCAGGAGATGTTTATCTATAATTCTTTGAATAACAGTTTAATATTTTATCAGCGTTTATGATGAGTATTTTTGTAAATTGTTGTGTTGATTCACCGGCAGTTTTGGAGGCAAAATATTTGCTGAACATCACGCGCCAATATAAAATGGGGTTTTTGGATATAAATATGAACTTTATCGAACAAAACATACATGTATTGTGTAACATTGAGTCCTAGGAGTGTCATCTGATGAAGATCGTCAAAGGTTAGTGCTTAATTTTAGCTGTATTTCTGGTTTTTGTGACCCCTCTCCTGCTTGGAAAATGGCTGTGTGGTTTTTCTTGTGTTGGCACTGTCCTAACATAATCTAACTTTATGCTTTCGCTGTAAAGCCTTTTTGAAATCGGACAATGTGGTTGGATTAAGGAGAGGTGTATCTTTAAAATGGTGTAAAATAGTTGTATGTTTGAGAAATTTGAATTATGACATTTTGTTGTTTTGAATTTGCCGCCCTGATATTTCACTGGCTGTTGAATAGTGTGAACCGTGGGTGGGACGGTAGCGTCCCACATAGCCCTGAGAAGTTAACTGACTTGCCTAGTTAACCTGTTGGGGATAGGGGGCAGTATTTGCACGGCCGGATAAAAAAACGTACCCGATTTAATCTGGTTACTACTCCTGCCCAGTAACTAGAATATGCATATAATTGGCTTTGGATAGAAAACACCCTAAAGTTTCTAAAACTGTTTGAATGGTGTCTGTGAGTATAACAGAACTCATATGGCAGGCAAAAACCTGAGAAGATTCCTTACAGGAAGTGGCCTGTCTGACAAGTTCTTGTTCATCTTGGCTCTGTTTATTGAAGACTGAGGATCTTTGCTGTAACGTGACACTTCCTACGGTTCCCATAGGCTCTCAGAACCCGGGAAAAAGCTGAATGATATCGAGGCAGCCCCTGGCTGAAACACATTTGCGCGTTTGGATAGTGGCCTGTCAGAGGACCATCAGACTGGGGCTCGTGCACGGGGGCACGAGATGTTTTTATTTTCTCTCTCTTTGAACGTAAACACGCTTTCCCGGTCGGAATATTATCGCTTTTTTACGAGAAAAATTACATAAAAATTGATTTTAAAAAGCGGTTGACATGCTTCGAAGTACGGAAATGGAATATTTAGAATTTTTTTGTCACGAAACTCGTCGGGCGCGTGACCCTTATTTACCCTTCAGATAGTGTCTTGAACGCACGAACAAAACGCCGCTATTTGGATATAACTATGGATTATTTGGGACCAAACCAACATTTGTTATTGAAGTAGAAGTCCTGGGAGTGCATTCTGACGAAGAACAGCAAAGGTAATAACATTTTTCTTATAGTAACTTTGGTGAGTGCTAAACTTGCTGGGTGTCTAAATAGCTAGCCCTGTGATGCCGGGCTATCTACTGAGAATATTGCAAAATGTGCTTTCACCGAAAAGCTATTTTAAAATCGGACATAGCGAGTGCATAGAGGAGTTCTGTATCTATAATTCATAAAATAATTTGTTATGTTTTTTGTGAACGTTTATCGTGAGTAATTTTGTAAATTCACCGGAAGTGTTCGGTGGGAATGCTAGTCACATGCTAATGTAAAAAGCTGGTTTTTGATATAAATATGAACTTGATTGAACAAAACATGCATGTATTGTATAACATAATGTCCTAGGGGTGTCATCTGATGAAGATCATCAAAGGTTAGTGCTGCATTTAGCTGTGGTTTGGGTTTATGTGACATTATATGCTAGCTTGAAAAATGGGTGTCTGATTATTTCTGGTTGGGTACTCTGCTGACATAATCTAATGTTTTGCTTTCGTTGTAAAGCCTTTTTGAAATCGGACAGTGTGGTTAGATTAACGAGAGTCTTGTCTTTAAAATGGTGTAAAATAGTCATATGTTTGAGAAATTGAAGTAATAGCATTTCTAAGGTATTTGAATATCGCGCCACGGGATTACACTGGCTGTTGAGTAGGTGGGACGCAAGCGTCCCACCTAGCCCATAGAGGTTAAAATAAATACATTATTTGGCGCCTAGGCACTTACTATAGTCATGTATTTGTTTAACTTAACATACAGTGCCATCAGAAAGTATTCATACTTATTCCACATTTTGTTGTGTCACAGCCTGAATTCAAAATGGATTAAATATGTTTTTCCTCAATGATTTACACACCATACCCCATAATCACAAAGTGAAAAACATGTTTTTAGAAATGTTTGCAAATTTATTGAAAATTAAATACAGAAATATCTAATTTACATAAGTATTCACACCCCTAAGTCAATACTTTGTAAAAGCACATTTGGCAGCGATTACGGCTAAGATTTCCACAATGGGATTGTACAACATTTGCTCATTACTCTCTTCAAAGCACTTCAAGCTCTGTCAAATTGGTTGTTGATCATTGCTAAACAACCATTTTCAGATCTTGTCATAGATTTTCTAGTAGATTTAAGTCAAAACTGTAACTCAGGAACATTCACTGTCTTCTTGGTTAGCAAGTCTAGCGTAGATTTGGCCTTGTGTTTTAGGTTTTTGTCCTGATGAAAGGTGCATTCATCTCCCAGTGTCTTGTGGAAAACAGACTGAACCAGGTTTTCCTCTAGGATTTTGCCTGTGCTTAGTTTCATTCCATTTATTTTTTATCCTGAAAAACTCCCCAGTCCTTAAGGATTACATGAATACCCATAACATGATGCAGCCACCACTATGCTTGAAAATATGAGAGTGGTACTCAGTAATGTGTTGTATTGGATTGGTCCCAAACATAACATTTTGTATTCAGGCCAAAAGTGAATTGCTTTGCCACGTTTGTTGCAGTATTACTTTATTGCCTTGTTGCAAACAGGATACATGTTTTGGAATATTTGTATTCTGTACAGGCTTCCTTCTTTTCACATTGTCATTTGGGTTAGTATTGTGGAGTAACTAGAATGTTGTTGCTCCCTCCTCAGTTTCTCCTATCACATTAAACTCTGTAACTGTTTTAAAGTTACCATTGGCCTCATGGTGAAATCCCTGAGAGGTTTCCTTCCTCTCTGGCAACTGCATTAGGAAAGACACCTGTATCTTTGTAGTGACTGGGTGTATTGATACACCATCCAAAAGTGTCATTAATAACAGCATGCTCAAATGGATTTTATGCTTTTTAGTTTTTTTACCCCTGTACCAATAGATGCCGTTCTTTGCGCGGCATTTGAAAACAGTGAAGGCTCCTCAGAGGAGGAAGGGGAGGACCATCCTCCTCAGTGAATTTCATAAAAATAAAATAGTGAAACATTTAGTTATATCTGGAGTATTTCTCCTGTCTTATCCGGTGTCCTGTGTGAATTTAAGTATGCTCTCTCTAATTCTCTCTTTCTCTCTTTCTTTCTCTCTCTCGGAGAACCTGAGCCCTAGGACCATGCCTCAGGACTACCTGGCATGATGACTCTTTGCTGTCCCCAGTCCACCTGGCCGTGCTGCTGCTCCAGATTCAACTGTTCTGCCTGCGGCTATGGAACCCTGACCTGTTCACCGGACGTGCTACCTGTCCCAGACCTGCTGTTTTCAACTCTCTAGAGACAGCAGGAGCCGTAGAGATACTCTCAATGATCGGCTATGAAAAGCCAACTGACATTTACTCCTGAAGTGCTGACCCTTTGCACCCTCGACAACTACTGTGATTATTATTATTTGACCATGTTGGTCATTTATGAACATTTGAACATCTTGGCCATGTTCTGCTATAATCTCCACCCGGCACAGCCAGAAGAGGACTGGCCACCCCTCATAGCCTGGTTCCTCTCTAGGTTTCTTCCTAGGTTTTGGCCTTTCTAGGGAGTTTTTCGTAGCCACTGTGCTTCTACACCTGCATTGCTTGCTGTTTGGGGTTTTAGGCTGGGTTTCTGTACAGCACTTTGATATATCAGCTAATGTAAGAAGGGCTATATAAATACATTTGATTTGATTTAAATGTTTTGAGATAAAACTTTACCAAATATATTCACGTCACTAAATAATTGATCAAAACACACTGCTTTGCAATAAAGGTTTACAGTAGCCTGAACAGCACTCTGTAGGGTAGCACCAGGGTGTAGCCAGAGGACAGCTACAGTTCCGTCCTCCTCTGAGTACATTGACTTCAATTTGAACCCTAATGATTCTCATGGTTCTTAACCCCTTCCATAGACTTACATATGAATTATGACAACTTCCGGAGGACATCCTCCAACCTATCAGAGCTCTTGCAGCATGAACTGACATGTTGTCAACCCAATCAAATGATCAGAGAATGAATCCAGTGCTGAACAGTTGAGGCTGGTGGGAGGAGCTATAGGAGGATGAACTCATTGTAGTGGCTTGAATGGAATAAATGGAACGGTATCAAACACATCAAACATATGGAAACCACATGTATGACATCATTCCATTTATTCCATTCCAGCCATTACAATGAGCCCGTCCTCCTATAGCTCATCCCACCAGCCTCCACTGGTACTGAAAGCATAAGCTACAGCTAACCAGCACTGCAGTGCATAAAATGGGGTGAGTAGTTCACTCAAAGAGAGAGAAACAAAATAGTTGAACAGTTTTCAACCAATTAACCAAGTGAAGGAGAAGCAAGAGAGAGAGAGAGAGAGAGAGAGACCATGTTTCATTGTATTTTTTTCACTTTCACTTAGCTAGCGAATGCAGCTAGCTTGTTTAGCCTACTCAAACACCGGCTCAAACAGAAAGGGATTCTATGTTAGCTAGCTCGCTATGGCTATCCAACACTGGAACTCTTCCAAGTCATGGTAAGCTTAATGTTTTATTAATTTATTGCCACTGGGGCGCGCCGGTGTAACTGCTAAACTGCTTGCTGACTGTACACTGTACTGTATGATTGTAGTGAGTTTACTAATGCATTAGTTCTAGTAGCTATGTTGACTATGACGTTAGCTACTATGGTGACAACAAAGTAGGCTGTGTGTAACAGTTAGAGGTTTTGATATGTTTTTTGGGCCTGGTCACAGACAGCTGATGTGTTGTGCACTGGAGTCCACAAGTAAAGGGAAAGGGTGAGAGGAGGACAGCGCATAGATGCGAGAAGGAATTAGTATGTGGCTGTTATGAAAGTTAACTGTGTTTGTGTGTGATTAGGGGTGTATTCATTCTGCCAATTCTGTTGAAAAATGCACCCTAGACCCTAGATCAGCAAGATGCAGGCAAGAGTGTGCAAGTTGGTATTGAATGACTCGCTGTCCGTCACCTACTCAGATATTTCTCTAGACCTATGTTGTAAACTTTTATTCATAGGCTAGGTTGTATCAACCTCATGATGGGTATAGGGGACATTCAAGTATCATGTAGTAGCCTAAACTTATCGATGTTACATTGAGCTGGGTGAATGGAATATGAATGACAGTCATCCAATATGCTGTAATAGAAATAAGGCCATACTCATAAAACAAAAAAAATGTCCTTCCTCATCTTAAACGGGACCTACCGCCACTGTTGGAAAACATCCCTGGTCTTTGTGGTTGAATCGGTGTTTGAAATGTACTGCTCAACTGAGGGACTTTACAGATAATTGTATGTGTGGGGTACAGAGATGAGGTAGTCATTCAAAAAACATGTTAAACACTATTATTACAGTGAGTCCATGCAACTTATTATGTAACTTGTTAAGCAAATGTTTACTCCTGAACTTATTTATGATTGCCATAACAAAGGGGTTGAATCAACTACTTATTGACTCAAGACATTTCAGCTTTTCATTTTCAACTAATTTGTAAAAAAAATTGAAAAACATAATTCCACTTTGACATTAAGGTGTATTGTACGACAAAAATAATCTACATTTTTATCCATTTGCTGTAACACAGCAAAATGTGGAAAATGACAAGGGGTGTGAATACTTTCGGAAGGCACCTTTTTGGTATGTTGTACCAGTTTCTGTCTCTGTACAAAGGCATGGTCTTCAAGCTAATGGCAAAACATGTAATAATAACTGAATGGACTTGGCACAGTTCTAGATACCAAAAGGTCTTAGTCGTGTATTTTATTTAACCAGGCAAGTCAGTTAAGAACAAATTCTTATTTACAATGACAGCATAGGAACAGTGGGTTAACTGCCTTGTTCAGGGGTAGAACAACAGAGTTTTACCTTGTCAGCTCAGGGATTTGATCTAGCAATCTTTTGGTTACTGGCCCAATGCTCTAACCACTAGGCTACCTGCCAACCCAGCGTAAAGGGAAACTCACCACCCAAACCCGATTTACATACTTTATATTTACATTCATGTTATTGGCTCATCCACATCCCTCTTCAGAGGACAAAAATAACTTTGTTTAAAAAACAAATCTGGACGCCTTCCGAGCCGGCATACGTCTTACCACACCTCCTCATCTGATTGGTTGAGTAGGCGGGCCTTCTTACTTTGTGGCTGTGGTAACTAGTGACGACTGCAACGATGCTATGAAGACATCAAAATTGAGTAAACATTTAAAAATAAAGCATCCACATCTCAAGGATTAACCAAACTTTGTTTAAACGAGATGACATGACCAACCAAACAAAAATGCTGCACAATAATTTCACAGATAAACTGTGTCTCTCATAAGGCTTACTTCCTCTCACAATCTGATCCACGCCAGGGAAGGCAGTAGATGTGTAATCCATTCACCAGCACTGAGGAGACACAGCTTGTCACAGCTTCAGGATAAACTATTGGAGCTGTCCTGTGACCAAGGCCTGCACGCTCGTTTTAATGAGATGTGTCTTTCCACATTCTGTCTGTTCAGCAGCAGAGAATACCCGCAACTCAGCGAGATGGCAATGAAGGCGTCAATCTCCTTTCATTCTACCTACTTATGTGAGACCAGCTTCTCCTCTCTTGATGCAACAAAATCTAAATATCGCAGCAGACTGGCTGTTGAAAACACCTTGACAGTGTCCTTCTCCTCCTTATCTCCTAGGTTTGACCTGTTCTGTCATTTACAAACAGAAAGCCCCTGAAGACAGTCCATACAGACAGACCAACAGAAAGACCCTGAAGACAGTCCATACAGACAGACCAACAGAAAGACCCTGAAGACAGTCCATACAGACAGACCAACAGAAAGACCCTGAAGACAGTCCATACAGACAGACCAACAGACAGCCCATGAAGACAGCCCATGAAGAAAGCACAGAGACACTGCTCATGAAGACAGCACATACAGACAAACAGCCCATGAGTACAACAGACAAACAGAGACAGACCCTGAAGACAGCCCATGTAGAAAGCAAAGAGGGAGACACTGCCCATGAGTACAACACAGACAGACAGACAGACAGACAGACAGACAGACAGACAGACAGACAGACAGACAGACAGACAGACAGACAGACAGACAGACAGACAGACAGACAGACAGACAGACAGACAGACAGACCACGAAGGCAGCTAAGTGAATATGAAAACATACTTTATTAACTTAGTGTAAAGTAAAATATTTTATAAAGAAAAAGCAATTGTCAATTATTTTTTTACCAAAGCGGTCCCCAGAGGAAGTAGGTGGTGGGCCATAGCAAGCTATCTGCTTTAGTTATTGAGACTATTGATCACTGTCAAGGGAGGAGCAGGTTTTTAAATATTGTGTTTATTTATTTATTTTGAACACATTTCTGTTCGTTGGCAATGTCAATTCTTGCTCAAAGAAATGTAATACTTATGTTTGCTAGCTGGAC
Source organism: Salmo salar (assembly GCF_965601325.2). Taxonomy (NCBI): domain Eukaryota; kingdom Metazoa; phylum Chordata; class Actinopteri; order Salmoniformes; family Salmonidae; genus Salmo; species Salmo salar. The sequence continues at coordinate 43,513,617 of NC_138300.1, forward strand.
AGGCAAACACCGCTGAGTACTAAACTCTAAACCAATCAAAACTTGTGTACTATCCATGGTACTATCTCTGCTGATCACGTCTGCCAATCCCTTTATCCGTATCTAAGATACAGTAGTAGACAGACAGCTGATATCATCTTGAGCAAGATCTCCATTTGGCAAACTGCTATCTGGTAAATTATTTTACATTTATTTAGAATCTAACTATTTAGTTATAGAAACGTGATGCCATCAATGCAAACTGTAAAATGAATCCCAACTTAGAACACAGCAACCTTAGTAATGTAGCTAGCTTGCTAGTTAGCTAGTTGGTTACAACAAGTACAACAATTGCTAGCTAACAGGTGCAGATAGATTTATCACTAGCTAGCATGTCATTCTGGGACAAAGAGCATTTTAGCTTTCATTTCATTCCAAGTAATAATATAAGACTACAAAAATATTTAGGACAAGTAGAGTAAATCTAATCAGTAGCGGTACGTGGGTAAAATCCCTGGGAAAGGCAAGCCAGGAAAAGAAGCCATATTACAACCTATGTGTTGTGATAATTGCGTTGTTTGCTCTATAACATGTTAGTTCATACGCCTTTGTCACCGTGATATATAGGCCTAAGGCCAAGATAAATTCAACCACACCTTTGTTTTATCACAAAACCGGAGATCAACATCTGTCCAGTGGAGTCGACAAAGCATATTACATGTTACATGACCTACAGGATGGTCGATCAAGTTAATGTTTCTGACAATTTCAGACTACCAAATGAACACAGGAGAGTTACTGCAAGTCACAAAGAAAACAGGAGCTGCCTCCACTATTCCAGAACCATTTCAACTTCAACATTTCAACATCATCAAATCACCTATGCTTAGTTTAATACAGTGATAACTAAAAGATTCCAAAAACAATTTAGTCCAGTCAACATAAGCTAAAAATCATGTGACTGTGTGTGGTGTGTGTGTGTGTGTGTGTGTGTGTGTGTGTGTGTGTGTGTGTGTGTGTGTGTGTGTGTGTGTGTGTGTGTGTGTGTGTGTGTGTGTGTGTGTGTGGACATTCCTGCAGTCATCATGCCAATTGCATGCTCCCTCAAAACTTGAGACATCTGTGGCATTGTGTTGTCTGACAAAACTGCACATTTTTGAGTGGCCTTTTAGTGTTCCCAGCACAATGTGCACCTGTGTAATGATCATGCTGTTTAATCAGCTTATTGATATGCTACACCTGTCAGGTGGAGGGATTATCTTGGAAATTGAGAAATTCTGACTAACAGGGATGTAAACAAATTTGTGCACAAAATTTGAGAGACATTTTCTGGGATCTTTTATTTCAGACTACTGACGTTAAACAAAATTAAAAAGGCAGTTTGGCACATTTCTGCATATGGCCAAATGCTACGTTTTTGCTTCCCGTTTCATACACATCTATGGGCTTTTACGAAGAAAAAAAAGCATGTAGGCTATTAGGATTATATGTTTATATTCGTAGCTACATCCATCGTAGCAAAAAATGTATTGCAATGGTGGCCATGTCAACTCGTTGTATTTTTTCCCAACTATTATGACTGGTGGCACAGGACAGTTGGCTTATAGTTCAATATTTGTGAGATATCTTTTTTTTACTTCCAAATCCTTTATTTACAATATTCATCCTATGCCCACATACTTCTAATTCTGAAAAGTGAAAGCATACCTGTGAGAGGGGTCACACTGGTAGTAGTTATAGGTTTTTATACAGTACCCAAGACTAATCTGTGAGTTAAAAATGAGTTTGAAAAATAGCTACTTCTATAATTACTGCAGTGCAGGTTGGATTGAATTAAGCCCCTAATCTTCATTTTCAAGGTGATGATTGCACTTTTCTTCCCAACACAATACCACAATAAATGTAAGTCCACATTTCAACAACAACAAATGTGCACCCCATGGGTGATTAAACATACACCGCAAGTGTCAATAGATGTAAGGAGCTCTTCACCTTACCACTGTAAGCTAACTGTCCAGAACCATATTTGCTCACGATGCACATCATTTTATTATCAGAGCGTGTCAGTGGCCTTCTGGTAAGTACGTTTTAGTGAGAAAGTGTTGGGATCAGTTACAACTACATTTACCCCCAAGATTAATATTTATGAGCAATTCCCCCCACCCACAACTTCTTACCTAAATGCATTTTTTTTTTGTTTTTGAAGGGGTTGGGCAAAGGCTGAAATTAGGGTTGAGAGTTATCTTTTAAAGGAAGCTCTATCCAACTAAATAACTTTTCATAAGACTTTCAACATGTGATGAAGAAAGAAAATCATAAAATACTGTGTTACAAGTACACAGCATATGAAGAGGTTGGAAACATTTTAATAACTCTGAAATTGTGTTGTGTGTCCTGACTGACCATAATAAGAGGGAAAAAACCCCTACACTACCGTAGTTATCCCATAGTGTTGCAGCGGGTTAATGGTGGGGCTGCAAAGCTGAAGAGTGCAGGTTCAATCCATGTTTCTTTTGAAAACCACTGTGAAATTGAGGCTCAGATATAATTTACTAAAATAAAGGATGTCTTTATTTCGTCAAGATTTATAAATCGAGTCTGAAATGCAGAATTCAGACTAACTGTAAAAAATAGAACATTGTGTAAAAATGGATTGTTCAACTTTCAAAAACACACCCGATATCATTCCTACTTTAAGATCAAAGTTGTATTTTTCATGATCTGAAAAACAAAAGTGATCCTAGATCAACACACATATTCTTGGATATCTTGTAAATATGGGCCCAGATGTACGCACCATATAAAGAGGATGGGTGAAGTGAGGGTGAATAACCCAGTTACCATTTCCCTGGGTTAGTTACTGTATGTCTAAGAATGCTGCATGGAATTCCTTATTGACTATACTGTCATGGCTATATACTGACAAAAAAAGATACAAGTGTGCTGCAGAGGATAAAAGACCTGGCTTGGGAACTAAGCATTGCTGGATCAAATCCCACATGTGTAAATTGTCAACATAAGGTGTTAAAGATATGGTTCTCTTTCTTTGATTAAATGCTGTTCAAATGTCCTATTAATGAATGTTCAGTTTGTCAACATATGCAGGGTAAAAATATTGGTTTGTGTGATTAAATGCTATGAACTAAATAAAAATGCCCAGTGTCTTGATATCACCTACAATACAGTCCTCTAATGAAAATTACCATTAAATCTGGAGAGAAACATAAGAGGAATATTCCAAGCTGCTTTAAGAAGCTATGAATTTGCATGCTGAGAATGTTGTCGTAATGTTAGGTAAAACTTAACTATTACTTTCTTTAATGTTCTGAGGACCTCCAAGACGAGGTAAAATGTATATTCCGCGAACATCAATGGAATATTATGTTTACTTCTAAAACAAATATGCTATGAACGTCATAAAAAAAGGACTGATTTGGAAATTGTGGGAAATTGTGCAACGTGGGAATGTTCTGTGCAACCTATGTGAATATCATAAGAATGTTCTCGCAACATCCCAGACGACTCCCATAACTTCATTAAATGTTCTGGGAACCTTTAAATAACTTAGACCAGGTGTTCTATCAACATTCTTACAACATTATAGGAATGTCCTGTGCAACCTAACTTAAACATTTCATCAATGTCATCACAACTGAGCGTATTTTGTGTTTTAGGAACCAATCTCTTGTACTGTACCCACACTGTTCCCTCAACCTAATTACATGTAATCCGAACCTTTAAAGAACTCAGAAAGGCTGTTCTGCCAACATTCTTGCAACGTCAAAGGATTGTTTTGTGTACCCTGAAAATCAGCACTGTGTTTTGGGATACCCCACAATGTTCCCACAACCTAAAGAAACATTATGAGAACCTTTAAAGAACAAGCAAAATGTGTTCTAGGAACTTTCTTGTAACATCAGGTTAATGTTTTTTGCACCCTAAAATAAACATTGTAGAATCTTCCGCACAATTGAACAGTTTTTGTGTATTGAGAACATATCTTTTGTGATGTCCCCATAATGTTCCAACCAGCCTACTGTTTTCCCACAACCTAATGAAACATTTGGGAAACCATTTGAGGAACAGATTAAATGTGTTCTATGAACGTTATTGCAACTTCAGGCAAATGTTTTAACCAAACATTCTATTGTCATCAGCACGACTGATCACCGACAACGACGAGACAGCCTATAGGGAGGAGGTCAGAGACCTGGCCGGGTGGTGCCAGAATAACAACCTATCCCTCAACGTAACCAAGACTAAGAAGATGATTGTGGACTGCAGGAAAAGGAGGACTGAGCACGCCCCCATTCTCATCGATGGGGCTGTAGTGAAACAGGTTGAGAGCTTCAAGTTCCTTGGTGTCCACATCAACAACAAACTAGAATTGTCCAAACACACCAAGACAGTTGTGAAGACGGCACGACAAAGCCTATTCCCCCTCAAGAAACTAAAAAGATTTGGCATGGGTCCTGAGATCCTACAGCTGCAACATCGAGAGCATCCTGACCGGTTGCATCACTGCCTGCTACGGCAATTGCTCGGCCTCCGACCGCAAGGCACTACAGAGGGTAGTGCGTACGACCCAGTACATCACTGGGGCTAAGCTGTCTGCCATCCAGGACCTCTACACCAGGCGGTGTCAGAGGAAGGCCATATAAATTGTCAAAGACCCAGCCACCCAAGTCATAGACTGTTCTCTCTACTACCGCATGGCAAGCGGTACCGGAGTGCCAAGTCTAGGACAAAAAGGCTTCTCAACAGTTTTTACCCCCAAGCCATAAGACTCCTGAACAGGTAATCAAATGGCTACCCGGACTATTTGCATTGTGTGCCCCCCCAACCGCTCTTTTTACGCTGCTGCTACTCTCTGTTTATCATATATGCATAGTCACTTTAACTATACATTCATGTACATACTACCTCAATTGGGCTGACCAACCAGTGCTCCTGCACATTGGCAAACCGGGCTATCTGCAGTGTGTCCCGCCATCCACCACCCGCCAACCCCTCTTTTACGCTACTCTCTGTTCATCATATATGCATAGTCACTTTAACCATATCAGCATGCACATACTACCTCAATCAGCCTGACTAACCGGTGTCTATATATAGCCTCGCTACTGTTATTTTCAACTGTCTTTTTACTGTTGTTTTATTTCTTTACTTACCTATTGTTCACCTAATACCGTTTTTGCACTATTGGTTAGTAAGCATTTCACTGAAAGGTCTACACTTGTTGTATTCAGCGCACGTGACAAATAAGCTTTGATTTGGACAGTTTTTGTGTTATGAGAACATTTGCTTGACCTAACGAACGTTCTGGGAACTTTGACAGAACCAATTTTCGTTTTCATGGGAGGGGATATTTTATTACAAAATAAAAGACAAAGCTCAACTCATTGGTAAGTTCTGTTGAGATATTGCTTAGGGTTGTGTGGTGTTTTATAAGTAATCACAGCAGATTATAAGTGGCTGCTGAGTTTGCCTTCTATATTGAATGATCTAACTAATTGTCATTAGTCAAACAATATCATCAACAGTCTATTTTGCAAATACTTGTGGTTAGATACAGTATGTGTTTATCTCACCTACATATACCTCATGAGCCTTAGGTCTGGTGTCTGGCAATAAAGGACTAGGATGGAAATGACCATAGAAAACAGGGATATCCTGAAAAGACAATAAACCTACTCTCCTACTGTCCTATTGCTATTCCATATTTAAGTTGAAAGATTATTATCCAAATCAAATAATACGTTGCCAATTTTATCTAGATCTGTATGTTTGAAAGACTCTGAAAGCCTTATGTCTTCTTGCCCAATATGTGAGGCATTGCTTTGGAATATCCTCACAGCATTCCAGATCCCAGGGACAGAGAACCTGTTCATTCTGCTCCAGGGATGTTAGAAACAGCTATCACAACAGCCTCACCACTGCACAATTTTCACACGTACACCTTAGGAACATATCCCAAACACACCAAGAGGAAGCAGAGGAAAGGGAAGGAGGGGGAAGGGTAAAGGAAGGGGGTAGATGGGTGAGAGAGAGAGAGAGAGAGAGAGGTAAATCTCTGGGGCATAGTAAGTGCTTCAGTAAGACACTCACTGTTCCACGTCGCCATTTCTACCTGGTTCACTGCTTACGGAGAATGTGTGTGTGTGTGTGTGTGTGTGTGTGTGTGTGTGTGTGTGTGTGTGTGTGTGTGTGTGTGTGTGTGTGTGTGTGTGTGTGTGTGTGTGTGTGTGTATATATATATATATAGTGGCCTAGCAGTAATAAGGCAGCTTCAGGTTCGTATCCGGCCTACTGCCCTTCAACACAACCTCTGTCTTTTCCCCACTGTCATCCTCTATCTATCGGTTCCATAAAGTCAGAAAAAGACCTTCAAAATATATTTTTATTAAATACATCTTGCAATAAATTATGGCATGATATGTTATTTGGGTTCGGGGGTCTGGGGGGGGGATTGGGTGGCAAGGCGTATGTTGTGACGAGTGAAAGTTAAACTGGTTGATCACAAGGACTAAACACATACATATTGTTGACACAAGGGACAGTCAGGATAAGATGTCAGTCCATCTGTCCATTTGTCTGTCTATATTTCTCCCATAAAGGTCAAACATTATGTTGTCTTGCTCTTCAAAATCCTTTTCTGAATTGAACAATTAATCTGAGGGTAAACTCAGTTTTTCACCAAGGTCAAAATCCCCAGTATCTAAAGTAAGGCTGAGTCGGTAAAGGCTGTGCTGGATACTGTAGGCCTATCCATTATAATAAACAACAGTCTATCCCTGGTAGAGAAAGCATTATTATCTTATTTAATGATGTGGAAATTGCTGTATATCTGCGCATTGACCAATTGAAAAGAGAATTACCTTTACAAACAGTGCAATACTGCATCATAAACTAACACTATCACAATGTGAACTAATGTGTGTTTCAGTTTCAACTTGTTCATTCTCAAAGCTCTGAAGCTGAGGTCCAAAAGTTGCAAACTAATGCTGACTCACTCACGCACGCACGCACACGCACACGCACGCACACACACACACACACACACACACACACACATCTTGTCAGAGCACTAACTGTTGACACATACCTACAAACTCAGTAACCAGATCCTTGACCAGGTGTCCCACTATTGCATATACCACCGCGACCACCACTAGCGCCGCGCAAACAAGGTAGAGCACGGCCTTGGGGAGCGGGATGGAGTCCCGGGCTGGTGTCCTGTTGTCCGTATACAGAAGGTCACTCTCCGAGTACTGAAAGACATGTTCCATCCCGGAGGTGTGATTCGAGTTCAGCGGGGGGTGACTGGCGCTTATCCCGCTCAGGTCCGGCTCTAGAGCAGTCACCATGGTGGTGGTCGCCACCTCCGCTTCGTCGATGATGCCCTGATTGACCAAGCCAGACGTCTTGTTGATCAGTGGCAGGATCTGAGAGAGGAAATAGCTCCAGTCTTTGATTGCACTTGTGTTGCATAGAAACATGATGTCTACTAAATATCACTGCGCGAGATCCGGCAGCAACAACAACCTGTGTGTGTGTCCATCAATACCGCGTAATGACAGCCAGGTCACCAAGACACAAAAATCTAATGCGTAAAAATAAAAAAGTGTCATTCACGAAATAAAATCCACTCAACTGACCAGACTTCTTGCTGTCTTTAGTAAAGATAAATGTGGTTGTTTTGTAATAAATCCAATAGATTTCCTTCTGATGTGTCAGTCACGAGAGGCACATTGAGCTCGAGGGTCCAACATTGGTCACGACTGTCACAGTCAGAGGAGTCGACTGGAATTATTAAAGAGAACCGATATACCCAAACAATAAAATAGCCTTATATTCTACATCTAGCCCATAAAAGCGATTGTTAAAGTTTTCAGATCCAGTTTTCAGATGAATTAAAAACGTATTCATTTAGCACGCATTGGTGAAAATGCGAATTACAAAAATTTTGAAAATTATTGATTTTATTTCCTTACATATGTCAAATGTCTTCGGTCGTTTGCAGTTAATTCCATAATAACTCCTTTGACTGACTGACTGTTAGGAAAGATGCGGTGTCATCATCAGGTATATTACTTTGATTTCCATGCAGAGAAACCTTTTTCAGAATTTTCCTCACAACATCAACCAAACACACGTGAAATAAAATGTGTATGCAAGAGCGACTGAAAGTACGTGATATAGCCTACTGTGTGACTGCAGTGCGGAGTTCCCCGTTTCGCGCGTCAAACTACGGTTATGTTTTGAACACTGAACAAGATTCGATCTGGTCACGGTGACATGTATGCGATAGCCTCGCTCCTCCTGCTCTTCCACCAAGGTGGTCAGTCACCGGAACATGACAAGGTAAGTCATGCCGTGGTGTTAGGCTGGCAGGGTTGCATTATAGCCAGCCATGACTTCATATCCCGTTTCCATCTGAAGAGACGCGGCTGAGCGCTGTCCAGCGCTGAAGTGCAGAAGTGAGAGAGCGATGTTGCAGAGGTTGAAAATCTTCTGGTTTGCTCTCTCTCGATGTGTCCATGACTCCATGTCCTAACACAACGCACCCACAGCTGGACAAAGGGGTGGGTCGTTCAACTTAAATTGTGCCTTTGATATTTTAAGAAGAAATTGTGCACAAATATAGATTTTTAAAAGTATGTTATATTAAATGAAGTTCCCTTTAATATAGACCACATGGATAATTCAATAAAACAGATTTTTTTATATTAATAGACCTGCGAAAGCACAGAAAAATCAGCATTTTGACATGTCCCTCCATTCACCCTCTGTGACTTCTAGGAAGATTTTAACCCACTTATCCCCCACAAATCTACACGTTTTCACCATCATTGTACAGCCCTGTTTATTTTGTTGCTTTGACAAAGTCATTTCTGAAGATTATTATTTATTTTATGTGATTAGCGATTCATTTACGTCTGAACTCTCATTTTAATATAGTGAATGATAATGATAATTAAAACCCATTTTTCAAAAGAAACATTGAACGTCTAATAGTCAAATCATAGTGTAAAAAGCAGGTGAGCTGGTTCTACTCTTTTTGGCCATTTTCTGGTGTTTTGTGGTGAACACTGAGTGAGTCGAGTATAAGACGTCAACCCTGTTACCCATAAATAGACAGACTAGAAATGTTTAAGGATATAATATTTTTGGGTGAAGCTCGCATTCAATTGTCACTCCCTGTTGCACACAACAAGCTTCCATTCCCCCTGTCACAAGGGTATTTATGGCTGACTTAAATGAAATCGTCAACCATAGTCAACACTGTTATTTCATTTGGCACTCATAGGCACTTACTATAGTATATCTTTTTTGGGAACCTTGTGGTAAAATATGTTTTTATGAAGTTGAGATCCTTATGACAGAATGTTAAAATTAGATGAAGCCAAAAGTTTGTTTTGACCAAGTAACACTTCTCAAAAGGCGTGGAATGACCAAGATGATAATAAGTTGATTTGGTCATGTTGCCTCTACTTTTGGGGGGTTAACCACTTTTTAATAGGCCTTTACACAAAGCCTGTGTGGGTATTTTGAAGGGCAGAGTTGTAGCATATGAAGGGTGATGGTGGAAATGTGGAAATGCCATCAGGTAAACTGTTCAATATTCCCTAAAACATTATGCGTGTGACATGTCAGTGAGTGATTAGTGACCGTCGCTCTGTCCTGCTCATTCTGTCCTAAATGTGTAACCAACTGTCACGTGCGTCGTAAAAAGTGGACCAAAACGCAACGGGTATATGAATACTCATCTTCTTTTATTCGAAGGAAACCAAAACAAAACACTTACACAAAAACAACGACTAAAAACCAGTCCTGTAAGGCTACACAGCTATACATGGAACAACTACCCACAAAACCCATGGAAAAACACCCCTACTAAATAGGACCTTCAATTAGAGGCAACGAGGAACAGCTGCCTCCAATTGAAGGTCAACCCAATAAACTAAACATAGAAATAGAAGAACTAGAACAAACATAGAAATATATTAACATAGAACATAACCCAAAAAACCCAGAAACACACAAAACAAACACACCCCTGCCAAGTCCTGACCAACTACAATAACAAAATGATCCCTTTACTGGTCAGGACGTGACACCAACTACCGAGCAAACACAATGACGAGGCAACACTTTCTCTCTCGCACGGGCGGTGTGCTCTGATCACGTATCGAGATGAAATAGCCTCTGGCTAGTAGATAAGGTGAGAGGGGACAGGGTACGCACACACACACACACACACACACACACACACACACACACACACACACACACACACACACACACACATTTATTTAGGTTTCTTAAACACTTCTAAAACTAAAACGCTGAGATGATTATATGGTTCAGCCCAATATGGATGAGCTCTGAAAACAACTCCTAACCATACACTTCTCTTCTGTTGATCTTTCCCAACAGATAAAATAAACTAATGATGTTAGGAATATATTTTATTACTCCTTAACTCCAGACCAACAGCATATAAAGTATGTTAAGATCAGTGAATAGCCTTGATCGGATGACTGAGAGTGAGAGAACCAAGTTTATTTTATATATTTTTAATAAGTTTAATTACTGATTGAATGACACATTTTGTTGGAAAACAATGGTGTAAAGCAAGCAAACACATCAGCCTTTGTTCCTCCCTACCAGGGAAGAACAGCAGTTAAATGCCTGTCAGAAAATGGAGGCTTGGGCTGAAAATTACCTTTCTACTGTTTATCTCAGCTTCCCTACACACACACATACTTTAGCACACACACACACACACACACACACACACACACACACACACACACACAGTGAGAGAGAGATAAATAGATAGATAGATAGATAGATAGATAGATAGATAGATAGATAGATAGATAGATAGATAGATAGATAGATAGATAGATAGATAGATAGATAGATAGATAGATAGATAGATAGATAGATAGATAGATAGATAGATAGATAGATAGATAGATAGATAGATAGATAATCACGCATGCATACACACACACCCTGACCATGTTTCTGACCTCAGACGTTGTAACTCATTGTCTCATCTTTTTAATTTCCTTTTATCCCCACAGGTCATTGAGCCATTGACCATCTCTAGCTTGTCAATTATCTTTGGTGATATTTAGTTTAGGTGTACCTCTGTGACTGGGATGACCCTGGATCCTCTATTCCGCCACACACACACACATAAGCACACACATGCACGCACACACACAGAAACACTCACCCCTAGGGAAGATGAACTAGACTCAATTAAGATCACATCAGTGCTTTCAAAGAGTGGCTCCTGTCACTCCAGGAGAACCCATTGGAGTCGCTGATCCCTAAACACATCATGGAACAGAATAGGGCAGATTGAGTCATTCTCTGTGTCATCACATTATTGAAAAGAGTTACAGCCAACTGTTCCAAAGAAGTTTGATGAGAGAGAGAGAGAGAGAGAGAGAGAGAGAGAGAGAGAGAGAGAGAGAGAGAGAGAGAGAGAGAGAGAGAGAGCGCATGGGTGTGCACAAGATAGAGAGAAGGAAGGAAGAAGATTCTGGATGACATCTTCTGTCCATCATCTGTCTAGTTAAAGGCATGATGCATATGCTGATACATACAGTAGATGTCCATGAGAAGACAGAAATTGTCTGTTCTGATTGAAAGTAAACAGAGCTAAGATGGGTTTGTTTGCATATTATACAAACGCAAGCTGCAATATCCTAAATGTGTTTTGGTTAGAGTGACATCCTGATCTACTGTATGTTCCAGTTATTCTGCACACTGGAGGACCTCTTTTAGAGGCAAAAATAAATATGACGACCTCAGTGTTACCACAGAGACAGACGAGCACTCCTGTGATGATCCTCTTCAAATGAAAGATGAATGACTTGTATTTGATGGGTTATCTGTTCTAGAGACTTAAAGAGAAAGGTGGTCTTTGATAGACCCCTTATTCCATTCCTATTTCAGTCTCACTTTGAATTCTGATTTGTTTTGTTTGTTAGGACAGTACTTACTTGATAAAGCCGAGAAGATACAAAACTTTCACACCGATATTTGACCAAATAAGGCATTCCAGATATGACAGATGGTGCAGAGATATTTACGAAATAAACACAAAACAGGATTATTCCTGTACTGTTTAACTCTAGCTATGCGTAAAACCCAAACCCTCCCACCAGCATCATCAGTCATAGGAACCAAATACTATCTGAACCCAGTCATACAATTGCTGCAGCCAGTCTAATCATACAGTCATACAGTCACAGTGCTGCAGCCAGCCTAAGCATATAGGCATACAGTCACAGTGCTGCAGCTAGCCTAATCATATAGGCATACAGTCACAGTGCTGCAGCTAGCCTAATCATATAGGCATACAGCCACAGTGCTGCAGCCAGCTTAATCATACAGTCATACAGTCACAGTGTATGTGACTATTAAAGGGTCAGATTAAAGCTTCTCACTTTCTTATCAAAGCAACAATTACTTAAAAGATATTTCCGCTAAGGGGAGTTATTTTGGGATGCTAATATGCAGGGAATATGCAAGAAAGAGAGAGGGGGAGATGGAGAGGGTTTATGCAAAAATTTAATATAAATCCTCTAAAAAGTGTGCAGCTAATTTGTCCCCCAGGCTTTGCTCTCCTCAGAGAGCACTGTGCTCAGGTGCATGACTGAGATAAGATAACACACCTTGAACTAACACAACAGAGCTACTGGATCAGAGGTACTATGGTTGGATTTGATGGTGAGAGTAAGTGACAAGTGCACCAGTAGAAAACTGATATTCTTGTCATGTTTACAGCAACATGTCATGATGCACTGAGGCACAGTTGATCTGATATATTAAAGAATGCCATCCCCATATTTCCCAGGATAGGACTTTTAGATTCAGTGTAAGTGAACTATGCATTTAATCATGGTTTTCAGAAACAACAGTGACAAAGTGTGTGAGAAAGAGAGAGAGGAGAGAGAGGGAGAGAAAGAGAAAGAGGGAGAGAAAGAAGGGGGGAGAAAGACAGACAAAGAGAGAGGGGGAGAGAGGGAGGGAGAGAAGGAGGGAAAGAGAGAGAGAGAGAGAGAGAGAGAGAGAGAGAGAGAGAGAGAGAGAGAGAGAGAGGGAGGGAAAGAGAGAGAGGGAGGGGGGAGAACACCATCACAGCTATTCAGCTTGGATTCAGAAGGCAGCAGAAAGAGCAGGAGGTTGGTGGCACCTTAATTGGGGATGACTGGCTCATAAAATCCCTGAGCTGACAAGGTACAAATCTGTTGTTCTTCCCCTGAACAGGCTGTTAACCCACTGTTCCTAGGCTGTCATTGAAAATAAGAATTTGTTCTTAAATAAAGGAAAAAAAGTGTGTGTGTCTCTCATTGGACTGATGAAAATAACCCTTCTATCATCATGTACTTTAATCAGATATGACCATGCAGCCAGACAAATACTTCATTCCACCTCTCTACTCATCCACTTGTTTCCCTCTGTCCCTGATTCAATTCTCTTCCTTCTCCCGCTCCTCTCCTCTGTGAGTTAAGCTCTCCCTCGTGTCACCCATCCCTCATTCTCTTGTTTCATACACTAGGCTGAATGGAGAGAAAGTCATTTTCTGTGGCTATGAACACTGAGGAAGCAGTCTCTCTCTTGTGTCTGATTGTAATCCTCTGTAGTCCTCAGGCCCTCAGAGTGGATTCACTTTCAATAGCAGCCACCGCAGATCTTTATCAAGAAATACCCTCGCTGCCTTGTTCAAGGCTGACCCAGAAAATAGAAAGGATGTTTGAGTCAGGCCTACTGTTTCAGTGCAATTCAGTCTGTTACAATTGTGTTTTATCATTTGAAACACAGTAATTTAATGATTTGCGTCTAGACATCCCTGATTTCCATCTAGATGAAAAAAACACTCAAAAAGTATTTTCTTCATCTGTCATAAACAGTGCAGATTTAGACTTTCTACAGAATCAGGGAATCATCGCCACCTTTTAATTAAAATCAGTAGCATTGTTAATCAACTGTCTGTCTTTCTGTCCCCACAGCAAGGCAACACAATCAGGAGGTACAGTATATTCCTACATTCACTGTGGTTCTTGTTTTTGACCAGTTACATTAAGATGAGAGTGAATGAAATCCCAGCTGTCTCCATCCTCTATGTCTAAACCAGGTCAATTAATCCTAAAGCTATCTGAACCCATGATCACTACAGACCAATTAGAACACGACACTAATGATGCTTCCTCCTCTGTTCCAATCAGATCAGCCATAGATCACCTGACAGATCACCTGACATACCAGGCTAGGAAAAGGGTTGCATCACAAAAAACACCCTATTCCCTATATAGTGCAATACTTTTGACCAGGGCCCAGTGCACTATGTAGGGAATAGGGTGTCCTTTGGGATGCACACCAGACTAACCTGGAAAACCCCAAACTAACTATGGGATGGATTAAAACCCAAATGAAAAGTGCCTGGTAATCTGGCTGAATCATAATGGAGCTCCAGCCCACCTGATAAAAAGCTGCCGTCTGCTGTTTCTGTTCAGTCATGTGCTTTTATCACACATATTTCACACACCCGCGAGCACGCTCGCCTTTCGCAAGCACACACACACTATCTATGAAGACCATTATCATAAATGATCCTCCCCTCTGGCTCTCTATGTGGATTTATGGATACTGTGATGTGTGGCTCTGACACATTTCATTGGCTGTTCATCCTCACCAAGGTTATGTGACAGGTAAATTCCTGACCAGTCAGAAAGGAGCGCAGGGAATTTCCTCATTTTTTATTTGTTATTTATTTAACCCTTATTTTACCAGGTAAGTTGACTGAGAACACATTCTCATTAACAGCAACAACCTGGGGAATAGCTACAGGGGAGAGGAAGGGGGATGAATTAGCCAATTGGAAGCTCCTATAGACATTCATCACAGAACTTTGTGAGGAAGTGATGATAAATACTTTTTTTGGAACCACAGCAAAGTATGAGACATACTGTATCAGTTTTTAAACAGCAAGTACGGTATGCCAAAACAACACTAATACTAGTGTTGCTAGTTATCCTGTTGAGTAGGTGTGTGGCACAACCACTAGTATAGTGCTGGATGAAGGCCAGGTCAGGACTTCAGACACCTTCATAGCTAAAGAATTAAAAACAAAAAACTAAGTTTTAAGAGAGAATAGGCATTGGTCTGTAGCTGAAAAGAAAGGAAATTCACATGAGCACCACAAGGCTTTTTCCACCCATGCTCTACGAAGGTTTTCCAGCACACAGCTTTGACATTCTACAGTATCTATGTTGGTATTGTACTTCAAACTATGTGTGGGTAGGTTTCTTGGGATTCAAACCTTCTCAAACAGCCTAATTCAAACTCTTCGAGAAGGTGTTTCCAGAATAATGTGATTTTTGGTCAGTAGGTGCCCAACATAACAAAAGGTGGTTGAGTTGGACACAGTAGCTCAGATAGATAGAGCCTATCTGCATTCCTGATTACTGTAACTGTTAGCTTACACTGTGTAATATTAACAGAAGCTCAGAACCACTTGTGTTTCAAACATGGTCCTGTTTTATCAATTGCTGTGCTGATCAATGAACAGTACATTACATCTGTCTAAATAATATGTAGCTTAAAGTTATGTTTGTACTTGTATTTATTATTGCAATAAAGATGGTGACAATAATACACATTTACAACAGGCCTATATCTAAAAATACATACAGCCAAATTGTATACAGTTGAAGTCAGAGGTTTACATACACCTCAGCCAAATACATTCAAATTCAGTTCTTCACAATTCCTGACATTTAATCGTAGTAAAAATTCCCTGTCCTGGGTCAGTTAGGATCACCACTTTATTTTAAGAATGTGAAATGTCAGAATAATAGCAGAGAGAACGATTTATTTCAGCTTTTATTTCATTCATCACATTCCCAGTGGGTCAGAAGTTTACATACACTCAATTAGTACTTGGTAGCATTGCCTTAAAATTGTTTGACTTGGGTCAAACATTTTGGGTGGCCTTCCACAAGCTTCCCACAATAACTTGGGTGAATTTTGGCCCATTCCTCCTGACAGCTGGTGTAACTGAGTCAGGTTTGTAGGCCTCCTTGCTCGCATATGCTTTTTCAGTTCGGCCCTCAAATCTTCTATAGGGTTGAGGTCAGGGCTTTGTGATGGACACTCCAATACCTTGACTTTGTTGTCCTTAAGCCATTTTGCCACAACTTTGGAAGTATGCTTGGGGTCATTGTCCATTTGGAAGACCCATTTGCGACCAAGCTTTAACTTCCTGACTGATGTCTTGAGATGTTGCTTCAATATATCCACACAATTTTCCTCCCTCATGTTGTCATCTATTTTGTGAAGTGCACCAGTCCCTCCTGCAGCAAAGCACCCCCACAACATCATGCTGCCACCCCCGTTCTTCACGGTTGGGATAGTGTTCTTCAGCTTGCAAGCCTCCCCCTTTTTCCTCCAATCATAATGATGGTCATTATGGCCAAACACTTCTGTTTTTGTTTCATCAGACCAGAGGACATTTCTCCAAAAAGTACAATATTTGTCCCCATGTGCAGTTGCAAACCGTAGTCTGGCTTTTTTATGGCGGTTTTGGAGCAGTGGCTTCTTCCTTGTTGAGCGGTCTTTCAGGTTATGTCAATATAGAACTCGTTTTACTGTGGATATAGATACTTTTGTACCGGTTTCCTCCAGCAGCTTCACAAGGTCCTTTGCTGCTGTTCTGGGATTGATTTGCACTATTCGCACCAAAGTACGTTTATCTCTAGGATGCAGAATGCGTCTCCTTCCTGAGCAGTTTGACGGCTGCGTGGTCCCATGGTGTTTATACTTGCATACTATTGTTTGTACAGATGAGTGTGGTACCTTCTTACGTTTGGAAATTGCACCCAAGGATGAACCAGACTTGTGGAGGTCTACACCTCAGGAGTTGTCCTAACCAGTTAAGAGTTACCAGCAGGTGTCTTGATAAAAGAACAATGTGGTGAGTCAGTGGTTCCTGCACCATAGAAAGGCAATTGCTTTGGAGTTGAAAGAATATTTCTATATAATCAACCATAAATAATCTAGACCTACATGCAACAATATCTGTTGCACTTTTGACAATGATTTCACATGAGGCCAAATTCACATGATACACTGTATGCCAAAATACTTATAACCACTAGTCTAACAAATAATCCAAACAATTTTTTCAATTAGTTCATGTTATTTCAAGTAGAATATCATGTTGTTAAAAAATATGTCTAAATTAATCATGCCTATAAGCGGGTAATTGAAAGCATTTAATTGTCTTCGTTATTATAGGCCTTTCAAATGTTTTATACAACATTATCGGCAAGTAACTGCTGTGCCAAAGCGATTTAGAGTTGTTTAACCAGAGTGATGTGGATAAAACGGTAATATTATCAAAATACCGATTTTAAACCACTATATTGTATGATTCAGTGCAAAAAGCCTATCACATTATTACAAATACCCCCCCCCCCCCCCCAAAAAAAGAAAGAAGCTTATGCATGCCAACATATATTAGGCAAGAATTAAGAGTAGGCAAAGTGATTGCGTCAGGCGAAAATAATATCAAACGTTTTGCTATTGAAACATTTGATGTACAGTCACATTCAATGTAGATGTCTGAACCGTGCTATAAATTTCACCGCTGGTGACCATCACGATTGGTGATTCCCCATCATTTGCTACATGTCAATGAGCGTATTCACTATCTTTCTTTTGCGGTAGCTCAAACTAGCATGATTGCCAATTCAGATACACTTTCATGAGTTGATTTACATTTTTTGGGTCTTAACACGATTCCTAGGAACTTTTCTGAGACTCTTTGTAGATACGGGAGCTGGTCTCTCCTAGTCTCTAGCTAAATGCACGCAGTAGTACACATCACACTTACTGCTACTTGCCTGCTTCTCCATGAACCAAAAGGCTTTTAAACGAGCAACTTAATAAATTAAGATAAGCCTGTGTGTCGGGAGGGGGCTGTCAAAACTATTAACAAAAGAATGGTCAAAATATATCTTTTAGAAGGCGAACCGACAATGTTCTGACACTATAAATCCAGTTTTTAATTAATTGACATCGACAGACCTTTTAAATGTCTGGAAGCATTTGGTCCAAAATGATTTTGTTCATTCACTCAGTAGTGATTGCACATTTATTTATCTTTCTTAGTTAAAATACAGTAGTCTAAAGCCGTAGATGTTTTTGAAAACTGACTAATTTAATCGCGTAGTTAACCAAGTTAGCAAGCATTTCGTATTATTCTGTACGTAAATCCGAAACACCCCATTTAGTATGATATGTTACGAATTGCAATCCGTGTGATATGTTTCGAATTTCCAATACGTATGAAATGTTACGAATTCCAATTTGTGGTGGCCAACTTTAGCTAGGTTTAGGGTTAGGAGTTATGTTAAAGGATTTAGGTTAGGGGAAGGGTTAGCTAACATGCTATGTAGTTGCAAAGAAGCTAAAAAGTTAGAAATTAGCTAAAATGCTAAAGTTGTCCATGATGACATTGGAACACTCAACCTTTGGGTTTCTAGACATTTGTGTTATACGCCCATCCTTCCACCCCGACCAAACACCCTTGTTTTTGCCTCAAGTAACCTTCTGTCTTATGTAACCATACCAAACGAAAAATATAATTCTAATTTCCGTGTCCCGGATTTACATTTACTATGTTACATCTAGTGTATGAGACCAGTCACCACTGTTCCATACACCTTATGGAACAGCGGGGACTGTGAAGAGACACACACACAGGCACAGACACATGCTTACAAATACACATAAGACATGCACTCTACACGCACGTACAAATGGATTTTGTATTGTATATACAGTGCATTCGGAAAGTATTCAGATTCGTTTACTTTTTCCACATTTTGTTAGGCTACAGGCTTATAATAAAATTGATGAAATTATAGCTTTTTTTCTTCAATCTACACACAATACCCCATAATGACAAAGCAAAAACGGGTTATTAGCCATTTTTCTAATTTAGTATAAATAAAAAAACTGAAATATGACATTTACATAAGTATTCAGAACCTTTACTCAGTACTTTGTTGAAGCACCTTTGGCAGTGATTGCAGCCTTGAGTCTTTGTGGGTATGATGCCACAAGCTTGGCACAAGTGTATTTGGGGAGTTTCTCCCATTCTTTTCTGCAGATCCTCTCAAGCTATGTCAGGTTAGATGGGGAGATTTGCTGCACAGCTATTTTCAGGTCTCTTCAGAGATGTTAGATCGGGTTCAAGTCTGGGCTCTGTCTGGGCCACTCAAGACATTCAGAGACTTGTCCTGAAGCCACTCTTGCGTTGTCTTGACTGTGTGCTTAGGGTCGTTATCCTGTTGGAAGGTGAACCTTTGCCCAAGTCTGAGGCCCTGAGCGCTCTGGAGCAGGTTTTCATCAAGGATCTCTTTGTACTTTGCTCCGTTCATCTTTGCCTCGATCCTGACTAGTCTCCCAGTCCCTGCCACTGAAAAACTTCCCCACAGCATGATGCTGCCACCACCACGCTTCACTGTAGGGATGGTGCCAGGCTTCCTCCGGACGTGATGCTTGACATTCAGGCCAAAGAGTTTCATCTTGGTTTCATCAGACCAGAGAATCTTGTTTCTTATGGTCTGAGAGTCTGTTTTGGCAAACTCCAAGTGGGCTGTCATGTGCCTTGTACTGAGGAGTGGCTTTCATCTGGCCACTCTACAATAAAGGCCTGAATGGTGGAGTGCTGCAGAGATGGTTGTCCTTCTGGAAGGTTCTTACATCTCCACAGAGGAACTCTAGAGCTCTGTCAGAGTGACCATCTCGTTCTTGGTCACCTCCCTGACCAAGGTCTTTCTCCCCCTACTGTTCAGTTTGGTTGGGCGGCCAGCCCAGGAAGTGTCTTAGTGGTTCCAAACTTCTTCAATTTAAGAATGATGGAGGCCACTGTGTTCTTGGGGACCTTCAAGGCTGCAGACATTATTAGGTACCCTTCCACAGATCTGTGCCTCGACTCAATCCTGTCTTGTAGCTCTGCAGACAATTCCTTCAACCTCATGGCTTGGTATTTGCTCTGACATGCATTGTTAACTGTGGGACCTTATATAGACAGGTGTGTGCCTTTCAAAATCATGTCCAATCATTTTAATTTACCACAGGTGGACTTCAATCAAGTTGTAGAAACATCAAGGATGATCAGTGGTAACATGATGCACCCGAGCTCAATTTCGAGTCTCGTAGCAGGGTCTGAACATTTATTTAAATAAGGTATTTCTGCTTTATATTTTTAATACATTAGTAGTAGAAATTTCTAAAAACCAGTTTTTGCATTGTCATTATGGGATATTGTGTGTAGATTGCTGAGGAAATGTTTGTATTTAATCAATTTTAGAATAACGCTGTAACGTAACAACATTTTTAAAAAGTCAATGGGTCTAAATACTTTCCGAAAGCACTGTATGTGCTAATAGAGTTGTGGCCTGAGGGAACACACAATGTGGTGTGAAAAGTGTTGTGAAATGTACTGCCATATAATATTTTTATTGTATATAACTACCTTAATGTTGCTGGACTCCAGGGACATTGTTGTTGTTCTACCCTGGTGCACCATGTGCAGCCCCCTGACTACTTTAAACTTGTGCATGGAGACATCAGATGTTCTGTGAACACACTGGAAAGTTAATTGACACAGAGTTTATCAGTCAGCACAAATTTGGATTATAAGAATGAAAAGGTATCAGGAGAGAGAGTTTATGCTGGAATTTATTCTACACGTTTGAAACAGTGATGCTGTCAGTCAAGTCTGGTGAGTTGATGCTAGCATGCACAACTGAGGTTCAGTTTAAATGTGCGTTTGGGGTTCAAACACTTACTATATTTGTATTTGTATTTAAGGATCCCCATTAGCTGCTGCCATGGTAGCAGCTACTCTTCCTGTGGTCCAGCAACATTAAGGTAGTTACATACAATTACAAATATTACATTTCATATTACTTTTCACAAGACATTAAGTGTGCTCCCTCAGGCCAATACTCTACTACCACATATCTACAATACAAAATCCAGGTGTACATGTATGTAGAGTCCATGTCTTGTCATGTGTATATGTAAGCATGTGTTTCTGCCTGTGTGTCTCTTCAGTCCCCGCTGTTCCATAAGGTGTATTTTGATCTGTTTTTTAAAATCTGATTCTACTGCTTGCGTACAGCCATGTAGCCATGGCTTTACGTAGTACTGTGCACCACCCAGTCTGTTATTGACTTGGGAATTGCAGTTCAGAACTAGCTTACTGATTCTTAACAAAACGATTTGTTTTCTCAGATATGGTTTGTGTGTTCTTGGTTGTTCTTAGTCAAAGAAATGTAGCGTAGCTAACTGCAGTGTTTGTCCTGTCTGCAATCTGGCTACCTTACTGTAGCTTGTGCAATGCAAATGTACGTGAGCAGTGTGGCAGTTTCCCGAAGATTGGTGGTATTAAACTTAACGTAACTTACCTAACATTAGCTAGATATCTTTTGTGTTAGAATGTATGATATATAATGGTGCATGAACTGGCCATACACATTAGCTAACGTTACCTAGCTAGCTAATGTTAACTGGCTATAATAGCAGGCAAGGACGTTTACTTATTTATTTGTGCATATTTGTTTGTGCTCCAATTACACTTACGCAAGTGTCTAGATCAACAGTTTACACATCAGTTTACACATTCTGCTACAAGACCATGGGGCTTGCCTACGGAGCTGTGAGGGGAACGGCACCTCCGTACCTTCAGGCTCTGATCAGGCCCTACACCCAAACAAGGGACCTGCGTTCATCCACCTCTGGCCTGCTGGCCCCCCTACCTCTGCGGAAGCACAGTTCCCGCTCAGCCCAGTCAAAACTGTTCACTGCTCTGGCACCCCAATGGTGTAACAAGCTCCCTCACGACGCCAGGACAGTGGAGTCAATCACCACCTTCCGTAGACACCTGAAACCCCACCTCTTTAAGGAATATCTGGGATAGGATATAGTAATCCTTCTAACCCCCCCCCCCCCCCCCAAAAAAAAATAAAAATATAGATGTACCATTGTAAAGTGGTTGTTCCACTGGATATCATAAGGTGAATGCACCAATTTGTAAGTCGCTCTGGATAAGAGCGTCTGCTAAATGACGTAAATGTAAATGTAAATGTAATCATGACTTCAGCAATAAATGAAAAGCCTTACTTGGCAAAATATAGCTTGCTAGCTTTCCTTGCTTGTTGGTTAGCTACCGAGCCAAGCCAATGTTAGCTCTCATCCGACTGGTATAACTTGCTAACCAAAACAAAACCCACATCCATTGGCTAGCCACCTTTATATGCCTGTTCGTTAGCTAGCTAGCTATCAGCTGACTGGTGTTAGCTAGCTAGAGGCTAGCTGCTGGACTTTGTACAACATTTACATTTACATTTAAGTCATTTAGCAGACGCTCTTATCCAGAGCGACTTACAAAATGGTGCATTCACCTTATGATATCCAGTGGAACAACCACTTTACAACAGTGCATCTAAATCTTTTAAGGGGGGGGGGGGGTTAGAAGGATTACTTTATCCTATCCTAGGTATTCCTTAAAGAGGTGGGGTTTCAGGTGTCTCCGGAAGGTGGTGATTGACTCCGCTGTCCTGGCGTCGTGAGGGAGCTTGTTCCACCATTGGGGTGCCAGAGCAGCGAACAGTTTTGACTGGGCTGAGCGGGAACTGTGCTTCCTCAGAGGTAGGGGGGCCAGCAGGCCAGTGGTGGATGAACGCAGTGCCCTTGTTTGGGTGTAGGGCCTGATCAGAGCCTGAAGGTATGGAGGTGCCGTTCCCTTCACAGCTCCGTAGGCAATCACCATGGTCTTGTAGCGGATGCGAGCTTCAACTGGAAGCCAGTGGAGAGAGCGGAGGAGCGGGGTGACGTGAGAGAACTTGGGAAGGTTGAACACCAGACGGGCTGCGGCGTTCTGGATGAGTTGTAGGGGTTTAATGGCACAGGCAGGGAGCCCAGCCAACAGCGAGTTGCAGTAATCCAGACGGGAGATGACAAGTGCCTGGATTAGGACCTGCGCCGCTTCCTGTGTGAGGCAGGGTCGTACTCTGCGAATGTTGTAGAGCATGAACCTACAGTATCGGGTCACCGCCTTGATGTTAGTGGAGAACGACAGGGTGTTGTCCAGGATCACGCCAAGGTTCTTAGCACTCTGGGAGGAGAACACAAGGGAGTTGTCAACCGTGATGGCGAGATCATGGAACGGGCAGTCCTTCCCCGGGAGGAAGAGCAGCTCCGTCTTCGAGAGGTTCAGCTTGAGCTGGTGATCCGTCATCCACACTGATATGTCTGACAGACATGCAGAGATGCGATTCGCCGCCTGGTTATCAGAAGGGGGAAAGGAGAAGATTAATTGTGTGTCGTCTGCATAGCAATGATAGGAGAGACCATGTGAGGATATGACAGAGCCAAGTGACTTGGTGTATAGCGAGAATAGGAGAGGGCCTAGAACAGAGCCCTGGGGGACACCAGTGGTGAGAGCGCATGGTGCGGAGACAGATTCTCGCCACGCCACCTGGTAGGAGCGACCTGTCAGGTAGGATGCAATCCAAGCGTGGGCCGCGCCGGAGATGCCCAACTCGGAGAGGGTGGAGAGGAGGATCTGATGGTTCACAGTATCAAAGGCAGCAGATAGGTCTAGAAGGATGAGAGCAGAGGAGAGAGAGTTAGCTTTAGCAGTGCGGAGAGCCTCCGTGACACAGAGAAGAGCAGTCTCAGTTGAATGCCCAGTCTTGAAACCTGACTGATTAGGATCAAGAAGGTCATTCTGAGAGAGATAGCAGGAGAGCTGGCCAAGGACGGCACGTTCAAGAGTTTTGGAGAGAAAAGAAAGAAGGGATACTGGTCTGTAGTTGTTGACATCGGAGGGATCGAGTGTAGGTTTTTTCAGAAGGGGTGCAACTCTCGCTCTCTTGAAGACGGAAGGGACGTAGCCAGTGGTCAAGGATGAGTTGATGAGCGAGGTGAGGAAGGGGAGAAGGTCTCCGGAAATGGTCTGGAGAAGAGAGGAGGGGATAGGGTCAAGTGGGCAGGTTGTTGGGCGGCCGGCCGTCACAAGACGCGAGATTTCATCTGGAGAGAGAGGGGAGAAAGAGGTCAAAGCACAGGGTAGGGCAGTGTGAGCAGGACCAGCGGTGTCGTTTGACTTAGCAAACGAGGATCGGATATCGTCAACCTTCTTTTCAAAATGGTTGACGAAGTCATCCGCAGAGAGGGAGGAGGGGGGGAGGGGGAGGAGGATTCAGGAGGGAGGAGAAGGTAGCAAAGAGCTTCCTAGGGTTAGAGGCAGATGCTTGGAATTTAGAGTGGTAGAAAGTGGCTTTAGCAGCAGAGACAGAAGAGGAGAATGTAGAGAGGAGTGAGTGAAAGGATGCCAGGTCCGCAGGGAGGCGAGTTTTCCTCCATTTCCGCTCGGCTGCCCGGAGCCTTGTTCTGTGAGCTCGTAGTGAGTCGTCGAGCCACGGAGCAGGAGGGGAGGACCGAGCCGGCCTGGAGGATAGGGGACAGAGAAAATCAAAGGATGCAGAAAGGGAGGAGAGGAGGGTTGAGGAGGCAGAATCATTACAAGCAAGCTAACATTAGCTACATAACGTTAACTAGCTAGATACTAATCAAAATATATTTTAGCAATTATTGATTAACGTCAGCTTGAATACCACCATATAGCTAGCTATATACAGTAGCCTAGGTTTGTTTGCATACACTTCTTATGACTGCCAGCATGGTTTATGCAGCTGTGTTGTTGCCAAGCAACTGACCCGGTGTTATAGAACTCTAAGATTCGATAAGAAATATATGTTAGCATTGTCAGAATGCTTCTTAATGGACGAAAATATGCATGTGAGAGCAATAAATTATACATTTAATAAAAATCTGTTGCACATAAAACTTTGTCAACCCGCCATTTTTGAAGTTCAATGGTCACTTTATGGATGCAATAGTGTCGTTTTAATCAGATGTCTAGAATTTGAGCGAGGTAGCTGCAAGAAATACACTTAAAACTCAATTGCTAATGACCCTGTTAAAAAATCCGGTATGTGGCTCTCGGTAACGGACAGACAGCTCATGGCGAGAAGTGGGAATGTGTTGTGTACCTCCAATCAAGTTGATATGTGAATGTTCATCGAGATTGATGTCATATTGGCTTAGATGTGATGTTAGGGAGATTTTTTTAACACTGATCTTCAACCAATGCCTACTATAGTCGTGACTATAATAGAGTGGAATCTAAAACCATAGCAGCAGAACATAATGTAATGACCTGACTAGATCATAAAGGAACAATTGTCCAGACAAAGGTTTGTTTACGAATTGACGGTTTATTAACCCAACTTTACACAGGCTACTGTTTGGCCTTAGCCCACGCCAAATAAATGAAAGATACCCCACATACCAACCGTGACCTTCTCTTGTGAAGAGCAGACGTAAGAGAAATAACAATGGCTAAACCTGGTTTTAACTTCCAATGCTCCAACCCCCCTCATTTTTTACATTTACATTTTAGTCATTTTGCAGACGCTCTTATCCAGAGCGACTTACAGTAGTGAATGCATACATTTCATACTTTTTTTTTTTTACTGTGCTGGCCCCCCGTGGGAATCGAACCCACAACCCTGGCGTTGCAAACACCATGCTCTACCAACTGAGCTACACGCCAATCCGCCAACCACCAGGATGCCCAGCGTCAGAACATTCCAGGCATTCCCGTGATTGGCAGATAGCAGGTTAATTGGCATGTCAGACCCCGCGAACACTGGTAAGTACAACACAACCCACTAATAGCCTAACACATAACACACAGCTGTCTGTGCGGGTCGCTACAATAATATAACTGGATCACAGGAGGTTGGAGACACCTTAGTAATTGGTGAAGATGGGCTCGAACGGCTGGAGCGGAATTAGTGAAATGGTATCAAATACATCAAACACATGGTTCCATGTGTTTGATGCCATTCCATTTTTAGTCCATTCTGGTCATTATTATGAGCCATCCTCCCCTCAGCAGCCTCCTGTGAGCTGGATGTACAAAACCGATGGCCTGGGACATGGACATCTTGAAAGAGGATTTTTGCAGTTTGAAAACATCTGAACATTTTAACTTTGGAGTATATTAAGTTAAAATATTTTTCTAAGCTGTGAAATGTGAATCACATTACGCTTCGATCTCTATCACTAGACAGTTTACCCTCTAGACCCCTTAGCCACTCTAGACAATGTTTAGACTGGAGCACCAAGACAGGAGATATCTGCCTGTGGCCCAAATGGCAACCTATTCCCCGTATAGTGCACTATTTTTGACCAGAGCCCTATGGGACAATGAAGAGTGTCTGCTGCTCCAACAACAGCTAAAGTGGATCTGAATAAAATAAACACAAATAAATAGGGTGCCATTTGGGAAATACAGTACCCCAGGTATTTTGGAGGAAGTAAATAAGACGCTTCAGCCGTATTGATTTTTTTCTCCAATTAAATGGAATTGGTCTGATACACTTCTCTATTCTCCATGAGGCCCTCCATCAAACTGATCACTTCACTATCCTCCATGAGGCACTCGATCAAACTGATCACCACTATTCTCCATGAGGCCCTCTATCATACTCCATCATTCTCCCATCTATCTGTCCCTGCTCTGTCCATGGACACACACACTGAGTCGGTCTCAGCTGATAGTGATGTCACAGTCACACTGATCAATACCACATTAATGCCTTCCCCTTGCACACACACGCGTGCATGCACACGCACACACACACCCACACACAATACCCCACCTACAATTGTGTGTGTATGTGGTGTATACCCCAATCAGATTACCTCTGACTTGAGGCAAACACAGGGAGTAGAGAAGGTTAAACAGGAAATATTGAGTAAGAACTAATCTGGGGAAATGATTGTACCTGTGGTGGGCCCGCCACCTCATTTAGTATGGAAATTGAAAGTCATAAATCCAGAGTCAGGCTTGGTAGGGTCCTCTTAAGTTTGGGATAATTGAGTGCCCTGTCCTGTCCTGTCTTGACTCCGAGTGTACTGCTCAGAGTGCCAAGGGGTGTGTGTGTGCGTGCGGTGGGTGGTGAGTGGTAGAGGTGTGTACAGTATTTTCTTTATATAGTCATAAATAACCCAGGAGATATGCCCCTTATCCTCCTTTCGCCCGGCAATTCATTTTTCTTTTCTCCAGTGGACATCAGTTCTTGGTCCGTATCTCTGAGGCCATACAAGCCACCATATTAAGTCATGTTGTTCCTTTGAGAGGACATTCTGGGCTTTTTGATGATGTCATATACGGTCGTGAAAAAGTAAGTACAACCCCTGGAAAGCTACAATTTTTTGTAAATATTTGGACAGATGGATATGTAATCTTCACTTCAACACTGACAAATAAAAGGTCAACTAATTTAACAAATGAAACTGGAAGATTATACTTTGCAATCATTTATTCATCAAAAATCTACAGAAATGCAATTCCATAGTGCTGAAAAAACAAGTACACCCCGAGCTTCAATAGCTGGTGTTGCCCCTTTTGGCTGAAATAACTTAATGCAGTCGTTTCTTGTAACTGTCTATCAGTCTCTTATATCAACTGGGAGGATTTTTCCCCCTACTCTTCTTTACAGTACTTCTTCAACTGTGTCATGTTCGAGGGATTTCTTGCATGTACGGCCTGCTTCAAGTCCCCTCACAGCATTTTGACAGGATTGAGATTTCGGCTTTGACTCAGCCATTCCATAACCCTCAATTTCTTATTTTTGAGCCATTCTGTTGTAGCTTTGCTTGTGTGTTTTGGATCATTGTCCTGTTGCAAAATCCATGTTTGGTTCAGCTTCACCTTTTTGACAGATGGCCTCACATTCTCCTCAATAATTCTTTGGTACAATATGGAATTTGTGGTTGACAAAATGATGGTAAGTTGGCCAGCCCCAAACCATAATTCCACTGCCTCCATGCTTTACGGTTGGTATGAGGTTCTTCTGTTCAAAGGCAGTGTTTCGTTTTCTTTGGCGCCTGGCATTGCGGCTAAACAATCTTTGACTCATCTGTCCAGAGCACATTGTTCCAGTAGTTTTGGTTTTTACCCAGGTGTTATCTGGCAAACATCAGCCTTGTCTTGATATAATTTTTTAAGAGCAGAGGCTTCTTCCTTCCTGACCTCCCATGTACGCCAAATTTGTGCAGTCTCTTTCTGACAGTTTACTCATGCACTTCAATATTGATTGTGGCAAGAGAGTCCTGTAGATCCCTTGATGTTACCCTGGGGATCTTAGAGACTTCTATGAAGCTCTTGAGCTGAATTTGGGCTAAATTTGGTGGGACGACATGTCCTAGGTAGATTGCCAGTGGTCTGGAATTCTCTCCATTTGTAGATGATCCGTCGGACAGTGGAACGATGTACTTCTAATTTCCTGGAAATGGATTTGTAACCCCTCCCAGACACACGGGCATCAATAATCTTTCTAGGATAGGTCTTTTGATCTTGGCATGATGTGTTACCACACACCCACATGGTTAGGACCAAACCAGACCAAGTTTCTAATCTTTATGGAAGGCTGGACCCTTTCAATGTACTCTCTAATGATTTTCTAATCATTTGTACCTGTTTTGGTGCACCAGATCCTAATTTTAGCCTGTTTAGGTGATGGTAAAGGTAGAGGTTTACACATTTTTTCTGCATAAGGAAATTTCATATTTGTTTATTTTAATTGCATAATATTTTTAAAGTAAAACATTTTTGGGATGATTTGTTAAATTAGGTGACGTTTATCAATGAATGTGGTTGGAGTTTAGCTCAAATATCAATGTGTCCAAATATGTAAAAAATAAAATAAAAGACCTCTCTCCAAATGGTGTAATACCTTTTTCACATGACTGTATGTGGAGGTGTGACATTGACAACTTAATCGTAATAGTTCTTAAAAGATGTCTGCCGTCAAAATTTGCCCATTTGATACAGTTTTGAAAAGAAATGTGTGTAATTATTAATTATAATTTTTGTGAGTTAGATATTCAAATTGTTTTTAGTACATTAATATCTAAGGAATAGTTAAGTCAGGACTGTTGAAAAATATATGGCAAATAGAAAACTGGATGGTGTACAGAGATAGGTGGAAGGGGTAGAGGGGAGCTGAAGGGTGGGACTGAAAAATAACACAAAAAAATAAGATAACTCATGTAAAATATACTGTGTTCGTAAAATGTACAGTTGAAGTAGGAAGTTTACATACACCTTAGCCAAATACATTTAAACTCAGTTTTTCACAATTCCTGACATTTAATCCTAGTAAAATATCCCTGTCCTAGGTCAGTTAGGATCACCACTTTATTTTAAGAATGTGAAATGTCAGAATAATAACAGAGAGAATGATTTATTTCAGCTTTTATTTCATTCATCACATTCCCAGTGGGTCAGAAGTTTACATACACTCAATTAGTATTTGGTAGCATTGCCTTTAAATTGTTTAACTTGGGTCAAACGTTTTGGGTAGCCTTCCACAAGCTTCCCAAAATAAGTTGGGTGAATTTTGGCCAATTCCTCCTGACAGAGCCGGTGTAACTGAATCAGGTTTGCAGGCCTCCTTGCTCGCAGACGCTTTTTCAGTTCTGCCCATACATTTTCTGTAGGATTGAGGTCAGGGCTTTGTGATGGCCACTCCAATACCTTGACTTTGTTGTCCTTAAGCCATTTTGCCACAACTTTGGAAGTGTGCTTGGGGTCATTGTCCATTTGAAAGACCCATTTGCGAACAAGCTTTAACTTCCTGACTGATGTCTCGAGATGTTGCTTCAATATATACACATAATTCTCCCTCATGATGCCATTCATTTTGTGAAGTGCACCAGTCCCTCCTGCAGCAAAGCAGCCCCACAACATGATGCTGCCACCCCCGTGCTTCACGGTTGGAATGGTGTTCTTCAGCTTGCAAGTCTCCCCCTTTTTCCTCCAAACATAACGATGGTCATTATGGCCAAACAGTTCTATTTTTGTTTCATCAGACCAGAGGACATTTCTCCAAAAAGTACGATCTTTGTCCCCATGTGCAATTGCAAACCGTAGTCTGGCTTTTTTATGGCAGTTTTGGAGCAGTGGCTTCTTCCTTGTTGAGCGGTCTTTCAGGTTATGTCAATATAGGACTCGTTTTACTGTGGATATAGATACTTTTGTACCGGTTTCCTCCAGCATCTTTACAAGGTCCTTTGCTGTTGTTCTGGGATTGATATGCACTTTTCGCACCAAAGTACGTTCATCTCTAGGAGACAGAACGCGTCTCCTTCCTGAGCAGTATGACGGCTGTGTGGTCCCATGGTGTTTATACTTGCGTACTATTGTTTGTACAGATGCACAAAACTATAGTTTGTTAACAAGAAATGTGTAGAGTGGTTGAAAAACAAGTTTTAATGACTCCAACCTAAGTGTATGTAAACTTCAGACTTCAACTGTATATACTGTAGGCTCCGAACATTTGTGAAACACCATCACACTGTTGAAAATGTATCGCAAATAGAAATAAAAAATTGATTGTCTTCCACGATAGATGGGAGGGGTTGAGGGTAGCTGAAGGATGGGACTAAAAACAAACAAAAGGAGTATTTCTGTCTGTCTGGAAAAATAATTCTGATTGGCTGGGCCAGGCTC
This sequence comes from Salmo salar, assembly GCF_965601325.2. NCBI lineage: Eukaryota > Metazoa > Chordata > Actinopteri > Salmoniformes > Salmonidae > Salmo > Salmo salar. The sequence continues at coordinate 43,544,293 of NC_138300.1, forward strand.
CCCAGTGGGTCGACCTGGCTCCCAGGCCCACCCCTGTGCCCCTACGCCCTCCCAGGCCCACCCCTGTGCCCCTACCTAGTCATGTGAAATCGATAGATAATGGCCAAATTAACATATTTCAATTGACTGATTTCCTTATATGAACTGTAACTCAGAAAAATCTTTGAAATTGTTGCATGTTGTGTTTATATTTTTGTTCAGTATATGTTTTTCACATTTTGTTATGTTAAAGCCTGAATTTTAAATTGATAACATTTTTACAAATGTCTTAAGCTGAAATGTCTTGAGTCAATAAGTATTCAACCCCTTTGTTATGGAAAGCCTACATAAGTTCAGCAATAAAAATGTGCTTAATTTAACAAGTCACATACTTTGTTTATGGATTCCCTCTGTGTGCAATAACTGCGTTTAACATGATTTTTGAATGACTACCTCATCTCTTTACCCCACACATACAATTCTCTGTAAGTTCCCTCAGTCGAGCAGAGAATTTCAAACACATATTCAAACACAAAGACCTGGAAGGTGAAGTTATTAATTACACTTTGGATGGTGTATCAATACACCCAGTCACTATAAAGATACAGGCGTCCTTCCTAACTCAGTTGCCTTAGAGCAAGGAAACCTCTCAAGGATTTCACCATAAGGCCAATGGTGACTTAAAAACAGCTACATAGTTTAATGGTGGTGATAGGAGACAACTGAGGATGGATAAACAACATTGTAGTTACTCCACAATACTAACCTAATTGACAGAGTGAAAAGAAGGAAACCTGTACAGAATAAAAAATATTCCAAAACATGCATCCTTTTTGCAACAAGGCACTAAAAGTAATATTGCAAAAAAATGTGGCAAAGCAATACGTTTTTTGTCCTGAATATAAAGTGTTATGTTTGGGGCTGCATCATGTTATGGGTATGCATGTAATCCTTAAGGACTGTGGAGTTTTTCAGGGTAAAAAATAAATGAAATGGAGCTAACCACAGGCAAAATCCTAGAGGAAGTCCTGGTTCAGTCTGTTTTCCACCAGACACTGGGAGAGGAATTTACCCTTTCAGCAGGACAATAACCTAAAACACAAGGCCAAATCAACACTGGAGTTGCTTACCAAGAAGACTGAATGTTCTTGAGTGGCCGAATTACAGTTCACTTAAATCTACTTAAATCTATGGTAAGACCTGAATATTGTTGTCTAGCAATGATCAACAACCAATTTGACAGAGCTTGAATATTTCTTTTAAAGAATATTGGGGAAATTATGCACAATCCAGGTGTAGAAAGCTCTTAGAGACTTACCAAGAAAGACTCACTACTGTAATCACTGCCAAAGGGGCTTTAACAAAGTATTGTCTTAGGGGTGTGAATACGTACAGTATGTAAATTAGCTATTTCTGTATTTGATTTTCAATGCATTTGTGAACATTTCTAAAAGCATGTTTTCACTTTGTCTTTATGGGGTATTGTGTGATTTAAAAATATATATTTAATCCATTTAGAATTTAAGCTGTAGCACAACAAAATGTGTAATAAGTCAATGGGTATGAATACTTTCTGAAGGCATTGTATGTTATGTAAAGAAATAAACGCAAAACTTTTTTTTCGGGTCAAAGGAATTATACCAGCCATGCCCGTAAAGCCAATCCACCCACACACAGACCTGCGAAGGTTGCAAAGTTTTGGGGCCAGAGAGCTGACTCTGATAAACACCTGTTTATCAGTTTATTGCTGTTATAAATCACCACTATGCTGTACTGTAATGTTAATTTGTGAGACTGCTTAATGTGGACATAAAGCAAGGCATGGATTTGAGAGAGAGGATACATTTCAGAACTTTATCAGATAGATTTAAAAAAAACTATTTTCACCAATACTTTCGCGCTTTTAAAAATTCCTTCTTTTAATCCAGTTTGAGTGTTTTTTGCAGCTTGTTCCAGTCGCTAGCTGCAGTGAACTGAAAAGAGGAGCGACCCAGCGATGTGTGTGCTTTGGGGACCTTTAACAGAATGTGACTGGCAGAGCAGATGCTGTATGTGGAGGATGAGAGTTGCAGTAAGTATCTCAGATAGGGCCTAAGAGGGTTTAATAAATAAGCATCAACCCATGAGTCTTGTGCCAGGTATACAGAGATGGCCAGTTTAGAGAGGAGTTTAGAATGCATTGATGAGGTCATTGGTGGCAAATATGATGGCCAAATGGTAAAGAACATCTAGCTGCTCGAGAGCACCCTTACCTGCCAATCTATAAATTATGTCTCCGTAATCTAGCATGTGTAGGATGTTCTGAATCAGGGTTATTTTGGCAGCTGAGTTGAAAGAGGAGCGATTACGATAGAGGAAACAAAGTCTAGATTTAACCTAAGCCTGCAGCTTGGAAATGTGCTGAGAGAAGGACAGTGTAGCCATACTCCCAAGTACTTGTATGAGGTGACTACGTCAAGCTCTAAACCCTCAGTCAGAGGTAGTAATCAATCTTACTGAACCACATGACCTTTGTTTTGGAGGTGTTCAGAACAAGGTTAAAGGGCAAAGAAAGCTTGCTGGACACTAAGAAAGCTTTGTTGCAGAGCGTTTAACACAAGATCCGGGGTGGGGTGAGTTGAATATAAGACTGTATCATCTGCATATAAATGGATGAAAGAGCTTCCTACTGCCTGAGCTATGTTGTTGACATAACTTAAGAAGAGCGTGGGTCATGGGATTGAGCCCTGGTGTACTCCCATTGGTGACAGGCAGTGGCTGAGATAGCAGATTCTCTGACTTTATACATTGCACTCTTTGAGAGAGGTAATTAGCAAACCAGGCCAAAGACCCCTCAGAAACACCAATACCAGAGTTGTGGACTCGAGTCAGATGACTTGGACTCAACTCTGACTCCAGTCATAAATTTGATGGCTTGAGACTCGACTTGATAATAAAAAAATTACTTAAGACTTGTGCCTCAAAACTCGGGACTCAACTTTGGCTTGAGACTGATGACTTGAAATTACCTGGCCAGGTCTTGTAACTTTTTGTCACTCATTTTATGTCACAGAGTCTCCGTGGATTGCTCTCCACGCAGCCAGATACTGTAGCCGCAGCATCGCACATTGCAACAAAAAAAAAGTGCAACAGATTGCCTAGTGAAACGCACACTATGCCCTGTGATTGGACTAGCAAACTGTCAATTAATACAGGACGGGTGAGCTAGCGCAGTGGTTCTCAAAGTGGAGAAGGTTTTGGGGGGTCGCAAGTATGAAACTGAATGGGAAATTTTCATACATATTTTAACGGCTACATACACATACATTTTATATATATACACCTTTGCCTATTTGATCTGGTTTCTAATATAGGCCTACGATATTGCACCAAATTATTGTCTAAAAATCGTCTCATCTGTGCTACCGAACCAACAAGTTGCGCGTCAGGATTGTTGACAAATGACCAGTGATCAGCATTAGCGCACAAAGGCGGGCGTGCATATCCAGATTACATGCTGACCAGACCATCCGCAATGAATGTGTGAACATTGCAAAATAAGTGTGTACATACATGATATTCAATCATTTTATCCAAACTGCTTGTGCGCTGCAAGTCCCGCCTCTCCCATTACCTATTGGTTTTTACGAGCATATACCCACATGGGTGATTGAAGGATGAACAAGGTCCACACTCCAGTCCAGTTAGTTGCGGTAATGCACCCCTCTTAAGGATCCGCCCCTTTTTTTCAATTTTCGCCTAAAATGACATACCCAAATCTATCTGCCTGTAGCTCAGGACCTGAAGCAAGGATATGCATATTCTTGATACCATTTGAAAGGAAACACTTTAAAGTTTGTGGAAATGTGAAATTAATGTAGGATAATATAACACATTAGATCTGGTGAAAGACAATTCAAAGAAAAAACATGCGTTTTTTTGAATTTTTCTGTAACATCATCTTTGAAATGCAAGAGAAAGGCCCTAATGTATACTGCTCAAAAAAATAAAGGGAACACTTAAACAACACAATGTAACTCCAAGTCAATCACACTTCTGTGAAATCAAACTGTCCACTTAGGAAGCAACACTGATTGACAATAAATTTCACATGCTGTTGTGCAAATGGAATAGACAACAGGTGGAAATTATAGGCAATTAGCAAGACACCCCCAATAAAGGAGTGGTTCTGCAGGTGGTAACCACAGACCACTTCTCAGTTCCTATGCTTCCTGGCTGATGTTTTGGTCACTTTTGAATGCTGGCGGTGCTTTCACTCTAGTGGTAGCATGAGACGGAGTCTACAACCCACACAAGTGGCTCAGGTAGTGCAGCTCATCCAGGATGGCACATCAATGCGAGCTGTGGCAAGAAGGTTTGCTGTGTCTGTCAGCGTAGTGTCCAGAGCATGGAGGCGCTACCAGGAGACAGGCCAGTACATCAGGAGACGTGGAGGAGGCCGTAGGAGGGCAACAACCCACCAGCAGGACCGCTACCTCCACCTTTGTGCAAGGAGGAGCAGGAGGAGCACTGCCAGAGCCCTGCAAAATGACCTCCAGCAGGCCACAAATGTGCATGTGTCTGCTCAAACGGTCAGAAACAGACTACATGAGGGTGGTATGAGGGCCCGACGTCCACAGGTGGGGGTTGTGCTTACAGCCCAACACCGTGCAGGACGTTTGGCATTTGCCAGAGAACACCAAGAGTGGCAAATTTGCCACTGGCGCCCTGTGCTCTTCACAGATGAAAGCAGGTTCACACTGAGCACATGTGACAGACGTGACAGTCTGGAGACGCCGTGGAGAACGTTCTGCTGCCTGCAACATCCTCCAGCATGACCGGTTTGGCGGTGGGTCAGTCATGGTGTGGGGTGGCATTTCTTTGGGGGGCCGCACAGCCCTCCATGTGCTCGCCAGAGGTAGCCTGACTGCCATTAGGTACCGACATGAGATCCTCAGACCCCTTGTGAGACCATATGCTGGTGCGGTTGGCCCTGGGTTCCTCCTAATACAAGACAATGCTAGACCTCATGTGGCTGGAGTGTGTCAGCAGTTCCTGCAAGAGGAAGGCATTGATGCTATGGACTGGCCCGCCCGTTCCCCAGACCTGAATCCAATTTATTTATTTATTTTATTTCACCTTTATTTAACCAGGTAGGCAAGTTGAGAACAAGTTCTCATTTACAATTGCGACCTGGCCAAGATAAAGCAAAGCAGTTCGACAACATACAAAAACACAGAGTTACACATGGAGTAAAACAACATACAATCAATGATGCAGTAGAAAAAAATAAAAAATAAGACTATATTCAATGTGAGCAAATGATGTGAGATAAGGGAGGTAAAAAAAATGCCATGGTGGCAAAGTAAATAAAGTATAGCAAGAAAAACACTGGAATGGTAGATTTGTAGTTTGAAGAAAGTTCAGAGATAAAATATAAATAATATGGTGCAAAGGAGCAAAATAAATAAAATAAATAAATACAGTAGGGGAAGAGGTAGTAGTTTGGGCTAAATTATAGATGGGCTATGTACAGGTGCAGTGATCTGTGAGCTGCTCTGACAGCTGGTGCTTAAAGCTAGTGAGGGAGATAAGTGTTTCCAGTTTCAGAGATTTTTGTAGTTCGTTCCAGTCATTGGCAGCAGAGAACTGGAAGGAGAGACGACCAAAGGAGGAGTTGGCTTTAGGGGTGACCAGAGAGATATACCTGCTGGAGCGCGTGCTACAGGTGGGTGCTGCTATGGTGACCAGTGAGCGGAGATAAGGGGGGACTTTACCTAGCAGGGTCTTGTAGATGACCTGGAGCCAATGTGTTTGGCGACGATTATGAAGCGAAGGCCAGCCAACGAGAGCGTACAGGTCGCAGTGGTGGGTAGTATATGGGGCTTTGGTGACAAAACGGATGGCACTGTGATAGACTGCATCCAGCTTGTTGAGTAGGGTATTGGAAGCTATTTTGTAAATGACTTCGCCGAAGTCGAGGATTGGTAGGATGGTCAGTTTTACGAGGGTATGTTTGGCAGCATGAGTGCTTTGTTGCGAAATAGGAAGCCAATTCGAGATTTCACTTTGGATTGGAGATGATTGATGTGAGTCTGGAAGGAGAGTTTACAGTCTAACCAGACACCTAGGTATTTGTAGTTGTCCACAAATTCTAAGTTAGAACCGTCCAGAGAAGTGATGCTGGACAGGCGGGCAGGTGCAGGCAGCGATCGGTTGAAAAGCATGCATTTAGTTTTACTTGTGTTTAGGAGCAGTTGGAGACCACGGAAGGAGAGTTGAATGGCATTGAAGCTCAATTGAGCACATCTGGGACATCATGTCTCGCTCCATCCACCAACGCCACGTTGCACCACAGACTGTCCATGAGTTGGCGGATGCTTTAGTCCAGGTCTGGGAGGAGATCCCTCAGGAGACCATCCACCACCTCATCAGGAGCATGCCCAGGCGTTGTAGGGAGGTCATACAGGCACGTGGAGGCCACACACACTACTGAGCCTCATTTTGACTTGTTTTAAGGACATTACATCAAAGTTGGATCAGCCTGTAGTGTGGTTTTCCACTTTAATTTTGAGTGTGACTCCAAATCCAGACCTCCATGGGTTGATAAATTGGATTTCCATTGATTCTTTTGTGTGATTTTGTTGTCAGCACATTCAACTATGTAAAGAAAAAAGTATTTAATAAGATTATTTCATTCATTCAGATCTAGGATGTGTTATCTTAGTGTTCCCTTTATTTTTTTGAGCAGTGTATTATTCCAGCCCAGGTGTAATTTAGGCTTTGGCCACTAGATGGCAGCAGTGTATGTGAGAAACAAACGCCTCACACGTCCTCAACTGGCAGCTTCATCAAATAGTCCCCGCAAAACATCAGTCTCAACGTCAACAGCGAAGAGGCGACTCCGGGATGCTGGCCTTCTAGCCAGAGTTGCAAAGAAAAAGCCATATCTCAGGCTGGCCAAAAAAAAGAAAAGATCAAGATGGGCAAAAGAACACAGACACTGGACAGAGGAACTCTGCCTAGAAGGCCAGCATCCTGGAGTCACCTCTTCACTGTTGACGTTGAGACTGGTGTTTTGCGGGTACTATTTTGTGGGTACTATGAAGTTGCAAGTTGAGGAGTTGTGAGGCATCTGTTTCTCAAACTAGACACTCTAATGTACTTGTCCTCTTGCTCAGTTGTGCACCGGGGCCTCCCACTCCTCTTTCTATTCTAGTTAGAGACAGTTTGCGCTGTTCTGTGAAGGGAGTAGTACACAGCGTTCTACGAGATCTTCAGTTTCTTGGCAATTTCTCGCATGGAATAGCCTTAATTTCTCAGAACAAGAATAGACTGACGAGTTTCAGAAGAAAGGTCTTTGTTTCTAGCCATTTTGAGCCTGTAATCGAACCCACAAATGCTTATTCTCCAGATACTCAACTAGTCTAAAGAAGGCCAGTTTTATTGCTTCTTTAATTAGAACAACAGTTTTCAGCTGTGCTAACATAACTGCAACAGGGTTTTCTAATGATCAATTAGCCTTTTAAATGATAAGCTTTGATTATCCAACACAACGTGCCATTGGAACACAGGAGTGATGGTTGCTGATAATGCACCTCTGTACGCATATGTAGATATTCCATAAAAAATCTGCCGTTTCCAGCTATAATAGTCATTTACAACATTACCAACATCTACACTGTATTTCTGATCAATTTGATGTTATTTTAATGGACAAAATGTTTTGCTTTTCTTTCAAAAACAAGGACATTTCTAATTGACCCCAAACTTTTCATCGGTAGTGTATCTGATTCTGTCTGGAACAAAAGAGTATGATATCTTGCAGCTGTATCATTTGGCCTCCCTTGATAAAAAATAAAATAAAATAATTAGCCAATCAGTAATGAGCTCAGCTCAACTGTGGGTTCTCCTGACACAGCAACCCAAGGCAGGCCTGTTTGGGTTTGGCTTCACACCAATCAAATCACATCCTAAGCAAAACGTCATCATTTTCAGAAAAACGTGTCTGTTTCTGGTCTGCTTGTGTTGACTGTAGCTAAATCTGCCCTTTCCTAAGCCATGGATGGAGATGGGGGTTTGGACTTGTGGTTTTGACTTAATCCTCTGTACAGGCAATGATTATGACGCGATTCTGATCTAACCATAAATCAAATCAAATTTAATTGTCACATACACATGGTTAGCAGGTGTTAATGCAAGTGTAGCGAAATACTTGTGCTTCTAGTTCCGACCATGCAGTAATATCTAACAAGTAATATAGCCTAACAATTTCACAACAACTACCTTATACACACAAGTGTAAAGGAATGAATACGATATGTACATAAAAATATGTAAATGAGTGATGGCCGAATGGCATAGGCAAGATGCAGTAGATGGTATACATTGCGTGCACAATTATTAGGCAAGTGAGTATTCTGATCGTATCATTATTTCTATTCACATTTTCGAACTCCAAACCATATAAACTTGAATGATTATTAGATTTAATCATTTTCAGGTGATATGTATTTGTGTAATGAGGGAGGGTGTGGCGAAAGTGAATAACACCTTATATCAAGGTGTGCATAATTATTAGGCAGCCTCATTACCTCAGGTAAAATGGGCCAAAAAAGAGATTTAACTGACACTGAAAAGCCAAAAATGTAAAATGCCTTTCAGACGGATGCGACACTCTTTAAATAGCTAAACTTTTGAGGTGTGCAAATGTTTTGTTGCGAATAGTCAACTGGGGCGCAAAAAAACGCATGGGGAAGAAAAGGCGCAAATTAACTGCAAAAGACTTGAGAAGAATTAAACGTCAAACTACCAGGAACCCATTATCCTCCAGTGCCACCCTATTCCAGAACTGCAACCTACCTGGAGTGTTCAAACGTACAAGGTGTCATGTGGTCAGAGACATGGCCAAGGTCAAGAAGACTGAAACAAGACCACCACTGAATAAGATTCACAAGTTGAAGCGTCAAGATTGGGCAAAGAATACCTGAAGAAAGATTTTTCAAAGGTTTTATGGACAGATGAAATGAAAGTGACTCTTGATGGACCAAATGGATTGGCCCGTGGCTGGATCAGTAATGGACACAGGGCACCACTTTGAGTCAGGTGCCAGCAAGGTGAAGGAGGGGTACTGGTATGGGCTGCTATCATTGAGGATGAGGTAGTTGTACCTTTTCGGGTTGAAGATGGACTGAAACTCAACTCCCAAACCTACTGCCAGTTTCTGGAAGATTCTTTCATCAAACAGTGGTACAGGAAGAAGTCCTCAGCATTCTAGAAGGCCATGATCTTTATGCAGGACAATGCTCCATCACATGCATCCAAGTACTCCACTGCTTGGCTAGCCAGCAAGGGCCTCAAAGATGCCTGAAAAACGACCTGGCCCCCTTCCTCACCTGACTTAAATCCTATTGAGAACTTGTCTCAAACGTGAGATTTACAGTGCGGGAAGACAATACACCTCTTTGAACAGCATTTGGGAGGCTGTGGTAGCTGCTTCAGCGAAAATTGATCGTGAACAGATCAAGAAACTGACAGACTCCATGGATGGAAGGCTCATGGCAGTTCTTGAAAATAAGGGTGGCTATTCTGGTCACTGAATATTTTTGAAAGGCCAAAAATGTTATATAATTGTCATTTTGTGTTACTTATCTGTTACACTTACTCTAAAAATGGAGAATCAACAAGTGAGTTGAGAGAAATTATTTTTGTAATTTAGTTGCCTAATAATTCTGCACACTACATTTACATTTACGTCATTTAGCAGACGCTGTTATCCAGAGCGACTTACAAATTGGTGCATTCACCTTATGATATCCAGTGGAACAACCACTTTACAATAGTACATCTATATATCTTTTTTTTTGGGGGGGGGGGGGGGTTAGAAGGATTACTTTATCCTATCCCAGGTATTCCTTAAAGAGGTGGGGTTTCAGGTGTCTCCGGAAGGTGGTGATTGACTCTGCAACTAATAGTTGGCTAATAATTGTGCACACTTATATATTTCCCTGAGAAAGACAAAACTCACTTTTCCTTTGTTAAACATTCAGGTTTGAGGTTCAATAACATTTTGGATTGACTGAGAGCATTGTGTTTGTTCAACAATAAAATTAATCCCGAGGAATACAATTAGCTTATCAATTGTGCATGCAGTGTAGAGTACAGTATATTCTTATGAGATGAGCAATGCAGGGTATGAAAACATTATATGAAGTGACATTGTTTAAAGTGGCTAGTGATACATTACATCAAGATGGCAAGATGTAGTAGATGGTATAGAGTACAGTATATACATATGAGATGAGCAATGTAGGGCATGAGAACATTATATAAAGTGGCATTGTTCAAAGTGGTTAGTGATACATTTAATTACATCAGATGGCAAGATGCAGTAGATGGTATAGTGTACAGTATATACCTAAGAGATCAGTAATGTAGGGTAAGTAAACATTATATAATATAAAGTGGCTAGTGATAAATTGATTACATCAATTTTACCATTATTAAAGTGGGTGGAGTTCAGTCAGTATGTTGGCAGCAGCCACTCAATGTTAGTGATGGCTGTTTAACAGTCTGATGGCCTTGAGATAGAAGCTGTTTTTCAGTCTCTCGGTCCCCGCTTTGATGCACCTGTACTGACCTCGCCTTCTGGATGATTGCGGGGTGAACAGGCAGTGGCTCGGGTGGTTGTTGTCCTTGATGATCTTTTTGGCCTTCCTGTGACATCGGGTGGTGTAGGTGTCCTGGAGGGCAGGTAGTTTGCACCCGGTGATGCGTTGTGCAGACCTCACTACCCTCCATTAGTTGTGGGATCTTGTTTTTGTGTAGCTGCCTTTGAGCAGCCCCAAAACGTCACATTTTCGTTTTTCTCCTGTTTGTTGTTTTGGTGAGTTTCATTTTCATTAAAAATATGTGGAATTCCATGCACGCTGTGCCTTGGTTTATTTATGGTCGGGAGTTCGAAGATAGCGATTGTGACTGTTTCTGACAATTAGCGTATGGCTGAGCTCTTTAAAGGGGGATATCAAACTGATCCTAATTGTTATAGGCCAATTTCTATCTTGCCACGTTTATCAAAAGTGTTTGAAGAACTTGTCAATATTCAACTGACTAGCTTTCTGGATGTCTATAGTATTCTCTCAAGTTTGCAATCTGGTTTCCGCTCAGGTCACTGCAACCTTAAAGGTCCTAAATTATGTCACCACTGTCCTTGACTCCAAGCAATTTTGTGTTGCTCTCTTTTTTTACTTTCCATACGCTAGGCCATTCCATTCTTGTGGGTCGGCTAAGGAGTATTTGTCAGAGGTATGACCAAGTCATTACTATTCAAGTCACAAGCAAATCAAATAAAACTTTATTGGTCACACGACAGTGCAGTAATATCTAACAATTTACACAACATATTCCCATTACACACAAATCTAAGTAGGATTAAATTAAGACTATATACGTATATGGACGAGCAATGTCAGAGTGGAACGGACTAAGATACAGTAGAATAGAATACTGTATATACAGTTGAAGTCGGAAGTTTACATAAACTTAGGTTGGAGTCATTACATGTTTTTCAACCACTCCATAAATGTCTTGTTAACAAACTACAGTTTTAACAAATCGTTTAAGACATCTACTTTGTGCATGACAATGTCACGTCCTGACCAGCAGATGGAGCTGTTGTAGTAGTTTGGGGGTCAGGACGTGGCAGTCTTGTGTGTGTGTTTGAATGTTCTGTGTGTCTTGTGACTCCTGATCAGGAACAGCTGGGGATAGTTGTTCCTGATTGGGAGTCATATATGTAGGAGTATGTTTGTCACTGGGGTTTGTGGGTGGTTGTTTTTGCACTGCGTTTATAGCCTGCAGAACTGTCACTGTTGTCACCGTTTTGTGTTGTTAAGTGGATGCTTTACTCCTTATTTTTAATTAAAGATGAGTATTCACATACCTGCTGCGCCTTTGTCCATTTATGAAGACAGCCGTTACAGACAAGTAATTTTTCCAACAATCGTTTACAGACAGATTATTTCACTTATAACTAACTCACTGAATCATAATTCCAGTGGGTCAGAAGTTTACATACACTAAGTTGACTGTGCCTTTAAACAACTTGGAGAATTCCAGAAAATGATGTCATGGCTTAAAAAGCTTCTGATAGGCTAATTGACATCATTTGAGTCAATTGGAGGTGTAGATGTATTTCAAGGCCTACCTCCAAACTCAGTGCCTCTTTGCTTGACATCATGGGAAAATCGAAAGAAATCAGCCAAGACCTCAGAAGAAAATGGTAGACCTCCACAAGTCTGGTTGATCCATGGGAGCAATTTCCAAATGCCTGAAGGTACCACGTTCATCTGTACAAACAATAGTATGCAAGTATAAACACCATGGGACTACGCAGCCGTCATACTGCTCAGGAAGGAGATGCGTTCTGTCTCCTAGAGATTAACGTACTTTGGTGCGAAAAGTGCAAATCAATCCCAGAACATCAGCAAAGGACCTTGTGACGATGCTGGAGGAAACGGGTACAAAAGTATTTATATCCACAGTAAAACGAGTCCTATATTGACATAACCTGAAAGGCCGCTCAGCAAGGAAGAAGCCACTGCTCCAAAACCGCCATAAAATAAGCCAGACTACGGTTTGCAACTACACATGGGGACAAAGATCGTACTTTTTGGAGAAATGTCCTATGGTCTGATGAAACAAAAATATAACTGTTTGGCCATAATGACCATGTTATGTTTGGAGGAAAAAGGGGGAGGCTTGCAAGCCGAAGAACACTATCCCAACCTTGAAGCACGGGGGTGGCAGCATGATGTTGTGGGGGTGCTTTGCTGCAGGAGGGACTGGTGCACTTCACAAAATAGATGGCTCATGAGGATGGAAAAGTATGTGGATATATTGAAGTAACATTTCAAGACAGTCAGGAAGTTGAAGCTTGGTCACAAATCTGTCTTTCAAATGGACAATGCCCCCCAGCAGGCTACCTGTAACGTTTGACCAAAGTTAAACAATTTAAAGGGAACGCTACCAAATACTAATTGAGTGTATGTAAACTTCTGACCCACTGGGAATGTGATGAAAGAAAGAAAAGGTGAAAAGAAATCACTCTACTATTATTCTGACATTTCACATTCTTAAAATAAAATGGTGATCCTAACTGACCTAAGACAAATTTTTACTAGGATTAAATGTCAATAATTGTGAAAAACTGAGTTTAAATGTATTTGGCTAAGGTGTATGTAAACTTCCAACTTCAACTGTACATATGAGATGAGTAATGCCAGATATGTATACATTATTAAGTGATTAAGATACTGTAGAATAGTATAGAATACGGTATATTCATATGAGATGAGTAATGCAGGTACGTCGACAGCGGCGGACAAACATTGGGCCGAGGGTATGCAGACCTCCTGCTCTTGTTCAGGGAAGAGTGGAGGCTGATACCCCATGGAGCACTCGAAAGGGGAGAGTCCCGTGGCAGAACTGGGAAGAGTGTTCTCCACCCAGACCAGTTGATGGCTCCAGATAGTGGGGTTGGTTGAGACCAAGCACCTTAAGGTGGTCTCCAGGTCTTGGTTGGCTCGCTCCGACTGACTGTTAGTTTGGGGATGAAATTCGGATGACAGGCTGCCCCACGACCCAATAAGGGTGCAGAATGCCTTCCAGAACCCCGATCGGAGACAATGTCTACCGGGAGTCCATGGATCCGGAAGACATGCTGCACCGTCTCCTTTGCAGAAGGTATTTTGGGGAGAGGGATGAAATGGGCGGCCTTGGAGAACTGGTCGACTACCGTCAGAATGACAGTGTTGCCATCAGACGGAGGGAGCCCAGTGACAAAGTCCAGAGATATGAGACCAGGGACGATGAGGAACCGGTAGTGGCTGCAGCAGGCCAGAAGGAGCTAGCTGTGGAGTCTTGTTTTGAGCACACACAGTGCATGTGGTGACGAAGGCAGAGACGTCAGGGACCATTATGGGCCACCAGAAACGATGTCGAAGGAAGGCTAGTGTACGACTGGACCCTGGATGACAGGTCAGCCTGGAGTAATGAGCCCATTCCAGGACCTAGGACCGGACGGGATTAGGGACAAACAGCCGGTTAGCCGGGCCCCCTTCAGGTCCAGGCTGGGAGCGTTATGCCTCGCGCACCAGGTTCTCAATACCCCAATCCACAGTGGCAGCAAGGCATGAGGTAGGGAGAATGGTTTCAGAGGTCGAGGGTGTGGCAGAGGAGCTGCATAGGCAGGAGAGGGCGTCAGGCTTTACATTCTTAGACCCTGGGCAGTAGGAGATGGTGAAGTTAAATCTGGTGAACAGGAGGGCCCACCGGGCCTGCCTGGAGTTGAGGCACTTGGCTGTATGGAGATATTCCAGGTTATGGTCGGTCCAGACCAGGAATGGCTGTTCTGCTCCTTCCAGCCAGTGCCTCCACTCTTCCAATGCCATCTTCACCACCAGGAGTTCTTGGTTGCCAACATAGTAGTTCCTTTCAGCAGGATTGAGACGATGGGACAGGAAGGCACAGGGATGAAGCTTCTGGTACTGGGAAGATCGCTGGGACAGGATTGCCCCCACTCCAACATCCACTTCCACCACAAATTGACACGAGGGATCCGAATGGATGATGGGTGCTGTTGTGAATCGATGCTTCAGGTCTACAAAGGCTTTGTCGACAGCTTGAGACCATTTGAATGGTACCTTGGGAGAGGTGAGTGCTGAGAGGGGGGCCGCCAGGGTGCTGTAGTCCCGAATGAAACGGAGCTAGAAGTTTGCAAAACCAAGAAATCGTTGCAACTGCACCCTGGACGTTGGTTGAGGCCAATCCACCACCGCTTTCACTTTTCCAGGATCCATCTGAACATTGCCCTCAGCAATGACATACCCCAGAAAGATGATAGTAGAGCGGCGGAACTCACACTTCTCGGCTTTCACGAACAGTTGGTTCTCCAGGAGGTGCTGAAGAACCTGTCTGACATGAAGAACATGTTCTTGTGCAGATCAGGAAAAAAACAGGACGTCGTCAAGGTACATGAACACAAACCAGTTTAGCATGTCCCGAAGTAAATCATTGACCAAAGCCTGGAAAACAGCATTGGTGAGTCCAAATGGCATGACCTGGTACTCATAATGTCTACTGCCTGTGTTGAAGGCTGTCTTCCACTCACCCCCCTCACGTATCCGAACCAGGTGGTAGGCATTTCGAAGGTCCAACTTGGAGAATATGGTGGCCCCCTGGAGAGGTTCAAATGCTGAGGAGAGGTAGGGGGTAACGATTCTTAACAGTATTATCATTAAGTCCCCGGTAGTCTTGTCCTTCTCCTCAAAGAAAAACCCTGCACCGGCAGGTGATGGAGACAGACGGACGGCCCCAGTGGCCAGAGACTCCTCTATGTACTCCTCCATAGCTTTGGCCTCTGGTCCGGACAGAGAATACAATCGACCCCGAGGTGGTGTAGTGCCCTGGAGATGATCAATGGCACAATCATAAGGACGGTGTGGGGGAAGGGAAGTAGCACGTACCTTGCTGAACACTTCCAGGAGGTCATGGTATTCAGTAGGAATAGCAGAGACATCCACAGTCTTGCTAACATCCTGAGGAAGGTGACTTGAGAAAGGCTGTGCTGCTTGAAGGCAGTTGGAATGACAAAATGGGCTCCAACCCAGGATGGAGCTTGTGGTCCAGTCAATCACAGGATAGTGCTTTTGGAGCCAGGAAAATCCCAACACAACCGGAACATGGGAAGATGTAATGAGGAGGAACTGTATTGTCTCACTGTGGTTACCAGAAACCCATAATTGAACGGGCACAGTACAATTGGTGACTTCCCCTATAGAGCGGCCGTCCAGTGCCCTAGCAACCATGGGCACAGAGAGAGGTTGATTGGGAATACCAAGCTCCGAAGCTATCGTGGCATCCATAAGATTTTCATCAGCCCCAGAGTCAATGAGCACACTGAGAGACTTAGATTGGTCTCCCTACAGCACAAGTGTAAAAAGGGGTGTGCAGGTAATGGGAATTAGGGAACTCCCAGTCTGACTCACCATGGTACTGGTACCCACTAAAGACAAGGGTTTCCTAATAGGGCAGGTTGCTATAAAATGTCCTGCCCCTCCACAGTACAGACAACAGTTACTGTTCATCCTCTGTGAGCGCTCCCAAACTGATAGCCTAGTTCTTTCCAACTGCATAGGCTCAGGAGTATCCAACTCACCCGTCATAGATTCACGAAAGAGCTCGGGTGACTTCGACTTCTCTCGGAAGAGCTGCCTTCGAAAACTTCCGGATTCCATAGGAGGTGAACGCGCCATATCGGGTGCACGAGTGTGCCCGAGACCAGACCTCCTCTCACTCTTGCATTCCCTTAGGCGTCCATCAATTTTAATGGTTAAAGCGATAAGGGAGTCAAGATCCACCGGAAGTTCCCGAGCAGCTGGCTCCTCCTTAACCTCCTCAGATAATCTGTGCAGAAAAGTATCGAAAAGAGTCTCCGGATTCCAGGCACTCTCGGCGGCCAACGTGCGAAAGTCCACTGTGTAGTCTGCCACACTAAGTCAAGCAGTTTGATGGCTGCCTTTCTCCTGGATACCGGAGACTCAAACTTCTCACCTCTGTCATGAATTCCTCCAAATGACTGCAAATGGTAGATTGTTGTTCCCAAACTGCCGTAGCCCAGGAGAGTGCTGTTCCCGACATTAGCGTAGGTATATAAGCTATCTTCGATCGGTCTGAAGAAAACGAAGATGGCTGTAGCTCAAACCTAAGCGAGCACTGAGAAAAAAATCCACAGCAGGTACCAGGATTCCCCAAATATCGCTCTGGAGGTGGTAAGCGGGGTTCACGGGGAGTCGGGATAGGCTGTGCAAACTCACCACAGATAGGGAAAAGATTTCTGGGTGTTTGGGGTTTTTCAGAGGTGGCAGACAGTCTGAGCTAACACCCTGATTTGCGCCATACTAGCCTTTAACCCATGGTCGTGGCATTCCGTCAAGGAACTGAGCCCTTCCAAAAGGCCCTGTAGCAACTCCTGATGTCTCCCAATGGTGGCTCCCTGCAGGGAGACAGCGTGGCAGAGCTGGTCCAAGTCTGTTGGGTCTGTCATGGCCAGTTCATACTATCATGACACAAGGCGAGACCCAAATGCAGACACAGGAGGCAGATGGGTGGAGTTTAAGATGTTTAATAAATCCAAAGGGAATAGGCAAGAGAATGGTCTTGGACAGGCAAAAGGTCATAACCAAATCAGAGTCCAGGAGGTACAGAGTGGCAGGCAGGCTCGAGGTCAGGGCAGGCAGAATGGTCAGGCAGGCGGGTACAGTCCAGAAACGGCAAGGGTCAAAACCAGGAGGACTAGAAAAAGTAGAAAAGGCAAAGCAGGAAAACGTGAAAAACTGCTGGTAGGCTTGGACATGCAAGACGAACTGGCACAGAGAGACAGGAAACTTAGGGATAAATACACTGGGGAAAACAAGCGACACCTGGAGGGGGTAGAGACAATAACGAGGACAGGTGGAACAGATCAGGGTGTGACAAATGCAAGCTATGTAAACATTATTAAGTGACTAAGATACCGTAGAATAGAATAGACTACAGTATATACAGTACATATGAGATGAGTAATACCAGATATGTAAACATCATTAAAGTGACTAGTGTTCCGTTCCTTAACGTGGCCAGCTTTGATGCACATGTACTGACCTCGCCTTCTGAATGATAGCGTGGTGAACAGGCAGTGGCTCGGGTGGTTGATGTCCTTGATGAGCAATTCTCAAGTCACAAGGTCCAAGTGTCAAATCGAGTCCCAGATAGAACTGTTTGAGTCTCCAGTGAAGTCTAAGTTGTGCATTCTAAGAACAAGTCAAGTCGAGTTCAGTCAAGTTTTTTCAAGTCAAGAAAAAAATCTATATATGCAATGACATGTTCAACTACAAATCTTTGTCTATTTAAATCTACAATCTGTTAGCTAGCTCAGTGGTTCTCTAACTTTTTGATCCTCGACCCCCTAAATGTAGTGATTCAAATCTCGCGACCCCAGCGCACACACATGCACACGTGCACAATCGCTGCGCGAATGTAGCATTTCATTACATCTGTAAACAGTGATCTTTTTTAATGGAAGATACAGAAATAAACTGTGTTTTACATGAAAGTCATTCATGTTAGCAGCCAATACCAAGTAGGGATATCATGACACTTCTCTGAAGACCATAGAAAACAGGATACACCTACCCTACCTGTACAATATGCAGCAGAGATTTCAGGAGATGGATGGCATGGTTTGTTTGCACCTTGCGCTTTCACTTTAGAGGCCCGCCTGCCTGCAGGAGTGATACATTTGGTAGAATATGTTAGGTTTATCGTAATTCTTCATCCCATAATATTGAAGGCAGTCCAATGTTATAGCTATCTTCAGAAAATAGCCAGTAGCCACCCAAACTGGGCCTATCTGAAATATGAAAATGATCAATAAAATCACCAGGTAGCCTAACATTATGTTCTGGCAAAGATGTGTCCGTAGTACATTGCTAAACTGTATATATACTGAACAAAAATATAAACGTACGTTTTTACTGAGTTACAGTTCATATAAGGAAATCAGTCAATTGAAATAAATTCATTAAGCCCTAATCTATAGATTTCACATGGGGTGCAGACATTTGTGGGTTGGGTTGTGGGGCCTAGGCCCATCCACTGGGGCCAGCCAATCAGAATGATTTTATCCCCAGAAAATGGCTTTATTACAGACAAAAATACTCCTCAGCAAATTTAAAGATAACAAAAACTATTTAGTCCAAATGTTGCTAAATATCATGTGGCTGTCCATGGAACTGATTTCTGTCTGTGTGTGTGTGTGTGTGTGTGTGTGTGTGTGTGTGTGTGTGTCTGTGTGCGTGTGCGTGTGTGTGCGTGGGTGTGCGTGCTTGCGTGCGTGCCCAAGAAAACAACTTTTTTTGGACTCACCCTACTGGTAGACTAGTTGAATGCCAATGCCATCCTTCTCTCTTTCATGTTGACAATATGGTCTATGGCTCTGTACGCTTTTAGTTTTTGTTTTCATTGGCTACCTAACAACATTTTTTGCTACCCTAACTAGCTAAGCTAGTTAACTAGGCTACATCTAGGCTACACATTGAACCTCAATCATCTCAGGCCAGTGGCACAATATATGAATTAAACTAAAACAGGAAGCTCCCACCCTCAGGTCTGTTCAACGCTGGTCCGATCAATCGGATTCCACGCTTCAAGATTGCTTCGATCACGTGGACTGGGATATGTTCCGCATTGCGTCGAACAACAACATTGATGAATACGCTGATTCGGTGTGCGAGTTCATTAACAAGTGCATCAGTGATGTTGTATCCACAGCATCTATTAAAACATTCCCCAACCAGAAACCATGGATTGATGGCAGCATTCGCGCAAAACTGAACCACTGCTTTTAATCAGGGCAAGGTGACCGGAAACATGACCGAATACAAACAGTGTAGCTATTCCCTCCGCAAGGCAATCAAACAAGCTAAGCGTCAGTATAGAGACAAAGTGGAGTCGCAATTCAACGGCTCAGACACGAGAGGTATTTGGCAGGGTCAATCACGGACTACAAAAGAAAAACCAGCCCCATCGCGGATCACGATGCCTTGCTCCCAGACAGACTGAACAAGTGTTTTGCTCGCTTTGAGGACAATACAGTGCCACTGACACGGCCCGCTACCAAAACCTGCGGGCTCTCCTTCACTGTAGCCAACGTGAGTAAAACATTTAAACGTGTTAACCCTCGCAAGGCTGCAGGCCCAGACGGCATCCCCTGCCGCGTCCTCAGAGCATGCGCAGACCAGCTGGCTGGTGTGTTTACAGACATATTCAATCAATCCTTATCCCAGTCTGCTGTCCCCACATGCTTCAAGAGGGCCACCATTGTTCCTGTTCCCAAGAAAGCTAAGGTAACTGAGCTAAATGACTACCGCCCTGTAGCACTCACTTCCGTCATCATGAAGTGCTTTGAGAGACTAGTCAAGGACCATATCACCTCCACCTTACCTGACACCCTAGACCCACTCCAATTTGCTTACCGCCACAATAGGTCCACAGACGACGCAATCGCCATCACACTGCACACTGCCCTAACCCATCTGGACAAGAGGAATACCTATGTAAGAATGCTGTTCATCGGTTACAGCTCAGCATTTAACACCATAGTACCCTCCAAACTCGTCATTAAGCTCGAGACCCTGGGTCTCGACCCCGCCCTGTGCAACTGGGACCTGGACTTTCTGTCGGGCCACCCCAGGTGAGGGTAGGTAACAACATCTCCACCCCGCTGATCCTCAACACTGGGTCCCCACAAGGGTGCGTTCTCAGCCCTCTACTGTACTACCTGTTCACTCATGACTGCGTGGCCATCCACGCCTCCAACTCAATCATCAAGTTTGCAGACGACACTACAGTGGTAGGCTTGATTACCAACAACGACGAGACGGCCTACAGGGAGGAGGTGAGGGCCCTCGGAGTGTGGTGTCAGGAAAATAACCTCACACTCAATGTCAACAAAACAAAGGAGACTTCAGGAAACAGCAGAGGGAGCAGCCCCCTATCTACATTGATGGGACAGTAGTGGAGAGTTTTAAGTTCCTCGGCGTACACATCACGGACAAACTGAAATGGTCCACCCACACAGACAGCGTGGTGAAGGCGGCGCAGCCGCGCCTTTTCAACCTCAGGAGGCTGAAGAAATTCGGCTTGTCACCAAAAACACTCACAAACTTTTACAGATGCACAATCGAGAGCATGCTGTTGGGCTGTATCGCCGCCTGGTACGGCAGCTGCTCCTCCCATAACCGGAAGGCTCTCCAGAGGAGGGAAAAAGGTCTGCCTAAGTATGGTTCCCAATCAGAGACAACGATGGACAGCTGCCTCTGATTGGAAACCACACTCAGCCAAAACAAAGAAATAGAAAAACTGCCCACCCCACATCACACCCTGACCTAACCAAACTAGAGGAAAATAAACGTCTACGGTCAGGGCATGACAGTACCCCCCCCCACCCCCCAAAAGGTGAGGAGTCCCGACCGCAAACCAGAACCTATAGGGGAGGGTCCGGGTGGGCATCTATTCTTGGCGGCAGCATTGGTTCGGGGCGTAGCCCCCACTCTGCCCGCTGATCCTCCCGCTTCTGTGTTGCCAGAGGAACCAGACCGTGGATCATCGCCGGAGGCTCTCAACTGCCGACCGCCGCTGAAGACTCCGGACTGCCGGGCGCCGCTGAAGACTCCGGACTGCCGGGCGCCGCTGAAGACTCCGGACTGCCGGGCCCTGCTGAAGACTCCGGACTGCCGGGTGCCGCTGAAGACTCCGGACAGCGGGCCGCCGCTAGAGGCTCCGGACTGGGGACCGCCGCTAGAGGCTCCGGACTGGGGACCGTCGCTAGAGGCTCCGGACTGGGAACCGTCCCTACAGGTTCCGCTCCATGGATCATCACTGGAGGCTTCGTGCCATGGATTATCACTGGAGGCTCCGGACCATGGATTATCACTGGAGGCTTCGTGCCATGGATCATCACTACAGGCTCCGGGCCATGGATCATCACTGGAGGCTTCAGACCATAGATCATCACTGGAGGCTTCTTACGTGGAGCTGGAACAGGTCTCACCGGACTGGGGAGACGCACTGGAGACCGGGTGCGCAGAGCTGGCACAGGGTATAATGGGCCGTGGAGGTGCACTGGAGGTCTGGAGCTTAGGGCTGGCACAACCCATCCTGGCTGGATGTTTACTTTAGCCCGGCAAGGGCGGAGCGCTGGCACAGGACGAACTGGGTTGTGCAGGCGCATTGGCGACACAGTGCGTAGAACTGGCGCAGGATATACTGGGCCGTGGAGGCGCACTGGAGGTCTGGAGCGTATGGCTGGCACAACCCGTCTTTGCTGGATGATCAATCTAGCTCGACAACTGCAGGGCGCAGGCACAGATCACACCGGCCTGTGAATGCGCACTGGCGACAGTGCTCATCATCGCATAACACGGTGCTTGCCTCGTCACTCGCTCCCCACGGTAAGCACGGGGAGTTGGCTCAGGTCTCCACCCTGACTCTGCCAAACTCCCCGTGTGCCCCCCCCCCCCCCCAAAAACAATTCTGGGGCTGCCTCTCGTGCTTCCGTCGATGTTCGTTCTCCCCGGTCCAGCTCGTCTTCCCAGTAAGCGCACGCTGCTTGGCTTTCTTGTGGTGGGATCTTCTGTCACAATCGCTATCTTCGAACTCCCGATCATAAATAAACCAAGGCGCAGCGTGCATGGAATTCCCCATCTTTTTAAAAACATGAGAAAAACATGATGTTCTGGGGCTGCTCAAAGGCAGCTACACAAAAACAAGATCCCACAACTCAAGGAGGGAAAAAGGGCTGCCTAAGTATGGTTCCCAATCAGAGACAACGATGGACAGCTGCCTCTGATTGGAAACCACACTCAGCCAAAACAAAGAAATAGAAAAACTAGATTGCCCACCCCACATCACACCCTGACCTAACCAAACTAGAGGAAAATAAACGTCTCTAAGGTCAGGGCATGACAGAAACAACCACATCATCAACATGGACAGCTGTGAGGAGGAGGGTTTGTTCTCACGGTCTTTCACCATTTTCCGGAACTTCTTTGGGTTAGACCCTCAGAGAGAACTGCTTCTTAAAGTAACTAACTTTTGTCTTCCGGATAGCCTGAGTGCACTTATTTCTCATTTGCCTGAACAACAGTCAGTCAGCCTAAGTATTTGTGTGCCAAGCCTTTCGTGAAATGGTGTTCTTGAAGTGGAATAACTCTGCCAGATCATGTTCGAACCAGGGGCTGAACCTGTTTTTAATTCTCATTTTCTTAATAGGGGTGTGCTTGTTAACAATGCCACCTTTATTTAAAGGTCTAAGCATCTTCGACTGAGGGGCTCAAACTGATCAAATTCCCTTTGAATTTTCTTTGAATGTTCTTAATCGACTGATAGCAAATAGCAGGTCTGATCTGATAAGAATCCAGGACTGGCTCCAGTTGAGAAAGGCACACACACACACCGGCAGTTTAAAACTACTTCCTAGCATTATCCTCTGAACTCATGAGCAGGTACCCATCCTAATACATTAAGCATATCAAAGCAGATAGCCTTATTCAAAAGAAGATTCATTTCAAAATAGGGATTTTTCAAACCTGACATGTTAGTGTGCAGGATATTCCAAATTGAAGAGAAAGATGTTTAAATTGTACAATTTAAAATGTTTAAATCGTACATTTTGTGTTCACATCTGAGCCTCTGCGCTGCTCTGTTCTGCTCACCAGAAGTGCCAGAGGACGATCCTATGGGAGCATACACAAACCCCTTGACTCCAGACTCCTTGACTTTTTCCACATTTTGATACAATACAGCCTCATTCTAAAATGGATTGAACACTTTTTTCCCCTTATCAATCTACACACAATACCCCATAATGATAAAGGAAAAATACGTTTTTAGAAATATTTACAAAAATATTTTAAAAACAGAAATATTGTATTTATATAAGTATTCAGACCCTTTACTATGAGACACAAAATTGAGCTCAGATGAATCCTGTGTCGTGTCTTTGGGGTACCATTAAACTGAAGACATGTTTATCAATTAACTCCCTGTAATTATCACGCGATTAAACTGATTAATCGTTTAATTGTAATTAACTAGGAGATCGGGGCACCAAGGAGAATATTCAGATTACAAAGCTATAATTTTCCTAATATAACTTTCCTATATTATAATATTATATTCTATTATAGTATAGGCCGATTATCTTGTGGTTTAAATGGTGTATTTTACCTCACGTCCAGTCTCATTCCAAACGTCGTAAATTGTTGTATCTGCACGAACCCAGTCTTTACTAAAATCATCCATACATCAATTGTCTTAAAATCATTTATTTACTAAACTAATTAATTCACAGAAAGTATACAAACAGTAATTATCGTCACAAAGAATTGGTAGAGTAATGTGCCCTAGTGGTCTAAAACAGGCATGGCTGGTGTCTTGTAGAACAATGGGTCATAAAGGTTCAGCTGAGGAGGTACACAGAGTTCATTAATATTAACAATTGACAATTGAACGCTCACTCATTCGGGAACAATTGCAATCAATATATATTTACGCTCAGTGTGTCGTCGGGATCCTGGTTGGAGCGTCGTTCTGTGGAGAGTTTTGTCTCTCCTCTCTCTCTCTCTCTCTCTCTCTCTCTCTCTCTCTCTCTCTCTCTCTCTCTCTCTCTCTCTCTCTCTCTCTCTCTCTCGGTTAGAATGGATCTTTCAAAGCGACATTCATTAATGTCGTCATAGAATGGATGTTTCGTTGGTCTTCGCGTTCAATGATATAATTTACTTAGCTGCAGACTAATAATGAATATCAAAGACTTGTTCTTATTCTGTCAGTATCAATAGTCTAAAAGTTAACCACGTGGTATAGTTCACTTTCAGTAGAGTACTTGGATGGTCAAACCTATTGGCCCACTTCTCGCAATGGAGTGGAGGCCTGGTCTGTTAGAAATGTAAATCAGGGTGTGTTTTATAGTGACCATAGAACAGGCTTGTCAAATGACGCCTGGTCCTGTCTGTGTCCCTGGGGGGCGTGCCGATGACTGAGTTAAGCTTGGTACAGAAATCCAATTCTATCACATTAACATCAGTACATAGCATCTCAATGTATTACAAATAGCTTTATCCTTATTAATACATTCTATACAACCATGTGGTGCAAGTCTCATCTCTGAGGCTATTATATAAACCGTTTTATGGTAATATGGCTATATTGTCTCTTCTGAGTATCACAAAATTTTACCAAGCGGACCAGTTCGTAGCTGGATTCTTCACCAGTCTTCCATACCTTCTCCAGAACACAAATGTCGCTTGGCTCCCCAATTCTGTGAGTTGGAAGAATTTCCTGTGTCTCTCTATGGGCCATGTGGCCAGAGACACTCCTGGAATTTTACCACTCTTTCACACAGGGACTGGGTGGGGGAAGGTAGGTTGGGGGATGGTGCAAAGGGGGGGAGGGGGTCAACTGTCCTCCCTGTACTCAAAGAGGCCAACGTCATGACACCTGTTTCCATTGATCATCCTTGAGATGTTTTTACAACTTGATTGGAGTCCACCTGTAGTAAATTCAATTGATTAAACATGATTTGGATAGGCACACACCTGTTTACATAAGGTCCCACAGTTGACAGTGCATGTCAGAGCAAAAACCAAGCCATGAGGTTGAAGGAATTATCCGTAGAGCTCCGTGACAGGATTGTGTCGAGGCACAGATCTGTGGAAGGGTGCCAGATTTTTTTGCACTATTGAAGGTCCCAGTGTCCTCCATCATTCCTAAATGGAAGAAGTTTGGAACCACCAAACTGAGCAATCAGGGGAGAAGAGCCTTGGTCAGGGAGGTGACCAAGAACCTGATGGTCACTCTGACAGAGCTTCAGAGTTCCTCTGTGGAGATCGGACAACCATCTCTGCAGAACTCTACCAATCAGGCCTTAATGGTAGAGTGGCCAGACAGAAACCAAGATTGAACTCCTTGGCCTGAATGCCAAGCGTCACGCCTGGAGAAAATCTGACACCATCCCTACGGTGAAGCATGGTGGTAGCAGCATCATGCTGTGGGGACGTTTTTCTGAAGCAGGGACTGGGTTGAGGGAAAGATGAAAAGAGCAAAGTACAGGGAGATCCTTGATTAAAACCTGCTCCAGAGCGCTCAGGACCTCAGACTGGGGCAAAGGTTCAGCGACCCTAAGCACACAGCCAAGACAACGCAGGAGTGGCTTTGGGACAAGTCTCTAAATGTCCTTGAGTGAACCAGCAAGAGCCCGGACTTGAACCCGATCGAACATCTCTGGAGAGACCTGAAAATAGCTGTGCAGTGATGCTCCCCATCCAACCTGACAGAGCTTGAGAAGATCTGCAGAGATCAAAGGGAGAACCAAACTACCCCTCACAAAGTTTACTATTGAGTCCACATTTTCAGCTAAGTTACTTACTCCTAGTATACAAAATATGTATTATTTTTCATTCCTCTATATTAACATGGGGGGAGGTCAATAACTAGTTGCTTGACAAAGTCCTACAATTTCAGCAGTAGCGGTGCATGGTTAAAATCACAGGGGAAGCCAAGCAAGGAAAAAATAGCAACATTACAACCTATGTGTTATGATAATTGCATTGTTTGCTCTATAACCTGTTAGTTTATATGCCTTCCCACCGTGATATACAGGCCTAAGGCCGAAACAATAGGAAGAAACAGTGGCAAAATAAATTGTTTCCCATCACAAAACCAGAGAGCAACATCTGTCCAATGAAGTCCAGAAAGCATATTGCATGTAACAAACAGTTACAGAGACAAACTTATCACAGAAGTCAGAGTTATACTTAAACTAAATATTTATTCACTTATTAATAAGGGAGCAGGTCAATACAATACAAATATACAAAGTGAATCGATTGAGTGCTCTGCGATAATAATGGCTGGTCGACGAATCACCCTCAGATGATTCATTGAGAGCCCCAAGACAAAGGTACAAAGGTCTTCTATAGCCAAAATGCACCCCCTTCAATCTACATGACAAACAACAGATGTACGGAATGGGTCACAAGGTTAAGATTTGTATGAAAGATACTAATAATTCACATCAGACAGTATCTGCTGTAAAGACTGTTCTCATTGTGTAGAAACCAGGGTCTGGCCCGAGTAATCTCGTTATAGAACAGAAACGTTAACTGATGCTATGGAATGCGATCTTGTTAGGTTTTTCACCCAAAGCATTGTAAATCTTCTGTCAGCATTAAGCCCCCCCCCAGAGGCCCACTTTCTGTTCACACAGACACAATAGAGTTATAACAACCATTTGATCCAATAACAGTATTATAACATAATCTTGTAATTTCTCTCACAATGTGTGTGCTTGCTTGCAAGTCCAAAAATATGTTGACTCACACTACTTGTAGAGAAACGCCAATGCGATCCTCCTCTTTCATGTTGAAGAAACGGTCTATGACTCTGTCAACCAGTACATGCTTTTAGTTTTTGATGCCCTAGACTGCCTGGCTAAAATGCTTGCTCGCTAGCCTAACTTCCTTTCATGGGCAATGATGAGCCATCAAGTTAACATTAGCCTCCATGTACAACATGAACTTCCATCCTCTCAGGCCAGGCGCACAATGTATGAATTAATGGTTAGATCAGTATCAGCATTACAATCATTGGCCAGTATAGAGAATTAAGTAAAACCACAAGTCCAAATCCCTATCTCCATCCATGGCTAATTTAGGAAAGGGACAATTTTAGCTCTCCACCAGAGGACAACAACACAACAATTGAAGTTTTTTCTATCAATAACATTGGGCTTTGATGTGGTGTGATTGGTGTGAAGCCAAATCGAAACTGGCTTCCCTTGACAAATATTTTTTGGTGAACCAGGACCATTCACAGTTTAGCTCACTCAGTGCTTTTTCCGGTGAGATACATTCAGTCTTTTGCGAATTGAAGGACAATTATTAAATGAAAAATCCATTGTTTGATATGTTTTTTTCTTTGTCAATTTTTGGAATCCCTTGGCATCCATGAATACACATCACTGAACTTCAGAAGGATCTAAATTGACCCCTGTTGGAGCTTTTAGGAACTTTGAGTGGTTCTGAAACAGTTCCGACCAATATTTCTGTGAACCGCACGCTATGTGAATGTCACAACATCAACTTCCTTATATTTCCTAAAAGTGCTGGCTGTCCCGATTTATATGCGCTATTGCAAGCACAGCTGTGAGTTTCACAAACACAGGAAATTGGTTATTTGCATAGGGAGCGACAAGTCACATTTTCTGGCCTACCCACACAAATGAACGATTTCCTGTGCCTGTGAAACTCACAACGCGCTTGCAATAGAGGCTACAGTCCAAACGCAAAGTAGACAGCCCTTTACCCTCAGCCCTTGAATGACATTTTACATTGTCATATCTGAGTGTACCTTAAAAAATGTATTTTATTTTATTTCACCTTTATTTAACCTGGTAGGCTAGTTGAGAACAAGTTCTCATTTGCAACTGTGACCTGGCCAAGATAAAGCAAAGCAGTTCGACACATACAACAACACAGAGTTACACATGGAATAAACAAACATACAATCAATAATACAGTAGAAAAATCTATACACAGCATGTGCAAATGATGTAGGATAAGAGAGGTAAGGCAATAAATAGGCCATGGTGGCGAAGTAATTACAATACAGCAATTAAACACTGGAATGGTAGAATGTGCAGAAGATGAATGTGCAAGTAGAGATACTGGGGTGCAAAGGAGCAAAATAAAGAAATAAATACAGTATGGGGATGAGGTCGATTGGATGGGCTATTTACAGATGAGCTATGTACAGGTGCAGTGATCTGTGAGCTGCTCTGACAGCTGGTGCTTAAAGCTAGTGAGGGAGGTAAGAGTCTCCAGTTTCAGTGATTGTTGCAGTTCATTCCAGTCACTGGCAGCAGAGAACTGGAAGGAGAAGTGGCCGAAGCTAAGGCTAGCTTTTTCAAGCAGAAATGTGCATCCTGTTGCACAAACTCAAAAACGTTCTGGGACACTGTGAAGTCCATGGAGAATAAGAGCACCTCCTCCCAGCTGCCCGCTGCACTGAGGATAGGAAACACTGTTACCACCGATAAAGCCACTATAATTGAGAATTTCAATAAGCATTTTTCTACGGCTGGCCATGTTTCCACCTGGCTAACCCTACCCCGGTCAACAGCCCTGCACTCCCCACAGCAACTCGCCCAAACCTCCCCCACTTTTCCTTCACCCAAATCCAGATATCTGATGTTCTGAAAGAGCTGCAAAATCTGGACCCCTACAAATCAGCTGGGCTAGACAATTTGGACCCTCTCTTTCTAAAACTATCTGCTGAAATTGTTGCAACCCCTATTACTAGCCTGTTCAACCTCTCTTTTGTATCGTCTGAGATTCCCATAGATTGGAAAGCTGCCGCGGTCATCCCTCTCTTCAAAGGGGGAGACACTCTAGACCCAAACTGCTACAGACCTATATCTATTCTACCCTGCTTTTTTAAGGTCTTGGAAAGCCAAGTTAACAAACAGACTACCGACCATTTCGAATCCCACCGTACCTTCTCCGCTATGCACTCTGGTTTCAGAGCTGGTCATGGGTGCACCTCAGCCACGCTCAAAGTACTAAACGATATCATAACCGCCATCGATAAGAGACCTAGGTGTCTGGTTAGACTGTACACTCTCCTTCCAGACTCACATTAAACATCTCCAATCCAAAATTAAATCTAGAATCGGCTTCCTATTTCGCAACAAGGCATCCTTCACTCATGCTGCCAAACATACCCTCGTAAAACTGACCTTCCTACCGATCCTCGACTTCGGCGATGTCATTTACAAAATAGCCTCCAACACTCTACTCAACAAACTGGATGCAGTCTACCACAATGCCATCTGTTTTGTCACCAAAGCCCCATATACTACCCACCACTGCGACCTGTACGCTCTTGTTGGCTGGCCCTCGCATCATACTCGTCGCCAAACCCACAGGCTCCAGGTCATCGACAAGTCTCTGCTAGGTAAAGCCCCCCTTATCTCAGCTCACTGGTCACCATAGCAGCACCCACCCGTAGCATGCGCTCCAGCAGGTATATCTCTCTGGTCACCCCCAAAGCCAATTCCTCCTTTGGCCGTCTCTCCTTCCAGTTCTCTGCTGCCAATGACTGGAACGAACTACAAAAATCTCTGAAATTGGAAACACTTATCTCCCTCACTAGCTTTAAGCACCAGCTGTCAGAGCAGCTCACAGATCACTGCACCTGTACATAGCCCATCTATAATTTAGCCCAAACAACTACCTCTTCCCCTACTGTATTTATTTATTTTATTTATTTTGCTCCTTTGCACCCCATTATTTATTTTCTACTTTGCACTTTCTTCTACTACAAATTTACCATTCCAGTGTTTTACTTGCCTTATTGTATTTACTTTGCCACCATGGCCTTTTTTGCCTTTACCTCCCTTATCCTGTTGGGGCTAGGGGGCAGTATTGAGACATTTTGAAAAAAATATGTGCCCATTTTTAACTGCCTCCTACACCAACTCAGAAGCTAGGATATGCATATTATTAACACATTCGGATAGAAAACACTCTGAATTTTCTAAAACAGTTTGAATGGTGTCTGTAAGTATAACAAAACTCATATTGCAGGCAAAAACCTGTGAAAAATAGATAAAAAAAATGTGAATTTTGTGACTGTACTATTTAGTGTCATTGTTTTATAGATACCATAGTGAGAAAGGATTCATTTCGCAACTCCTACGGCTTCCACTAGATGTCAACGATCTTTATAAAGTTGTTTGAAGCGTCTATGATAAACAGAGAGCAAATTAGAATGCAGGGAAGTTGACATGTCGTCACTTCATTTTTTGGCGCCTGCGCATAAATCTGAGAAGAGGGAGTTTGTCATAATCGTTTATCTAGACACTTGATAGGTTGTGTGAAAATATTACTGATGTTTACTGATGTTTCACGTTAAAAATGGACCAAAAGATTAATGCTAAACAACGTTTGTCATGTTTGAACGAACGTAAATAGATTATTTACTAGTTTTTTTTTAGCTTTTCGGCGTGATTTTACACCCCCCCACCACGTTTTGTGGGAGCCTACTGAACGCTAACTATTTGGTGTTATTTGGACATAAATTATGAACTTTGTCAAAATAAACCACATTTGTTCTGGACCTGGGATTCCTGGCAGTGCCTTCTGATGGAGATAATCAAAGGTAAGGGGATATTTACAATGTTATTATCGATATTAGATGATGCTAACTGTATAGCATAGCCTATTGTTCTTAGCATAGTACCCCGTTTATTGCAAAATGTGATTTCCCAGTAAAGTTATTTTGAGATCTGGCCATTCGGTAGCAATTACGAGATGATAATATATTATTCTTTGAATGACAATATTATAATTTACCAATGTTTTCGAATAGTAATTCCGTGATTTGTAACGCTGGATTCACTGGGAGCATTCGAGCCGAAAAAAATTCTTAATTTCACCGCGACTGTAAATGCTGTTTTTGGATATAAATATGAACTTGATGGAACAAAAAATGCATGTATTGTTTATCTCACCTCATTTGCTCACATTGTATATAGACTTATTTTTTTACTGTATTATTGACTGTATGTTTGTTTTACTCCATGTGTAACTCTGTGTTGTTGTATGTTGTTGAACTGCTTTGCTTTATCTTGGCCAGGTCGCAATTGTAAATGAGAACTTGTTCTCAACTTGCCTACCTGGTTAAATAAAGGGGAAATAAATAAAAATACAAATATGACACCTCCACTGTGTGGCTCTATAGCCCATGCAATAGCGCATGTATATGAAACAGGAGAGTCTAGCAGATGCAACAATAGTAGTTTCACCGCGCTGTGATGTTCTCAGATGGATTTATAGCTCTCAACAGAAAAATATATTATAATAATATCGTAGAATTGAAAGACCACTTTTTTTGTAGTCACAGACAGACAAAATCACTTTTGTTCAAAGCTGAAGTTATAACGAGTCTGCACACATTTGAATGCAGTCTCTGAGCCGCTCAGTGGACATTAAGGAGAGAAGTCTCGGTTGTTAGTTATGAAATAATGCCAATATTTTACTATCACTATGTATAATCATACTTATTTTACAGTTATAAGAAAGGTGAAATGTTATAGTAAATCGTTTATAATTTGATTGTTGCTATATTTAGAAAGTATTTCAGTAATTTCAAGCCCTATTGTCCCAGTTTTGTAGACTAGATAAAAAAAAATGTATATATGAATACGAATATTTGTACTATATATTTGAGGTTGCGTCCTCAAGAGTGAGTACACCTCAGCAATTTATCCAGGCCTTTCTAAAATACTACAACATTAACAGTTCTTTTTTATGGCCATCTCATTGTTCTTTCGAAGGCCAAACCCACCATTGGTGTGCGTGGCCAAATACCTCTATTTGATATAATCTAACCATAGCACAGCCTGGAGTTTATTAAACAGCATTACTGGCACTTGGATTGGAAACGGTGCTGTGGTCACATGCTGCTATTCTGTGGCTACAAGACAATCCTCATCATTATTTTGATTTTGATTTGAAATTTTGATTTGATTACCTTGGCTAATTAAGAAGCATGTATAATGATAACTGGCTGTCCTTTCTTTTTAAATGTCCTTTCTGCTCAGCCACATTTCCAATAAACACATCTCATCAGAAAGAGGAGGAGGCAAGGGATAGAGGGAGAGAGATGGGAAAAGGAAAACAGGGAGAGAGAGAATTAGGTGCAGAAGGAGGGAGGGAGACATAGGGAGATAGTGATAGAAAGAGAGAGAGCGACAGAGAGACAAAGATAGCGATAGAAAGAGAGAGAGGGAGACAGAGAGAGACAGAGATTCCCGAGAGTGAGAGAGAGTGAGAGGGAGAGAGACAGATAGGGAGAAAGTGAGAGACTGAGAGACAGAGAGAGAGGGAGATATGGTTGAAGTAAGGATTAAGGTTAGGGTTAGGATTATGTAAGAGTTATGGTTATTGTTGGGGATTAGGGTAGGGGTTAAGGTTAGGGTTTAGGGTATGGGCGTCCCAAGAATCCCAGATAGCAGTAACCATCTCATTATCCAATTCAATGGATTTTTAATGACACTCTATACCCAAACCAGACCAGCAAACAGGCTCTGACTGCCAGCACCACTTAAACAGTGAGAGAATAGTCTTTAATTTAATTTCATACAGGAGCTAGAGGTCCTGAGTCATCATAGGTTATAAAACTACTGATGTGAAGAATATCTATGAGTATACAGTAGGCTCTGCATCAACCTCTGACGGGTACACAAACTCTTTCTGTGTCTGAAATTACACCTTCTTCGCTATATAGTCCTCTTCCTTAGACTAGAGCCCAGGTACAATGAATATACATTGAATATACAATGACTATACAATGAACATACAAAGAATATAAAATGACTATACAATGAATATACAATGAATATACAATGACTACAATGAATATACAATGAATATACAATGAATATACAATTGTCATGACGTTGGCCTGTGGGTAAGGTTTATAACCCCCCCATAAATACCTTTCTCCCTTCCCCTCTCTCTCTGACCCTACTGAAGGACTTTTGAATAGCCTTTGTTAAATATAGAGTGTCTGGGAACATCAAACAAGTTGGGGGAAAGGAACCATATTTCGGTAATAGAACCAGTTGGAAATATGCGTTGGAACTTAATGAGTATGGATGTCAGTTCGGTTGTCATCTGAGACATTATGACTGATGACAGGACGACATAAACTGTACCTGGGAAAGTCTACACATTCTAGTTATCCGATTCACATGGAATTGTTGTGCAATTTAAATGTTTGATATTGAAACTGTTTGTTAGAAGATTAAATGTAATTTTAGCTTCCAAATGAGAGAATTGGGTTTTCATAAGGAAAGTGCCCTGCTTAATCAGTGGCCCGCCCCTGTGAAGAGACAGGGGTTATAAACGATGAAACACACCCTTCTCCCTCTCCACTATATAAGCCTTTGACGAAAAGATAACCACGAGTTCCGGGTACAGGAGGTCTGCAGCCTCTGCGTTAAAAGGACTAACATTTTAAGTACAGAAGTAAGCTAACCTCGGAGTGAGCTTTGATTGCGAATGGTATGAACTTTGAACCCTTATTCACTACAGAAGTGATACTTCCTAGCCGATGAGTTAGCAGCGGCCGCTGTAGACGTGGGCTAGGAAAGGACGGACAGCGTATACAGTCTAACACACCACGAAGATCTCTGTTGGCCAACCCGGCCAGCATCTACGACCAAACTACCGAAGCGCAGCTCAGAGTAAATATTTATTGCATTTTCCTTTTCCAAATGGGCGGTAATTTAGAATGCATACGATAATGTATTTACGATGGCATAGCAGCTTCTCCCTTTGTTACTCAGCCGTCATGTCGGCTGGTTACACAAAGAGAGGGGGTTGGGCTTGAATGAAAATGCCACCAGGGACATTTTCTGTATGACATAATTTGCATTCTGTGTATATGTAATTCTGTGTGATTAGTTTAGGTATTTGGTAAATAAATAATTAAACCCAATTTTGTATTGCTGATTCAACTTGTTAGCCAGGGTTTGTGAAGATAACCAACAATTTACAACGTTTGGAATGAGATTGAGGTGAGGTAAAGAATACGTCATTAAATCAGAAGACTCAGAGATCAGATATTATGATATCTGAAAGTTATATTAGGAAAATTATAACTTTGTAATCTGAATATTTTCCTTGGTGCCCCGACCTTCTAGTTAATTACAGTTACATGATTAATCAGTTTAATCGCATAATAATAATTACAGAGAGTTATTTGATAAACATGTCTTCAGTTTAATGATGCCAAAGACACAACACAATGAATATACAATGAAAATACTATGAATATACAATGAAAATACAATGAATATACAATGAATATACAATGAAAATACAATGAATATACAATGAATATACAATGACTATACAATGAATATACAATGAAAATACAATGAATATACAATGAAAATACAATGAATATACAATGAAAATACAATGAAAATACAATGAATATACAATGAATATACAATGACTATACAATGAAAATACAATGAATATACAATGACTATACAATGAAAATACAATGAATATACAATGAATGTACAATGACTATACAATGAATAGGGTGCCATTGGGTATGAACACTCTATTACCGGTATCCCCACTGACATAAGCACGCACGCACACACACACACAGAGAGAGAATGAGACAGTCATCATACACTCTGCATAGACACACCCACAGTGTGTTCATACAACAGTCATATATACACAATATGTTTTACTAAATAAATACTCCCTTCATCCAAACATTGATATATGGCATTGTTACAGAGATTAAACTGGATTTGCGTTATAGAAAGAAAACATCCTCAGCATGCACATGATATATAAGACATATGATACATAAGACACAATTGTTTCCGACCCTCCCTCCCTCTTTCCCTCCCTTCTCTTCCTCTCTCCCTCTCTCCCACTAGCCTTCTCTCCCTCTAGCCTTCTCTCCCTCTAGCCTTCTCTTCCTCTCTCTATCTCTCCCTCTAGCCTTCTCTCCCTCTCTTCCTCTAGCATTCTCTCCCTCTAGCCTTCTCTCCCTCTCTCTTTCCCTCCCTCATCCTATAGATATTAAACAGTAATGAGAGTCCCATCTTTACCCTAACTACATATTTCACAGTTCATCACAGCTTGTGGGGCGGGGGAGGGGGGTTCTCATTTCATCGCTCATTAACTCCAACGCCACTCAATTAATAACCGCAATCCATGTCTTCATCCCAAATGGCATCCTATTCCCTATGTAGTGCTTTACTTTTGACCAGGGCTCATAGAGGCGCCACCAATGCCCCTTTATTCACAGAACGGCACAGAGTATTTCCTCATGTGGACCGTAGGTTGAGAAAAACTGCTGTGTTCTAGCCCAGTGGTACTCAAACTTTATCAGCGGGACCCTCTTTTTTGGGCCAGAATTTCTGAGGACCCCATTTATGGGTGATCCCACCGCACCCCAAATCTAATGACATAAACGTGACATCGGTTAAAAAAAATTATAATCTACTTAACAAATAACTCATTCAATTTCTCTCAAATGATCTTTCTCAATAACGTTTGTATATTGTCCCCTAAAATAATATTTACTCTTATTTGTTTTATTGGTGACCCCACAACTTTGAATACCACTGTTCTAGCCTAATGTTGCAGTGGTTTAGAATAACATCTATATTTGTTTTCTGTACTCAGAGAGGGAAATCTGCCTAGGTGATGCCTGGGTGAGACAGTGTGGTCATGTCCATACAGGCCCTGTGGATGCCTGTCTCTCTCTGCCATCCTCTCCATCGTGATAATGAGATTTCGCAGAATGGATATGCGTCCCAAATGGCACCCAATTCCCTATTTAGTGTACTACTTTTGACCCTGATCAAAAGTAGTACACTATACAGGGAATATGGTGCCATTTGGGACACAAAATAGATTTTTGCCACCCTGACACGCGGAGGCCAGGTTGAGAAAATACCATTTCCCTGAGAGGATGTGTAAGGACGAGAAAAAGCCGAAGAAACAAATGTGTTTCATCAGGGGAAGACGGGAGGGGGACGCTCTGGAATGGGTATTCACGGAGAAAAAAAAACGACATTTATCATGGTTCCCTTTATCACGTCTGTGATTTAAGATATGGGGAGCGGAATGAAGATCACACAATGGAAAAAGGTATCTTCTCTCAAACCAGAAGATTGAGAACAGCAAAAATAAACGGAAAATGCACCTCTAACATATTTAACATGATTGTACAAATACAGTACAACGCTAGTAAAATAGGTATTTTCTTCAGTAGTATTTCAGACAGGAAACCCAAATATTCGTTGACCATTTATAAAATAGATGAGAATGCATTTGGTCTTTGTATTAGGCTCTGCTCCTTCAGGGGAGCTCACTGCCAGAGTAATGCTCAGTTATTACCATGATAATGAACTACATGTAGTGAGCGAGTTATAGCTGTACCCATCCCCGACAGGAACAAAAGCACAGCCAAACAGGGGTTTCCCGGCGGAACTGGCTTTGCCTAACTATTTCAGGTGTTTACCTTTAGAGAAATCTGATGAAAGAATGTAGATTTTCCAGACTACATTTTAGTCACTATCTTTAGAGGAAATGGCACATGTTGATCTGTAGAACCCTCAAACTTAAATCTGGGACTCAAAATCCCAGACTGATTTAGACCTGGAACACCAGGTGGGTGCAATTAATTATCAGGTAGAACAGAAAACCAGTAGGCTCCGGACTTGGTGGGGTAAGAGTTGAATACTCCTAATGTAAAACATTGTTTTATTAGAGTTAGTTGCTTGACATTCAAGTTGTCATGCCTTTAACTATTAATTATATCTTTTCAATAACTGTGTTAGGGGAAGTTCCTACCTTTTTAGTTCTCTTAAAGTAGATCAAGCAAAGAACCAGTCAAGTGTTTAATGATTCATGACTGCAGTGACTAAAGAAATGCAATGATTTTGCTGAGCAGGACGGGGAGAGATGGAAAAACACAAGTACCCTTGGAGGTGTGAGTGTGCGCATGTGTACATGTGTGTGTGTGTGTGTGTGTGGGGGGGGGGGGGGTGTGTGTGTGTGTGTGTGTGTGTGTGTGTGTGTGTGTGTGTGTGTGTGTGTGTGTGTGTGTGTGTGTGTGTGTGTGTGTGTGTGTGTGTGGTGCTGGGGAGAGAGAGAGAGAAAGAGGGAGCACAAGGGGAATGCATTAATGTGGTATTGATCAGTGTGCCTGTGACATCACTATCAGCTGAGACCAATTGGAAGGTCATGGTAACTCACTCTGACTTAACCTTACATGTCCATCTCTGAGAGAGAGAGAGAGAGAGAGAGAGAGAGAGAGAGAGAGAGAGAAGGTGGGAGAGGAAGAGATAGATAGAGAGGGGGCAGGGGGAGAGACAGCGAGAGAGAGGGATAGAGAGAGGGAGGGAAAGAGGGAAGGTGTGAGAGGAAGAGATGGATAGAGAGGGGGGGCAGAGGTAGAGACAGGGAGAGCGAGAGATGGCGAGAGAAAGAGAGAGAGAGAGAGGGGGGGGGGAGAGAAAGAGGGAGAGAGATGGAGAGATGGAGAGAGAGAAGGGCAGGAGGGGAGATGGGGAGGAGCATCCTGCACACACACGATCCAAAGCTATTTCCATGACAGAGAGAGGATAGAAAAATGTTGAGTCATTGTCTGCAGCCTTTACATTATGAAATCTCAGTAACTTAAAAACCCCCCAAAAAATGTATGCATCTGTAGGCCAGAAGAAATCATGCACTGTGAAAACCATGATAAAACTGATTGATCTGATCATGATGAATGCGCCATTAAATCCAGTCCAGTAGGGAACAAAGATGGAGTGTGACTAATAAAAGGGAAAGGACAGTGAGGGTCTGTACTCAGTCTGTGTGGAGACCTACAGCTTAAAGAAAATTATTCCTGTAAAGTACTGTGTGCTGAAGCCAGCTGGCCAGTAGGGGTAAATCTATGGGTGCTCAGGTCAGACTCAAAGGCAGAAGTTCCTAGAAAGGATTGTTGTTCACACTAAGATGCCCTGATCTGTCTCTCTCTGTCTATATCTGTCCCGATCTGTCCTTCTCCGTCCCCCTCTGTCCCGCTCTGTTGCTCTCTCTGTCTCTCTCTATGTCTCTTTCTGCTTCTCTCTTTCCCTCTCTGCCTCTCTCTGTCCCTCTCTGCCTCTCTCTGCCTATCTATCTCCTGCCCTGTCCTTCTCTGTCCCTCTCTGTCCCTCTCTGCCTCTCTCTGTCCCTCTCTGGCTCTCTCTGTCCCTCTCTGCCTCTCTCTGTCCCTCTCTGGCTCTCTCTGTCCCTCTCTGTCCATCTCTGTCTTTCTCTGTCTGTCTTTGTCCCTCTGTCCCTCTCTGCCTCTCTCTGCCTCTATGTCTCTATCTGCCCCTCTCTGTCCCCTTTTGCCTCTCTGTCCCCTCTCTCTTTCGCTCTCTCTCTCTCTCTCTGCCCCTGTCTGTCCCCCTCTGCCTCTCTCTGTCCCTCTGCCCCACTCCTTATCTGTCCCTCTGCCCCCCTCCCTCTCTGCCTCTTTGTCCCTCTCCGTCTCTGCCTCTCTGCCGTAGGGAGAGCATGGCACACTATAAAGAGGATTTGTGGTGGAGGGTTTTGTGAAGAGGCAAGCTGTGCATTGTTTGGAACCCATAACTCACCTTTAAGACTCAGGGCCTTCATGTCCTTGATTTTATGATGGGACAGGCTGCCAGCAAACCCAAACTTTTGGAAGTTACCAAAATCTATAATGTCCTGTCCATGCACACTTTGTGCAACCTATCAAACAAAGAATGCATGTTTCACATACTATCAATTCATAGCAAAAACATATATCAATCTAGCCTGGTCCCAGATCTGTTAGAGTTCCTGCAAATGTCAGCTCCATACTCTCAGATAAAGGAAATGACTAGATCTGTGCCTGTCTCAGAGCCCAAACTCCCCTGTTATCTCTCCTGTGAATCTCTTTTTGTTTGAAAGAGAGGAAGGCTGGTGGGTATAGGAAGGAGGGAGAGAGGATGGTTGGGTGAGGAGTGAGGAGGGATATTAGGAGTGATGGAGCCAGCCTGACCAATCTGGGTTTTGTGAGGGTGCCTTTTGGGACGTGGGCCCTATCTCTCTCCAATAAGACAAGACCTTAAAATGCCCCCTTTCCCATCTCTCTCCCATCTCTCCCCATCCCATAGATTACAAAGTCTAGGTATCACTGCTACAGCCACATATTCTTGATATTGTATGTATCATAGCAAAGAGACCAGGACAAGGGGATTGTGTGATATTAGCATGAATGAATTATTCTGATATTGATGATGGTATTTCCCATGCAGACATGAATGAAGAGGCCTGTTGTACTACCAGTGGAGTAACAAGTGAAAGCATGGGGACTCCCATACCATACACACAGGCTGGATAACTCCTCTTGTAATTACTACACAAGCCTGGCTCTTAGCCACATCTCACACCAGTGCAGGGCTAGTATAGGATTACAAAACATATCCAGGGCTTTCAACAGTAGCCTCCGCTGCAGGTTCCATTGCCAAACATACACATTTTAATAGGCTACTGTGTAAATACAACATAAAGTGATTACATTTTCATCATTATAAAGATAAAATGTAATTTCCCTCACCTCTCAATGGAGAGTAGCTAACTGTTCAAACACACACACACAAACACACACACACACACACACACTGGCTCAAACACACACACACACACACTGGCATGCAGGCACAAAGGCACATACACACACTAGGTAGACCAATCAGTATCTTCCAACAGTGCCATTTAGGAGGAGTCAGGTGTGTGGCGACCCGTTGACCCTGTTCAGCAGACGAGACTCAGCTCTGTGATATACAGGCATCATCATTAGCTCATCATCAGAGATTACATACTCACTCCCACAAACACAGCCATTCAGATCACACACACACTCCCACAAACACAGCCATTCAGATCACACACACACACACACTCCCACAAACACAACCATTCAGATCACGCACACAATCCCACAAACACAGCCATTCAGATCACACACACACTCCCACAAACACAGCCATTCAGATCACACACACACTCCCACAAACACAGCCATTCAGATCACACACACACTCCCACAAACACAGCCATTCAGATCACACACACAATCCCACAAACACAACCATTCAGATCACACACACTCCCACAAACACAGCCATTCAGATCACACACACTCCCACAAACACAGCCATTCAGATCACACACACAATCCCACAAACACAGCCATTCAGATCACACACACTCCCACAAACACAGCCATTCAGATCACACACACAATCCCACAAACACAGCCATTCAGATCACACACACACATACAGTGCATTCGGAAAGTGTTCAGACCCCTTGACTTTTTGGACATTTTGTTACATTACAGCCTTAATCTAAAATTGATTAAATTAAACAATTTCCTCATCAATCTACACACAACAACCCATAATGACAAAGCAAAAACTAGTTTTTAGAATTTTTTGCTAATTTATTACAAATAAAAACAGACATACCTTATTTACAGTCCACCTGTGGTGAATGGCACCTAAAGACTCTCAGACCATGAGAAACAAGATTCTCTGGTCTGATGAAACCAAGATAGAACTGAAGCCAAGCATCACGTCTGGAGGAAACCTGGCACCATCCCTACGGTGAAGCATGGCTGTGGCAGCATCATGCTGTGGGGATGTTTTTCAGCTGCAGGGACTGGGAGACTAGTCAGGATTGAGGGAAAGATGAACGGAGCAAAGTACAGAGAAATCCTTGATGAAAACCTGCTCCAGAGCGCTCAGGACCTCAGACTGGGGCGAAGGTTCACCTTCGGACAGGACAACAATCCCAGTGGCCCAGCCAAAGACTGGACTTGAACCCGATCGAGCATCTCTGGAGATACCTGAAAATAGCTGTGCAGCGACGCTCCCCATCCAACCTGACAGAGTTTGAGAGGATCTGCAGAGAAGAATGGGAGAAAATCCCCAAATACAGGTGTGCCAAGCTTGTAGCATCACACCCAAGAAGACTCAAGACTGTAATCGCTCCCGAAGGTGCTACAACAAAGTACTGAGAAAGGGTCTGAATACTTATGTAAATGTGATATTTCTGTTTTTTAAAACCTGTTTTTGCTTTGTCATAATGGGATATTGTGTGTAGATTGATAAGGGGGGGAAAAAACAATTTAATCAATTTTAGAATAAGGCTGTAACTTAACAAAATGTGGAAATAGTCAAGGGGTCTGAATACTTTCTGAATGCACTGTACGTGTAATTCAGAAAGTCATCTCCCGGCTGAGGCGCACAGCCTCCTTACATCCTTACAAGTACCAGGACAAAGATGTCTGAGGGGGAGGGAGGGAGGGTGAGCATATGTTGGTTTGTTTGCTGGACAAATTAATCATATCAAAGTGTTAGAGAGAATGTGGCTGGGTTTGAGTGAACTATTTAGCGTTTGGTTTAGCGGCGGCTATAACAAGCATGTATTTCTTTAATTGATAATGATGTGCACGGGTGTGTGTGTGCCTGCGAGCATGTGTTGTTGCATGTGTGTGTGAGTACAAACTGTGGCCTATATAGTGTGTCCCAATAACCTGTATAAAACATGTCTATAAAGATGTATGACAGTGGTGGTATGATATTCACACACTAAGATGCCATGAGAGCAGCTACTTCAGACTACAGTCCAGGGACTAATCATTAGGTCACACACTGATAATGGAGATCATAGCAAGAGTATATTAATCCACATTTAAATTCATTAATAAAACAAGACACCAACAGATCACTGACTGAACGGATGAGCGGACTGGATACTGGATGCATGATGCACTATCCACCAACAAGACTAAGCTAGGTAGCGTCCCAAATAGCACCCCATTCCTTATATAGGGAACAAGGATAGATAGGGACAGGGCATCTGGACATCTCACACCTCATTAACTTGATGGGATACTAATAATAATGAATAGTATTAATAATAAAAACTAATAATAATAAATAATACATCATACTAATAATACTAATATAAAATAATACTAATAATAATACATAATAATAATAATACATAATAATAATAAAACATAATAATAATAATACATAATAATAATAAAACATAATAATAATAATGCATAATAATAATAAAACATAATAATAATAAAACATAATAATAATAAAACATAATAATACATAATAATAAAAGCCATATAACAACAGCATACTAAGTGTGCAATTCATATTCTAAAATATATTGCACTGTATGTGGGAGGGTCATGCTTGAGTCTTCCTCGCTGGCTGTGTGGCGGAGAGGAAAGGAGCTGTCTCCCAGGGAGAGTAAAGGAGCTGTCTTCCTGGGAGAGGCAAGGAGCTGTCTCCCAGGGAGAGTAAAGGAGCTGTCTCCCTGGGAGAGGAAAGGAGCTGTCTCCCAGGGAGAGGAACGGAGCTGTCTCCCTGGGAGAGGAAAGGAGCTGTCTC
This sequence comes from Salmo salar, assembly GCF_965601325.2. NCBI lineage: Eukaryota > Metazoa > Chordata > Actinopteri > Salmoniformes > Salmonidae > Salmo > Salmo salar. The sequence goes on from NC_138300.1 coordinate 43,586,921, forward strand.
CCTGGGAGAGGAAAGGAGCTGTGTCCCAGGGAGAGGAAAGGAGCTGTCTCCCAGGCAGAGTAAAGGAGCTGTCTCCCAGGCAGAGTAAAGGAGCTGTCTCCCAAGGAGAGTAAAGGAGCTGTCTCCCAGGGAGAGGAAAGGAGCTGTCTCCCAAGGAGAGTAAAGGAGCTGTCTCCCAGGGAGAGGAAAGGAGCTGTCTCCCTGGGAGAGGAAAGGAGCTTTCTCCCTGGGAGAGGAAAGGAGCTTTCTCCCTGGGAGAGTAAAGGAGCTGTCTCCCTGGGAGAGGAAAGGAGCTGTCTCCCAGGGAGAGGAAAGGAGCTGTCTCCCTGGGAGAGGAAAGGAGCTGTCTCCCTGGGAGAGGAAAGAAGCTGTCTCCCTAGGAGAGTAAAGGAGCTGTCTCCCCGGGAGAGGAAAGGAGCTGTCTCCCTGGGAGAGGAAAGGAGCTGTCTCCTGGGCTCCATTGAAACGTCAACACATCAGGAAAGGCACTAGGAGACTGATATAAGTCTGTACAATATCTGGGTTTCAGAAGTAGTGGGTATCTGGCATAAGGGTACCTGGCATCCCCCAAATAGAAATCAGCATGTGCATCAAATGGACACGTGCTTAAAGACACATTTGAAATGCTCTGTGGATAGCATTCATTTCAATTGTATTTCTAACTGCATTCACTTCTTCATTACCCTTGAATAACTCGTCTATTCACACTTCGTTCAGGGTCATCTTTGTTGTACTGTACCCAGTGGACTCCTAAAGTGTTAGACTCACACATCTATTATATTTGGCTCTCTCCAGGGGGCAATCTTCTCAGGCTGCTGTTGTGTAATGCTAATCTTTTTGAAGGTACAGACTGTACTGTTGTTTAATGCTAATCTTTCTTAAGGTACAGACTAAACTCTCTCTTCTTCTTCATGCATGGTAGGTGGCTGCTCCTGCCAGCTCCTGGCTGCTCCTGGCTGCTCCTGGCAGCTCCTGACTGCTCCTGGCTGCTCCTGGCAGCTCCTGGCAGCTCCTGGCTGCTCCTGACTGCTCCTGGCTGCTCCTGACTGCTCCTGACTGCTCCTGGCAGCTCCTGGCTGCTCCTGACTGCCCCTGACTGCCCCTGGCTGCTCCTGGCTGCTCCTGACTGCTCCTGGCTACTCCTGGCTACTTCTGTCTGCTCTTGGCTGCTCCTGTCTGCTCCTACTGTAGCTTCCAGTACACCAATGAGACTGCTGCATGTCCCTTCACCTGAGGTAGTTCTTGACAAATTCGCTGGTCCTTTGAAGACAGATATTTCACCAGATATTTACAGGCACTATGAGGCAATCCAACAGTTTTTTATTAACGGTATCTGTGGCATAAAATGTCTCACGAGATGCACATCCGTTCTCTATTTGAACTCACTGTCAGGGGTTGCGATTTAGTCAAGCAAGCAGGGATAAGAAGTTTTAATGCTGTCTGCCGCTCTGCTCTGTGCTGCTGTTGATGTTGTTATCTGGTTGCCTGCCTGCCTGCCTGTCTGTCTGCCTGTCTGCCGCTGTCTGTCTGTCTGTCTGTCTGTCTGTCTGTCTGTCTGTCTGTCTGTCTGTCTGTCTGTCTGTCTGTCTGTCTGTCTGTCTGTCTGTCTGTCTGTCTGTCTGTCTGTCTGTCTGTCTGTCTGTCTGTCTGTATGCATGTATGCATGTATGCATGTATGCATGTATGTCTGTGTTCAGCAGAAAAAGCAAGTCACTTTGAACGCTACAGGCCCTCCCTGTCCACTGCAGTAGGGTCAGGAAAAAATCAATTTGCATTTTAACACAAGGGCCTGTGTGTGTGTGGTGTGTGTGTGTGTGTGTGTGTGTGTGTGTGTGTGTGTGTGTGTGTGTGTGTGTGTGTGTGTGTGTGTGTGTGTGTGTGTGTGTGTGTGTGTGTGTGTGTGTGTGTGTGTGTGTGTGTGTGTGTGTGTGTGTGTGTGTGTGTGTGTGTGTGCGCGTGTGCGTGCTCCTTCTGAACCACACCAGGTCAGGGCTCACTGAAGGGAGGACTCTCTCATGGCTTCTGACATCCTCTTAATGGAGAGACAAAGGTTGCCACGGCAGCCTGCTGACTGACAGACCTGAATTTCTGTCCTGTCCTGCGACCCAGAGTGCACACTATTCCCTTTATAGTGCACTACATTTGACCAGGGCCTATAAGGAGTAGGGTGACATTCGGGATGCATCCCCAGTCACACTGATACACACTTCTGTGTTTTTGGTATTCAGTTCATCGGCTGAATACACACACAGTCAAATCAATGTTGTTTTATTCAGGGTACTGTAATTCACACAGATTCACACAGGGTACTGCAATTCACACAGATAAACACAGGGTACTGTAATTCACACAGATTCACACAGGGTAGTGTAATTCACACAGATTCACACAGGGTACTGCAATTCACACAGATAAACACAGGTTACTGTAATTCACACAGATTCACACAGGGTACTGTAATTCACACAGGGTACTGTAATTCACACAGATTCACACAGGGTACTGTAATTCAAAAAATAAATAAAGATTTTCTCCCCATGAAAATCGATAATACATTTGGAAATATCAAATCAAATCAAAAGTATTTATAAAGCCCTTTTTAAATCAGCTGATATCTCAAAGTGCAGTACAGAAACCCAGCCTAAAACCCCAAACAGCAAGCAATGCAGGTGTAGAAGCACGTAGGCTAGGAAAAACTCCCTAGAAATGCCAGAACCTAGGAAGAAACCTAGAGAGGAACCAGGCTATGAGGGGTGGCCAGTCCTCTTCTGGCTGTGCCGGCTGGAGATTATAACAGAACATGGCCAAGATGTTCAAATGTTCATAAATGACCAGCAGGGTCAAATAATAATAATCACAGTGGTTGTCGAGGGTGCAACAGGTCAACACCTCAGGAGTAAATGTCAGTTGGCTTTTCATAGCCAATCATTGAGAGTATCTCTACCGCTCCTGCTGTCTCTAGAGAGTTGAAAACAGCAGGTCTGGGACAGGTAGCACGTCCGGTGTACAGGTCAGGGTTCCATAGCTGCAGGCAGAACAGTTGAATCTGGAGCAGCAGCACGGCCAGGTGGACTGGGGACAGCAAGGAGTCTTCCGGCCAGGTAGTCCTGAGGCATGGTCCTAGGGCTCAGGTCCTCAGAGAGAGAGAGAGAAAGAAAGAAAGAATTATAGAGAGCATACTTAAATTCACACAGGACACCAGATAAGACAGGAGAAATACTCCAAATATAACAGACTGACCCTAGCCCCCCGACACATAAACTACTGCAGCATAAATACTGGAGGCTGAGAATAAACTGTGTGTCCGTGTTTTTCTGTATTCCACATGCTAAATACATACAGTTAAATCAATGACAGTGTAATGAAGCGTAATTCACATGGATGTACAGATGTAGGATCTTAGTTGGAGACAGTTTTCTACAGCAAGAAAACAATACTGCAGCATCAGCGCATGTGGATTATAATTAATGGAAATTTTTGTAGGGGTTGAAACATTTTTCGTAAGGGAAAAGTTATCCTGCAACAGGCTGATCAAATTAAGATTCTACTTCTGTAACAGAAAATGTAAGTTCTCCCATTTGAGTATAGGTGATAGATGTTTAAAACGGCGCTTTGACCTGAAATATTGAAATATGTTCCGTGTTAAAATATACTGAATAAAAATATAAACGCAACATGTAAAGTGTTGGTCTCATATTTCATGAGCTGAAATAAAAGGTCCCTGAAATGTTCTATACGCATAAAAAGCTTATTTCTCTCAAATTTTGTGCACAAATTTGTTTACTTCCCTGTTAGTGATAATTTCTCCTTTGCCAAGATAATTCATCCACCTGACAGGTGTGGCATATCAAGAAGCTGATTAAACAGCATGATCATTACACAGGGGCACCTTGTGCTGGGAACAATAAAAGGCCACTCAAACACAATGACACAGATGTCTCAAGTTTTGAGGGACCGTGCAATTGGCATGCTGACTGCAGAAATGTCCACCAGAGCTGTTGCCAAAGAAATTAATGTTCCTTTCTTTATCACATAGTTTTAGAGAATCTGGCAGTACGTCCAACCGACCTCACAACCGCACACCATGTGTAACCACTCCAGCCCAGGACCTCCACATCCGGCTTTTTCACCTGCGTGATCATCTGACACCAGGCACCTGGACAGCTGATGAAACTGTGGGTTTATACAACCGAAGAATTTCTGCAATGGTATGGGCAGGCATAAGCTATGGACAACAAACACAACTGCATTTTATCTATGGCAATTTGAATACACAGAGATAGTGTAACGAGACCCTGAGGCCCATTGTCGTGCCATTCATCAGTCACCATCACCTCATGTTTCAGCATGATAATGCATGGCCCCATGTCGCAAGGATCTGTACACAATTCCTGGAAGCTGAAAATGTCCCAGTTCTTATATAGCCTGCGTTCTCACCAGAGATGTCACCCATTGAGCGTGTTTGGGATGCTCTGGATTGACGTGTACGGCAGCGTGTTACAGTCCCCGCCAATATCCAGAAACTTCGCACAGCCATTGAAGAGGAGTGGGACAACATTCCACAGGCCACAATCAACAGCTTGATCAACTATATAATAAGGAGAAGTGTTGCACTGCGTGAGGCAAATAGTGGTCACACCAGATACTGACTGGTTTTCTGATCCACACCCCTACCTTTTTTTTAAAGGTATTTGTGACCAACAGATGCATATCTGTATTCCCAGTCATGTGAAATCCATAGATTAGGGCCTAATGAATTCATTTAAATTGACTGACTTTCTTATATGAACTGTAACTCAGTAAAATCTTTGAAATTGCTGCATGTCGCGTTTAAATATTTGTTTGATTATAGTTTGAAGTAAAATAGTCTGAAGAAAATGTTTCAGATGACCTTCAACAAGATGGCGGCTCGCTGTATGCCTCAGTAACTCCAACAGTTCTGTTCCACTAAAAAGGCTCAAGTCTAGCTGCTCCGGACGTTTCCCCCTTCCGGGCCGGGCCTGAGATTGTAAATGGATGATAGCTGCCATTTGTGAAGGTTACACACAATGTTCCCTGAATAATGCTAGTGCCACCAATTACTGTGCAGCCAGGTGGTTTGGTGCTCCCTCAGAGGCACAATGTCCAACCACAAACACCTTGAATTTAATATTCAAACACTGCAGTGCCAAAAGGATTCATTATTAAGAGTTGGCTACAATGAAATATGTCTTGTAAACAACTTTAATTGTATTGTCCTAGATCAACTTAGAATGTATTTGAAAGAATGCACACAAACCATGGTAATATACTATGAGCATGGTCTCTTTTCCTAAAATGACAAATGCTTGCAAATAATGGCTTCAATTAGGCTACTATATCCACAATTAAACCCACCAGACTTACTTTCATCTGAACGGTCACCTTTTAAATGTCCACTTTGTCCTTAAGAGGCCTATTTGAAAAAAAGTTGAAGCCTCCTTGAAGGACATTTAAATGTCTCATCATTTACATTTGGGCAGAAGGCATTTATAAAAATGTTAAATGAAGCTGCCCTCTGAACCAGACCTGGGACTGCTGATGGATCACCTGGAGCTCAGCAGGTGTGTGTGTGTGTGTGTGTGTGTGTGTGTGTGTGTGTGTGTGTGTGTGTGTGTGTGTGTGTGTGTGTGTGTGTGTGTGTGTGTGTGTGTGTGTGTGTGTGTGTGTGTGTGTGTGTGTGTGTGTGTGTGTGTGTGCATGCGTGTGCTCACCCAGGAGTGTTGGGGAGATCCTGGTCTGGACATGAAGCTTTGATTAATGTCTTTTCCACCACAGCCAGTCAGGAGATGTACTACCTGCCATGTTGAGAGCCCATTGTTTAATCCAACAGACGCATCATTTGCACAGCGACGTAGGTTAACGACAGAAAGATAACCATTAAAATATAAATTAATCACTACTACATTTATCTCCTCGTTCATTCTTTGTGCCTCTCCCGGTAGACAGACACTACACACAGCGGTGCGCACAGACACACACACACACACACACACACACACACACACACACACACACACACACACACACACACACACACACACACACACACACACACACACACACACACACACACACACGCGTTAAACAGGAGTCTGTCTCTAGCTCTGACAATTTTGGGACTTCCACCTTGGTTTCCAGCTCTGTGAGATTTGCCTGTTTTATCTTGGCTGAGGGATTCAGCTGGCTTCTGGGTGCATGTTTAGATTGAGCTGGCTTCAGGATGCATGTTTAGATTGAACTTCCTTCTGGTTGCATGTTTAGATTGAGCTGGCATCTGGGTGCATGTTTAGATTGAGCTGCCTTCAGCTGCTTTCTTGGTGAATGTTTAGGTTGACCTGGCTTCTGGGTCCATGTTTAGATTGAGCTGGCTTCTGGGTGCATGTTTAGGTTGAGATGGCTTCTGGGTGCATGTTTAGATTGCGATGACTTCTGGGTGTATGTTTAGATTGAGCAAGCTTCTGGGTGCATGTTGTGGTGGTTCATTTCTTTACTTTCAAATGAGGAGAGACAAACTTCTCACACAAGTCAGAGTTATACCTAAACTAAATCTTTAATAGTTAGAGCTATGCAATAGCAATGGCTGGTCGACGAATCACCATCTCTGATGATTCTTTGAAAAGCGGCGAGACAAAAGTACAAAGGTCTTTTATAGCCAAGATCCACCCCCTAGTCAACATAACAAACCACAGATGTTTGGAACGGGTCACAAGGTGAGACTTTTTAAATGAGAAAGGAGTATCCCGTAGCCAGATAGAATTCGCTATAAATTATCATTCAGTTTGGTCCCTAAAACAAGGTTCCAATCTCGTTCCTGGTACTTCATAGCACAAAAACACCAACTCATCCAATGGCATAAATCAATTGTCAACTCCAGATACTCCCATCTCAAGTAAAACCCATTCTTGACCCCACTCCTGGACAAGCTCACTGAGGGGAGTGAGCCTCTAGGTCATACACTATCCCAGGATAAGTGCAACATCAGAGATGACATACAATGGTTCCAGACACTACCACACACATCCCCCAATGTCAAAGGAGGGAGTGACTGGCGCACAGACATTGTGGAGACAAGTAATTGGTTCCCCATTAATCACGCCATCCCTTCACATGGTTTAAGAATAGGTAGACATATTCACATATGAAGACAATGTTCCTTTCTGTCCTCTTCCCTTTCTGATATTCTGCACAGCACCAGGGACATGTGAAAGACAAGCCTGACCTCTCCCCTCTCTGGGCCCCAGGTGACTGAGCCCCAGCTGAGAGAAGAAGTGCAACTGCCAACACCAGAGTCCGAAGGGATACATTCTCATAACAAGTATATCACATAAGTATATTATGCATATAAGACATCTTAATTATCTATGTTACACAACTAATTCTGATTCTTCCACCACAATGTTTAGATTGAGATGGTTTATGGGTGCATGTTTAGGTTGAGATGTCTTCTGGGTGCATGTTTAGATTGAGATGTGTTCTGGGTGCATGTTTAGATTGAGCTGGCTTCTGGGTGCATGTTTAGATTGAGATGTGTTCTGGGTGCATGTTTAGATTGAGCTGGCTTCTGGGTGCATGTTTAGATTGAGCTGTCTTGTGGGTGCATGTTTATATTGAGATATGTTCTGGGTGCATGTTTAAATTGAGCTGGCTTCTGGGTGCATGTTTAGATTGAGCTGTCTTGTGGGTGCATGTTTATATTGAGCTGGCTTCTGGGTGCATGTTTAGATTGAGATGTCTTCTGGGTACATGTTTAGATTGAGCAAACTTCTGGGTGCATGTTTAGACTGAGATGTCTTCTGGGTGCATGTTTAGATTGAGCTGGCTTCTGGGTGCATGTTTAGACTGAGATGTCTTCTGGGTGCATGTTTATATTGAGCTGGCTTCTGGGTGCATGTTTATATTGAGATGACTTCTGGGTGCATGTTTAGGTTGAGATAGCTTCTGGGTGCATGTTAAGATTGAGATGTCTTCTGGGTGTGTGTTTAGATTGAGATGTCTTCTGGGTGCATGTTTAGATTAAGCTGGCTTCTGGGTGCATGTTTAGATTGATCTGGCTTCTGGGTGAATGTTTAGATTGAGATGACTTCTGGGTGCATGTTTAGACTGAGTTGACTTCTGGGTGCATGTTTAGATTGATCTGGCTTCTGGGTGCATGTTTAGACTGAGATGTCTTCTGGGTGCATGTTTATATTGATCTGGCTTCTGGGTGCATGTTGAGATTGAGATGACTTCTGGGTGCATGTTTAGGTTGAGATGGCTTCTGGTTGCATGTTTAGATTGAGATGGCTTCTGGGTGCATGTTTAGATAGATCTGGCTTCTGGGTGCATGTTTAGATTGAGATGGCTTCTAGGTGCATGTTTAGATTGATCTGGCTTCTGGCTGCATGTTTTGATTGAGATGACTTCTGGGTGCATGTTTAGACTGAGATGTCTTCTGGGTGCATGTTTATATTGAGATGACTTCTGGGTGCATGTTAAGATTGAGATAGCTTCTGGGTGCATGTTAAGATTGAGATGTCTTCTGGGTGTGTGTTTAGATTGAGATGTCTTCTGGGTGCATGTTTAGGTTGAGATAGCTTCTGGGTGCATGTTAAGATTGAGATGTCTTCTGGGTGTGTGTTTAGATTGAGATGTCTTCTGGGTGCATGTTTAGATTAAGCTGGCTTCTGGGTGCATGTTTAGATTGATCTGGCTTCTGGGTGAATGTTTAGATTGAGATGACTTCTGGGTGCATGTTTAGGTTGATATGTCTTCTGGGTGCATGTTTAGGTTGAGATGTCTTCTGGATGCATGTTTAGATTGAGCTGGCTTCTGGGTGCATGTTTATATTGAGCTGGCTTCTGGGTGCATGTTTATATTGATCTGGTTTCTGGGTGCATGTTTAGATTGAGATGACTTCTGGGTGCATGTTTAGATTGAGATGACTTCTGGGTGCATGTTTAGATTGAGATGACTTCTGGGTGCATGTTTAGATTGAGATGACTTCTGGGTGCATGTTTAGGTTGAGATGTGTTCTGGGTGCATGTTTAGGTTGAGATTACTTCTGGGTGCATGTTTAGATTGATCTGGCTTCTGGGTGCATGTTTAGATTGATCTGGCTTCTGGGTGCATGTTTAGATTGAGATGACTTCTGGGTGCATGTTTAGATTGAGATGACTTCTGGGTGCATGTTTAGATTGATCTGGCTTCTGGGTGCATGTTTAGATTGAGATGACTTCTGTCCAGAGCAAATCCAATGTAGGTCCTCTGTAAAAAAATGACTCACTCAGAAGGAGAGAAAAAGAGCTGTGATTCTGGCAACCTCCTCCTCTGCTCCATCGCCAGCCAGGCCCCATCTATCTCCTGTGTTTAATTTGCCTGCTAATCAATTAGGGCCTGTGTGTGCACACACACAAGCACACAAGAACATGCACACACACAAACATACACACATACGCACAGAAGAGCACACATACACAGACACACACACGGTGCACGCACACACACAGTGCACGCACGCACACACACACACTTCCCTTCGGCCAGCCGCATAAATGAGGCCAAAGAAATTAAAGCCACATTACAAACCAGGGCCTTGAATAGATCTGACTAATGTATGACTAGACACTGGACAGGCAGCGTGGAGGTATTGCTTTTGTAATGAGCTTTGATTTTCTCCAGCCTCATCTATGTCAAACGAGTGTGTGTACAGAGGTTCTAATTGATTAGCAGGGCAAACGATGGACAAACAGCCCCGTTAGTTCCATTTGTGCCAAAAAAGTGTCTACTGCACTGTAAAACTTTTCCCTGTAAATTTGCAGCATTATACTGGCACCACAGTTGACAATTTAATACTTTTGCTTTACAGCAGAGATGCTGTAATATGTTTTACAGTACTATTTTCCTTACTGTAAAGACATATTACAGCATCCTTGCTGTACATTTACAGGGATACTGTCATGTTTTACAGTAAGGAAGACAGTACTGTAAAGTAAAATTACAGTATTAAGCTGGCAACTCTGGTGCCAGGATAATGTAGTAAATTCACAGTGAAATTTTACCTGAAATCTAAATGTAAGAAAAACAATAGATTTATACATAAAATGTATTTATTCAAAGTGGTAACAACATTAACAACAGAATTGAGACAACAGAAGTAACAAAAGTGAACACATACAGTACACTACATGCTCGTCAAAAATGAATATGGAGTTGGTCCCCCCTTTGCTACTATAACAGTCTCCACTCTTCTGGGAAGGCTTTCCACTAGATGTTGGAACATTGCTGCAAGGACTTGCTTCCATTCAGCCACAAGAGCATTAGTGAGGTCGGGCACTGAAGTTGGCCGATTATGCCTGGCTCGCAGTCGGCATTCCAATTCATACCAAAGGTGTTCCATGGGGTTGAGGTCAGGACTCTTTGCAAATCAGTGAAGTTCTCCCACACCGATCTCGACAAACCATTTCTGTATGGATTTGCTTTGTGCACAGGGGCAATGTCATGCTGAAACAGGAAAGGGCCTTCCACAAACTGATGCCACAAAGTTGGAAGCACAGAATTGTCTAGAATGTCATTGTATAATGTAGCATAAAGATTTCCCTTCACTGGAACTAAGGGGCCTAGCCCAAACCCTGAAAAACATCCCCAGACCATTATTCCTCCTACACCAAACTTTACAGTTGGCACTATGCATTCGGACAGGTAGAGGCCTCCTGGCATCCGCCAAACCCAGATTCATCCGTCGGATTGCCAGATGGTAAAGCATGATTCATTTGGGGCTCCCGAGTAGCGCTGCAGTCTAAGGCACTGCATCTCAGTGCAAGAGGCATCACTACAGTCCCTGGTTTGAATCCAGGCTCAATCACATCCAGCTGTGATTGGGAGTCCCATAGGGTGGCGCACAATTGGCCCAGCGTCGCCAGGGTAGGCCATCATTGTAAATAAGAATTTGTTCTTAATTGGCTTGCCTAGTTAAACAAAAAAAATAAAAAATAATAATCACTACAGAGAACGCGTTTCCACTGCTCCAGAGTCCAATGATGGCAAGCTTTACACCACTCCAGCTGACGCTTGGCATTGCGCATGGTGAGCACAGGCTTGTATGCAGCTGCTCGGCCATGGAAACCTATTTCATAAAGCTCTCAACGAACAGTTCTTATGCTGACGTGGCTTCTAGACGCAGTTTGGGACTCTGTAGTGAGTGTTGCAACCGAAGACAGATGATTTATACGCGCTACGCGCTTCAGCACCCAGTGGTCCCGTTTTGTGAGCTTGTGTGGCCTACCACTTCGCGTCTGAGCCGTTGTTCCTCCTAGACCTTTCCACTTCACAATAACAGCACTTACAGTTGACCAGGGCAGCTCAAGTAGGGTAGAAATTTGACAAACTGACTTGTTGCAAATATGGTATGTTGAAAGTCACTGAGCTCTTCAGTAAGGCCAATTTACTGCCAATGTTTGTCTATGGAGATTGCATGGCTGTGTGCTCATTTTATACACCTGTCATCAATGGGTGTGGTTGAAACAGCCGAAACCACTAATTTGAAGGGGTGTCCACATACTTTTGTATATATAGTGTATGTAACCAAATAAGATAATCATTACAACGCTAATGTAATAACTAGATTGTGTGCCTGTGTGTGGGCTGTGGGGGGAGAGAGAGACAAAGAGAGAGAGGAAGATGGAGTTAAAACTGGGACTGGGTACAATCCTAGATTATAGATGGGCTATGTACAGGTGCAGTGATCTGGGAGCTGCTCTGATAGCTGGTGCTTAAAGCTAGTGAGGGAGATAAGTGTTTCCAGTTTCAGAGATTTTTGTAGTTCGTTCCAGTCATTGGCAGCAGAGAACTGGAAGGAGAGACGACCAAAGGAGGAGTTGGCATTAGGGGTGACCAGAGAGATATACCTGCTGGAGCGGTGGGTGCTACAGGTGGGTGCTGCTATGGTGACCAGTGAGCGGAGATAAGGGGGGACTTTACCTAGCAGGGTCTTGTAGATGACCTGGAGCCAATGTGTTTGGCGACGATTATGAAGCGAAGGCCAGCCAACGAGAGCGTACAGGTCGCAGTGGTGGGTAGTATATGGGGCTTTGGTGACAAAACGGATGGCACTGTGATAGACTGCATCCAGCTTGTTGAGTAGGGTATTGGAGGCTATTTTGTAAATGACTTCGCCGAAGTCGAGGATTGGTAGGATGGTCAGTTTTACGAGGGTATGTTTGGCAGCATGAGTGAAGGATGCTTTGTTGTGAAATAGGAAGCCAATTCTAGATTTAACTTTGGATTGGAGATGATTGATGTGAGTCTGGAAGGAGAGTTTACAGTCTAACCCGACACCTAGGTATTTGTAGTTATCCACAAAGTCAGAACCGTCCAGAGAAGTGATGCTGGACAGGCGGGCAGGTGCAGGCAACGATCGGTTGAAGAGCATGCATTTAGTTTTACTTGTATTTAGGAGCAGTTGGAGACCACGGAAGGAGAGTTGTATGGCATTGAAGCTCGTCTGGAGGGTAGTTAACACAGTGTCCAAAGAAGGGCCAGAAGTATACAGATTGGTGTCGTCTGCATAGAGGTGGATCAGAGATTCACCAGCAGCAAGAGCGACATCATTGATGTATACAGAGAAAAGAGTTGGCCCAAGAATTGAACCCTGTGGTACCCCCATAGAGACTGCCAGAGGTCCGGACAGCAGGCCCTCCGATTTGACACACTGAACTCTATCAGAGAAGTAGTTGGTGAATCAGGCGACGCAATCGTTTGAGAAACTAAGGCTACTGAGTCTGCCGATGAGGATGTGGTGATTAACAGAGTCAAAAGCTTTGGCCAGGTCAATGAATACGGCAGCACAGTATTGTTTCTTATCGATGGCGGTTACGTTGTCGTTTAGGACCTTGAGCGTGGCTGAGGTGCACCCATGACCAGCTCTGAAACCAGATTGCATAGCGGAGAGGGTGCGGTGGGATTCGAAATGGTCGGTAATCTGTTTGTTGACTTGGCTTTCGAAGACCTTAGAAAGGCAGGGTAGGATGGATATAGGTCTGTAGCAATTTGGGTCAAGAGTGTCACCTCCTTTGAAGAGGGGGATGACAGCAGCTGCTTTCCAATCTATGGGAATCTCAGACGACACGAAAGAGAGGTTGAACAGGCTAGTAATAGGGGTTGCAATAATTTCGGCAGATAATTTTAGAAAGAAAGGGTCCAGATTGTCAAGCCCAGCTGATTTGTAGGGGTCCAGATTTTGCAGCTCTTTCAGAACATCAGCTGAAAGGATTTGGGAGAAGGAGAAATGAGGGAGGCTTGGGCGAGTAGCTGTGGGGGGTGCAGTGCTGTTGAATGCAGTAGGGGTAGTTAGGTGGAAAGCATGGCCAGTCGTAGAAAAATGCTTGTTGAAATTCTCAATTATAGTGGGCTTATCGGTGGTGACAGAGTTTCCTATCCTCAGTGCAGTGGGCAGTTGGGAGGAGGTGTTCTTATTCTCCATGGACTTTACAGTGTCCCAGAACTTTTTAGAGTTTGAGTTGCAGGAAGCAAATTTCTGTTTGAAAAAGCTAGCCTTGGCGTTTCTAACTGCCTGTGTGTATTGGTTTCTAACTTCTCTGAAAAGTTGCATATCGCGGGGGCAGTTCGATGCTAATGCAGAACGCCACAGGATATTTTTGTGTTGGTTAAGGGCAGTCAGGTCTGGGGAGAACCAAGGGCTATATCTGTTCCTGGTTCTAAATTTCTTGAAAGGGGCATGCTTATTTAAGATGGTGAGGAAGGCATTTAAAAAAAATAATCAGGCATCCTCTACTGACGGGATGATGTCAATATCTTTCCAGGACACCAGGGCCAGGTCGATTAGAAAGGCTTGCTCGTTGAAATGTTTCAGGGAGCGTTTGACAGTGATGAGTGGAGGGCGTTTGACCTCTGAACCATTACGGGTGCAGGCAATGAGGCAGTGATCGCTGAGATCTTGGTTGAAAACAGCAGAGGTGTATTTAGAGGGCACGTTGGTTAGGATGATATCTATGAGGGTGCCAGTGTTTGCGGCTTTGGGGTTGTACCTGGTGGGTTCATTAATAATTTGTGTGAGATTGAGGGCATCAAGCTTGGATTGTAGGATGGCTGGGGTGTTAAGCATGTCCCAGTTTAGGTCACCTAGTAGCACGAGCTCTGAAGATAGATGGGGGGCAATCAGTTCACATATGGTGTCCAGAGCACAGCTAGGGGCCGAGGGGGGTCTATAGCAGGCGGTGACGGTGAGAGACCTGTTTTTGGAGAGGTGTATTTTTAAAAGTAGAAGTTCAAATTGTTTGGGTACAGACCTGGATAGCAGGACAGAGCTCTGCAGGCTATCTCTGCAGTAGATTGCACCACCGCCCCCTTTGGTCGTTCTATCTTGTCTGAAAACGTTGTAGTTAGGGATGAAGATTTCAGAGTTTTTGGTGGACTTCCTAAGCCAAGATTCAGACACAGCTAGGACATCCGGGTTGGCAGAGTGTGCTAAAGCATTGAATAAAACAAACTTAGGGAGGAGGCTTCTAATGTTAACATGCATGAAACCAAGGCTATTACGGTTACAGAAGTCATCAAAAGAGAGCGCCTGGGGAGTAGGAGTGGAGCCAGGCACTGCAGGGCCTGGATTCACCTCTACATCCCCAGAGGAGCAGAGAAGAATGAGTATAAGGGTACGGCTAAAAGCTATAAGAATTGGTCGTCTGTGACGTCCAGAATAGAGAGAAAAAGGAGCAGGTTTCTGGGGGCGATAAAATAGCTTCAAGGTATAATGTACAGACAAAGGTATGGTGGGATGTGAATACAGAGGAGGTAAACCTAGGCATTTAGTGATGATGAGAGAGATATTGTCTCTAGAAACATCATTGAAACCAGAAGATGTCATAGCATGTGTGGGTGGAGGAACTGAGAGGTTGGATAAGGTATAATGAGCAGGGCTAGAGGCTCTACAGTGAAATAAGCCAATAAACACTAACCAGAACAGCAATGGACATTGCATATTGACATTGAGGAGAGGCATACTTAGCTGAGTGATCAAAGGGTCCAGTTAGATTCAGACAGCTAGCCGGGCCATAGGTAGCAAGCTGGTGGAAGATGGAGGGAGGTCTGTTTTTAGCCACCTCGTGCGTTTCCGTCTGTGGGTTAGTGGGGTTCCGTGTGGAAGGGGGGACCAGTCCAAGTTGGCAAAATAGTTAGTTATAGTGGCCCAAGAAAAGTGTCCGATAGACCTATTCAGATAGCAGCCGATAAGACAGCTAACGATTAACTAATCGTTAATCGTTAGCTGTGGGCCGCAGATGGGCGATCAGGTTACGTCGCGACGGAGGGGCCAGTTGGATAACTCCCTCGGGCAGATAAAGTCGGTGGTCCAGTCGTGAGTGCCCAATGGGGCTCCGCAAGGGCAGTAAAGCGGGTCAGGATAGGTGATTGTAGCCCAGGAGACACTTCAGCTGGCTAGCTCAGGAAAAGCCCACGAGTGGCTGACGGAACTCTTCAGCTGGCTAGCTCCGGGATAATGTGTGTTAATTCCGGGACTGACGTTGCCAATAGTCACTCAGGTAGCAGCTAGTTAGCTGCAAGATCCAGGTGTAAATGTCCAGAGCCTGCGGTAATCGGGGAAAGGAGAGAGAATAGGTCCGGTGTGCTCTGGTCTGAGTTGCGCTGTACAAAAACTGGCGATAGCTTTTCGAGCTAATGGATAGCTGAGGACAGCTAACCGTGGCTAGCTGAACTCCAACGTTAGCCAGTGAAAATGGCTAACCTCTGGCTAGCTTCTGTTGTGGATTTCGGATTTGAGGTAAATAATACTTTCTTTTTTAAATTGGTGAGGCGGGTTGCAGGAGAGTGCTTTGAGGTTGAGTTTTAGAAGAAAAAATGTAAAAAGATAATGCGAAGAAAAATATGTAAATATATATATACACGATACACGACAAGAGGAGGGTAAAGGACGTCTGAACTGCTACGCCCTCTTGGATAGATAAATGGATTGCCATTTATGCTCTCCCCTTTGAGAATAATATATCATGGTGACATCTAGATGGCGACTAATATTAGTTATTTCTTGTGAAGGCTGCTATCCTACTTGAAATACTGTATCATCTTGGGCGGGGAAAAAATGTGCCATGTTGCTAGCTTCCGCCGCCGACACTGTGTTAGGCTACAGCCGACCAGTTGCACTGCACCTTAGGTTGGCAGGCACCTCAATACAACATGATGCACTCATCATTCGCATCGGCTTTAGCAGCTCGTGAGTACGGCCCACAACGTGGTTTATGCAAGATGCGGCCCGTCAATACGAACGAAATATGGGTCATCTTTACAACTGCTAGAAACAAGCCATTTCTCTGTTGTAATGGTGGAAACATAGAGGTCACAAATCTGTGCTCAGTGTATTTTTATGGCACTCAGGGGCTGCGATACAGCCTATAATCACCAAAAAAATGTATGGGTGATGTTTTTCTACATCGCACTAGATATTTACGAGCAATTTAGAGCATACCATTAGCCAGCTGTCTAGTTAGGTTAGCTAAGGAAATGTACACTAAGTCAATGTTAGCTAGCAATAAATGTACTTATAAACAAGTCAACGTACCTACCCAGCAGCTGCTGAAAATACTCTTCCATTTCACAGCTGCTTCAAGAAGATATTTACCAAAACTCTCTGAGCTTCACGTGTCTCGCCTGACAACATAAGGTTGGCACCTGAAACTGATCATTTGAAACCTTTAGTAGGCATAAGCTATTCTTGTAAATAAATACAGTATGTTAAAGTCATTTTTACAGGAGGCTTCCGAATTACAGTTAATAAGAATATTTTTCAGCATTTTACTCATAATGCAGTGCCATCTACAGCATGAATGCTGTAAGACACATTTATGGTATTATACTGTGCATCGTACAGTGTCTTACTGTTGAAATTACAGAAAAGTCTTAGTGTACTTTGTATCATTCACAACCCCATGCCATTATTGTCTTACCGTTCACTTAGACACTTTTGGGGACAGAATTTGAACTCCATATGATAAAATCAGGATCACATCGTCTGTCGTAACATCCTTCCTTCCTGTCTAGGGTAGTGTCTCCTGTTGTAACATCCTTCCTTCCTGTCTAGGGCAGTGTCTCCTGTCATAACATCCTTCCTTCCTGTCTAAGGCAGTGTCTCCTGTCATAACATCCTTCCTTCCTGTTTAGGGTATCTCCTGTCGTAACATCCTTCCTTCCTGTCTAGGGTAGTGTCTCCTGTTGTAACATCCTTCCTTCCTGTTTAGGGCATCTCCTGTCGTTACATCCTTCCTTCCTATTTAGGGTAGTGTCTCCTGTCGTAACATCCTTCCTTCCTGTCTAGGGTAGTGTCTCCTATCATAACATCCTTCTTTCCTGTCTAGTGCAGTGTCTCCTGCTGAACATACTGTAAGTCTACCTGGAATTTTTAATCAAGTTGCTTCAGTTTTTGATTCAATACCCCATGCATGTCCAACCCAACATAGGATCCACAGTTCAATAAAATCCAGTATCATTTAACATAGTTAAATATTGTCATTTATGTGTTTTACTTATAAAGGTATGTCATTTTAGTTTATGGTTTTGGTCAACAGTTATATGTGACATTAGCTGACATATGTTACATTACTGTTTGAACTTACCTACTAGGTTTGATTGAATGGTCCCATGAGGTATCTGGAATGTTTGTTTTTTTTAATCTGGAGATTAGTAACCTCTTATGGACAGACAACATAACATAAATGGTATTGTAACATCTGATGCAACTACATGATATTTTAGTTATGGGTTTCTGAGATTAGGAGAGGAGTAAAGGAAGTATTTTGGTTTATAAACAGAAAAAATGCTAGTGCATGGCTGCATGTAGGAGAGTGACTGGTTTAAAGCATCATCTTGCATCAAGTCTTTCCTCGTTTCCTCTAGTAGTCTGTGGTTGAATGCTTCACGTCGACTGACTTTTCAGTTTGGATAGTGATTTCACGCTTTACCCACACCTACCCTGATGCACCTTTGAGGATTCTGCCATCTGTAATCGGGCCCTTAATTAACTGGTGTCCGATATCCGCTGAATCTCTCTTCTCTTCTCTTTTCCGAACCGCACCGCACGCACCTGCTTAGCCTTTTTGCGAGTGCTCGTTTGATCATTAAGATCAGGGATTTACCATTTGACTTTCACACTTCAATCGTATTAGGACGTTTAAAGGGGGATGGGGGCGTGTAGAGACTGACAATGCACTGAAGAATGAGGAGTCATTTCCACAGTCATTACCGTGGGTTCACGGTTTAATCCCTGCAAATCAAACAGAGTGGGGGACCACAGTGGGGTAGTAGACTATATTGAGAAATGTGTATCCTAGGCCCCCAAACCCTTCAAGGGAACAGCACAAAAGGCAGGAAAAGCAGGCAGGCAGGCAATGTCCCACTGGCTATATACACTACATGACCAAAAGTACCTGCTCGTCAAACATCTCATTCCAAAATCATTAATATGGAGTTGGTCCCCCCCATTGCTGCCATAAAAGCCTCCACTCTTCTAGATGTTGGAACATTGCTGCAGGGACTTGCTTCTGTTCAGCCACAAGAGCATTAGTGAGGTTGGGCACTAATGTTGGGCGATTAGGCCTGGCTCGCAGTCGGCGTTCCAATTCATCCCAAAGGTGTTCGATGGGGTTGAGGTCAGGGCTCTGTGTAGGCCAGTCAAGCACAGAATTGTCTAGATTGTCATTGTATGCTGCAGCATTAAGATTTCCCTTCACTGGAACTAAGCGGCCTAGCCCAAACCATGAAAAACAGCCCGACCATTATTCCTCCTACACCAAACTTTACAGTTGGCACTATGCATTGGGGGAAGAAGCATTCTCCTGGCATCCGCCAAACCCAGATTTGTCCGTCGGAGTGCCAGATAGTGAAGGGTGATTCATCACGTCATAGAACGCGTTTCCACTGCTCAAGAGTCCGTTGCCGTCGAGCTTTACACCACTCCAGCCGAAGCTTGGCATTGCACATGGTGAGCTTAGGCTTGTGTGCAGCTGCTCGGCCATGAAACACATTTCATGAAGCTCGCGATGACCAGTTCTTGTCAAAGACCCCAGCCACCCCAGTCATAGACTGTTCTCTCTACTACCTCATGGCAAGCGGTACCGAAGTGCCAAGTCTAGGACAAAAGGGCATCTCAACAGTTTTTACCACCAAGCCCTAAGACTCCTGAACTCCTGAACAGGTAACCAAATGGTTACCCGGACTATTTGCATTGTGTGCCCCCCCAACCCCTCTTTTTACGCTGCTGCTACTCTCTGTTTATCATATATGCATAGTCACTTTAACTATACGTTCATGTACATACTACCTCGATTGGCCCGACCAACCAGTGCTCCCACACATTGGCTAACCGGACTATCTGCATTGTGTCCCACCACCCACCAACCCCTATTTTTACGCTACTGCTACTCTCTGTTCATCATATATGCATAGTCACTTTAACCATACTGTCATAATGGTGGGTGTAGCTGGTGCATGCAGTCAGGCGCAGGAGAGCAGAGAATTGGGAGCAACGTAACTTTACTTAGAATAATGAATAGTGCAAGGTAAAACACTACACTTGCCCAAACACAAACACACGAACATCAACTTTTACGCACAGGCAAAAAACAGCACCCGTCGAAATAACCAGTCACCAACATACCGAACATGACATAAAACAATCCCGCACAACACCATGGGGGAAACAGAGGGTTAAATACATGAACAATAATTAGGGGAATGAAAAACAGGTGTGTAGAAACAAAGACAAAACAAATAGAAAATGAAAAGTGGATCGGCAATGGCTAGTAGACCGGCGACGCCGACCGCTGAGTGCCGCCCGAACAAGGAGAGGAACCGACTTCAGGTGACACATACCTACATGTACATACTACCTCAATATGCCTGACTAACCGGTGTCTGTATATAGCTTTGCTACTCTTATTTTCAAATGTCTTTTTACAGTTGTTTTATTTCTTTACTTACCTACACACACACACACACACACACATGCCTTTTTTTCTCCGCACTATTGGTTAGAGCCTGTAAGTAAGCATTTCACTGTAATGTCGACACCTGTTGTATTCGGCGCATGTGACAAATAAACTTTGATTTGATTTGTGTTGCTTGACGTTGCTTCCAGAGGCAGTTTGCAACTCAGTAGTGAGGGTCGATTTTTACGCGTTAAGTGCTTCAGCACTCGGCGGCCCCGTTCTGTGAGCTTGTGTGGCCTCCCGCCTCACGGCTGAGCCATTGTTGCTCCTAGACGTTTCACCTTCACAATAACAGCACTTACAGTTGACCGGGGAAGCTCTAGCAGGGCAGAAATTTGGCGAACTGACTTGTTGGAAAGTTAGCATCCTATGACGGTGCCAGGTTTAAAGTCACTGAGCTCTTCAGTAAGGCCATTCTACAGCCAATGTTTGTCTATGGAGATTGAATGGCTGTGTGCTCGATTTTATACACCTGTCAGCAACGGTGTGGCTGAAATAGACGAATCCACTAATTTGAAGAGGTGTCCACATACTTTTTCATATACAGTATCAATCAAAAGTTTGGACACACCTACTCATTCTAGGGTTTTTCTCTATTTTTACTATTTTCCATATTGTGGAGTAATAGTGAAGACATCACAACTATGAAATAACACATATGGAAACATGTAGTAACCAAAAAGGTGCTTTGCACACTCTTGGCATTCTCTCAACCAGTTGTGTTGTGACAAGGTAGGGTTGGTATACAAAAGATAGCCCTATTTGGGCTATTGCAGCAAATAAATGCTTTACAGAGTTCAAGTAACAGACAAATCTCAACATCAACTGTTCAGAGGAGACTGCTTGAATCAGTCCTTCATGGTCGAATTGCTGCAAAAAAACAACTACTAAAAGGACACCAATAATAAGAAGAGACTTGATTGGGCCAAGAAACATGAGCAATGGACATTAGAAATTAGAATGGTGGACATCTGTCCTTTGGTCTGATGAGTCCAAATTTGAGATTTTTGGTTCCAACCGCCATGTCTTTGTGAGACGCAGAGTAGGTGAACGGATGATCTCCGCATGTGTGGTTTCCACCGTGAAGCATGGAGGAGGTGGTGTGGCGGTGCTTTGCTGGTGGCACAGTTAGTGATTTGTTTAGAATTCAAGGCACACTTAACCAGCATTGCTACCACAGCATTCTGCAGCGATACGCCATCCCATCTGGTTTGCGCTTAGTGGGACTATCATTTGTTTTTCAACAGGACAATGACCCAACATACCTCCAGGCTGTGTAAGGGCTATTTGACCAAGAAGGAGAGTGATGGAGTGCTGCATCAGATGACCTGGCCTTGGACCGCAGAGTGAAGGAAAAGCAGCCAAGAAGTGCTCAGCAGACTGTTGGAAAAGCATTCTAGGTGAAGCTGGTTGAGAGAATGCCAAGAGTGTCCAAAGCTGTCATCAAGGCTAAGGGTGACTACTTTGAAGAATCTCAAATATAAAATATATTTTCATATGTTCAACACTTTTTTGGTTACTACATGATTCCATATGTGTTATTTCATCATTTTGATGTCTTCACTATTATTCCACAATTTAGAAAATAAAAAAATAATAAAGAAAACCCCATGAATGAGCAGGTGTGTCCAAACTTTTGACTGGTACTGTGCATTTATAGTGTATCTAGGCAAATGCCAGATATGACAAAAAAAATGTCTGTGCTGTATTCCATGACTTAATCAAAAGATTACAATGGTATAAGAACTTGAATGATTCAGACTGATTTCCATAAGGAATATAAAGTAATTATGTCAATTAGGCTCCCTCTTTATCTATATCCAGGCCTCTTATCAAGAGTTAGGCCTGTTTCCTTATCATGGACACACATTTAATTAGAAATCCATTCCAATTAATGATGATTTAATGAATTTACAGTTAGTCTGGCTCAAGTAGTAGGACAGATTTCCCTTTTCAGTAAAGCTAGAATGGGCTTTAGAATGGGGACAGCACATTCAGCTGTTTCCAAACAAACAAACACACAAAGACAACCTTTTTATCACAGGATATGACATAAGATTTTAGAGAAATCTGATTAACAAAAACTCAAAAGATTATGTTCAACAGGTGTGTTCAAGGCTATGGAAGTTCCATGGGGTTCAAAACCATGCACCACCACCTCATTGTAATGATTCATTTGAACTGACTAGCAATGGATCTTAATGTGGACAGACATTCTGCTAGCGGAACGCCGTTCCGCCAGCGGAACCCCTAGCCAAAAGCTAATGGAATCGCATGGCGCGAAATACTAAAAATACCACAATTCAATTTTCTCAAACAAACAACTATTTTACACCATCTTAAAGATAAGACTCTCTTTAATCTAACCACATTATCCGATTTCAAAAAGGCTTTACAGCGAAAGCAAAACATTAGATTATGTTAGGAGAGTACGTAGATCAAAATAACCACACAGCCATTTTCCAAGCAAGCATATATGTCAATAAAACCCAAAACACAGCTAAATGCAGCACTAACCTTTGATGATCTTCATCAGATAACACTCCTAGGACATTATGTTATACAATACATGTGTGTTTTGTTCAATCAAGTTTACATTTATATCCAAAAACAGCTTTTTACATTGGCGCGTGATGTTCAGAAAATGCATTCCCACCAAAAACTTCCGGTGAATTTACAAAAATACTCATCATAAACGTTGACAAAATACATAACAATTATTTTAAGAATTATCGATACAGAACTCCTTTATGCCATCGCTGTGTCAGATTTTAAAATAGCTTTTTGGCGAAAGCACATTTTTCAATATTCTGAGTACATAGCTCGCCATCACGGCGAGCTATTCAGACACCCGCCAAGTTCGGGGCAACATAAACTCAGAATTAGTATTAGAAATATTGTATTACCTTTGCTGATCTTCGTCAGAATGCACTCCCAGGACTGCTACTTCCACAAGAAATGTTGTTTTTGTTCCAAATAATCCATATTTATGTCCAAATATCTCCGTTTTGTTTGTGCGTTCAGGTCACTATCCAAAGGGTAACGCGCGAGCGCATTTCGAGACACAAAAAGTCCAAATGTTCCATTACCGTACTTAGAAGCATGTCAAACGCTGTTTAAAATCCATTTTTATGGTATTTTTATCGTAAAATTGCAATAATATTCCAACCGGACAATAGTGTATTCATTCAAGGAGAAAAAGAAAAAATTGCATGCTCGCGGGAACGCATATATCCAATCCCTTTGTCCTCAGGCAGACCACTCAGAAAGTGAGCTACTATACTCTGCCCAGAGACAGGAGAAGGCTCAATCCGCTTTCTGAAGTCTTTAGACAGCCAATGGAAGCCTTAGAAAGTGCAACGTAACCCCACAGATACTGTAGTTCCGATAGAGAATCAAAAGAAGAACTACAATTCTCAGACTTTCCACTTCCTGCTTGGAATTTTCTCAGTTTTTTGCCTGCCATATGATTTCTGTTATACTCACAGACACCATTCAAACAGTTTTAGAAACTTTAGAGTATGTTCTATCCAAATCTACTAATAATATGCATATTCTCGTTTCTGGGCAAGAGTAGTAAGCAGTTTAAATCGAGTAAGTTTTTTTCATCCGGCCGTGAAAATACTGCCCCCTATCCTAAACAGGTTAAAAATAAGTTATTTCTCTCTCTCTCCATTAAGTCCTGTTGATTTGACTTTAAGCCCCAAGTTCATCTTGCTCTCTGTTTCCCCGTCCCCATGCTTTATTATTTTGCCCTGATGCAGGTCATGTCAATAAAAACACACTACAATAAATCACCAAAGTCTGTACACTTAAATAACTCTCTCAGCCAGGCCAGCTAGTCATCTGACACACACAAGGTCATCTGGGTCGTATTCATTAGGCTCAAGCAAGGAACTGTCTGTCCAACAAGAAAGTTGTCCAATAAGAAACACTCGTTTTCATTTTCCATAATGATTATCAGCCTGCTGAGCACTGGGCCTATGTTGCTGCTCTGCTCACAGCTCAGGGGAGAGGCGGGGTGAGGCAGGTAACCAAGGTACAGAAAGAACATACACAGCACAGAAGCCAGAAGTTTTATGAGTCGGTCTACCTAGCTTCACCCTTCACACAGAGGGCTTCACAGTACAGTACATTAGCACCTGATGATTGATTGAGATGATGGACATAGCTCATGGTAAAATAATCTACATGGTGATTTTCAAAGGTTAACCTATAGCCTACAGGTGGAGACGTGTAAGGACTAATTGCTCATGTGAGTAATATTCTTTACTCTGTGATATGTAGTAGCTCTGAGGCATCCAATATGGAACATAGCCAAATATCTTTCACAATGCTGTGTAGAAGAGAGGTGGTTAAATAATCATACTACTCAGAACAAAGGACAAACAGTAAAATTATTTAATTTATAATTTTCAGGGAAGAATTCTTGTGAAACCTTGACTGCCTTCTTCTGCTCTGTATTCTATTCTGACCAACTGAATCTGTGCTGTTTTCCTCTCCCTCCATCTCTCTCTAGGGGATCGCTACATATCTCATTACCTGTATCATAGCCCTGAGAAATACCTCTGGAACTAAAGCAGTCCCCAGACTAGTTGTCAAGATCATAGGCAGCAAACAGGTCAAGTATTTCATCACAGAAGAGACAGACAAGTGAGTTGAATCAGGTCGATCAAAGATCAAGCTGTGTTCTAAGAATAGAAAATAATGGAATGGCATAAAATAGAATAGAATGGAATGGAATAGAATAACATACAATAGAATGGAATAGAAAAACATAGAATACTATACAATAGAATGGAATAGAAAAACATAGAATACTATACAATAGAATGAGTACTTTACTTTTCATTCAAGTAAAGTAGCAGTAAAGTCTCAATGGTAATTCTGCTTCAAAAAACTACATCTTACACTTGCTTATTACTGTGACTTAACTGGATCTCGATGCATATCTCTTTAACTTTGCACAAGGGTGAATGGAGCAGCTATTCCTCTGGCGGTTGTGGGTAATGTGATGAAGGAACCACCAGACAAACAGGACTCTATAGTGGCCAGATCACACAGACAAGCTGAGGCTGAGGGGGGTGTGGGGTCAGCTTTTCAGGCTACGCTCCACAAGGTAAACCCTGAACCGTAATATAGTCGTTATACTTATGTTATTAAGTTATGTTATTATTATTATTTATTATCATGTAGCTTAGAAAAATATATAATTGTACATTATTTAAAAAATGGTATCTACCCTCTTTTATATGTTGAATAAAAAAAGAAAATATAACAATAATACATAGTGAAAAGATGACATTGCATGAGTAGTATATTTCAAGATAGATAGACAAAGGTGACATAAACCCTATGGTTACGGGATTTCGTTGATGTATACGGTACATTGTTCCCAGTGAGCTGTATCTTTCTAGTGGAGAGCTCAAAACACTGAGTGTTGGGTTCACTTGACAGGCCCCAAACAGACTGTGTGTGACAGCTCCCTCTGGTGACCGTTCCCTGTCCTACATCCATCAGAAGAACCCAGCTGTCATAAGAACTGAACTCAGAGTAGGAACAGCAGCAAGGGCATCTGAGGAGGAGAAGGTTAATTCAAACTACGGCCTAACTGTGATCACTTGATTTAATTTTTATTTTACTCAAACAAAACCGTGGTCTGCACAGTGATCACCACTTTCATACATAAAACAGATGATGCCCACGCTTCATGAAGTTGTATGGCATTGTTTATTTCTACTGATTATCACGTCCTACTGGTGTGGAGCTCAACAAAGGCTTATTCTGATTCCCCACCATAGAAATAGAATCATTCTATATAAATATATTTATATGTAGCCCACTAGTGGTTAGAGCGTTGGGCCAGTAACCAAAAGCTTGCTGGATCGAATCCCCGAGCTGACAAGGTAAAAATCTTTCATTCTCCCCCGAGCAAGGCAGTTAACCCACTGTTCCCCGGGCACCGAAGACGTGGATGTCGAAGAACAGGAAGACTGTCTCTCATTGGCCATCAGTGAGCAGCTGGCTGACTGGCAGGCTTCTTCACCCCTGAGGACCATTCAGGAGGAAGTTGTTGCAATTGAACCTGCCCTCAAAGGGACCATCAGCCAATCACAGATCACTCAGGCGTTTCTGAGACACGAGGTTCCACTGGGATTAACAACGTTCCGTCAGCTCCTCCTAATGTTCTGTGATGCTGACCATCCAGCTCAGGTAGGGTTGAAATTAAACATCACAAAGGAGTTTATTTATGGTCTTGTTTTTTATAGGAAATACTTGTGGTTCACCACTTCAAGTATTACTGCAGCATGGCATTCAAGGTAGTGGCAAGCAGAAGGCCTCCAGTAAAATAAGTTGACTGTTACAACATTTTATAGTTTATAGTTGATATTTCATTCACATCAGTGCAACTGTATGAGAGCCTGAGACTTTACAAAGACCTTCTACAATTCCTCAGTGGTATTGTGTTACCCAAAGAGCTGCAAGATGACATTAAGGTTCTCTATTCTCTTCCATTTTCTTATTTTCTATAAAAATACATCTAGCTGTCTTTCTCAGCCCTTGCATCTCTATAGTTCTCTTCTTTAAATCTTGCTGAAAGTCCTTGTTGATATTTTGACAGGCAGAGTTTGGGCATGTGTCTCACACGAGGAGTCCCCAGGGGTTGCACTGAGCCCCCACCAGCTTCTGTGGATCCCATGGAAACAGAAAGATGGCTCCAAAGGTTCCAGAGAATGGAGAGAGCCATGCACATATGTGACAGCCAGAACACTGGTACAGTTTTAAAAGTTGATTTGTCAAAATAAATCATAATGGGCTGTTTTACCTGAAATATAGGGAACTAATGTACTAAATGCAAAACTTTTTTTTTTAAATCACTGATATAATTCTGATGATATAGATTTTCTTACTAAATGAATTGGGGATATTATTTGATGTACAGTAAACATTAATTTCAAAGAGACATCAGCACTAATGAACTACACTACCAGTATATGACAGAATTTGACATCTGTCTGCCATTTCAGGTTACATAGACCAGGACAAAGCCAGACGTCTGATTCAGAACTACAACCACATGTTCAACCTGAACCTGAGTCCCCTGGGGATCAGTGAGGTCACCCATGGTCATGGAGGGAGAAGACAGGGCAATGTCCACCTGGACACAGCCCTACAGTACCTAAAGGAACTGTGATGAAGGTGTTTGGTGAGGACTGTTTTATGTATGTAAGTAAATATTGGCATTATCTTTGTAGTAGCTACTATGTAATGTGAGTCTTGTTTAGAAAGCAACATTTGGGCAGATAAGGCTTATTACATGTAAAATATTTTACAAATAAAAATGTAATGATAATGCTGTAAAACACTATCTTAAATTTAAACCATTAACTTAGTTAATACCATTGGTGTTTAATATGAGGGTTTCAGCATGAAATGTATTTTATGTTTTTGTTTTACAATGTTAATATGTTTTGATGTTAAACTGGTGGCAGTTGTGAAAAAGTAAATAGTTGGAAGAGTTGCAGAGTTAATTGAAAATAATTCCATTGTTGATTAGATGCTTTTTTCCCCCCTTATGATTCATTATGATATGATCAGAGTGAGCAGAGACAGACCCTCCTTCAACCCTGTCCACACCTAAATAGAAGAGGCTATTTCAGCCACTCATGGAGGACAAAGCTGATTTTAAAATAAATATTTGTTTTGAAAAACCAATTTGTTTCAGCATGTAGCCTTCATCTGGATTTTATAGACAGAAGAGGTCATTTGGGACATACTGTAGAACAAAAGGGGCTTTTCGTCAACACCTCCTATGGCTCTCCCCCAGTCAGGCTCCACAGCAGGTCAGGGGCTACCAGGACAGTCAGTATAGCCAGGGCTAACAGCCACAGCATCAGTCTCACCAGATTCAGCACACACCACTGGGCCCACCGACGCATTGTATCTGGATAGAATAGGTCCTAAGGGTGGTCAATATAGTGGCATCAATACAATGATCCTATTGAATTATTCTGATTCTATGTGGAATTCTCTGTGCATCAATGTCAGTATAATTTGGAGTGAAAACAGAGAAAATGAAGGTGTTATGATTAGTGTCTTATCTTTTGTCCACTCACCTTGCAATCTTGACATAAAACTGTGCCTGATGTTTATGTTGTTGTGATTTTCCAAACATTGTGCTCTAGAATTCAGAGGTGATTTAGAACAGGTCAGCGGCACTTCCAGTTATGAGATGGGAAAATAACAATTATGAAAGCTGTACAATTTGTATGGATTAACGCAAAGACATTTAAAACCTAGGCTAGCCGACTGCTTGAAATCATACTATCTTTCGGGGAAGGTGTATTGCTGTTAAGAATGTCAATAAACCACTCCCATGAAGCGATGGACAACAAGGATGCATTTGATTGTTTCATTTCTGTGAAACCGAAAGTAAAATATCGACTTGAGGAGAGCAACTGAAAAACTGTTTGGTAAGTTTTATTCTACAATTACGTTAAGTATTCGTACCTGTTGTATCTTGTTTTATATGTTGCAGCTTTTAAATATTTAGTTATAACTTTAATAAATAGCAAACGAAGAATGAGCCAGTGCTCGAGAGCCTATGCCTGTAAAGTTGTCTGCCTAGTGACGACAGGTAGCTCAGTAAACACCTGAGTTTTGAACTTCATTGAACATAACCTCATTATTGTACTACAGTAGCCGTAAATGCCTGAGGTTTGAACATCATTGAACATAACTACGGTGTTGTACTACAACAGATATTCATTGTTGAAGTATCCAGCAGCAAAGACAGATGATGGGGAAAGAGAACCAACATAGACCATTAACCATGAGCTATAGAGACGCCCTTCAAACGCAATCTAACACAGGTGAGCTTTCTTTTTTAAATGAGTTAGGGTACTGTATTTTGTAAGGCCAGTATATGACAACCCAACCTTTTTGCATTGGGGAGGGTTGTGAGTTTTTTATTGGGCACAGGGAAGGGAAGTGCGTTTTTCCCTGGTTTACATTCACTCTTTTGCAGATTTTACTATATAATGTCTTCCATCCTAGCCAACTTTCCATGTCTGCTTGCATGCGCCTCCACTATATCAAGGTGTTTTGGTATTTCCCATATGCGCTATGGTTTTCTGCTCTCTAACTTTTATTATAAACTGGGTAGTTCGAGCCCTGAATGCTGATTGCCTGACAGCGGGGGTATATCATACTGACAAAACATTTATTTTTACTGCTTAAATTACGTTGGTAACTAGTTTATAATAGCAATAAGGCACCTCAGGGGTTTGTGGTATATGGCCAATGTTGTTATCCGCGATGCTTCGTGCATAAGAACAGCCCTTAGCCGTGGTATATTGCTTATTGCTTAACTATACCACAGGTCAATATAGTCTACCAGTCTAACCGTTTACCCTGCCCTTTATCCACCATTCATCGTGACAAAGTTGTTACGGAGTCTAGTTGATAGGTAATCGACTAGCCGGACTGTTCCCCGGACTCCGCGTGTAGGGATTTGTACAATGCATGAACAAGGCTATTGAACTAGACATTGGTGTCTGTCTTTATTACTTTATCCAATATATCATACAGAAACATGGTATCAGAAGTGGCTCGAAAACCATACGTTTGTTATTTTTGTAGCTAAGTACAGTATAGGCGCGGTTACGTTCCAAATGCGAACACACGCCGATTCCTACTCACAACACTGATCAACTAGTTGTTAGCTGGTTAGCTAGCATCACTACCTACCTCGATGACTGAAGGCAAAGAAGTCTCATATTCCATCGCTATGGCAGCGAACATTCCGCCACCTAATCCCATGGTTCTCACAGGGGACTGGAATACTAATTGGGACAATTTCAGGGATGAATTCGAGGACTATGCGCTGGCGACCGGTCTACATGAGAAACCCAACGAGGTACAAGCGGCAACTCTGAGGAGTTTAATGGGCAGCGAATGCAGGCATATCTACCGGCACAATCTCACCCTCACAGCGCGACAACAGTGTGATGCAAAGGCTATATTGGATGCATTGGAGAATTACTTCAAACCCGCCAGAAACGTAATTTACGAGCGGTTCGTTTTCGGAAGCTGCAAACAGGAAGAGGGTGAGTCAGTACACAACTTTGTAACCCGTTTGAGAGAAAAATCCGCCACTTGTGAATACGGGGGATTGAAAGATGAATTGATTCGTGACAAAATAGTACTGGGAATTGCAAATGAGGATACACGCCGGCGTCTACTGAGAGAGAGAGGCTTAACATTAGTAACTGCCATCGAAATGTGCCGCACTGCTGAAGTCACTGACATGAGAATGAGAGCAATGGAAATCGAAACCCCACGCTCCGACGTTGACACTGTTCACGCTGTTGCTAGGCAGACATTCAGGCAAAACCAATCAAGGCAGAGTAATTCACCACGAACGGTGAACACAGAGAGCCCAGTGGCATGTAAATACTGTGGGAATACGCACACACGTGGCAAAGAGCACTGCCCTGCCTATGGAAAACCATGCAGAGCTTGTGGAACTAATAATCACTTTGCAAAAGTGTGTCTCAAAAGCAAAAGAAGGGTGAGTGAGGGCAAGATTCACTGTGTTGATGATGTCACTCAATGTTCAGAGCTGAACAGTGAAAGTGACATTTACATGCATGAATCCATTGGGGCTGTACACTCAAGAGGGAAGAAATGGTTTGTGACACTACGATTACACAACAAGCAACAACAATGTCAACTGGATTCCGGTGCTACATGCAACGTAATGAGCTACAAAGACAAAATCAATCTGGCACCTGACACGCATCTATTGCCCAGCGATACTAGACTAAAGCTGTACTCAGGAGAGCTAATGAGCTCTATGGGCACCTTTGAGACCGAATGTGTTATTCGGGGACGCAAACACAAGCTGGAGTTTGAGATTGTGAAAACCAGTCAACATCCTCTCCTCTCAGGCTCTACATGCGAACGCCTGGGACTGATGCAGTTCACTGTACCAAATGACCTGCACATTGTGGATCATGTCCAGCATGGACCCCTGTCCAAAGAACAACTACTCAGCAGATATGACGATGTATTCAACATGCCCGTTGAATCAGTGCCTGGTGAGGTACACTTTGAAGTGGATGAGAGCATCACTCCAGTCCAGTGTGCTCCTCGCAATGTGCCCATTGCAATGAAAGTGGCTGTGAAGGCCCAGCTGGACAAGTATGAGGCCGATGGCCACATGACATCTGTGACCGAACCAACTGACTGGATCAGCAATATGGTCATAGTGAAAAAACCAGAGAAGCTGAGGGTCTGCATCGACCCAAAGCATCTGAACCAAGCATTGAAACGATCCCACTACATCATGCCGACACTAGAGGATGTCCTCTACAAGCTTCCCAAGGCCAGGATTTTCACCTTGGTGGATGCCCGAGATGCATTCCTTCAATGCAAGCTGGACGAAGAAAGCAGCTTCATGACTACCTTCTGGACCCCCTGGGGTCGGAAACGCTGGCTCAAGCTCCCGTTTGGTGTCTCAGTGGCACCTGAGGTATACCAACGCAAGCAGCACGAGTTACTGGCTGGGCTCAAGGGCATTGAACCCATCGCTGATGATGTCCTGATCGTAGGCTGTGGTGACACAGACGATGAAGCAGAACGCGACCACGATGTGAAGCTCCTGGCACTGATGGAGCGCTGTCGAACAGTTAAGCTTCGTCTTGGCCTGAAGAAGCTACAGTTCAAGGTGAAAGACGTCCACTTCCATGGCCACATTCTTTCGGCAAAAGGCCTGAAGCCGGACCCAGACAAGGTCCGAGCGATCCTCGACATGCCAAACCCATCTGATGCAAAAGGAGTACAGCGTCTCATCGGTTTTGCAAACTATCTTGCAAAGTTCATGCCACACCTATCAGCAGTCTGTGAGCCTCTGCGCCGGTTGCTGGACAAAGACACACCATGGCACTGGCTACCCAAGCACGAGGCAGCGGTGCAGGAGATGAAATCTCTGGCTTCATCCATGCCAGTGTTGCGCTACTACGACGTCACGAAGCCTGTCACAATCCAGAGTGACTCCAGTCAAAGGGGACTTGGATGCTGCCTTATGCAGGAAGGCCAACCCGTTGCGTTTGCCTCGAGAGCGCTCACCCCCACCGAACAGAACTATGCACAAATTGAGAAAGAGTGCCTCAGCATCGTCTTCTCTTGCCAGCGATTCCATCACTACTTGTATGGTCGAGAGCTGGTCACCGCTGAAACTGACCACAAACCACTCATTGCCATATTCAGTAAACCTCTCCTCAACGCGCCCAAGAGGCTTCAAAGCATGCTCCTGACTCTGCAAAACTACAGCCTGAAGGTCATTTACAAGCCAGGACCAGAGATGTACATCAGCGACACACTGAGCAGGGCAACGGCACAATGTACAGGCAGAGGCACTGCCTATCAGCGGCAGGCCATCTGTTCGCTACAGCAGGAACAACAAGATGTTCAACAGATCAATCAGGCAGACTACTTAAACGTCACAGATCACCGCCTAGCCCAGATCAGGCAACACACTGACAAGGACGAACACCTACAATCACTGAAGTCCATGGCTCTCGCTGGTTGGCCATACCTGAAAGAGGAGACACCTTTCACAGTGAGAGAATACTGGACCTTTCGAGATGAGATCAGCGTGCAAAATGGCGTCTTGTTCAGAGGTCAGAAGGTCATTATTCCCAAATCACTACGTCCAGAGATGCTTACCCGCATACACTCCAGTCACGTTGGAGGTGACGCATGCTACCGCCAGGCTCGTGAAACATTATACTGGCCAAACATGCAAGCAGAAATTAAAGACTTTGTCAGCAACTGTACCACGTGCAACGAGTACGCTCATGAACAGCAAAAGGAAACCATGATGTCACACGAACTGCCCACAAGGGCCTGGCAAATCGTCAGCATGGACTTATTCAGCCACAGACAAAAGGACTATCTTCTCATTGTGGATCACTACTCTGACTTTTGGGAAATTGAACTGCTCCCTGACTTGTCTGCAGAGACGGTCATAAAGCGCTGCAAGGCGCAGTTTGCCAGGCAAGGTCAGCCTGACAAGGTAATCACGGACAATGGCCCACAATTCACTGCACAGTTCAAGCGTTTCGCCTCAGAATGGGAGTTTGACCATGTAACCTCCTCTCCAAGACACCCAAAAGCAAATGGCAAGGCAGAGTCAGCTGTCAAGATTGCAAAAAACCTGTTAAGCAGGGCCGCGCGCGACAGCAACGACCCATGGAAAGCGATCTTACAGTGGAGGAACACACCCACCGAAAACATGGACAGCAGCCCAGCACAACGCCTTCTGTCCAGACGTCTGAAGACTACCATCCCCGTAGCTAACAAGCTACTTGAGCCCTGCGTCATGGTTGGCGTCACGGACAAACTGCGTCGCAGAAAGCAGCTCGCTAAGTGCTTCTACGACCGGACTGCTCGAGACCTACCAGAACTGGAGGTGGGTGAAACGATAAGGATGAAACCGCTGCCGGGAGACCACACAGGACTTTGGAGGCTGGGCACGTGCCTACAGAGAGTTGCACCACGCTCTTACCTGGTGGATGTTGGTGGCTCCCTCTACCGTCGCAATCGGGTGGATCTGCGCATAGCAGAGCGGACAAACCAGAACACGCCATACACTCACCTAGATGAGATGGATCACAGTCCAGGCCTAAGGGTAAGAGGTGCAGAATTGAGACATGAGCCAACTGAAGGTGAGGCTTCTACCCCACCAAGCTCTCCAGCTCGTGGCCCTAATCCTACCCCTGTCAGAGCCAATACTTACTCACGGGTGGGTCGGCTGTGCAAGCCACCGGACAGGCTTACTCTGTAAGCAAGAGACTGTGTTAACTTGTCCTCCTGTTTATAAAAATAAACATTTAAAAAAATAAAAATAAACAAAATAAAAGAAAATAAAGAAAAAAAAGAAAAAGAAAATTTAAAAAGAAAGGAAGATGACAACTGAAGTAAAAAGAAAATGTCATGCGTTCTTAATTGTTATGACTTGATTGTTAAGAATTTAATGTTATGCTGTTATGTTTGCACTTTCTATTGAAAAGGATGATGTTACGGAGTCTAGTTGATAGGTAATCGACTAGCCGGACTGTTCCCCGGACTCCGCGTGTAGGGATTTGTACAATGCATGAACAAGGCTATTGAACTAGACATTGGTGTCTGTCTTTATTACTTTATCCAATATATCATACAGAAACAAAAGTGGTAAGGTTGATCGTTTCTCCAGATCTGCAGAAGGCTAGCTACTAGCAGTCATGCAACACATAAAAGCAAGCTGCATAAATGTTCAATATGAATCCACTTGAACAAATAGGAATAGCTAATAGGCAGTGGAGGCTAAGTGCATCATTGCGCATGAAAGAACAGTGAAGAAATGAGACAAGCAGCTCAAAAGGTTCCCCTAATGATCTTGTTTGGGGACAATACAATTATCCAGTGGCGTGTATACTTGGATGCCAAGAAAACATTTACCAAGAACAAAATATATATACCTTTTTTTTTGTATCTTTCATCTCTCTATGTTTCATATATTTCCTTCAATTCGCAAGAGGCTGAATGTATTTCACTGGAGAAAGCATCCAATCGAAAGAAAAAGCACCTCTCTGTCTTATTATGTGAAGCACATCTATCTGATGCTGTCTGGTCAAAATTAATATGACATTGTTTCCGCCCGTTGCATTGAATGCAATAGAAGCCAGCGGACATTTGGCCTCCCTTGATAAAAAAAAAAGCTAAACTGAGTGAGCTCAACTGTGAATGGTCCTGTCGCAAAAAAAAAGTGTCAAGCTTGCTAAAATCGTCCCTTTCTTAAATTAGGCATAGATGGAGATAGGGATTTGGACTTGTGGTTATACTTAATTCTCCGTACTGGCCAATGATTATAACAGCGATTCTGATTCAACCATAAATTCATACATTGTGTCCCTGGCCTGAGAGGATGGAAGTTCAACATGTAGCTAAATGTAGCTAGCTGTCAACTAGCTGGTAGCCTAGGACAACAAAAACGAAAAGCATGTAGAGTCATAGACTGTTTGAGTAACATGAAGGAGAGGAGGATGACATTGGCGTTTCTCTTTTTCTACTTACACACACACATAAATTAGTACCGTGGACAGCCGCATGATAGTTTGCTGACGTTGATTGGACTAAATTGTTTTTGGCATCTTTGTTTTCACTGTATTAGATTAAACATAGGTGATTTGATGATGTTGAAATGTTGAAGTTGAAATGGTTCTGGAATAGTGGAGGCAGCTCCTGTTTTCTTTGCGACTTGTAGTAACTCTTCTGTGTTCTAAATCAATAGTTGTTTAGTAGTCCGAAAAAGTCGGAAATATTAACTTCATTGGCCATGTAAATAAATGTATGTTACATGCAATATGCTTTGTGGACTCCACCACTTATTGTCTCGGGCCTTAGGCCTACAGTGCATTCGGAAAGTATTCAAACCCCTTCCCCTTTTCCACATTTTGTTACGTTACAGCCTTATTCTAAAATTGATTAAATCATTTTTTCCCTCATCAATCTACACACAGTACCCCATAATGACAAAGCAAAAACAGGTTTTTAGACATTTTTGCACATTACAAAACAGAAATACTTTATTTACATAACTATTCAGACCCTTTGCTATAAGACTCAAAATTGAGCTCAGGTGCATCCTGTTTGCATTGATCATCCTTGAGATGTTTCTACAACTTGACTGGAGTCCACCTGTGGTAAATTCAATTGATTGGACATGATTTGGAAAGGCACACGCCTGTCTATATAGGGTCCCACAATTGACAGTGCATGTCAGAGCAAAAACCAAGCCATGAGGTCGATGGATTTGTCTGTAGAGCTCCGAGACAGGATTGTGTCGAGTCACAGATCTGGGTAAGGGCACCAAAGAATGTCTGCAGCATTGAAGGTCCCCAAGAACACAGTGGTCACCGTCATTCTTAAATGGAAGAGGTTTGGAACCACCAAGACACTTCCTAGAGCTGGCCGCCTGGCTAAACTGAGCAATCAAGGGAGAAGGTCCTTGGTCAGGGAAGTGACCAAGAACCTTATGGTCACTCTGACAGAGCTCCAGAGTTCCACTGTGGAAATGGGAGAATCTTCCAGAAGGACAACCATCTCTGCAGAACTCCACCAATCAAGCCTTAATGGTAGAGTGGCCAGATGGAAGCCACTGCTCAGTAAAAGGCACATGACAGCCCTCTTGGAGTTTGCCAAAAGGCACCTAAAGACTCTCAGACCATGAGTAACAAGATTATCTGGTCTGATGAAACCAAGATTGAACTCTTTGGCCTGAATGCCAAGTGTCACGTCTGGAGGAAACCTGGCACCATCCCTACGGTGAAGCATGGTGGTAGCAGCATCATGCTGTGAGGATGTTTTCCAGCGGCAGGGACTGGGAGACTAGTCAGGATCGAGGGAAAGATGAACAGAGCAAAGTACAGAGAGATCCTTGATGAAAACCTGCTCCAGAGTGCTCAGGACCTCAGACTGGGGCAAAGGTTCACCTTCCAACAGGACAATGACCCTAAGCACACAGCCAAGACAACGCAGGAGTGGCTTCGGGAAAAGTCTCTGAATGTCATTGAGTGGCACAGCTAGAGCCCGGACTTGAACCCGATCAAACATCTCTGGAGATACCTGAAAATAACTGTGCAATGACGCTCCCCATCCAACCTGACAGAGCTTGAGAGGATCTGCAGAGAAGAATGGGAAAAACTCCCTAAATACAGGTGTGCCAAGCTTGTAGCATCATACCCAAGAAGACTCAATACTGTAATCGCTACCAAAGGTGCTTCAACAAAGTATTAAGTAAAGGGTCTGAATACTTATGTAAATGTCATATCTGTTTTTTATTTGTAATAAATTAGCTACAATTTCTAAAAACCTGTTTTTGCTTTGTCATTATGAGGTATTTGTGTAGATTGATGAGGATTTGTATTTTTTTATCCATTTTAGAATAAGGCTGTAACGTAACAAAATCTGGAAAAAGTCAAGGGGTCTGAATACTTTCCAAATGCACTGTGGTGGCAAGGCATATGAACTAACAGGTTATTGAGCAAACAACTCAATTATCACAACACATAGGTTGTAATATGGCTTTTTTCCCCTCTGGTTTGCCTTCCCTGGTGATTTTACCTAAGCACCGCTTTTGCAATTGTCCTACCTAGAATTTATTTTCCAATTTACCGATTTTTATGTGAATATTCTAAAATCTGCATAAATCAATATACGCATTTTCCTACCGGAGATGTGTTTCCAACTGACTTATTGTGGATAAAAGGCTGTGCGTGATGACCTAGTGCACATAAAAATAACTTCTGCAGTTAAATTCCTATGTACCGAATGAAAAATACAAGTTAAATGGGTTCCATGGCATTATCAACATTACTGATGGTTTTGTCACAAAAACTGTTGCGTTATATAGCAAATGTGCACATTATTAACGGCAGCCAAGCATCGATCATCATGTCACCAGAATAAGACCCTCACTATTGATTGGACACACCACCTTGGATACTCACCACCCTGTGAAGTTCATAATTTCTTTCATCTGCTAATCAACTGCATGCTTTCACGAGTCCTAGTGGGAGGACCACTTAACATATCATCGCATGACTCCCAAGTTTACTTCGACATGGTCATTTTATCAATATTTGTGCATAAAGGCCTTTCCACTGCCATTTCTCACATAATTCATTCTACACACAAAAATATTCCACCATGTCGACCAAACAAATTGTCTGTCGGCATTTCTAAAATTGTACTGGCATTTGCTGTTTCATCAGCCCAGTTAAAAAAAATTCATGCGTCAGGTAATTAATCCTCATGAATTATTTGTATGGAAACCTGGTAAGTGTCTACAGCCGGCTCTTGTAGTGTAATGAGACAGACAGGGAGAGCGAGCTCGTCCATGGTGCTGGGCGAAACCTCAACATTCTTGCCGTTACATGCTGACCACACCGCTCACGTTACATGTGCGAGCTTTGCAAAATAAATGTACACATATATGTTATTCAATCATTGCATCCACACTGCTAGCGCGTGTCTGCGTAACCAGGTGCTAAAATAGAACTTGGTTCTATTTGTGATGCTTGATGCGCTGCAAGTCCCGCCTCTCCCATCTCCTCATTGGAGCATATACCCACGTGGGTGATTGAAAGATGAACTGAGGTGCACACTCCAGTCCAGTTGGTGGTGGTAATGCACCTTAAAGTTGGTTACCAACCACCATATAAATTCTAAAGAAGAAGCCTGAAGGAAGAGAGATTACTAGAAACAAACTCGGTTTACCCTTTTATCTGTGGATTAATTGTCGGAGGACCTTGTGCAATTCAGATAAAATAACAGCCCAATGTTTATATCCCAGGACTTTAGCTAGCAACAGCAAGCTAGCAAAAGCAAGCTAAATTGTCATGTTTGCTTTTAAACCTGTCCCCAAATTAATAGTTAGTTCAGAGTTCATTTTGATATTTCAACCTGCATGTCCTGATCGTGTCTGTTGTGGGTGGACAAAATCAACATGCGTGCTATGGCCCACACGAACACACGCGCGCCCGGTCTAGTCAGCATGTTAGCCCTATGTGGCATCGACTGTGCAACAAAAGCATGCTGAAGTGGAGAAGTCAATATCCACGTTTATAAACACAGGTTCATTACTCGTTTGTGGTTGTAAACATTATTGCGTTAATTCTGAGGGGAGAGATTCTGCAAGTGATTTACAGTACAAGGGGAGTCGTGATTGGATCAGACCCCCCCCCCCCCAGTACATTTTTAACTAGCCCTAATTTGGTTATATTTCAACAATGAGAGGATAGCACCTGACTGCAACCTCAAAATGATTATCTTTTCTTTTTCTTAAAAAGTAAGGACTTCTGCTAGACCAGCAGCCTCTACTACTGCCCAGAATAGTTACCTGACTAGACTGAGGAGCAGCCTGCATGACCTGATGAACCAGCACCCAGAGGGAGTACCCCTTTCCCGTATGAGTCAGGCCTGCTCTCTCCTCCTGCACCCGGAGGTACTTAAGCCCTACCCCTCCACCAGGTACCTCTTGGCCTCCCTCCCCGATGTGGTGAGGCTTCAGGGGATCGGGGTACAGACACTGGTGCTCCCAGCACTAGGCCATTGTGGAGGTGGGACGGATGCCGGTCGTGTTGGTTGTCGCTAGCCTTCTTGACCTATGCCAAGCAGGGACCAGGCCGTCCGCAAAGAGACCGATTTCAAGATTCCAATCAAAGTCAAGCCAACGGAAGAACCTCAAATGTACACGGCCCATAACGATATCAGGGAAAAGCATTAGGGAAGTCTACATACAAGACAATGGCACATCCTACAAGACGGGATACACACAATCAACACATTCTTACCATGAAAGTACACGCCTGTGAATTACAGATTGATGATTTTTTACATTTTTAGACTGTGGAAATACAATTCATTCAATGATTTTATATACATATATATATACATACACACACACATACATATACACACACACACACAGATATATATATATACATATATATACACACACACATACACATATATATAGTATACACACACAGATATATATATACATATAGATATACATACATATACATATATAGATATACATATATATACACACACACACATATATATACTATATATATATATATATATATATATATATATATATATATATATATATACACACATATATATATACACACATATATGATACAGCATGGCAAACAAGATTTCACTTTAAAGTGTACATGTTTGAACATAGACACTTTGTACCCAATTTTATTCATGTTTGACAGATTTTAGACAAGTAAACCTAGAACAATACATAAATCAATCATTGTTGTACAGCGTCAATTGGATTATATTTATCTTAGGTAATTACTTTATTTTGATAGAGTGATAAGCTACATACTTTACCATATCATACAGTTTTCTAAACATTTGAATAAAACATTCTGAAAGACATGGAACGTGCTTTTTTTCGCCTCAAACTGAACAGGCAAGGTCTATTCTGTCATGTTAAGTTCTTGGTAAAAGCTTAGCGTGCACAAGGTCACATCCATTCAACAGCACTGTACAATAACACACCCACTACCTCTCCAACACTCTAGTCATCTTACTTTCCCACACAACCTTTAACATACAGTACATTAAAGTCAAAATAAACCAAAAACATTGAATGACACTGAGGGGCAACGTTGTTACATTTAATGCCCGTACACATGCATACACACACACTCATTCACACGTAACTAGTGCCATACATGCACTCAAAAGTATTCAGTTGTCCTTGATTTCTTGCATATTTTCCTTTGTTTTTCACTTTAGTTCATTGTTGCTACATTGGGGGACGGGGAATGGAATCATTTTATTATGATTTTTTATTTTTTTCAGGGGTGGTGGGTCTCGGATGATTGAGGGGCAGCTCTTGGGAACTTTGGGGGGGGGGGATCTTGGAGGGCTGGTGGCCTGGCGGTTGAGAACTTGGGCCGGTGGCTGATAGGTTCCTGGGTCGGGTCCCTGTTTCTGACCATGTGGGAGATCTGTCGGCATGCCCTTGGGCAGGACGTTGACCCTGGTTGCTT
Organism: Salmo salar; assembly: GCF_965601325.2. NCBI lineage: Eukaryota > Metazoa > Chordata > Actinopteri > Salmoniformes > Salmonidae > Salmo > Salmo salar. The sequence continues at coordinate 43,627,554 of NC_138300.1, forward strand.
CTGTGGGTCCCTCTGGATGGGAGTCTGTTAGATGACAATGGATTTTTGTTGAGCGGCTGTACTGCAGGTAGATTGTATGTTTAATATTCAGTCAAATAAAAAATGTAATTTAAAAAGTACAAACGGTGCTATATGGCTGTCTCCATACCTTTAGCTCCTCTCCCTCTAGTCTACTCTGTTTTAACATGATTACCCCACCACAGAGCAAGCTGTAGCAGTTACCCAAGATGGGTATCTAACTCTGTCAACATCATTTGTCAAAGGGCAAGGAACACCGTCACTACCTCGCTCTCCAACCAAGGGGCATTAATTAAGGAGCAAACTGAACTGAAGATACCATTCTGCAACTCTTGGAAGAGAGTGGAAGTTGATAGAAATGTGTCTTTATTGTTCAAAACAACACATTTCAGCTCATAGACACTGTCCTTCATAGACACTGTCCTTCAAGAGTTGCTGAATTTCCTCTTCACTTCAAACATCCCATTAGTTATAAAAATCCCTTGATAATTAAAGTCGTTCACACAGCATGTTGAGATGAGCAAAGTTTAATTCCATTATTCACCCTACTGCCCTAGCATTTTCATTAGCTAGCATTTGGTGTTAAGACTAAAGATGACCATTAGTTTCATCATATTATTCACTCATTGTTATACAATCTTGGCCTATGTGCTTACTAAACTCAGGTTGGGTTTTGATACAGATGCTTGATACATACGGGCCCTGGTCTCAGTGTTTGGTGCCTCGGCTGTGACAGAGCATGGTGAAGGGTTTGGGTTTGTGGATCAGGTTGAAGAATGCCCTCCGTGTCCTGGGGAGAAGTGTTGGGGGGCCAGGATAAACACAGGTGCTGCAACAGGGATGTGAAGAACACAAAACAGATCCAACTGGCCAGCTACTCCCCCAGACACACCCACAGGCCTGCAGAGGAGAGGGAGCCAGTCAAATTAGGGTTGGGGTCAATTCCTTTTCAATTCGGTCAATTTAGGAAGTAAACTGAAATTCTAGAAATGTAACTTCAGTTTACTTTTTGAAATATCCCCAACCCTGGAGGTAGCAAGGCAAAATGCTGTAGAGATGGGGAATTAGGTAAAGAAATGAGATGCCAACACAGAATATTGCTGCTCCCTAGTGCTTTTCATTCCTGCAATATGATTACAAACAACGTTCCGACTTCACAGAAGTCTTCCTCAGGTGGAACTAGGATGTGTGTTCCGAGGAGGAACTAACCACAAAAAAACACTCAAAGATCACAGAGACACAAAACAGTTATCACACAAGCACATACCTTGATGCAAACACATACAGTGCATTCGGAAAGTATTCAGACCACTTGACTTTTTCCCACTTTGTTACGTTACAGTCTTGTTCTAATATTGATAAATGTGTTTTTTTCCCCCTCATCAATCTACACACAATACAAAGTGACAAAGCAAAAACAGGTTGTTAGAAAATTCTGCAAAGAAAAGTGAAATATTACATTTACATAAGTATTCAGACCCTTACTCAGTACTTTGTTGAAGCACCTTTGGTAGTGATTACAGTTTAATCTTGGTTTCCTCAGACAAGAAAATCAGCCAAGCGGGCTGTTGTGCCTTTTTACTGAGCAGTGGCTTCCGTCTGGCCCCTCTACCATAAAGGCCTGATCAGTGGAGTTCTGCAAAGATGGTTGTCCTTCTGGAAGGTTCTCCCATCTCCAGAGAGGAACTCTGGAGCTCTGTCAGAGTGACCATCAGGTTCTTGGTCACCTCCCTGACCAAGGCCCTTCTCCCTCGATTGCTCAATTTAGCTGGGTGGCCAGCTCTAGGAAGTGTCTTGGTGGATCCAAACTTCTTCCATTTAAGAATGGCGGCGGCCACGGTGTTCTTGGGGACCTTCAATGCTGTAGACATTTTTGTGTACCCTTCCCCAGATCTGTGCCTCGACACAATTCTGTCTCGGAGCTCTACAGACAAATCCATCAACCTCATGGCTGGATTTTTGCTCTGACATGCACTGTCAACTGTGGGACCTTATATAGATAGGTGTGTGCCTTTCCAAATCATGTCCAATCAATTGAATTTACCACAGGTGGACTCCAATCAAGTTGTAGAAAGATCTCAATGATGATCAATGGAAACAGGATGCACCTGAGCTCAATTTCTAGTCTCATCGCAAAGGGTCTGAATACTTATGTAAATTATGTATTTGTAGGATTTTTAAGAAATTTGCAAACATTTCTAAATACGTGTTTTCGCATTGTCATTATGGGGTATTGTGCGTAGATTGAGGTGGAAGAAAACTATGTAATCCATTTTAGAATAAGGCTGTAACGTAACAAAATGTGAAAAGTCAAGCGGTCTGAATAATTCCCGAAGTCACTATGTGTAGTGCATTCAGAACGTATTCAGACCCCTTTTCCACATTGTTACGTTACAGCCTTACTCTAAAATGGATTAAATAAATAAATCCTCAGAAATCTACACAATACCCTATAATGACAAAGCAAAAACAGGTCTAGACATTTTTGCTAATTTATTAAAAGTAAGAAACAGAAATACCTTATTTAAATAAGTATTTAAACCCTTTGCTATAAGACTAGAAATTGAGCTCAGATGCATCCTGGTTTCCATTGATCATTCTTGAGAATAAGGCTGTAATGTAACAAAATGTGGAAAAAGTCAAGGGGTCTGAATACTTTCCGAATGCATTGTACATACAGTTGAAGTCGCAAGTTAACATACACCTTAGCCAAAAACATTTAAACTCAGTTTTTCACAATTCCTGACATTTAATCCTAGTAAAGATTCCCTGTCTTAGGTCAGTTAGGATCACGACTTTATTTTAAGAAGTGAAATGTCAATAATAGTAGAGTGAATGATTTATTTCAGCTTTTATTTATTTCATCACATTCCCAGTGGGTCAGAAGTTTACATACACTTAATTAGTATTTGGTAGCATTGCCTTTAAATTGTTTAACTTGGGTCAAACTTTTCAGGTAGCCTTCCACAAGCTTCCCACAATAAGTTGGGTGAATTTTGGCCCATTCCTCCTTACAGAGCTGGTGTAACTGAGTCAGGTTTGTAGGCCTCCTTGCTCGCACACGCCTTTTCAGTTCTGCCCACAAATTTTCTATACGATTGAGATCAGGGCTTTGTGATGGCCACTCCAATACCTTGACTTTGTTGTCCTTAAGCCATTTTGCCACAACTTTGGAAGGATGCTTGGGGTCATTGTCCATTTGGAAGACCCATTTGCGACCAAGCTTTAACTTCCTGACTGATGTCTTGAGATGTTGCTTCAATATATCCACTTAATTTTTCTTCCTAATGATGGCATCTATTTTGTGAATTTCACCAGTCCTTCTTGCAGCAAAGCACCCCCACAACATGATGCTGCCATCCCCTGTGCTTCATGGTTGAGATGGTGTTCTTCGGCTTGCAAGCCTCCCCCTTTTTCCACCAAACATAACGATGGTCATTATGGCCAAACAGTTCTATTTTTTTTAATCAGACCAGCGGACATTTCTCCAAAAAGTAGGATCTTTGTTCCCATGTGCAGTTGCAAACTGTAGTGTGTCTTTTTTATGGCGGTTTTGGAGCAGTGGCTTCTTCCTTGCTGAGCGGCCTTTCATGTTATGTCGATATAGGACTCGTTTTACTGTGGATATAGATACTTTTGTACCGGTTTCCCCCGGCATCTTCACAAGGTCCTTTGCTGTTGTTCTGGGGTTGATTTGCACTTTTCACACCAAAGTACGTTCAAATCTAGGAGACAGAATGAGTCTCCTCCTTGAGCGGTATGACGGCTGCGTGGTCCCATGGTGTTCATACTTGCATACTATTGTTTGTACAGATGAACGTGATACCTTCAGGTGTTTGGAAATTGCATCCAAGGATGAACCAGACTTGTGGAGGACTACCATTTTTTCCCCCTGAGGTCTTGGATGATTTCTTTTAATTTTCCCATGATGTCAAGCAAAGAGGCACTGCGTTTGAAGGTAGGCCTTGAAATACATCCACAGGTACACCTCCAATTGACTCAAATGATGTTAATTAGCCTATCAGAAGCTTCTAAAGCCATGATATCATTTTCTGGAATTTTCCAAGCCGTTTGAAAAGGCACAGTCAACTTAGAGTATGTAAACTTCTGACCCACTGGAATTGTGAATGATAAGTGAAATAATCTGTCAGTAAACAATTGTTGGAAAAATGACTTGTGTCATGCACAAAGTAGATGTCCTAAACGACTTGCAAAAACTATAGGTTGTTAACAAGAAATTTGTGGAGTGGTTGAAAAACCTAAGCGTATGTACACTTCCGACTTCAACTGTACAACAATATTCTCTATATGGCCATATTGTTTTCTCCAAACAACAAAGATAATTTGGGCCAATGAGAAGAGAGACTCACCCAGAGAAAAGGCCAGGAAGGAATCTTGTTTGCAGAACTGGCCCTTATCATCCAGAAAGTTAGCAGGATTAAAAGGTATCCGGGTACTTCCGGTGGTCTTTTTCCGTCAGGATCGCAGTCATGTTGACGAAGTTGGTACTTTTCACAGTAAGGTAGTAGGACACAGGTATCAAATAGCCTGGTATCATTCAGCCCCAACTGTTGCAAGTAAGTAAAAGCCAACCCTACAATAATTAATTGTGGTTTGTGTCCGGCTGTGTTTCTATGTGGTGCGCGTATTTATGAGCAGTGAAAATAATAATCTTGTAGGACAGTAAACATCAATCAATATTTGTAATGTAAGGCATCAGCTTATGGGGCTCCACATTTCTTTTTACAAATAAATCAAAACTTCACCTTAGGCAGGTGGAAGCCACTGAGCTGGCGGCATGGACCACCCCTAGTGGAACGCCGTTACCCCCCCTCTAGACCTCATGGACCGTGGCATAGACGTAGGAGAGGGATGCCCTGTTGTCCATTGAGGGGGTGCAGCCGAACCCCAACACATGAAAAATCTAAATGACATCGCTCTGGGATTTTATAATAAACACAGATAGGCAATAGAAGGACAGCAGGACTGAGTCTGAAATGGCTGCCTATTCCCTACATTAATATCAGCACTTTTATTCTCTCACACACACACACACACATATACCTTGAATGTATGGGTGCTCCATCATGTTGAGGAGTCCACATCTGATGGTGGTGAAGGTGGTGTCAGTCCCAGCCAGGAAGCGATCAGCCAGCGACAACACCATGTTCTCCTCAAAGTACGCTGAGTCCGGACTCGAGTCCGGCTGCTCCACAGAGATCAAGGAATAGTGACTGATATGACATCGAATTTATGACGACAGACATTTGAGACTTGAACAAAAATGTATAGTCACTATGGTTTCCATGTTTGATAACAGCTAAATCAGCCAGGATTCAAAATGTACAAAAATACCTTTTCCTCTTTTTTTAATTTTCATTCCAGACTGTAGCTTTAAGGATGACCTCCAGAGAGCCTTCTATTCACAGATTTACCACTTATAGGAAAAAACAAGCATTATATAAAAGATGGTGTTTGGAGAGACCTATTCGTCACTTAGCTACTCTTCATCTTCTATGGGTCACTTACTCTCTCCAATCAGGTAGGAGTCTATGAAGTCTCAGAGGTTGTCCCTGTCCAGGGTCTTCCAGTACTGCCTGGCCACCTCCGATATGAAGCCTTTCAGCTCTGACACATTCCTCTGGATCCTCTGGTGAGGCCCCGGGTAATGTTTCATAAATGGGAACAGATTAAAGATCTGAAGAAATGTATCAAGCCAAATATTTTGAAAGAAACTATCTGAAAAAACAGTTAAATACGGTATACCGGATGCTATAATCTTATTTTGAATCTCATTACCTGTTAAAAGTTCCTGTTACTAATAATATGGTAATTTTTCACCTATTGCCTCTACACATTTTTAGAGTAGGCATGAGGTACTCCCATAGTGTTACATTACTAGAGTGGCCCATGTCATAAACCTTCATAACTCTAGAAGGGCAGACATTTTGGTCAAAGATCAATTCCAAACAAGTCAAATTGCAACCATTCAAATGTTTTATTTAATTCTATGGGTACTCCGTACTCGTACCTGGCCGAGAGCAGATCCAGTCAGGAAGAGATTTTAATTGCGGATGTCCAGGAGGCTGTGGAAACGGTGTCCTTGTGCTCATAGCAGTCTCCGAACACCACTGAGCAGATGATGTTGGACACGGCCTTCACGATCACGTGTTGTGGGTCGAATGGATCTCTTCATGATAAACAACCACCGCAGATCACAGTGAAAACTTTACACAGTTGGTCAGCTTCCTTCATCACACAACAGTAGATATAATATTCCACTGACAAGATTCCAATAACCCAATAGAAAATGTCTATGTGGCACAATCAGGATGACTTTTCGGGGAAGTTCTGCCAAACAAACTAATTACCGCCCTCCTTCTGTAGCATCTGTATAAGGTAGTGGGCCTCTGTGACCCGCTGATCCAGAGATTTCTTGCCCAGACTGAAGGCCTTAAGAGTGAGACCTTAAGAGTGAGACCAGAAAGGCGAACTTCCTGTTGACGCCAACTTTCCCCTGTAGACATTAAAATCCCTGAGTGGCAAAATAAATCATATAGGGTCTGTCCAGCTGGCACCCTATTCACTATGTAGTGCACAACTTTTGACCAGGGTCGACTGGGCTATGGTCAAAAGTAGTGCACTTGTGATACAGACTGACTTGTCAATGCTTTACATCCATCCCAGCACTTGAGTGCTAGAGACCCAATCAAAACCAGCTGTTCCTGCACTGCAACAATCTTTGATTAATGAAAAGGAAAATGTGTGCTTTTTAGTTACACCTGGTGGCAAATATTGCAGAAATAATTCTAATAGTATCTCAAATATGCTTTCTTTTAGCACAGCAAAAGTGGGGTATACTGTCTCTTCAGTGCATGTTTGGTTGAATTCCAGCCTCATGAAATGCAGTCTCAGGTTGCGGTCCAAACACTTAAAAGACACACCCTATCCCCTCAGCCCTTAAATTAAGTGGACACTTCTGATGACGTATCATGACGTCTGACGAGTATACACTTAAATGCACCACCCTTGGCCGGAAATTTGTCACTCGTTCATCCCGCAATGATTGTGTTTTCAGCCACCGGTAGCTTGTGGCTGCTTTATATGCGCTACAGTCAATTATGACTGCATGTCTGTATGATAGCTAGCAAATGAATTAGCTAACTAACATTAGCCTGCCTAGCTGGAACTTCTGAAGGAACAAGTTTTAATTCTACAATTTCCAAAAGATAACCAAACAAAAACATATTTACGTGTTTGTGCCATCATATGCATTAGTAGCATAATTTCTAACTTATTTGCATTAATTTTTACTTACACTTGTTGGTTGACTTCTCCATTGATGTTGTTTTTAAGTTTTCGCAGACTTTTCTTAGCGACTGTACAATTGTCGCAATTTGAATAATGGGGAGTTTCAGGCCCCGGAGTGAACATAAATTGTACATTCGCAAAGCTGACTAAAAACGAGGGCTGAGAGGCTTACGTTGCAAACTTAAATGTTTGGACCACAGCCTCAGGTTACCACACTTCATGAGGAAGCCTGGGCTATGACCGTATTCTCTCCTTCCTCCCTAAAGTGTGCACTTGCTCACTTCCCTTCACTCACTGATTTCAAAGGAAATGACTGGTAGCCCATGCCCCTACCAATCCAATGCTTTTCGATTTGTGTGAAGTAGTAAACAAGTGTACACTTCAAGAGAAAGGGGATAATATTGTGAAAGCAGAGGCTACAGGAAATGTAATGTGATTGACCAAATGGCACCCTATTCGGGCTCTGGTCAAAACTAGTGCACAATATAGGGAAAAGGGTGTCATTTAGGACACAGATGTGATCATGTCACTGACCTCTGTAGATGATCCAGTCCAGAACAGGCATAGATGGCCTCCCTGAAAACACGGCTCCATTCCGGACCAGAGCCACATTGGTGACTTGGAGCGTGTTCAGCACTATAGACAACTTCCAGCTGTTAAAGGAATACTTCAAACTTTTTTTTTTCATTAGTCCCAAAATGTTTTGCATGTCAGCAGTCGCATTTTCAAGGTATAGGATTTTTCCAGAAGCAAAATGTCAATTGCATCATCATGATGTGGTAAGTGATACTTCGAAAATTTGAAAATCCTAAATCTTGAAAACGTGACTATTAACATACAGAAACATTTTGGGACTGTATTAAGTGGACTAATGAAAAACAATTCCAAAATATAGTTTGAGTGAATTTTCCCTTTAAAATAATTACTCTCTTTCGGGACGGTTTTACCCACACAAATGAAGCATAGTCCTGGACTAAAGATCCCTTTCAATGGAGATTATCCATTACATTTGTCTTTTAGTCCAGGACTAGGCTTAATCTTGTGTCTGAGAAACAGGTCCTTCGTCTATATTAGTTGCGAATCTGCAGAAAGTCAAACTGACTTGACTTAAACCCTTTTAATGAATAATAAATTGATAATTTGGTGGGTCAGTGGCATAGCGCAGATTCGCGGCCCCCGCACGGTCCAACTTTTTCCCCACAAATATTTATCTTAAAATTAACATTTCAAATATATAACAAATAATTATTTTACTAACTGGATTTATGTCAACTCCACGAGACACCATAAAAGCCTTTTCATTTTTACAATGATTGTCCAAGAAGTGTTTAAAGGCCTTGATTGGTTAATTCTAACATATTATTCAGATATGTAATACAAATCTCCAAACTTATTTTGGATTAATAGCCTTATTAAATGCTCCATGGATAATTTATTTAGCATTTTGTTGTTTTTCTAGATTTAGAACATAAAACATGTATAAAGCAAACAATATTCCTAAAAGTCTAGCACAGAAAATACTTCAATGTTTTAAGCATATGTTGCAGAACAGTGATTACAACACTTATTCAGAATATTGACAAAACAATATTGAGTCCATCAGTAGAGTTGACAACAGCTATTTGACCTAGATTGTGTGTATGCATTGATATATGTATCTAGTTCTGTCCTTGAGCTGTTCTTGTCTATTGATGTTCTGTATCATGTCATTCTGTATTATGTTTCCTGTTTTGTGTGGACCACAGGAAGAGTAGCTGCTGCTTTTGCAACAGCTAATGGGGATCCTAATAAAATACCAAATACTCAAAACAGACATGTTTGCCTCTAAAGAAATTTAAACATTTTTTAAAATATGGAAAATTCTTTTTAGCAAATTTGCTTTTCCTCAGTTGCTTTAAGACTCTAAAACCTAATTAAAATATACCAGAATATGAATTTTGGATCAAATATATATTTAAATTTATCAGGCAGATGGAGCTGACAGTTTATGGTTGTGACCGCAGTGATTCTAATATTGTTAAAATCTATCGAAAGTAGAGAACTTCAGACTACAAGTGGTCTTGTTGCACTACATGTAATGAAGAAATTAATAAGGAGTCCTAATGGTAAATAGCTGCCCCTGCTTATTCCTAATTTAGGATTTTTGACAAATCTGACAGACCAAATCTCCATACACATCTTTTAGGAATCATAGTTTTGAGAGAAATATTCTTTAAAGTCAGAGGGCTATTGCAAGAAACTACATAAGATAATGGCTATTAACTGAAAAATGATTGCCAGTTTGTAGAATTTTAAACACTTTTTTGGATCCGGACAAGGGCATTTCCAGGCATAGAAATGAATAACATTTAAAGTATTTAGAAAATACCAAAAACAAATATTTTCCCTTATAAAAAAATCACCCTAAATGTAAACATTCTCAACAATATATAAATATACTGCTCAAAAAAATAAAGGGAACACTTAAACAACACATCCTAGATCTGAATGAAAGAAATAATCTTATTAAATACTTTGTGGAAAATCACACTACAGGCTAATCCAACTTTGATGTAATGTCCTTAAAACGAGTCAAAATGAGGCTCAGTAGTGTGTGTGGCCTCCACGTGCCTATATGACCTCCCTACAATGCCTGGGCATGCTCCTGATGAGGAGCATGGTCTCCTGAGGGATCTCCTCCCAGACCTGGACTAAAGCATCCGCCAACTCCTGGACAGTCTGTGGTGCAACGTGGCATTGGTGGATGGAGCGAGACATGATGTCCCAGATGTGCTCAATTGGATTCAGGTCTGGGGAACTGGCGGGCCAGTCCATAGCATCAATGCCTTCCTCTTGCAGGAACTGCTGACACACTCCAGCCACATGAGGTCTAGCATTGTCTTGCATTAGGAGGAACCCAGGGCCAACCGCACCAGCATATGGTCTCACAAGGGGTCTGAGGATCTCATCTCGGTACCTAATGGCAGTCAGGCTACCTCTGGCGAGCACATGGAGGGCTGTGCGGCCCCCCAAAGAAATGCCACCCTACACCATGACTGACCCACCGCCAAACCGGTCATGCTGGAGGATGTTGCAGGCAGCAGAACGTTCTCCACGGCGTCTCCAGACTCTGTCACGTCTGTCACATGTGCTCAGTGTGAACCTGCTTTCATCTGTGAAGAGCACAGGGCGCCAGTGGCGAATTTGCCAATCTTGGTGTTCTCTGGCAAATGCCAAACGTCCTGCACGGTGTTGGGCTGTAAGCACAACCCCCACCTGTGGACGTCGGGCCCTCATACCACCCTCATGGAGTGTGCTCAAACGGTCAGAAACAGACAAATGCACATTTGTGGCCTGCTGGAGGTCATTTTGCAGGGCTCTGGCAGTGCTCCTCCTTGCACAAAGGCGGAGGTAGCGATCCTGCTGCTGGGTTGTTGCCCTCCTACGGCCTCCTCCACGTCTCCTGATGTACTGGCCTGTCTCCTGGTAGAGCCTCCATGCTCTGGACACTACGCTGACAGACACAGCAAACCTTCTTGCCACAGCTCGCATTGATGTGCCATCCTGGATGAGCTGCACTACCTGAGCCACTTGTGTGGGTTGTAGACTCCGTCTCATGCTACCACTAGAGTGAAAGCACCGCCAGCATTCAAAAGTGACCAAAACATCAGCCAGGAAGCATAGGAACTGAGAAGTGGTCTGTGGTCCCCACCTGCAGAACCACTCCTTTATTGGGGGTGTCTTGCTAATTGCCTATACTTTCCACCTGTTGTCTATTCCATTTGCACAACAGCATGTGAAATGTATTGTCAATCAGTGTTGCTTCCTAAGTGGACAGTTTGATTTCACAGAAGTGTGATTGACTTGGAGTTACATTGTGTTGTTTAAGTGTTCCCTTTATTTTTTTGAGCAGTGTAGTTTCCCTGCCGGACAATGATAGTCCGACTTTCAAAAATCTCTGGATAAATTTCCTACACATTTTGCCATAAGGCTGAGAGAAAATGTTGCAATTTTAAAGCAAATATAATTTAATTCTAAACATTTCTTCATGGCTTATGACGTGTTCATATGCTATCTGGGGAGGCCCGACCTCCGTGGGCCATGCCAGTGTGGTGGGAGCTTATATGTGTGTCCTATGTCACACATGTACAAGTGTGTATTAAGTGTGTAAACGACCACCCCTCATCACTGTCAAACACTCCCTAAAACACTGCGAGCGGACCCTTCTAATCGACCTGGCCCGGGTATCCTGGAAGGATATTGACCTCATCCCGTCAGTAGAGGATGCCTGGTTGCTCTTTAAAAGTGCTTTCCTCACCATTTTTTTTGTATTATGTCACCTTTATTTAACCAGGTAGGCTAGTTGACAAGTTCTCATTTACAACTGCGACCTGGCCAAGATAAAGCAGAGCGACACAAACAACAGTTACACATGGAATAAACAAACATAACACAATAGAAAAAGTCTATGTACAGTGTGTGCAAATGAGGTAAGGCAATAAATAGGCCATAGTGGCGAAATAATTACAATTTAGCAATGGCCAACACTGGAGTGAGATGTGCAGAAGAGGGGATGGGGATGAGGTAGTGGGATGGGCTATCTACAGATGGGCTATGTACAGGTGCAGTGATCTGTGAGCTGCTCTGACAGCTGGTGCTTAAAGTTAGTGAGGGAGATAAGTCTCCAGCTTCAGTGATTTTTGCAAGTCGTTCCAGTCATTGGCAGCAGAGAACTGGAAGGAAAGGCGGCCAAAACGAGGAATTGGCTTTGGGGGTGACCAGTGAAATATACCTGCTGGAGCGCGTGCTACAGGTGGATGCTGCTATGGTGACCAGTGAGCTGAGATAAGGCGGGGCATTACCTAGCAAAGACTTATAGATGACCTGGAGCCAGTGGGTTTGGCGACGAATATAAATCAAGGGCCAGCCAACAACAGCATAAAGGTCGCAATGGTGGATAGTAATGGGGCTTTGGTGACAAAACGGATGGCACTGTGATAGACTGCATCCAATTTGCTCAGTGTTGGAGGCTATTTTGTAAACGACATTGCTGAAGTCAAGGATCGGCAGGATAGTCAGTTTTATGAGGGTAGGTTTGGCATTATGAGTGAAGGATGCTTTGTTGCGAAATAGGAAGCCGATTCTAGATTTAATTTTGGATTGAAGATGCTTAATGAGAGTCTGAAAGGAGAGTTTACAGTCTAACCAGACACCTAGGTATTTGTAGTTGTCCACATATTCTAAGTCAGAACCGTCCAGAGTAGTGATGCTGGACAGGCGGGCAGGTGTAGGCAGCGATCGGTTGAAGAACATGCATTTAGTTTTACTTGTATTTAAGAGCAGTTGGAGGCCACGGAAGGAGAGTTGTATGGCATTGAAGCTTGTCTGGAGGTTCGTTAACAGTGTCCAAAGAAGGGCCAGATGTATACAGAATGGTGTCGTCTGCGTAGAGGTGGATCAGAGAATCACCAGCAGCAAGAGCGACATCATTGATGTATACAGAGAAAAGAGTCGGCCCGAGAATTGAACCGTGTGGCACCCCCATAGAGACTGCCAGAGGGCCGGACAACAGGCCCTCCGATCTGTAACTTCATTTGTTGACCTCTGTAACCGTAAAAGCCTTGGTTTCATGCATGTTCACATTAGAAGCCTCCTCCCTCAGTTTGTTTTATTCACTGCTTTAGCACACTCTGCAAACCCAGATGTCCTAGCCGTGTCTGAATCCTGGCTTAGAAAGGCCACCAAAAACCCTGAAATTTCCATCCTAACTATAAAAGTTTCCGACAAGATAGAACTGCCAAAGGGGGCGGAGTTGCAATCTACTGCAGAGATAGCCTGCAGAGTTCTGTCTACTAGTTCTGTCCAGGTCCAGGTCTGTGCACAAACAATTTGAGCTTCTACTTTTAAAAATTCACCTTTCCGGAAACAAGTCTCTCACCGTTGCCGCTTGCTATAGACCACCTTCTGCCCCCAGCTGTGCCCTGGACACCATATGTGAATTGATTGCCCCCCATCTATCTTCAGAACTTGTGCTGGTAGGTGACCTAAACTGGGACATGCTTAACACCCCGGCCATCCTACAATCTAAGCTTGATGCCTTCAATCTCACACAAATTATCAAGGAACCTACCAGGTACAACCCCAAATCTGTAAACACGGGCACCCTCATAGATATCATCCTAACCAACCTGCCCTCCAAATACACCTCTGCTGTCTTCAACCAGGATCTCAGCAATCACTGCCTCATTGCCTGCGTCCGAAATGGGTCTGCGGTCAAACGACCACCCCTCATCACTGTCAAACGCTCCCTAAAACACTTCAGCGAGCAGGCCTTTCTAATCGACCTGGCCCGGGTATCCTGGAAAGATATTGACCTCATTCCAGTCAGTAGAGGATGCCTGGTTATTCTTTAAAAAGTGCTTTCCTCACCATCTTAAATAAGCATGCTCCATTCAAAAAAAATATAGAACCAGGAACAGATATAGCCCTTGGTTCAGTCCAGACCTGACTGTCCTTGACCAGAACAAAAACATCCTGTGGCGTACTGCACTAGCATCGAATAGCCCCCGCGATATGCAACTTTTCAGGGAAGTTAGGAACCAATACACACAGGCAGTTAGGAAAGCAAAGGCTAGCTTTTTCCAAGCAGAAATTTGCATCTTGTTGCACAAACTCCAAAATGTTCTGGGACACTAAAGTCGATGGAGAATAAGAGCACCTCCTTTCAGCTGCCCACTGCACTGAGGCTAGGAAACACTGTCACCACCGATAAATCCACTATAATTGAGAATTTCAATAAGCATTTTTCTACGGCTGGCCATGCTTTCCACCTGGATACCCCTACCAACAGCACAGCACCCCCCCCAGCAACTTGCACAAGCCCCCCCCCGTGTCTCCTTCACCCAAATCCAGACAGCGGGTGTTCTGAAAGAGCTGCAAACTCTGGATCCCTACAAATCAGCTGGGCTAGACAGTCTGGACCCACCCTTTCTAAAATTATCCACCAAAATTGATGCAACCCCTATTACTAGCCTGTTCAACCTCTCGTATTGTCTGAGATCGACAAAAATTGGAAAGCTGCCGCGGTCATCCCCCTCTTCAAAGGGGGAGACACTTTAGACCCAAACTGTTATAGACCTATATCCATCCTGCCTTTCTAAAATCTTCAAAAGCCAAGTTAACAAACAGATCACAACCATTTCGAATCCCACCGTACCTTCTCCACTATGCAATCTGGTTTCCGAGATGGTCATGGGTGCACCTCAGCCATGCTCAAGGTCCTAAACGATATCATAAACACCATTGATAAAAGACAGTACTGTGCAGCCATCGTCATCGACCTGGCCAAGGCTTGACTGTCAATCACCGCATTCTTATCAGCAGACTCAAAAGCCTTGGTTTCTCAAATGACTGCCTCGCCTCATTCACCAACTATTTCTCAGATAGAGTTCAGTGTGTCAAATCGGATGGGCCTGTTGTCCGGACCTCTGGCAGTCTATGGGGGTACCACAGGGTTCAATTCTCAGGCTGACTCTTTTCTATATCGCACCCGCCCGCCTGATTAGCATCACTACTGTGGACGGTTCTATATCTAGGTGTCTGGTTAGACTAAACTCTCCTTCCAGACTCACATTAAGTTTCTCCAATCCAAAATTAAATCTAGAATCGGCTTCCTATTTCACAACAAAGCCTCCTTCACTCATGCGGCCAACACTTCCTCTGGCCGCCTTTCATTCCAGTTCTCTGCTGCCAATGACTGCAACGAATTGCAAAAATCACTAAAAAGGTGGAGTCTTATATATCCCTCTATCTTTTAGCATCAGCTGTCAGAGCAGCTTACCGATCACTGTACCTGTACACAGCCAATCTGTAAATAGCACACCCAACTACCTCATCCCCATATTGTTATTTATCCTCTTGCTCTTTTGCACCCCTGTAGCTCTACTTGCACATCACTCCAGTGTTAACGCTAAATTTGTATTATTTTGCCTATATGGCCTATTTATTGCCTTACCTCCCTAATCTTCTACATTTGCAAACACTGTACATAGATTTTTATATTGTGTTGTTGACTGTACGTTTGTTTATGTGCAACTCTGTGTTGTTTATGTCGCACTGCATTGCTTTATCTTGGCCAGGTCGCAGTTGTAAATGAGAACTTGTTCTCAACTGGCCTACCTGGTTAAATAAAAGGTGAAATAAATAAAGTATTACACTAGTGTAAATTGAAAATTCGTGTTTTGCATATCCCATAGTGCATTCAAACTGACATTGGGTCTTCTGCATGTAGTCAAAGTATGCATTGCAGTACATAAGCACTATAGCAAGTTTAATTTATGCAGTATGGCGATGTTTGGTGCTGCTGCCTAAATTACACGTGTTACAATAAAAATACCTTAATTGCCCACACTGATCATACAACTGTGTGATTTCAAGTTCCAAGTCTTGTGCCATGCAAGTTCAAAGTAATAGTTTAAGCTCTATAATTATTAAATAAGCCTACATGTCCCGATTCATTTTTATTACAATTTGTATTTGTATCCACTATTACTTGACCCTCCCACAAGGATGTGAGTGTTTAGAGGAAATAAATAAAGGTAGGCTAAATCAAACAATGGAACCCTACAAACGTATGGAAGGGAACGAACACTAAATTGGCAGTTACATATAGGTGGTTATTATTTCCTGAGGCTAATAGGAGAAATCCTAGCTGACTGTACAGACTACTTCTACTTCCTTCCTTTCAATACAAGAGCTCTGGGCTGGGCAAAGGAGGGAGAGCCCAAGCTCAGTTCAGAGTGTTTCCATCAGTGCAGGACAATATACTACAAGAGCTTGTTTATACTGCTAGACTGGTGTGACAGCTCCTGCTATTGAACATTGAGAAAAAACACATGCCAGGGGTGTATTCATTAGTGCACACCATAGGAAACTGTTGCAAAACGTTTGCAAAGAAAACAAGAGTTCCTTACTGGAAAAGTTCCGCTGATCCCTCTGGCATTAAGGCCAGTTTGGTTCTGAGTAAATACACCACAGGGGCTTTTCTAGGAAAAGGTTCACTTTGGTGACACAACCACTACCCATTATGTAATAACAGAAATCCGTGAACCAAAGTAAAGTTTACTATCAACGAACAATATGAATAATAATAGTAGTGACTTTGCTATAAAAGTCGATAGAGTCTATGTCCTGCTGATTAAACTCATTCTCTAGTAGTAGAGCAACTGCAGTTCTGACCATTATTACTAATGCTGGATTGTAAACATCTGTACACATATCATGAGTAAAATCATAAAACTCACCGATCATAAATTATGTGTATTGATACTATACTGAATTGTATGTAGAGCGACCATGGTTTGCGGTCCTGACCAGGCTATATCAGGGCATGCAATTAAAAAAAATAAAAATTAATAATCTCTATTAGAAATACTTTTAGAACAGGAATAGACTTAAGATGCCTAGGAAACTGACCGAATTTGCCTGCCGTCAACAAATAATGTCACCAAAAACCAAATGTTTGCTTTAACTTTATTTATTTTTTATGGCTTTGTTTTTTTCTCTTATTTTTTTTCCCTTACTATAGGTCTTTTTGGCTCTACATAATTATCTGATAGGATTGGGCATGTTCAAATGTTGTTTTTTGTTTGAACAAAAGTCTATTCAAAGCTTTTATCCTTAAGCAAGCAAAGTATGAACACAGCTAATAAAAATAAAGGATCATTTTTACCTCCTTACTTTACACAAAATAAAAACGCTTTTTGGACCCCTTCAGAAATGGGGGTATTAAAATATTTGACATTTGTATCACAAATCAATGTAATGAGACAAAACACGTAAAAACTGTACAAAAATGATAAAATTCATTTAAAAAAGTTTTGACCAGATGATGCAAAGTTAAGATTATATAGTTTTTGTTTTGTCAGGGTGAAGGACCATAACGCCTAAATGAAAGAAGATGCTATGGGAGCAGAGTTCACAATTCATTTCTTCTGCTGGATGTAGTTGAGGTTGACGTGATGTCGTCCATGGGGGAGGAGCGGGAAATGCTGATTGGGGTGCACCACAGAACCTGGGGCGGGGCCAAGACAAAGAAAGAAGTAAAGTTAACTACAGTAGGGGCATTTTCGTAAGATCGAAGGGGAGAATTATTTAGAGTAGACCAATCAATGAAGTATTACAAATTATACTAAATGAGAGGTGGATCCGTGGCTTTCCCACCCCACCAGATATGCAATAATTAATTGTATTTTTTAAATGGACACCCGTTCTGAATGGACTCGAAGACAGTCCGACCCGTTCCGAAAAGGACAGTGGTAAACTGACCCAAACAGACCCATGCTGGTTCAGGTTCTGAGAGACCCGTTCGGATTCTAAAAGAAAACAATTTAAAATATCCAACCGGGCGCTGCCAACGCCATCAATAAACAAGCGATGTTGGCCAGATGAACTACAGTTACGTATCCATAACTGCCTATAACAAATTATTTAAAAAAAACTATTAGTTGTATTTCGACGTGTAGCGTATGGACTATACTTTGCTAATACAAAAGTTGTTTACCTCACGGTTCAGCTGTCAGCAATTTGAGCGATAAATGCATCTGGGCATTGCATGCCTATAGGCCTAGGCGTTCAGTTCATGATATTCGTATTTAAAAAAAATATATATATTTTTTAAAAGAGACAAGCTTAGGCCTAGCCCGACAGAAAAAGATAGGTATGCCGGTGTTGTGCCCGAAAATCTCCCCCCTGCCAGAACCCCCCCCCCTCTTCTAATTTCCTTAATTTTGTGGCTTGTCAAATACTTTGTGACACGCATCAGTCAAATACTTTCTATAGAACTTCACGTCAGGATAGGTAACCAAAATGAATAATTCATGCATGTGTGTTTTATTAAAACAGAGAGAGTAAAATGTTGGCAGGCAAACATTTCAGAACAACTACGGCTGAATTATTACCCATAGACTTTCAAAAATACTAGTCGAATAAGACATGGGAGAGATGACGAATTTTGGCAAAGAGATTTAGTTAGACCAATACAAAAATCAGTAGCGGATTTAGGTATGGGTGACAACGGCAGCACGGGGCGCCCCCGGGTGTGTGCGCTGAGGGGGGGGGGGGGGGGGGGGGGGGGGCTTCACCCAGGGCACTATAGAAGCTAGAACCGCCACATACACTTGTAACAAATAGCCAAACTGAAAACTGCAGTAGCTTAATTCGTACATTTTCAATCCAAATATTGTTTTATAAAGATAAGCATTATATTGTTAGATTAAAACCTGTTTGGGATAGGGGGCAGTATTTTCACGGCCGGATAAAAAAAACTTACCCGATTTAAACTGGTTACTACTCTTACCAAGAAAAGAGAATATGCATATAATTAGTAGATTTGGATAGAAAACACTGAAGTTTCTAAAACTGTTTGAATGGTGTCTGAGTATAACAGAACTCATCTGGCAGTCAAAACCCTGAGACAAATCCTAACAGGAAGTGGAAATCTGATTTGTGGAATCACTTTCAAGCCTTTGCCCATGAAACACACCGTGAGTTAGGATTCATTTAGCACTTCCTAAGGCTTCCACTAGATGTCGACAGTCTTTACAAAGTGGTTTGAGTCTTCTCCCGTAAAAACTGACCGAACGAGAGGGCTGGAAAGTTTGTCATAGAGGGAGGGCCATTACTACTATGATGCGCGTGCCCGTGGGAACTCTTTCGTTCCGAAACGTTTTGTAAGACAATGCAATCGTCCACCTTGAATATTATTGAAGTTCTGATTGAGAAAGGCCCTAAAGACTTATGTCTTCACTCAAAATGACTTACATTTTGAGTAGCCTTCGGAACGCGCTAACAAGGAGCTATTGGGACATAAATTATTAACTTTTTTGAACAAAACTACATTTGTTGTGGACCTGGGATTCCTGGAAGTGCCTTCTGATGAAGATAATCAAAGGTAAGTGAATATTTACAATAGTATATTTGATTTTAGATGAGTCCAAGATGGCGCTAACCTGTATCGCCTAGCCTATTTTTCTGAGCATAGCACCTCATTTATTGCAAAGTGTAATTTCCCAGTAAAGTTATTTTGAAATCTGGCAAATCTGCCGGTTGCATTCACGAGATGTTAATCTATAATTCTTTGAATGACAATATTATATTTTACCAATGTTTTCGAATAGTAATTTTGTAAATTGTAGCGCTGATCCACCGGAAGCATTTGAGGGAAAATGGACAGGTTAAAGGTGTAACTCAGGTAGGCATAAAACATTCTTCCTCACCTCAAGTTCAACTGTTGGTGTGCACTGCCTTCATAGGTCTGCAGTACCTACGCCAAATAGGCATACCACACCAAACCGTCACAAAAGTTGCTTAACTTTATTAGGGTAATATCAAAAGTACGTCACTGTTCACCGGGAAAATACGAACAGGTTATTATATTGCCGCAATAATTTCAATACTAAACAGGCGATTGCCTACCGCAGGCCTACCCAACAAATGACAGTACGTAATAGGTTAATGCTATTTCTTTTACAACAGGCCAACTTTTAGCCTTAAACTAAATACATTGCACAAAATTATTGATACGTTTTCATTGACAAAAAAATTAAAATATAACACTTTTTGCATTGGCTATTTAAAGAACTGGTTTAGATAATTAAAATAGACCTACAATAGTAATAAATAAACAATAATGGACTAGACAATTGATAATACGAAAATAAATAAGGTAGAAAATTGCATCAAACCTGAATAGTGAATTGCACACAGTCCATTTGGCTGTGCCAACATTCTCCTCATCTTTGTCAACTACAATGTCACAACTTGTCCCTGAGGACATTCACCTTGTCGACTTCTTTTCACTATACTCTTCCTCCTCTAACTTTCGTTATACTTCAATGAAAAAGGACTCAATCTTCATGATCAACAGTAGCCAAGGCTAATTAACAGAAGACCGGTCCAAATCGGGACCAATCGGTAATACATTTTAATTGCACATACCTGGTACCCGTGGCAATTGTGTCAGACCTTGACCCAGATCCGAGACAAAAGTCAGATTTTAGGGCCAGGGTCGGATCTCAGGTCTGTTGAAACCGTGAAGACCTCTAATTCGCATCTCTCTATCGCAGAGCCTCTTACCTTGGGACATGAAGGGCTTGCCGGGTTGTGGGTAGCCCCCGTTGCCCTGCTGGATGAAGTTCTGTGGCATGCGGTAAGGCCAGGACGGGGACAGGGAGTAGTGGGCCGCGTTGCTGTGCTCCCAGGTCCTAGAACCCTGCTGGCTCATCCCCCCAAACTGGGTCTTGTAGCCTGGGTCTACAGGGAAAGGGAGGTCTTTAAATTTGGTCCACAAAACATAATTGGAAAATTGAAACAAGAAACTACTCAGCCAACCACAATAATTTGATATCATCCTTCTGTCCCAGCACCAGTTTAAGCGCACAGTGAATTAAGTGTGTAGCCCAAAACCACTGGTGTCTCTTACCTGACCACACAATCAGCACCGTTAACAAGGAAACAGACAGTTACTGCTAAAGACAAGGACAAAATCTGACCAGTTAGTCAGACAAACCAACAAAGACTGACTGTTCCGACAACTAGAAGAGACAGAAAGAGACGGAGCCACCCAGTGTGTACCTGACTTGCCCACAGTGCCGTTAGCCACCATTGCCCCCTGTTGTGCCAGGTGGTTGTGCCAGTGCCTGTCCCGTCCCTGCCCTCCTCCCAGGCCCATGGGCCTCCCCGCCGGCTGGGCGAAGATGATGCTAGGGTCGTTTAGGTTTATAGGGCTAGGGCTGCCACCCCCCAAAGATCCCCCTGGCCCTGTGTTCCCGTTCCCTGGCCCAGGAGCCTGGCGCAGAGGGAATTTAAGGCCGGGCGGGGAGGGCCCTCCAGGGCCGCTGGAAGTCTGGAGGATGGGGCCGTGGATGGGCCAGGAGTTGGAGGGGTGATGGTGTTGGTGATGAACCTGGTGCCCCTGGGACTGATGTGACTGGTGCTGGTTGTGGTGGGACGGCAGCAGTCCCAGAGCAGTGAGAGCTGCAGAGTGGTGGTACTGGCCCGGGTGGGAGGGAGGGAAGCCGAAGAGAGAGAGGGGAACCTGGGGTTGTTGGGACTGCTTGGGGGGTCCCACTCCAGCGGAGGTCTTGGAGGAGGAGGAGGATTGGGGGGAGCTGGAGGATTGGCTGGAACCCTGGGAGAACAGGTTGGGCTGGGGGGAGTAGGGCGGAGTCTGGTGGGAATCAGACTGAGGGGGGGGGGGGGGGGGGGGGGGGGGGAAGAGACAGCAGGGTAAGGATGCAGTGGAAAAGACAGAAAGGGAAAAATACAGGAAGGGAAAGAGAGAAATCAATTAAAAGGCATCACCATACATAGAGGTCTGTACTGATAGATAAAGAAGCTAGCTGCAGCAGTATGTTTGAACATGGTTAGGGTGGCTAAGGGAGAGACAGACAATGCCCAGTTGTACTCACACATTCGGAGGGTTGTCTGGTGCGTCCGGGGCGGTCCTGTGGAGGCTGGGGGATGGGGATGGACTGGGAGCTCACCATGGCTTGCACCATGTGGGGAACTGGAGGAAACGGAAGCCAACCATTACATCACTCAGTCAATGAGCCACTGCTGCCCTCTGCTGGGAGGTAGTAGTCATGACAAAACTCAGGGCTTTAAAATCAACAATTAGATACTGTACATGGGCTCCTATACGATACAGGAACGATACGTTTTAGTTTGAAATGATACCATCGGTGCCATTCGGTTTGATTACACAACGAATCGATGCGATTTGGTTCAATGCAATACGATTCGATACACTAACATTTGTTGCACAAACACATTCATTTTCCATTCTAAATTAAAATGTGCTGGTGATGGAGCTCATCAGCTGGGATGCTTGGAGCTGGATCTGTCTGAGCTTGTTATTTTTTGCAGATTCATGTTTGAGCTTTTAATATTTATCATTTACAAATTAGCTATGACATAGCCAATGAATATATAGCACAACTTTGGATTTCACTCCCATCTCAAAATCAAATGGGTTTGACTGTTTTTACAGATTGATCTTCTCGTCGTCTCTAGTTTTGGCCATGCAGTGCGACTCGCAAAAGTGATTGCTGGGCTTCCCGAGTGGAGCAGTTGTCTAAGACACTGCATCGCAGTACTAGCTGTGCCACTAGAGATTCTGGGTTCGAGTCCAGGCTGTCGCAGCCGGCCGCGACCGGGAGACCCATGGGGCGGCGCACAATTGGCCCAGCGTCGTCCAGGATAGGGGAGGGTTTGGCCCGGCAGGGATGTCCTTGTCTTCTGGGTTAGGTGGTCAATGTGTCAAGAAGCAGTGCAGCTTGGTTGGGTTGTGTTTCGGAGGATGCACGGCTCTCGACCTTCGCCTCTCCTGAGTCCGTACGGGAGTTGCAGCGATGAGACAAGACTAACTACCAATTCGATACCACGAAATTGGGGAGCAAACGGGGTAAAAAAAATACATTTTTAAAAGTGATTGCTGTCCTCGTTATAAAGTAATGAACTTCCCCTATATATCCAAAAATTACCATATACACTGATTGTTCAAAGCAAAACTACTGCTGATGGTGAACCTGAACAATCAAAATAAACTGTATTGCAACCGCCAATCAGCAGGTAGGCCTACAGCCAGTTGCCTCTCCGATAGCTTACTGTTATTCCAGTAAATCAGTGCACAGATGACAACCTAAATTACATCTGAAAGATGCATGCTACATTTGGATCGGTTTAGGGTCCGCAGACCGATACACTTGTATCTTAAACATTTGAATTGGGGACCGATGCGTATCGGTGAATCGTTACATTCCTACCTGAATTTGTCCAAATGAAACTCTTGTTTTGATCCGTTTGCTTCTCAAAAGGTAAACTGTTTACGTAATGAATTCACCCCAGAGGAGTAATTAGACCAAGACGGTAGCAAACAGTTGCAAAACCCTTTGAAACGGAAACAATTTACTCCTAACAGAAAAAGTGTTGGCAACGAAAACAGGAGTCGACAAATTCAGGTAGGTCCCTCCGTTTCATTTCTGTTTTCTTCCTAGCGGATACACCCCCGATCAGGTGTGTGTGTGTGTGTGTGTGTACCTAGTCCCCCTGCGGCTCTCTGTCTAAGATGACGGTACTCTTGGCAGTCCCTCCGTACGTGACCCATGTCACCACACTGGAAACAGCGACGCTCCCGTGGCTCATGTTCGTCTCCCTCCTTCACATCCTCCTCTTTCTCGTTCTTCCTCATCCCCCTGTTCAGACAGACACACAGAAGCAGAGGATTAGCTCACTCAAACATGCAGCCACCACTTGACATAGTATTTGAACCTATTATAAATCATTTCAAATACTGTTATAAATAAGTTCAAATACTGTATCTGTGCTTGATTGAGCTCGTCTTCAAAAGAACCAATGCAAAAAGTCTCAAAAGTGCAAAGCCCTTCCACCTGGAATTATTTCAAATAGTATTTGAACCCAGGTCTGTCACACACACGCTCACACACTAGTTCCCGAAAGAAACTCACTGATGTTCTCTCCCAGTGTACCTGCGTCTCTTGGGGCAGTCCTTCATGTAATGGCCGATCTTGCCACAGACCCGACAGCACCTGTCATTAGGTGCCAGCTCCCCGTCCGTTAGCACCTTGGAGTCAAAGAAGTAGTACTGCACCACAGAAGAATCAATGTTAGACATGAGAACAGGTCTTCTATAGACAAATGGAATAATTTCACATCAACAATGTACAGCCCAGGCAACAATGCCCATAATTACAACAGGTCTCAGAGTGCAGATCTTGGATCAGGTCCCCCTCTTGTTCATTATCATTTAAAAAGGCAAAAATGATCCTATATCAGCACTCTGAATAAAGCCCTGTTTCTAGTGTGTGCCGTACCGCCTCCAAGCCAGGCTGGGGGTAGAAGGGGGTACCAAACAGCTTCCTGCCGTTGATGAAGGCCTTCATGATGAAGTTAGTCACTAAGGAGAGACAGAGAAGGGGTGTGTTGGGGACCATGATCACTGAACTACTACAGAGAGTACAGACCATAATCACTGAAGTACTGTGGTAGACGACACATACTTGGCCTGATAAGGATAACTTAGGAGTAGGGTTGCAAAACTCTCGTAACTTTCAATAAATTCTGTGATTTTCCAGAAATCCTGGATGGAGTATTCCAGATTTCCTGCTCATCATCTCCTGACTCTGGGAAACCTCCAACTGGGATTTCGGGAAAACTAGGGATTTGTTGAAAGTTCCTGAAATGTTGCAACCCTACTTAGGAGACATAGTTCACTTACTTTTGCGAGAAACTCCAGCACCAAGATTGTGATTCAAGTCAAAGGGATCTAAGGAACAAACAAAAAGTAATCAATCGGTCCTTTCATCATCACAACCATGTGAGTGAGAAGGATAGTTTCACTACCTTCAATAGCGATGCACTTGGAGGTCCACTGCTTCTCGAAGGTGGTGAGTCGTTTCCTCTGGCGGATGCTAATGACATGCTCCTTAAAGTCAAACTCCTCGGTGTAGAACCTGAGCAGGCCCAGCCACAGCTCCCCCACAGACTCACGGTTTTGCTGCAGCTCTGGCAGATGACGACGCTATGAGGGAGGACAAGGGACAGTGAGCTTTATCAGAACTCTTTAATAGAATGCTTTAGACTACAACGACAAGTAAGCAAAACAACAAGCGTATTCAAGTTCATCATTTAGGAGAGGCAGGTGTGTGTAGGATTTGCTACATTCAGTTGCGTTGATGACTGAACTCACCAGTTCCTCGAGGTCATCACAGAAGAAGGCATTCCAACCATCCACCATCCTCTGTGGTACAGTATGTCCGTCAAAGATCTAAGGAACAGGTTGACATTGGGTTATTTCCTAAAGCTTTTACAAAGACTGAGTGGGTTCTGTTGGTGTCAGCTACATCCACACTGACTGGCTATAACAGGATGGACTTGTTACAAGGGTTAGCAGAGGGTAAGTGAACAGTACCTCTTGGAGAACAGGGATGACAGGGGGCTGTCTCTGCTGCAGGAAGTAGAGCACCATGAGGATGTATGCATAGGACGACAGACTTCCTCTGGACGCGTCACCTATGTCACAGCGCTTTGCAAACACCTTCATGGTGTATCCCAGGAACTGCACGCGAGGGTCTAGAGCCGCGTAGGTAGCCAGCATTCTGGTGTTGTGTTGAGCCTGAAAGAGGACCGACGCCAATGAATCCATACAGATGTATAGTACACAATCACTGATTACACAGCAACTTCGCTTGACTTACAAAGGACATTTTACCCAATGATAGTACTCTGTCCCTTACCAGTCCTTGTTATGGCTATCTGTAACGTTAAGTAATGATCTCCGTTTACTCACCAGCGTATTGTAGAGGCTGATGTCTGCCTCCAGTCCGCTCGGTCTGTGTTCAAACTTCACAATAGGCACTTTGGCTGTTGTAATAGGCAGGATGTTCCTCAGACCTGACAGAGGAAAACACAGGTCATCAATCACCAAGTCACAAAATATGACAGTCTGCCTTCATAACAAGTAGTCAAACCACGCATCCTGAAAGGGGTCAATGTAATGTGCTGTGAAAGAACCTCTTACCTGCATGTTTCTTTAGCACCTTGGCTAGGTCTTCGATGATCTCTTTGCAGTTCAACTTCTGTTGAGTAGAGGGGTAGACAGATATACATCTCAGAATGACTGGGGAGACAAAGACCTGCGGGAAAGAGTTTCACATTCAAAATGGACACCCCACGTACCTCTCCGGTGTCGTGGCCCTCCAAGGTCATGCAGATGTCCAGGTCACTGTCACGGAAACCAAAGCCGTTCTTGGAGGAGCCAAACAAACACAGCTGGGCCTTGTCTGTGGGATGATATCATAGATGTTTTATAATACCGAGGTTGTACTACACAGAATAGTAAGTTCCATATTCTTGTGAACTGCTGTTACATATGCAATTCAGTTCTGTACGTACCATTGTATTCCTTTCGTATAAACCTCTCCAGACTACCCATGACCTGCTCTCTCTTCTGCTGCTCTCCAAGAGAGGGGGACAGCTCATCTACAAACAATCAGAAAAAGTATATTTAGCATGTTTGAGTATTCCTATTTGTGCATGTGAAGTCTATATATACAGGTTTTACCAGTGTAGTGTTCAAGACATGTCTTAGCTCCATAATATAGAAGATCTGCTTGGACAAAATCACTCAAACAAACTCCTTCCAAGACAGGAGAATGATGTTAAGCAGCAAATGACTTACGGTAGCAGAGTCTACAAAGGCCATCCAGGATGTCTCTGAAGCGGTCGGTCATGGGAGGCAGCGGTTTGAGCTCGATCTTCTTGAAGTCCTCAGGACAATCGTCCTTCAGATGCCCATCTCTCTTACAGATGCTGCACACGACTGTAGGAGGCTGCAGGGGAGAAAAATAAAGATAATTAAGCAAATCCTGTGAACTTAATTCTGGAACTTACACTAAACGTCTGTCAAAGCAAGTCTAGAATTTTCGTTATCCAATTCAAAACAATCAAAAAAGCATTTTGTACAGGTACCTTTCCTCCTGTGAAGATCATCCTGTCAAATATATAATGCAGGTCCTCTGGTGCAATATGTCCCTGCTTCTCAGACACATGCTTAGCTTCCTCTTCCTCACTGTCCAGCAGGCCGTTCTGGGGCGAGGGGGAGGCGGAGGAATGCTCCAGGGTAGTGCCAGGCTCAGCTCCAGTTCCATCTGTAGAACTGTCCCCCTCACTGAGGACCAAGTCCATAAGGCCAGCGTTTAATGCCCGCTCTGCTCCATCCTCTTCATCACTTTCACCCTCCTCCTTCTGTCCTGTCTCAGAGCTCAGACTGTTCCCTTCCTTCCCATTGTGCTCTCCACCTCCACTCTTCTCAGCCACCTCTTCTCCATCTCCTTCCTCTGGTTTCATGTCGCCATGTTTGCATGTCTTCTTGCCTCTCTGGCGCCCTCCTGTGTCCCTGTCCTTGCTCTGCGGGCAGGCAAAGTATTTGTAGGCAGTACGAAAGCGCTCCTGGACATACTCAAAGACCATCTGACTGTTCAGGCTGCGGGCAACATTCCTCTTCAGGGCAAACGGATCTGAGAAGAAATGGAGGAGGATAACTTTAAAGGTGATAGAGCA